>NC_090932.1:513001147-513626147 GCF_040938575.1 Ambystoma mexicanum | reverse complement strand
AGTTGAATGAGCTGTAATCGGGCGTTTCGGGAGACTTTTTTATGGTAGTGGGTTATGTCACCCCAGGCTTTGTCTTCGAAAACCAAGTTCAGTTCGGTTTCCCATTTGTCCCGGCATTTGAGGTCTTCTTTGGTGGAGCCCCATAGTAGGGCCTCAATAATACATGAGGTTTCGTGGCCCCCCTCGGCGGCATTAAGTATCGATTCAATACTAATGTTTTCATCATACAGGTCGCCAGCGACAGGCCACCTGCTAGTCAGGGCCTGTATGACTGCTCTGTGCAGTAGGAATTGCCCAGCCGGGAGGCCAGTGGTGTCGCAAAGGTCCGGGAAGGCTAAAACCGTCTGCTCCTAGATCATGTCCCCAAGTGTGGCCACCCCGAGGGGCTCCCATTGTGTACGGGTCTCAAGTTGCCCCAGGAATGGTTGGACATGAGTGCTGCAATGGGGATCTGTGGGGAGTACGGGTCTTCAGACCTGACCAGTTTGCAGGCCCTTTTCCAGAGTCAGAGTTCCAGCTTAACGAGGTAAGGGCAGTGTTCGAGTGCACTCCTCTTGGTCCACAGCAGATCCCTTAGTAATAGCTGGGGGAGGGCCGGTTGGAGGAGGCGGGTGTCTGTTGTGCTCTCGTCGGCCATCCACCGCGCAATGTGTCTCAGCTGGCTGGCTAGGAAATAAAGTTCAAAATTGGGGATCTTCAGCCCACCCCTCTCGTATGGTCTCTGGAGGGTCTCCAATGCCACCCTATGCCTGCCTCCCTGCCAAAGGAAGCCCCTACAGAGCTTGTTGAGGTCTTTAAAGTACACCGGGGGGATGTAGAAGGGAATTTTAGTGAAGTAATGCAATAGGCGGGGCAGGGTGACCATCTTAAGGAGGCCAGCCCTCCCGGCCACCGAGAGCGGGAGCCGCCCCCAAAATTCCATGGACTTCAAGAGAGAGTCTTTGGCCTTTAGGGTGTTAAGTATATGTTCCGTGCCAGGGGTTCGATGTATGGTTATCCCCATATATTTAAACAATGTTGCCTGCCATTCGAGATCTAGGGGAGGGAGGGACCCATAATAATCACTTTGTAGTGCGGCTAGGGGGTAGAGGCAAGATTTATTTTTGTTAATCTGGATCCCGGTATTCTTATGAAAGCTGTCCAGGGTTTCGAGAATGTAGGGTAGGAGGTGTTCGGGGTCCTGCAAATATAAGAGGGTGTTGTCCGCGTACATAGAGATGAGATGAGTTGTCCCATCTATAGTGATGCCCCCATCTCCGTATTCCTGTCTCAGGTAGGCTGCTACAGGCTTGGCGGCGATGATGTACAGCATGGGGGTTAGGGGGCAGCCCTGGCGGGTGCCTCTGTGTAGGGAGCATTTCGCAGAAAAGGTTCTATTAGTTCGTACCCTTGCCGTGGGGTTGGCGTAAACCAAAAGGGTTCATTTCAGAAATACGGGACCTATTCCCATCTTTGCCATAGTGGCATATAGCCATTCCCACCTCACGGAATCAAAAGCTTTGGTGGCATCCAGTGACGCCACCGCGAGTTTCTGTGGTCTTCCCTCGGTACTATAAATAACGTGATGTAGCCTACGCAGGTTCTCAGTAATGGATCGCCCGGGGACGTATCCAGTCTGGTCTTGATGGATCAACAGTGGGATCACTCTGCGTAGTCTGTTGGCGAGCAATGCGGTGAGGATCTTGCAGTCTACATTTAGCATGGAGAGGGGCCTGTATGAGGCACAATCTGCCCCGTCCTTCCCAGGTTTGAGTAAGGGTATTATCACGGCCTCGCTGAGGGAATCCGGGAGGGTGCCACGCTCGAAGGCCTCGTTATAGACCTGGGCCAATATAGGGCCGAGTGTTTCCTCATAGGTTTTATAGAACTCCCCTGGGAGGCCATCCGAGCCCGGGGTCTTCCCAGCTGGTAGCGTTCTGATCACCACCTTGACCTCATCGGGAGTGATGGGCTCATCTAGGGTCTCGGCCATATGCAAGTCTAGTTTTAGCAAATCGATGACGTCCTCGATCCCTGTGTCAGAGAGGGGGGTCTCAGAGTACAAATTATGGTAGTAGCTAGAGAAAACCAAGTTGATTTCCTGTTGGGTATGCACAGTAGTGCCATCTGGTGCGAGTATGTGGCATATGGGCGGCCTGGGGGTTTCCCTTTTGTAGAGCCAAGCTAAGAGTTTTCTGGGCTTGTCCACCAGGGCATGGACTCTCTCTGTGTGTTTGGCATAGCTCAGTTTACCTAGGGCTTCCCAGTGCTTTAGGCAGGTTTGTCTGAGTTCAGAAATTTTAAGTAAATGATCGGGAGATGAGTCAACCCTGCCCTCGAGGGCGCGCAGGTCTCCCTCAGCTTGTTCCAACAGGGTTGTGATGGATCTCTGGGCACCCCCAACTGCTGCATCATCTCGCCCCGCATGACCACCTTATATGCCTCCCAGGCGGTGCCTATGTATTTAACACTATGTAGGTTGTTCTCCCAATATTCTTCAGTCTCGTCTCTAATGTGCTCTCTGAATGCTGTATCAAGTAGAGCTTCGGCTCTCAATCTCCACTTAGGTATGGGGGGTCTAGGCGGGAACACCTCCCAGGTGACCAGCAGGGGAGCATGATCGGACAGCACCCTCGGCAAGTAATGCGCATCAACAAACACAGACTGCTGTGTCTGGCTAAGAAAGATATAATCTAACCTGTTATGCACGGCATGTGGGGGGGGAGTAGAAGGAGTACTCGCGTTGCCCCAGGTGCTGGTCCCTCCAAATATCACTGAGTTGCAACTAATATTTTGGCCGGAGGGGAGGGGCGGTCGTGTTTGTTGTCGGATCTGTCCAGCAAAGGGTTAAGGGTGCAGTTATGATCGTCCCCCCATATCATAATTCTGTCCATATACGGGGTGAGCTGTGAGTGGAGGGAGTGGAAGAAGGTAGTTGCGTCGTGGTTGGGTGCGTAAGTGCAGACAAGGCATAGCTCTTTGCTTTCAATAGAACCACAAACCACAACCATTCTCCCCTCATCTGATTTGGTGCTGGTGAGCCTGAAGGGGACCGTGGGGGCAATCCAGATCAGGACCCCTCTGGCATAGGAGGAGTATGTGGAACCCACTAGGGTGCCAGGCCAAATTTTGGCCAGGGCGTCTAGCTTTTTGGCAGACAGGTGAGTCTCTTGGAGCATGGCGATTCCGACCTTGCATCTCTTCAAGTAGGATTGGACGCGTCGTTGTTTGACAAAGCTGTTCAGGCCTCTAACGTTCCACGTAACGATCTTTACTGTGTCAGCCATAGGTGTTGCGTAGTCAGACGAGTGGGGCCAGCAGGACTCTGAGTCTTATTAATGCAGAAATGCATGACGAGTGCTTCCGTGGTCTTGGTAATTCCCGATTGCAGTTCCCAAATGTAGTAATAACTCCTCCTTTCCCACCCTCCCCCCTTAACTGTAAACAACCCAAACATAGAACTAGCCCAGCAAGGTTACCCTCGTTATGACAATCCCGTTTCCGCTCCATAGGACCGTGCATAGGTCACCAGGTGCCCTACGGGTGGGTATGTACACCCAAAAGGAAAGAAATTTCCAGGGGGAGGAGTGGACCTTGACTCGAGTGTCTCCATATCAGGATCCATTCAGCTGAGTAGGGGGCTCATTTCCCCCGCCGGTGGTGGGTGAAGGCTGCATGATTACTATCGAAATGACGGGAGAAACGTTATCTAGGTTTCCGCTTTCTTTCTTCGATATCAGGCATTTGCTGCCCATCCATCCAGTCTCTGGCCTGTGCCGGAGTGTCGAATAGGTGTGCCCTGTTGTCGTGTAGCACTTTGAGTCTTGAAGGGTACAGGAGCATGTAACGCAACCCAGCTGCCTTCAATCTGGCCTTTGTGTGTATAAACTGGGCTCTGTTCATTTGAACCTGGAAGGTGTAGTCAGGGTAGATTGCAATTGTGGCGGAGTCTTTCACTTTTGCTATCACCGGCCTGGGTGGAGCGCCCGGCGGAGGACTTTTAGCAAGGGATCTGTGGGCCCTTTCAATAGAGAAACCTTGGGAGAGTTTGCCAGCTCCCACCTCCTGCAGCAGGAGGTTCTCAATATAGTTAGTGGGGTCGGAGCCCTCGATACCCTCAGGTAGCCCAAGGAGACGAATATTGTTGCGACGGGCTCTCCCCTCCACTTCCTCTGCCCTGTCTTCCAAGTTCTTGACTCTTTGTTGGAGCTCGTCTATGCCTCGGAGGAGTTGCGTTTTGGATTCAGTATTTTCTTTGACCTGTATTTCGTGCGCCTCGGTCCTGCCGGCCAAAGAGCGGACATCTAGGCGCAGAAGGCCCAGGTCAATGGCAACGGCATCAATTTTGTGCTCCATCGTTGTTTGGAGAAGTCTGATGGCTTTGAGGAGCTGGGTGTTGCTGGGTTCAGGTATCGTCGGTGCTGTATGGTCCGGTTGAAGATTTGTGGGCACACAATTCGTACTCTCAGGGTTTGGAGATTCACTGGCTGCGTATGTGTCCAAGGTGGTCTGCCGTTGCTTGGGCCTGCTATTTTTGCCCGCCATCTTGTGAGCACACAGTCCTCTCGCGCCGGGGGCGCCGGTGGTAGGCTGCTAGTCAGAGGCGCAGAGGGGTGCCCCGCACTGTTGCCACGGGGCACGGGGCCAAAGTGAAGGAGGGAGAGGCGGCGATATCTGGGCGCCGAGGTGGGGCTCCGCACATCAGAAGAGGCAGGCGTCAGGATTCGGCAGTGCCCGCACCCCGTCCTGTGGGTGAAGGCCGCATGGGAGGAGCGTAAGCTATGGCCACCCGGGGGTTCACCATTTCTTGTGGATGTACAGTGCGTCGAGCCTGGGTCGCCCTCGGTGTCGGCTGAAGGGCGCAAGGTGGTGGGGTCAGCTTCGGCGACACTCCCAGGCACAGATACGTGTTGGCGGGGGGGGACGAGGCCCCGGTAATATGCGGTCGCGGGTCCTCTGTCACTGGTTACCCCCCACCCCGCTCACCTTTGCGGCTCCGGCCAGCCGCAGGTCTTGTCAGGACTCCGCTGGGCTCCGCGGTCACGGGCAGGACCCCGCTGGATGGAGGCTCTGTCTACGGGCACGGTTGCTCTCTCTCCCGACCTCGGTGCAGGCTGGCTGGTTGTTCCGGCTCCCCGGCAGTCCCCGATGGATGGCGTCCTCCGCGGTGCATGCGCGCTCCGGTCCCTCTAAACTCAGGATGCGGGAGCCGCCATTTTAGTTCTCGGCTCCGGCACTTCGACGTTGGTTGTCTCCAATCGTCGGATCAAACGACTGCTGATGAGATCCGGCAACGAACGGTGCAAGTTGAGCTTTTAAAAGTTAGCAGAAATACATGAAAAACAGCTTATGTTGGCACATCAGCGCGGACCTCACAGGAGACACGTCCGATCTACATGGCAGTTAGCCACGCCCCCTCTATAGGATTACTGTATATATGGACACATGTAAATTCCCCAAATCCATTTGAACCACCCTGTTGAAAACACTCAGAGATTCCCAGAACTCCTGGGGCAAACTTGTGTGCTGAAATCTCTGACCACGATACATGATTGTTATGAGGTACTGAGAATCGGAGTGAAAGGTGACAGAGAAAAATGCATTCTTTAAATCAATCACTGTGAAGTGGGTCGACCCAGTAGGGATATTACAGAAAATGGTAGAAGGATTCGGTTCCACCAGAAATTCTGCCTCAACAATATTATTGAGGGGTGCAAATCCTGGACCATCCTCCAACTGGACCTCTGCGCCTTCTTAAGGTAGATGGCCGTGTTAAATGGGGGCACAGATGGTTGTATTATACCTTGATTCAAAAACATCATAATTTTCTCATAAATTCCCTCATCCGCCGCTCTAGACATGGGGTACTGCTTAACCTCTGGTAATATCCCATCGGGTTTCAATTTTCTCCAACACTCTTTAGCAGCCCCAGATCATGAGGATTGCTGGTCCATAAATGGTCCAGTACCTTTTTCAAAACCTCCTTCCAATGCATCAATGTATTTCTAACAATGAGCATGGTCTGTGGTACTTCCGTTTGCTTTAGCACTATCTTGCCAGGAACCCCAATCTCAAAAAACATTTCTCCTGTATCTTCAGTGTCTTCAAACAATTGCTCGTCAGACACGTCTCTTAGTGATAAGGTTGGATCGATGCACAGATCTTTGTGCCACTCTACGCCTTTCTCATCAGTGCCTGAGAAAACCACCCCGTTCTTCTTGATCACTACTGGCTCTAGGAGAATTGTAATAATGCTGCCTGGTGTTACTCCTGCGGCACAACAGAACAAAAGAAAAACTCAATCAGTACCCACCATATGTGATCTCTGATTCCCATGACCATGTTAAAAAAAACATTACCCCATAATGAAACAACGTTGGATGTCCAGGCACCCCCCACCCCTTATTGCTCTGTTACTACAGTATGAATGCAATCGCACTGCTTCTCTTACCAGATACAAACCTGGAGTAGAGCGTACTATACCTTCTTCCATGAAAGTGATCCACATTCGAAGTTTGCTCAAGAGATCTCTGCCCAATTGATTTGCCAGGGTATCTGTGCAGTGCAAAAAAGGAGCAGATAAATGTTGCATACCTGCCTTCATACCTAGAACTTCAGTATAAGGAACCGACTGATTAGCCCCAGAGAAACCCTGTGTGTTCATCATTTTGGATGACAAAGGGAACTCACCTTGCTTGATGCAAGATTTTGTAGACCCTGTGTTAGCCATAAATGAAAACGGCTGGTCACCTACCTGCACACCTATCTGGGGTTCCTTTTCTTGATTAGTAGTAACAGACAGGACTGGAGACATCAGAGATCTCTGTGGGTTGTCCTACTCTTGGTACATAATAGCACCAAGGAGCGAAAAAGGATTCCCTTCTAAAACACTTGTTCCAGTGTAAAGAGTAACCGCTCCTTGGGGTAAAGGATTTTTCTCCCTTGTCTGCACCGGTGCCTGTGCTGGCATAGTCAGTGGAATCCCATAGGTCTGTGCAGCCCCAGTCACTATATTCTATTCAACCCTTACCTGTTGAGATTGCTCAGAGCATGGGGCACATGGCATGGTCGAGGATTGCATTTGCTTAGCTCCCACATCCTTCCGCATGACCAACACTGAATTCCATACAACCCTCCATAGTTATTTCCCATTGGCCTGTTAAATCAAGGCACAGTTCCTGCAAACTTACCCACTTAATCGTGAAAATCCTACCCTACCCCTCAGAAACCCTCTCATTTGCCTCAGACCGGTAGCATACTAGTGCATCAAACTCTGTGTCATTCTCGATGCACCATGTCCCTGTTGTCCCAATTGCCCTTGCTGTACTTCCATGGAGCTGGTAATCACTGCCCCTTCCAAACAGATTTTCACTAGCTTTTTCTGAACAAGCTTGGCCTCTGCCTTTTGTGCTTGGCTATACTCTCCTTTTCCTTTTCATGGCTCCTTTTATAAAATACACAATGGGGGTCATTACAAGTGTGATGGTAAGGGATTAACGGTGCTGGTAATGATGCCGTTTCTGTTAACCCCTTACTGCCACATTACAAGGTCCCTTAGCGGGTTCCACTAAGGCCGGCTGGTAAAACCAGCATCTAAAAACCTACCTCGAATCAGTATCTGGCAAAGGGCTTCATTTGTCTGTCTAAGTCCCCTGCATCCTCGCCCCTCTTTATTTTCCCTAAAAAGGAGGGAGACCTGAGAACTTGCATTGACTACAGAGCACTTAACCAGATCACGGTAAAAAGCGGTACCCATTACCGCTTATCCCCGAGCTCTTGGATCAAGTCAAAAATGCTCAGATATGTACAAAACTAGACTTACGAGGGGCCTACCATCTAGCAAGAGTCAAAAAAGGAAACAAGTGGAAGATGGCCTTTAGCACGAAATATGGCCTTTACGAATAGCAGGTTATGCCCTTTGGACTATGTAATGCCCGGGCGGCGTTCCAATTTTTCATGAATGACATGCTCTGCGAACTGTTGGATGTCTGCGTTCTTTTCTATATTGATGACATTCTTATCTATTCGACCTCGATGGAGGACCATGTCAACCATGTCCAGGCAGTTTTGGAGAAACTGCGGCAACACCGGCTATATGCCAAATTGGAGAAATGCTTCTTTCATGTGACAGAGGTAGAATTCCTCAGCTTTATTCTCACACCATGGGGCATACGCATGGACACGCGCAAGGTGGACGATATCCTTAATTGGCACTCACCGACATCCATAATGGGAGTACAGAGTGTACTCGGGTTGGCAAACTTTTATCGCCAGTTCATTCCCGGGTTCTCCCAGGTCGTCCACCCAAACACCTCTTTACTACAGAAAAATAAACAATTTAATTGGTCTGCAGAGGCACAGAAAGCCTTCCAGGAGCTAAAACAAGCATTTACCACAGCACCAATTCTACGGCATCCTCGACCAGAACTACCATACGTGGTCGAAACTGATGCTTCCAACATAGCAATGGGAGCAGTCCTGTCACAACAAGACCCCAAAACAGGTCAGTTGCATCCCGTGGCATTCTGGTTTCACAAGTTTTCAGCCCCTGAATTCAATTATGCAATCACTGATAATGAACTGCTAGCAAATAAGGCAGCGTTCAAAGCCTGGATACATTTTCTTATTGGAGCTAGACATACAGTCACCATCGTCACGGATCATCGCAATCTACAATATCTGAAGAGTGCTAAAGCGCAATCATCACGCCAACTACGCTGGGCTCTCTACTTTGCGGAATACGACTTCGTCATCACCTATAGACCCGGTGTACGCAATGGAAAAGGGGACGCCCTGTCTCGCATGAGTGAGGGAGAAGAGGCATTCACTACACCAAGCCCCGTGGGCATAATCCCTGAAGGACGAATCCAAGGCATGATTGCCGCAACCACCACTCTAGACAACTTAAAATCTGACCTGCAACACTTGATGAGTCAACCAGCGCAACAGGAATGGCTAGGGAAGGGAGACCGGTATACGATCATGGACAACCTACCATACTACCGAGGACGATTGTGCATCCCGGATAAGAAATTACAGAATCAAATCATCGCAAACTATCACGATTCAGTAATAGAAGGGCATCTGGGAATAGCCAAAACCCAAGCTAAAATAAAGAAAAATTACTGGTGGCCAACTTGGCGAAAGGACATTGCCAGTTGATCGCAAACTGAAGTACCCCCAGCACGTTAGCATACGCTATCAATGGATTTTATTACAGACCTTCCCTCCTATAACGGATACAATACCATCTTAGCCGTCATAGAGCTGTTTTCCAAAATGGCCCACTTTATTCCCCTGAAAGGTCTCCCAACTGCTTCTACTATGGCTATCGTGTTTTTGGAACATATTTTCCAGCTACACGGGTTCCCATCAATATTGATATCTGACCGAGGAACTCAGTTGTCTGTGCTTTCTGGAAAAGGTGTTATAAAATTGCCAAAATCAACCTCAAGTTATCTATAAGCCATCACCTCCAAACCGATGGCCAGACTGAACTGACTAAACAGACCCTAAAGCAATACATAAGGTGTATGCTGCAAAAAACCCAGAATACCTGGAATGACATACTTTGGTTAGCAGAATACGCATGTAACAACTCCATTCACACCAGTTCGGGACAAAGCCCATTCTACATAGTGTACGGTCGACATCCACGGACATCCACTTAAATCATTAGAAATGCCCGCTGTAAGAACTTTACACAAAACCATCCCCTTCCAGCGGCGCCACAAAGACCAGTGATGCCCACGAAGCATAACAGTCACACTTTCAATATGAGCTAATGTTTCAATATTCTTTAAAACACTTTAGTCACCAGAATGCTGTGTATGTGCTGGCACGTATTGGCTGGTGCGCATTAACTGGGATTCTTTTACAGGAGCGTGGTGCATGGAATACTCCTGGCGCACGGCTTTGCTTTCCACAGGCTGTTTGGATTAGCCAAAATCCCAGTGTTTACAAGCAAGTTTCTCATGCTGTTCCTTTTAGGGCATGCTGTGGTAATTCACTGACACATCTGGCTCATATAAACCTTTTTATCAACCCCGCCTCAGACTTTGGAAGATGTTGCTAACTTTTGGTTTCTATTTATTGCGCATTCTTCTGGAGCCAATTGTATTCAAGTCTCAGACTTCACATTCCGGAGCACGTTGCCCAATACTTCAGAGTGAATCAGGGCTACTCACATATAGCACACAATATTCATTACATTAATCATTTATGTAATCATAACATCAACAATAACACGCATTTGACATTCTACTCGCTCAAACCACACTAACCATAAAATGCATGGAATGTACGTTTAAAGAAACTCGTCTGTGTTTTGCATCCAATGGGGGTGGTGAGAGTCCTCCAAATTGAATAAAAAAGCAAAATAAAAGATATAAATTAATAAACAGATGACGTACGAACGCATTTGCATTGGTGATTTGCAGAGGGAAATTAATGTTTGTTTCAAATAAATCCATGTTACAAATATAATGAACTGTTACAGGTTTGTCATTGCAATGTTATTGTTATGCATGTGTTGAAGCGCATCACCGAATTCATTCCGTTCGGGATTATATGACATTCCGCAAAGCACTTAATCCCCAAACGCCGGCTCATTTACCACTCTCACGGCTCACTTACCACTCTCGCTTGGCTTTCTTCTCTTTCCTTGGCAATGAACCTCGCTCTCGACGAATGCTGTAATAAATAAATAAATAAATAACTAAATCCCACAAAATCGGCTTGAGAAAACATACGTTATGCGTGGAAAAAAACAACACGTAAATAAATTCGCAAATGTGCCGCTCTACACTGTTAGGGCAGTACTAAAGTACTTGGAAGTTGCTCAAAGCACTTCCAATTGTGAGTGCGAAGTAAAGCATCCAGCTGTCGTCTCTTATCACAGTTCACAGAGCATTCGTTCTTCCAAGGTGCAAAGGCATCTGTTTAGTATATATAATCTTAACTCGGGCACCGCGTTCTGGACTTACTCTAAACACCACTGGTGTGTTATCAGGGGCGTTGCTAGGGGGGGGGGGGCTAAGGGGGCTATAACCCCTGATCTTTTGGTTGTAGCCCCGGATAGAATCTCAGGAGCTACAACCAAAAGACTAGCTAGCCCCAGTCCCAACCGTTCCGACATCAGCTTAGCCCCGGGTCTTTTCCAGACCTAGCAACTCCCCTGTGTGTTATTAAAGTATAAATGGCACACGTAGTGCTGCGATCTAGTTTCCCTTTTAAATAGCCCTATCCGGTGGCGGACTGAATTGCAAGCAACTCTGGAGATTGACCCCTGACTGTGAGCCTCTTTTGGGGTACCCTGGTTTTCTGCTCCTGTCGCCCTCCTTGCGTCACCTCTTCGCATCCTTTCATCTCCTCTGACACCCCACATCCATTGGAAACAAATAATTTGTTATAAAGCTTCTGTTATGTAATTCTTCACTCTTAACCAATAGTTTATATAAATATTCATCTTTTGAAAAAGGACAAATGTGCTTTAAAATTAAGTAATTCGACCAATTTTTCAAAATTGTACAGGCGGAGAACCCACCAAACCCTACTTTGAGGGGCTGGACTTGTTTGCTAAATGCACTGCATGGTGTATGATATGATATGATATGGCATTTATAACGCGCCTATACACAGGTGTTTCAAGGCAGGTGTTTCAAGGCGCGACGAGGCAAGATAGGGGAACAGAGGGAAGACAGACAACGATCCTACTAGGCCAGGTGTCATTCAGATCGCACAAGCGCATGGGATGTACTAAAAGGTCACTTTGGAAAATATGTTGAAGACCACTTTTAGTTCCCAGTCCACCCCTCGACTTAACCCCGATTATGTGCAGGTAAAATGTGTACAAACTCACTTTGGCTATCCCCTGTCCCTCTGTCAGTTACTATTTTGTCAGTCAGTGAGTGTATCCTCCTTGCTGACTGTGGGGCCCTCTCTCAGGGGTTTGTCCGTGAACCCGTAGGCCCTTAAGCAAGGTAGCACTTTATTGGATGGATGGATGCATGCATACATGCATGCATGGATGGATGGATGGGGATGCAGATTTTACTCTTACTCTAATAATAAGACCGACTCAGGAAGTTGGCAAAACTTAGCTGTTTTATTTACAATTGTCTAAAACAGGGAGTACAACCGATATCAATGGACGTTCGCTCAACTCTCTCAACATTTTTCATGAAAAAATACACATTTATTGCAAAAACTCATCATCATTGACGTCATACTATGTGGCAAAGTAAGAAAACCTACTTGGGGTTGTGGTTGATCTACAGGGAGCATCTAGATATACTTTCTATGGGGGATAGGATTATGATTGGATCCCTAGAGTCAGGTGGACAACTATGCCCACTCCTAGTGCAAGTCATCTTCATTGTTATCAAATACACAATGGGCCTCATTACGGGTTTGCCGGTCTGGAATCAATGGTACCGCTAAGCTTGCCGGTACCGTTGTTTCCGGACCGGCAAACTACGAGTTCTACGAGCGGGTGCCTTTCAGCCCGCCAGGTCTGACCTGGTGGCGGAATCGCACCTGCTCGCAGACCTTGACGGATGCACCGGCACTGTTGTAGACAGTGCCGGTGCATCCGTCCTCCCCATTCCCATTGAGTCCAATGGTACTCGATGGGAATGGGGATTTTCTTTTTTTCCGGAAAAAAATGACTCTGGCGGCAGCCATGCCGGTATTTACTGGGACGGCTACCGCCAGAACGATAATGAGGCCCAATTTCAAACTACAGGGCTCTTTGCTATGTGGCCCTCTACAATTGGTTGGGACGCTTTTATATTTCTGGAATATTCCACTCGCTAGCAGCACGCAAGCTGGTACCCTAGGTGTTTGTGGGTGGACTTGACCATGCCTTCCCAGCCAAATAGCCCATCAACCATCATCACTCCTCCTGTCTGCCTTTCTATTTGTCTTTTAACTCGGCCTTGCAAATTATCACTGTGCTTGAGAATAAAAGGGAGTGTGAGGACATTCTTATCTTCAGTCTCGATGAGGCTTGCCCAAAGTCTATTTGCATCTACCCGATGTGACAGGAGACCGTGATTTAGCTCCTTCCTCGCATTTAATACTATTAAATAAATACAACTTGGCACTCATAGTGTTTTTCCATTGCACCTCAACAGGAGCTCGCCTCGCTTCTCATGTTCATTGTATCTTTTTGGCTGCCTCAACCATTGACACTGGGCCAGGCAAGCCTTCTCGATTCTTCCTCCATCATCAGCTGCCTTTTTCAGCTGTGCCACACTTTCAGCCCTTTTTACTCATGGGGTCCTGGCTTGCTAAAATGTAACGTGGAACATCCAGATTCTATACATATATATATATATATATATATATATATATATATATATATATATATATATATATATATATATATATATATATTGATGAAGCATGAGGTGTGTCGGATTGTTTCAATGCGCCTGCCATCTTGGATCCACGTCCGGTGTCCGCGGACATCGCAGTAAAAACATATTAAAAAACACAACATTGCACTTGTCAAACTTATCAAATAATCTCGGGGGAGTTGAGAGGTGATGAGGATGGGATGCGATATGGCTGCAAGAAGCAAAAAATTGTGTTTTTTTGTCACGAAAGTCCAAACAGTTAGGATGTTCGTGAACAGTCCTATGTAGGAACGGAAGAAGAAGTGGTTGATTCCATCTTCGCCTCCACACAAAGCACTTGAGAAGATTGTGTTTGATAAAACTCTATCAAGAGATCTGAAGGGACTCACAGCACTCTGTCACACGGTAGATTTGGAGGTGTTCCACAATATGTGCCTAAAGTACAGGCCAAAGAGATTGCATTTCAGCATTCAAGGTATGGAGATGTATAATCATGGAATTGCATGCGATTTTGTTCCGAGTACACATACATTGTCAGAAAACATTGCCAACGTGCGCTGTCCACCTAAAACAGAGCTTGTGGAACAGTTCAAATCCAGGTACAAATGATTACCATCTGTTTTTTTGATCAACAATGTTTTTAAGAAGTGTCCAAATAAAGCATCCAATTTATCTGTTAAAATGTATCCTCTTTGTTAATTTCTTTTCAACTACTGTAGTTTTTACAATAGCCTTACAATCCCACAAAAGGGATGAGACCTAGGCTACATAAGTGAAGGAGTCTGTGACCTAAGCATAGGTGGGGCTATTGCTAAAAACACTTTGACTCCTTTTTGTGTACCCTCTGCGACAATGTTGGAGTAGGGCGCATTCTGTCATTGCAAAGTTTCCCTACCCCTCAGCAGCACCACGATCATCGAGCAAGGACAGCCCCCACATTTTTCCTCCTGTGCCCGTGCATCACAATTACAGTTCTCATGGATGCAGTGAGCCAAGATGTTGCAAACTAAGAATGTATGTTCATTCTGAGGGAAGGTCACCAACTTTGAATTTTTGCTTTCCAGATAAGGAAGCCCACGCATCGGACACACAGTATAAGGTTCAATTGTTTTTTGACCTTGAGAGAAAGGGACCATTCCGAAAGGAATTGAATGAAAGGATGGGTGTAATAATGCAAGATATGATAAGGTTATCTATTCCAAAACTTGACTAAGGAACATGTAAATTCAGTTTATGAAAAATCGTTTGTGCGAACAGAGTCTGCGTTACGGTCTGAGTTAGGCCAAGAGAATGGAAATGCCGAATATAATGTAAGTTTGACTTTTGACAATTTTATACCTGAACGAGCATCACCTTATCATTAGCTGACCATTATTTCTGGGTTACATTCTACTCGTTTGTTCTGTGTGGCATATTGCAATGGAACGCAAGTATAACCTTTGTGTGTAATGTTCTTTCTACCGCCCACATGGGCAGTCCAGCATTGAGATGCATGTAGACCACTGCTCGGTTCTCCCCGGTTTAACGCTAATATTTCATTAAAATGCCATCTATGTGCACCTCGAATTGTAGCGTCAGCTTCCATATCCCATTTAAAGTTGAACATACTACATATCAATGTCCTCGGAAGCAAATTGTGTAGTACTTTCTATGGTGTTTTCTCTCTGTTGACATTGTTTCATGTCTGTGCTAATCGTTAGTCTAAACTCTATGCTGAATTAATAAGTCAATAGATAAATTGTAATAAAGATTGGCTACTGAGACACATTTCTATTATGTTTACGAAACAGGTACATCCTGCCATTCTGCGATTGTCATAGATTCCAGATGCCAACTAATGGTTTATTCAACCGGCAGCTGCAGATACTTGTGAACAACTGGATATATTTGACTCTTTTTTGGGACGATCGCCAAGGGCCAATATGCCCTTACGCTGTACTAACGATTAGGAGAAACATAACATTCTTTACGGTGGTCTAGCCCCAAGTTGATGCACAAGCCCTGCAATTCACTGTGTGACCCAAGCGCTTCTTTTACCCAAAACGAACACCCTGTGTACCCAAAAAGAACAACGCGTGACTCACAATAAACATTTTCGGATCGCGAGCGATGAAACAAATTTCCAATTTGATTGAATATGGCAATAGCCGGATGTTCTCAGAGCGTTTATTGTGAAATAAAAGTACTTTACAAATTTTACAGTCTTGCTGTTTCCTTTTAAAGTACCGTTTCACATTCCGAATTGTGACATGCTGTGTTGTGAGACGATGTGTGTTGATTTCCGAGTTCTGCGTCACATCACGTAGGTGATGACTGGGCGCGTTTGGCTACACTGCCGAGGAACATCACTGAGAAAGGCAGAGAACATCACTAGGTTTGGTGATGTCAGGCTCAGGGGAAGGGCATATGATTTAGTGCCGCCAGGGCAGTTCACTTTAGGGCGATGCAGCAACAGATAAGATTAGCACAAGATGGCCGTGCCCTGCTGCTAGATTTTGCATGTGTACAAAAGAGGAAAACTAAGGTACGGTGCATAAAAACACATGTCCGAACCCTCGGGACAATAATATTTTCTGAGCATTGCACTTGTCAAACTTATCAAATAATCTCTGGGGAGGTGAGGGGTGATGAGGTTGGGATGGGATATTTCTGACCTGATTTCGAATGAGTTTACAAAGTTTGGCGGGATTCTGTCAAGAGGGGGCAAAATTAGAGGGGGAGGTGCCAAAATAATGTAAAGGCTTATAAATGAGGTGCCATTTGACGAATCTACACTTCATTTGGCAAACTGATAATAGATCTAGATATAAATGTGTTTGCGAAGTTTGATGGGATTCTGTCAAGAGGGAGCAAAATTAGAGGGGGGTCCCAAAATATTGTAAAGGCTTATTAATGTGGTGCCATTTGACGAATCTACACTTCATTTGGCAAACTGATAATAGATCTAGATATAAATGTGTTTGCGAAGTTTGATGGGATTCTGTCAAGAGGGAGCAAAATTAGAGGGGGGTCCCAAAATATTGTAAAGGCTTATTAATGTGGTGCTATTTGACAAATCTACACAAAGGTTTGCAAAAAGAATATAGATCTAGATATAAATGTTTTCACAAAGTCTGAATGGATTTTGTCAAGTGGGGGCTAGGTTATATGACGATTGTATGTGCATACATTTGACACCTTTCAAAAAATAAAACCTGGGTGGATTTCCAGCAAACTTGAGTAAGGAGAATTGGCAAGGATATACAAGCATGGTTTTGGAAATGTGCCAGTGTTTTATTTTTCGACAAGTGTCATAATGTAGCTACAAAAAATAGAGGTATACCTTTAGCAACTGAGGGGTAGCCTGTGGCCATGGGTAGTGGCCAGATTGTCTGGGTCATGGAATAAGGTCATAATCAGGACAATCTGGCTACTGGCCATGACCACAAGGGACAAAACATAGGATTAAAGTGGCCATGTCCACCTGGGACTGGCTTTGTGGTGAAGTTATTCGAAATTAGGATAGATTTGAAAGGGAAGAAAAATGTGCTCATGGTAATATGGTTATAGGGTTCTCTTTTTGCCTTCTGCAGGCTGCCATGGAAAGCGAAGAGGGGCCCTCTATGGAATCCCCACCTTCCCTTTCCATGGTGGCCATGTTGGAAAAGGATTTTCCTTCCTACACTGGGACGCCACAGGCGTAGGAAGAAAAATCCTCTTTTTTGGTACCCCGGGTTTCCGCTTTGGGAACCTAGGCTGCTAATTGCCTTCATCCCCCATTTCAGGAGCTGGAATGGGGGGATAATGGTCCAGAGACCGTGTTATCCACCCTCGCTTCGCTTGGGCTGATAACTTGGGCTACTGGGCCGGTATCCTCTGTTGTAGTCCCTGGAACAGAGGATGAATGCCACAATATTCCCATTAGCATAACACAAAATGCAAATGGAAATGTTGGAAAATCTTATTGAGTCTATGTACTTTACTGAGAAATATAAAGTAGATGGAGTCTATACATATTTTTTTTTGTTCTATTTTTAAGGTGGTTCCTAAAGGAACATTCATTTTGTTTTTGAATGCATTTTTTTTGGCAGGAGAGCTTAGAATGAAAGGTCGGGAGGGAAATGAGGGAAGAGGCACCAAACACTAATATGGAGGGGCAGGTGGACAGGGGAAAATGTTGCGCGTGTTATTTCTAAGGTAGTGGGCAGTGTTTCTCATGTTCCTTGATTACAGCAGTGGTTGTGTATCTTGGGGAGGAGGGATGGCATTAGCTGATGCCATTCTAAGATAAATAGCAGTTTTGCTAAAAGTATGTACAGTGTACTAGATTGTTAATGGATAATGAGTAGGAATAGGTGTTGGAGCTGTGCAAGGGAAATTTTAAAGTTGAAAGTTCGAAGCTCAGCAGAAAATGCAGTTCCGAACTGTCCACGAAGCACAGATCTTATCGTGAAGTGCGGACGGGTTCTCGAACACGTCATCATGCCCCGCGCCAGCGTATGGTCATATGGCACTGTCCGGAAGGTCCGCAATGAAGTCAGATGTTCGTAGACGTCTATGGTTGCAAAACTAGTTGAAATAGTTGCAAAAAGTGTATAGCAGTGTTAAAAATTATTCTAGAAGGTGGGAAATGACAGAGTTTTAAGTTGACACTAGTAAGCTAAGCAACAATAACTCGCGCCACCACCGTGCACTGCTAAGACTTACACCCAGGACATCAAAGATGACATCACAAATGTCATTGATGACATCACTGATGACATCACTTGTGAAATACATTTTTATGTAAAGATAAGGAGTTGTGTTGATATTGTTGGTAACAAGATGTCAGGGGTGATCAGGAGGCCTATCATGAACTACTTAATCTGTTAAAGAATGTACTCATCTAAAATCATTGTATTGGAGTGTTGTTGTTAATACAGAAACGTAATGATATATAAACATAGCCAATGACTGCAGCATGCACCATAGAAGTACACTATTTATAATCTTGTAATTTTGGATGGTACAATAATGAATGCTACCTTATCAATTATCAAGTTTTGAGTAATGTTAAACATGTAATAACTAGCTAACAATTAAAGACTTACAACACTTGTCCGGGTACAAACAATACATATGAAGAACCACAATACATACAAATCAGAGGCACATACAGGGAAACTAAAGTAAGGAAGAAAGAAACAGCATCATCAGAAAATGTTAATAACATTAATCTTTATCTTCGTGTATACAAATGAATTGTGTGTTTGAGACCTGCTCATTTCCCCATGTATGTGCACCATGAGCTGAGCCCAAACCCTAAGGAAAGTACTTAAAGAACATATGACAAGACTAAGATATATAGCACCTTTTCAATTTTAATATTCTGACTGTCAGTGAACAAAACCACCTGGCCTATGTATGTCAGTGAACAAAAACAAGTGGCCCAGATATGTGATGTCACCAGTGATGTCATCAATGACATTTGTGATGTCATCTTTGATGTCCTGGGTGTTAGTATTGGCAGTGTATGGTGGTGGCACGAGTTATGGTTGCTTAGCTTACCATGACTGGCGATCTTCTGGGGGTTTAGCGTGTCCTAAGAACATCCCCCCTGTTTGTATTGTCCGCAATCAGAGTCCATAGAACACATAACCCGTCCACATATCCGCAAAGTTATGGCGCACCTTTAATTAGTTCGGGGACCCGAACACTGTGTAGCGGACACCTGTGCGCATGCACATGCCACCCTCGGGTCCTATGAGCATCGCGCCTGTCTGTATCTGTCTGCCACATGTGCGTCGCACTTTTAATTAGTTCTGGGACACTTATGCGCATGCTAATGCCACCCTCGGGTCCTACGAACATCGCGCCTGTCCATATCTGTCCGCCGCATGTGTGTCAAACTTTTAATTAGTTCAGGGACCCAAACACTGTCCCTAGAACACCCGTGCGCATGCGCACAACTGACCCCACGCATTCGCTGTCCTACGGACAGCCATCCCATTCGTGAACGTGTTTTCAACGTTATCATGTGACCGCACCCACGCTAAGTGCGGGTCCTTGTCCGCGAACACTGTCCGGGCCCCCAGACACACAAAAAGTGCTTTTTTGAGCAATCCAAGGTATTGTACTGTGAAACTTCACCCTTGCACATGTCCCAGACCATCTCCCTAGCGATGAACTTTTTGAGCCCTTTTTGGTGTTTGAAGTGTTCGCGGACAGCGCGGCTGTCCGTGAAGCGCGCACCAGCACCCCTATAAAAGGTCACACTCCAGAACTGCTCCTCATTCGGTTTCTGGCTACCAGAGAGAGTATTTCTCAATGCTGGTGTGCTGTGCTATCTACACTGCATTGGCTGCTGACGTCTGTCTGCTGTCCTGTGCGTGCTGTGTCTGCTGTGCCATTCCTCTGCCTGCTGTGCTACATTCTAGATGGCAACCATGGCTTCCACCTGTGCAGCTGCCTCGGCTTCAGCACCACCCCCACACCCTCCACCACCACCACCTTCCCAAGGACCTGGAGAGGGGAACAGACGTGAGGATGCAGAGATGAATGAAGAGGATGACGAGGATGAGGTAGTGGAAGTCCCTATTACTCATAGCCCCAGTGAATCTTGGGTGTGGATGTTTACGACTGTTGGAGGGGTACCCAAGGCTTGAGCAAACAAGGTGCACTGTGCTGAGTGCCAGATGTTGCTCAGTCGCGGAAAACCAGGTTTGTACAGTTAGAGTGTTTCAAAAAAGTGCAAGTAGTCAACAGCTACTGGAAAAAGGATTGCTATACTTCCAAAAAAGGTCACAATGCATTTTGTATATTTTGCAGAAAAATCTGATTCCCAACATTAGTAAGATGGACTCCATCTCTACGAAAAATGTGTGTGCTACGAACATAATATTTTCATTGTGAAAAGAGGACATGCCAACATCTCTCAAAAAGGCGCAAACAGCCTTGTTGACATTGCGTCTCGCTTTCTCCATTTGTGTACCAAATGAAGAAGAACGCAGCCACGTTTGTCTCTGTGCAATACGAGAAAAAATTACTTGGGAGTTTGCAAACATGTACATGACTTTCCCAAGTCCTTCTTTCATTGCAAATTGCAAGGAGATTCCAGAGACATGTCCTAAACTGTTCCCTCCACAATCAATAATAATAATGTCTGGATGACACTGTGTCACCAAAGTAGCACAAAGAGGAACCAAATCCAGCCACTTCATTCCGCGCCCCCCATTCCATTGTACAGCCACTCTACAGCAATCTGCATGCACCTCCAACCAATTTATCCGTGAGCCACCCAAAATCCAGACAATCTGCCTTCTGAAAGAAACAGCCATAGCTATCTACTCTCCACTCAGAAACAGACTTTCTGCCAAAGTATCTCCTTACACATCACACCCAGTAAACCTTATTGACCAATCCCTTGCCATGAAAGGAATGGGATGGTATCTCAAGAAAAACTGGAGATACAAACAAGGGCAAAAACGTCAGCAGCTCAATAGCTGCAAAACATTATTCCATAAACAATTTGTTTTTACTGGAGAAATGATTCAAAACAATGTGGTTTAAACAAAAGCATTATTATTGATAACAATTACCAACATAAAATCTGATTAGATGTAGTCACTACAAATCATTCCCACTGCCATGATTCTCATAGTTCCAAATGTGAATATTTTTATATAAAAAACACAGTTATTTACAATTAGATTCCACAAATATGCATCTCTTTCAATTATCATTGAATAACCATAATTCATTCAATTTAAAACTGTTTCACAAAAAATATGGTCTGATATCTAGACAGGGAAGTGCTGCTGATGTGTCTCCAATCTTATACTACACGTTTCGGGTTGTTAAAACCAATAGCTGCAAAACATTATTCCATAAACAATTTGTTTTTACTGGAGAAATGATTCAAAACAATGTGGTTTAAACAAAAGCATTATTATTGATAACAATTACCAACATAAAATCTGATTAGATGTAGTCACTACAAATCATTCCCACTGCCATGATTCTCATAGTTCCAAATGTGAATATTTTTATATAAAAAACACAGTTATTTACAATTAGATTCCACAAATATGCATCTCTTTCAATTATCATTGAATAACCATAATTCATTCAATTTAAAACTGTTTCACAAAAAATATGGTCTGATATCTAGACAGGGAAGTGCTGCTGATGTGTCTCCAATATTATACTACACGTTTCGGGTTGTTAAAACCTTAAAACCCTTCTTCAGGTATCGATATCAGTTGATTCTTTCTGAAAAAATTAATATAAAATATTATTACTCAATTAGTCATCAAGTTCTAAAGTTTATTAACTGAAGAAAAAACTGAAACCTAAGTAAGTTAGTCACTTCACTAACCTGTTACTGTAATCAGTGTTCATGGTCAATATTCGCAATAGACTCTGAAAAGGATGTTACGATCCTATAAATAACAAAAAAAGATGTATAAAAAATGACTGTAGGATCAGTCTGTGACTTACATTTTATCTATTCGTGAACACCAATCTATCACGGGACCAGTGGCTTAAAAAAAGTGCTGGGTCCTGCTCATAGATTGCGGCCTTCATACATAGTTAGTGGTTATAGGTGACATAACTTATGACTCACCTATTGGGTTAAGTAGTTCAAAACCTTGTCAACCGCGGATTCGTAAAACGTTTCCACAATCCCTTAACATCATCATGAACTATGCAATGGAGGCTAGAGTAAAAACAGTAAGAGCTTGGATGTAACTCCGGGTTAATGCACGTAATCACACATAAACATGTGGCGCAATTGGTAATAAACCAGTACCTTAAGATTAGTTCCTAAGACTTCTCCGTATTGAAAGTGAAGGTCTTCGCATACGGTTCGTTCTTATCAGGCTTAGTGGAGATTGGAAACCCGCGTATGTTCTAGGTTTGTAAATTCATGCGCGCCTCTACAACCAAATTGTTTCTAGTATCTTTTTGTTGCTACACCAATACTAGAGTTTTCACCACAGACTATCCTTGAAACCTTAACACGAAATACCATGTCATTTTCTAAAATAGAGAGCCTTACTACCAGAAACTCTAGCATTTTGCGAGGAAGTAGCACATCGTATCCTTAAACTTATTAAAACTACTGAAAAAGAACTGGGCTCCTCAACTAAACCTGAGCAACTTACATATCAGTTGGAGAGGTTAATACGTCATGAAATTAATCAGAAACTACATGCAACAACCCTGTCACAATTCTATAAATCCCAAAGAATCCTGAGAGGACGAAGGATTGATCTGGAACCTACACTATGTAAATAAAATCCCGAATTTATCAAAAGGTGGAGACAAATTTTGAATAAGTGTTCATTGGATTTGATTATCCTGACGATAGAAGAACTATCTAAATCCTTGACTACTCTGGAAACGGACATTGAAAATACAAAGAAAGCACTTTCTACCTTCATCAATAAAGAGGAACTGACACAACTTTTAGAGGAGGTCAACAATAAATTGTAGGATTATAAAATTGGGATTGAGACTAAAAAAGTTTGCAAATTCAGGAGAGATACTTTAGATTATAAATTAGACATTGTATATTCTTGGAAAGAATATTACCATCAACAGGACACCATAAGGAACAAGAGACCACACTTTAATAAGAATAAACAAACAACAAACACCTCAACTACAACGTCAGAAGCATCAAGTGGTGAGCACTATAAAGTTTACTTACATTTACTAAGAACTTTCGGCCTTCAATTAATATCAATTATTACCCAAGTGTGCACCTCTACAACCAAACTGTTTCCAATCCTTTGCCCTGCACAGTCTCATTTGCATGCCTCTCAGCCTCAAAATCCCTGTATGTAATACGCGCTGTCCACGGACAACCCTAGTGTCTGCGGAAAATCTTAAAATCTGAGAGTGGGGAATGAAAAATTAAATAGTGTACCCCACTTCCCCTTTTTTGGTTGGCCCTGAAAAGAGCCTTTTTTTGTTTTTTGGAAAGTGCTTATAAAAAACACCTTTCATTTTGATATTTTTTTTTCTCACTTATTTTCTTCCTGATGTATTCACATTATCACATAGCATTTCCCAATATGGATAAAGAAATGGCACCTGCTTTAAAATAGCCACCATTAACAAAATCAATAGTGTAATTGTTACAAGGCAACATTCCACTTCTAAACAAGAAAGCAGACATCCCTCTGTTCACCAAACACATTGCACCATTTTTCTAGGGACAGAGAACATTAGAATTCTCCCATAGTACCGTAGGCAATATTTCAGAAAAAATCCCCTTGCCATTTGGAACAACCTCCATCACTGCCTGAACCAAGTTTTGAAGAGCACTCAACAAACTAGGAGCACTGATGCATCCCAAAGGTACACCACCCCAATGCAGTACCACTACATCTGAACTCTTCCACATGCAGAAAGTCTTACAAGCTCCAATCACTGCCTGCTTATTGGAACCAGGCACAGTTGACCAAAAAACCTCCACTCCTTCGGAACCAAAACTGGCAGCCTTATGTTTAAACATGGCATACCTCTCAAAACCATTTACAAATAGATCACCAAGACCATCACTTTCTTCACTTCTGCCATCTTCACTACACACACACCCTCTCTACCTGCAAAGAACAACTTCAACACCTGATTGGCTAGTCCCTACAGTACCCTTTCCATGCTGAATTTGCTGAGAAACCCCGGATGTGGCACGCCATGTCTGCAAACAGCCATGGTGTCCGTGGAGCGCGTAACACTGGGGCCTTTCCACTTCTCTCTTCTGCTCCATTTCCTCCTTGGCTACTGTTAAGCAGTCACACAACCATCCACCAACCACATCCAAGAACTCTACATCTAACTCCATCCTCACAGTTCAGCCCATTAGATGTACTGTTGATCATTCTGAGTACAATTATGCTGTGGTTGGAAAGCACCTACAGCAATAACTACTGTAAAACTCTCCAAGATTTCTGCTTGCAGATTCATGCACATCCACATGCATGAACACAAACTACAGGTATGAATATTTTGTGCACAGTACATGTACAACTCTTGTATAATGCATTTGAACAGGGTACCTGCCACTTACCCTGTATAATCTGCAAAAAAAACCTTACTGTCATTTCTCCCATCTGCTATGACATAGCTCTCAGCTCGCACTCTTTTGGCAGGTGTCACCCGCCTTGTAAACAGCTGACTCACCCGCCAAGCCTCCTTCATGCCCATTCGTTTCAATGGGCCTCTCAACCACCAAAAATAAAATTGTGTGTTTTCACCCGCCTTTGCGACATAAATGGTTGAGAGCTATGCTATGATCAAGTGTCACTTGCAAAGCTGTGTGCTTTCCAAATTTTTATTTACCCATATTATTAATTGTAATGTGCAAACTGTTATTCTCTTCATTCATTCTGTCATTTTTGTAACCACTGCAACCTATTGATTCACATTTCAAGCATAATAGCATTCCATGCATTATAGTGCATAGGATGTACATACAAATAGTAATCAAACACAGCACACACAGCTTTCTAACAAAGTGTCATTTCATGTTAAATGATGGGAGAAATAACAGTATAATTGTAAATGGCAAGAACCATATTCAAATGCATGCAATGTATGGTATCCTGTTTTGTGTTGCGACAGAGGTAAATGAAAACTTGTAAAACACAAACCATTTAAAGTAAAGTGACATTTTTCATAGCAGATGAGAGAAATGGAAGCATGAGATTTTTTACTAGTTATCCAGGGTAAGTAGCAGGTACCCTGCATTGTAAAGACATACATTTAATGCTTTTCACCAGAGTTCCTGTCATTTACCTTGTATAACTACTAAGAAAAGCATACTTTGTTTCTCCTATCTCCTAACATCAAATAACACTGCCTTAAAAAGACAAGTGTGCTCTGTGTGCTTATTATTGTAATCATTTCTAAGGCAAGTTCAAGTGACAGATTCTAAGTAAAATATCCAGAATGCACATAGACAAAGGAAACTGCATGTACATGCTATGCACAGTTAACAGAAAGCAATATAACTGCAAAACAAACAAATACATTAACAACAGTGCTATTAACACACATATGTACTTCTTTCTTTCACAATTGCAGTGAAGACCACTCGCCTGAAAACCAGCAGCGTCTGAAGTACAAAAGAGAACTCAGAAAAAACCTACTCTTTGCATCCAAAAAAGTAAGTGCAATACTGCCATAATGTTCTAACTGTTACTCAAACACTGTAGAATTCTAGTATTGTAAAACAAACAATTGTATTAACGCTCCAGCATTAGATTCAGTATTACTGATTGCACCTCAGCAGGTGCACACTTTGTATTGTCATCTCAAAACCAGTATAGTAACACACAAATACGAGAATAGCCTTCCCAACCTGAAGTAACAGCCCATTCCACAATCACACGCCTCTACAGACATGCCTACCATCACACTCAGACACTCATGCACAATGCACACATACATTGCACAATGTCCCAAAGCACACTTTCTTTTTTCTCCAACAGACCCCGAAGAATGCCTACCAAAAAGCAACTCCGTAGAAAGCAACGCAGAAGTAGAGCAAATCAAAATAAATGGTACAAAATAAGCATCCACCTCTAGCAGAATTTACACAAAAAGGTCAAACAAAACAGCTAATACAGTCACTAAGCGAAACAAAAGCAGCTTCCAATAAAGCAACTTTGACTCCTCTTTCAAAATGTAAAACTAAACTGAAAGTTATTAAAAAGACTGCTGCTACCATTAGTGCTAACACTGCACCTATAAATCTCGATGTAGCCACAAGTAAGCATACAAAAACATTATTTTACAAAAAATGTTCCGCCACAGAGTTCTTCAGAACATTATAAAAACAGGAGAGAAATCATACACAACCCTTTAAACCTACCGTAAAAAATGTATCCTGGAAGCTCTCATAGACAGTGCAATCCTTCTCAAAAGGAAATTATTTACTTTAGTTTTAAACAGAATGAAACCACTAACAAAACTAACTACTAAACTACAAAAAAGACTTCTCAATAAACTGAATATTAACAAACATCTGTGGTGGTGAATTGGGTCACATCACCAGCACAGACCCATATTTCAATGAAGAAGCATACAAACAAAAGCAAAGAAAACCAATTGCCATACATAGTAATGGACAAGATATGAAAAATGTAATAATACCATTATGGAACAAGAAACGCTGCTCACCAAAATATCCCAGCAAACTTAGTATCAACTCTCCATTCCACTGAACCAATACATTCAGTTTACAAAATGGCAGTGCACATCAATGTGCAACATAGGCAAAAAATCTTTCACATCTTTATGCCACTTCCTCAATCAGTATGTGAAAGGCAAAGACAAATTGTAAATAAAACTATTACAAACTATGGACTCCTCTCCAGTGTGAAAATACACAGGACTACAAGGACATTCATTAGCCTGCATTTCTGGACCTATTTGCAAAAGCACCTTCCACAAAATGAAAATGATAGGAACACACCATTCAACTGTAAGATATCTCATTCATAAACTCTACTGGTTTATAGTCATAAAGTTGAATGTAAAAAAGTCGAAAGTCATAAAGTCGAAAAAAAATGTCTAAAAAAATAATTTCAAATTTCTTTTTTACTACGTTTTTTATTCGAAATGGGGGGGTTCCCATCCAACCCTCTCCTTTTTTTTCATCCCTTTTTTATACTCGCGGGACCCAAAAAAGACATAGAATTAAAAAAAACGAAATTCGAAGAAAAAACTTTCAACATTTTATTTTCGACATTTTTGTCATTCGACTTTATTGATTCGACTTTATGACTGCACACCAACTCTACTATGCCAAATGTCCTGCTTTAGCACTGTCCAATTTAAATAACATTCTTCTACATGGTACAGCCAAAGAACTACTCGAAGAAATAGACCACATCCAGAAAAAATATTTTGAAATTAAAAGCCACTTACAAAATTCAATATCTTTTTGAACAAACTAGCAACACATTTACAGATGACAATCTTCTACACACATACAAAAAAGAAATACTAAAGTTTAAAAGCGCATCTGCTGAAGTACCAAACCATGTATGTGTGTGTTGTCACAGGACTTTTTATAAGAATAGCACAAAAACTGTAGACATAATGTACAAAATAGAAGACAATGAAGATTCCAAGTGGTTCCAATTAGCTCTCTATTTTAAAGCAGAAAACAAATACGAAATTACTAACCCCTTAATACTTTGCAGTTACTGCACTGCAAAACTTGACAACAACCAAATACCGTCACGTGCTATCACTAATAACTTTCCTTTGCATAGCAAACAAAAATAAAACCAATATAGATATGAAAACACCAGGAGAACTCTGCTCTCTAGATCATGTAAATGTATTAAGATATTTCCATCATCGCTTCATTGCTATGCTACACTTCATTTGTAATAAAATAATGCCTCCCCTCGGAGAAGTGCAAGTGCTTCTTTTGGAGAAAAGAATACCAAGCTAGAGGAGCACCACACATCCACATGCTTTTGTGGATTAAAGATGCTCCTAAATTTGGTCAGGACAGTGATGCCACTGTTTTACAGTTCATTCAGAAATATGTCACTTGTGAAATCCCTTCACAAGTTAGACATAGTGACCTACATGCACACATTTTACAATTTCAAAGTCACATGTGTGGAAAGTATTGTCATTGCAAATATAAAAACAAAGGGAAATACTACACCAAGTGCCGCTTTGGTTTCCCTAGAGCAGTTTCAACAACAGGTAAAGTGAACAACTTCATGTCTTCAGTTAGGGATTGGGCCTCATTACACGGTAGGCGGTGGACCAAGGTGCTTATAACACCTTGGTCTATGCCGGTAAAATACCGGCAACGTCTTGGTGGAACGGGGAATTACCGCCCTATTCCAAGGTTGGCGGGGCGGTAATTCCCCTTTACACCATTGCCCTTCCCATTCCCATTTTTGCCCCATAGGGCATAATGGGAATGGGGAAGGTGCTAATTACGGTACCGCAAATTTGCGGTGCCGTAATTAGCACCAAGGTCCCTTAGCGGGTTGGTTTTTAACACCTGCTAAAAGCAGGCGTTAAAGTACCAACCCGCTAAGGGACCTCGTAGTAAGGCGGTAAGGGTTAACGGTCACCGGTACCATTACCGGTGACCGTTAACCCTTACCGCCTTCCGTGTAATGAGGCCCATTGTGTCAAAGGTAAATCCCCAAAGAACAAATATTGCATTAAAAGAACAGAAGGATCAAAATACATCAATGATTACAATGCAATCATTGCCCTACTATGGAGTGCAAATATAGATGTGCAATACATTGCAGACAATTCCACTGCAGTTGCACGATATGTTACAGCCTACTTAACCAAAGGAGAAAAAACAGAGCTCAAAGACCTCTGGGATGATATACCATCTGACAAAACACTGTCACAGAAATTGTACAGCTTAGGCATAAAAATTCTCTCCCATAGAGAATGTTGCTGCTATGAAGCCACAAACCGTTTAAACGGTACTGCCTTGTATGGAAAATCTGAAAATATAGTATGGCTAAACCTTGGTCCAGCTAAATCTAGAAAAAAAGTTCTCAAATCATATGAAGACATAGAAACAATAGCCAAAAATGATCTCAACAGCGAAGACATTTTGAAAAACAACTCAATAGACACATACTACCCAAACAGGAGTACCACTTTAGAAACCATGGGGGTCATTATGAGGTAGGAGGTAACCATGCTGCTATTAGCGGCATGGCTACCCCTTTACCGGGTACCGGGTCTGGGTTCCTTGAATGAGGAATTACCGAGCCACTCCAACCTTGGAGGGCCCAGTAATTCCTCATTCAAGGAACCCATCCCCAGTCCCATTTGAGCCCCCATAGGGCTCCAAGAGAATGGGGATGATGCTAACAATGGGCCCGTTAATAACAGGCCCGTTGTTAGCATCCTCGTCTGCTAGCAGGTCCCGCGAGCAGTCTCGTAATGGGGCGGTAAGGGGTTGACGGCTCCGGCACCTTTACCGCACCGTTAACCCCTTACCGCCAACCTTATAATGACCCCCCATGTGTCTATACCACCTAGCCCAAAACTTCACATACAAAAATAATATTAAACCAGATGAGAAGAAAGGTAGATACAGAGTGGAAAATTATGAAGGCAGCATAGTGAAATTTACCAAACAAAGCTCAATTAAACATATGAAATTGTCATTGAAAACTCCTCAACATAAAGAAATATATTACATGTCCCTACTACAACTTTGCAGTGCACGGTGGTGGCGCGAGTTATGGTTGCTTAGCTTACTATAACTGGTGAATTTCTGGAGTTTTTCAGTTTTACCTGTAACCATAATGTCCCTATAACAATGTTTTTTCATTGAATTTCATAGGTTTTTAGTAGTGCAACTTAACCATAACGTCCCTTTAACAAAGTTTTTTCAGTGAATTTCATTGGTTTTTACCAGTGCATGCTATTTTCCTACAAGTTACTAATATCATACTTAGCCAATAAGCAATCTTTGTGTCCAATGTACAGTTTCACCTTAAAACTCTGCCATTTCCCACCTTGTAGCATCATTTTTAACATGCCTATATACTTTTTGCAACTTTTTGAAATAATTTTGCATCCGTAGACATCCGGGAATGTCTGACTTCATCACAGACCTTCTGGACAGTGCCACGTGACCATGCGCTTGTGCGCGGCATGGTGACGTGTTCGCAAAGGCATCTGCACTTCGTGATTGTATCCGTGCTTCAAAGACAGTTCGGAACTGCATTTTCTACTGTTCTAGGAACTTTCAACTTCAAAATTTCCCTTGCACACTTCCTACACCTTTTCGTACTCATTATCCATTACCAATCTAGTACACAGTACATACTTGGAAGAATTTTATCAAAACTGCTATTTATCTTAAAAATGCCATCAGTTATTGTCATTCCTCCTCCCCACCACCACCAGCTGGAGGATCTTCACAACAAAAAAAGCATAGTACTTTCAAAGACAATGAAGAGGACCAAGAAGATGAGATAGAGGAAGTGCCTACTTCTAGCACGAAGATCGAATCATGGGTGTGCCAGTTCTTTGCTACTGTTGGGAGTATACCAAAGGCTAAAGCTACCAAAGTGAAATGCACTGAGTGCAATTTTGTACTCAGTCGCAGACTACCTGGACAGTACTCCTACGGGACTCCCCCCATGCGCTGCCACACCAAATCCAATGACCGCAATGCTCTCAATGCTCTCAGAAAGGTTGTTCCTTTCTTAGCAAATAGTAAGCTATCTTCCTCCACCTCATCTTCCTCAACAAATACTGTAACCACACAGCTTGATATCTGCTGGCATTGGTGCGTTATAAATAAATAAATAAATAAGGAGGGCTACGGATCATTATCGTCCATTGCAGCCCCTAAAATGGGGGATAAAGGCCATTAGCACCCCTGGTTCCCAAAGGGGGAACACAGGGTGCTAAAACATAGATTTTTATTCCTATAGCGGGACGCCTGCAGCGCCCCGCTGTATGAAGGAATGATTATTCTCCAGCTTCCCGCTGTAGGAAGGGAAACCCTTTTCCAAGACAGCCAACTTGGAACGAGAAGGCGGGGCTCCGTACACAGCCCCTCTTCCCTTGCCATGGCAGCCTGCAAAACCCTATGAACATATTACTACAATCACTTTTGTTCCCTTTCAAACCTATCCTACCTTCGAATAACTTTGCCACATAGCCGGTCCCAGGTAGATATAGCCACTTTAACACAATATTTTGCCCCTAGCGATCATGGCCAGTCGCCAGATTGTCCGCGTCATGACCTTATGCCATGACCCAGACAATCTGGCCACTGCCCACGGCCACAGGCTATACCTCAGTCACCAAAGGTATATGACTATTTTTTGTACCTACATTATTACACTTGTCAAAAAATAAAACATGGGCACATTTGCAAAACCATGCTTTAATGTCCTTGCCAATGCTCCTCACGGGTTTGCTTGAAATCCGCCCATGCTTTATTTTTTAAAAAGTGTCAAAATGTATGTACATACAATAGTCATATAACTTAGCCCCCACTTGACAAAATCCATTCAGTCTTTACACAAACATTGAAGGTTGGGTCTATAATCTTTCTCAAAACATTTGTCCACATTTGTCAAATAGCAACAAAGTTTATAAGCCATCTAAAAATGTTGAGACCCCCCTCTAATTTCGTCCCCTCTTGCGAAAATCCCACCAAACTTTAGAAAACCATTTATATCTAGATCAAAAATCGTTTTGCCAAATGGTGTTCAGATTCATCAAATGACACCACATTTATATGCCTTTACAATATTTTGGGACCCCCCCCTCTAATTTTGACCCTCTTGAAAGAATCCCACAAATTGCAAAATTACATGCAGTTTCATTGAGTGGCGCAAAAGTTATAAGCCATCCAAAAACTGCTTTTCCCCAATCCTGTAATGCAGAAATAGGAACAGATGTCCCAGGACATCTGCAGTGTTCGCAGGCTTTCGGGGAGTTAAATAACCCGTTTTTCGCTTCTTAGGGCCATATCCAATTCAATCCTCATCCCACCCACATCCCCAGAGATTGTTTGAGTTTGACAAGTGCAATGAAGCTTTTTTTTATGTTTTCACTGCGCTGTCCGCGGACCCCAAAAAAAGTCGGCGAATCCAAGATGGTGGGCATTTTGGGAAAACCAACGCATTTCATGTTTTCTCACCACCCAATCAGAGGCCAGTCCGAGGACCGAACAGGGAAGTGAGTCTGTGGAGCGGACATAGATATCACTCATTTTTTTGCCTTACATTTTGGTCATTTAAAAAAAAACTACTGGACGGATTTACACCAAATATTCCGCTTTTGGGACCAAGCCGCCGCTCCTGCCGGAAATTTGGTGAAAATCCATCCAGCGGTTTCAGCTGTAGGAGCGACAGAAATATTTTCCCATTATGTCTATGGGGAAAAAAGAAATTTTGGGACCCCCCTATAACTTTGCCCCCCCTTGACCAAACCTCACTAAACTTTGCAAAACAATTCAGAGTGGGCCATATACTTGTTTTGCAAAGTTTGGTGAGGATTGGTGCAGGGGGAGCAAAGTTATAAGCCACCCAAAAAGTGCTCTTCCTATTGGTTTAGCAACTTAACCATAGCTACTTGGCTGCTACCGCAGGCCATGTAATATATATATATTACGCATCCACTGTAGTGGCTGTGTAGTTATGGTTAAGTTGCTGTTTCCATAGGTAGATCACTTTTTGGGCGGCCTATAACTCCGCTCACCCAGGATGAATCGTCACCGAACTTTGCAGAAGAAGTATATGGGCCACTACGAATCTTTTCGCAAAGTTTAGAGATGTTTGGTTCAGGGGGTCAAAAGTTATAGGGGGGGTCCCAAAACGTCTTTTTTTTTCCATAGATTGAATGGGGGAAAAACTTTGCACACGGCTACAGGTCAAACCGCTGGACGGATTTTCACGAAATTTGCGGCAGGTACAGGGGTTTGGTCCAGAAAGCATGCTTTGTAAATTTGGTGACCTTCCGTGGAGTACTTTTCATTAAAATGACCAAAAAGTAGGTCTGAAAAAATTTGTGATATATATGTCTGCTTCGCTGTCACACTTCCCTGTTCGGTCCAGGGACAACATACCGATTGGCTAAGGGGCTGGCGTCATGACCGCGGACACGTGACGTCTCTTCTGATTGGCTGCTGTGAGACATGTTCTGCGTCAGATTGTTTGGCTATGCCCGACATCTTGGATCCGCCGATAGCGGAGCAACAACCAGCGTACACATGCTATATTTATAAAACTCTTTTGCTGTATCACAGAGTGTTGGGACAGGTTCAGACAGTAAGACATGGGTGATCAATGCATTTGTTCTGGGGGTCGGTTTTCATGATGTATTTTCTATAGCCACCTTGTACGCACAGAAAATGAGGGGTGTAATAACAGTAGCATTTCAGTCCATGCAGTGCACAGGAAACTTGTAACTTTTGTAAGTTCACGCGTAGTGGTAGCGAACACTGAAATTGACAACATGCGGTAATTGCATTACTTTTTCCTATGGGTTTTATTATATTCATTAGTACGCCGCCATGGGTGTCACATACTAAAGTGGTTGTGGCCAGGGCCTAGAGTCTTGGATGCATGGCATGTCACACCCATGGATACACCCGTAGTATTGCGTATCGATTGCCAAGTTGTGGGGAGTGTGTGCAGTCTTGGGTGCATGGCCAAAGGCCAAAGGCCATGCACCCAAGAACAAAGTTATAAGTACTGGACGTGCAAGCCACTGCACACCCGTACCATGTAATATCTATGGACATACAGCTAGGAGTGAAGCCTCTGGCCAAAAGCAGTGAAGGATACCACACTCATGGAAAAAAAACCACTACCACACATCACTGAGGTGGTTGTGGGGAGACCCTGCACTCTTGGGTGCATGATCGAAGGCCATGCACCCAATAACAAAGTTATAACCTCTTCATGATGTAATTTGTATAGCCACCTTGTACGCACAGAAAATGAGGGGTCCAATAAGGGCAGTATTTCAGTCCGTGCAGTGCACAGGGAACTTGTAACTGTTGTAAGGACACGCGTGGTGTTAGGGAACATTGAAATTGCCAAAATGCCGTAATTGCATTACTTTTTCCTATTGGTATTGTATTCATTAGTACGCCGCCATGAGTGTCACATGCTACGGTGGTTGTGGCCAGGGCCTAGAGTCTTGGATGCATGGCCGTCGGCCGAAGGCTGAAGGCCTTACTTCCAAAACTCTAGGCCCTGGCCACAAACACTGCAGCATGTCACACTCATGGATACACCCATAGTAATGTGTATCGATTGCCTCGTTGTGGGGAGTGTGTGCAGTCTTGGTTGCATGGCCAAAGGCCATGCACCCAACAACAAAGCTATAACCTCTTCACTTACAAGCCTACATGGGTTTTATCTAGTGCAGTGGTTTTGGCCAAGATGTGTACTTTTGGGTGCATGGTTGCAGGCTGTATGCCATACACCCAAGCATGCCCCAAAAGGAAACATGTAAGCACTAGAGTTATAAGCCACTTCACAACCATATATTGAAATGTATGGGCATACACCTAAGATTTTAGGCCCTGCCCACAAACAGTGTAGCATTTCAGAGCTACAGAGACACCCCTAGTATTCAACATCAGTCAGGTGGCTGTGGGGAGGGTCTGCAGTCATGGGTGCATGGCCACAAACCATGCACCAAACAGAACAGTTATATGTAGTGTACTTACAAGGCACAATGGGTGTGATATGGTGTGGTAGTGCATCACTCAGGCGGCTGTGGGGAGGGGCTACAATCATGGGTGCATGGCCGAAGGCCATGCCCCCAAAAGCCCATTTGTATGTAGTGTAATTATATGAAGCAATGGATGTCATATGGTGTGGTAGTAGTGGCCAGGATGCAGAGTATTTGAACAAAGTAATAAGCACTGCAATTTTAAGCAAATGTGCATTTTATATACTGTACACCCATAGATTGATAATTCTATGGCCTCAAACTCACGTCTGTAGCCTGTGGCTACAAACTACTGCACCATATCACAGCTATTGGTACACTTGTACTATGCAACATCATTAAGATGGTTGTGGGGAGGGTGTAGCATTTTGGGAGCATGGCCAAAGGCCATGCTCCCAAAACCAACTTTGTACATAGTGAAATGACAAGGCACAATGGTTCCGATATGCTGTGGTGTTTCTGGCCAGGACCCAGAGTCTTGACTGCATGCCCAAAGGACATGCACCCAAGACTGAACTCATAAGCAGTGGAGTTATAAGTGAATATGGGTATGGTGTAATGCGCTAGTTGTGTGCATGCCCTAATGTCTTGGCTGCATGGCTGCATACGATGTGGTCCCAAAAGTAAATTTATAAGTAGCTAATTTACAAGGACCATGGTTTCGATATGCAGCAATGGTTGTGGCTAGGAATTTTACTCTTTGTAACTTGGTCGTAAGCCGTAGGTCGTAGGTTACACACCGAAGATGCAAGGGACAGCCTACAGCCACTGCAGCATATTACTACCATAGATTAGACGTGTAGATCTGCCAATATACTTACTCCTTACTTTGTTCAGAATTCACATATATTTTTTAAATGCCTTTCGTACTTGGCGGAAGTATCCCTTTTTTAATTTCTGTGATAAAAGAAAAAGGTATATTAGTCTTTGCATTTTATGAAAACTTACTACATTGCATAATAGACAGTTTATCTTTTTTTTACCCTCATATTTAGTTTACAAACCAGTGTACTGTGCATTGTGCTCAGTTTCTGTGTTTGCTTTTCTTATCCTTGGGTCTGGGAAAAAAAATCCTTGTCGGATTAAAAAACCCTTCATTTGCTATTGTACTAACTACTTCCTTGTTTCGTTTGAGTGTTTCCATCATCTTTCTGATTAATGTTGTGTTGCCTTCCTGCCGATTTTTAACCACAGTTAGATACCTGTAGGCGTATTCTAACTGTGCATTCGTTCCTACAGATCTGTGATATTCATTTATTTGTGTCGTTGTTTTATCCTGTCTCCTTCATCTTTCTGATTAATGGTATGTTTGTTGCCTTCCTGTCGATTTTTAACAACAGTTAGATACCTGTAGGCGTATTCTAACTGTGCATTTGTTCCTACAAATCTGTGATATTCATTTATTTGTGTCGTTGTTATGTCCTCTTGGGCAGTTAGATACCTGTTGGCGTATTCTAACTGTTTGTAGTCTTTCACATAATTCTTTGGCAATCTTGAAGTATACATTATTAAATTTTGGCTTTAAGAAGATTAAATACGCATTTGTAAGATTAGCTGGCAATCTCTGCTTTAGAGTAATGGTGCTATCATTACATTCGAACCATCCACATTTCTTTTTAATGTATGCAGTGTAGTGACCTGCATTGTTTGTAGCTCCTGCATGGGTGCTTATACCTATTGTAAAGGTTTTCTTTCCAAGTGACACTTGACCATCGGTGAATCCAGTCAGTTTGCAGTTGTTTTTGGTACCATCTGCATTATAACGTAGAAGCATAAGTATTATGCAGGCACTATGTGATTGTATCAGTAAGGTGGAGCGTTTGTCTGAATTGCAAATACTACATAATCTGCCATGGTTTGCACTCTGTACAAGTTGCTGAAATGGAATGCTTTCACAATTTGGTATGGAAACATACACAAATCGCTCATTTGGGAATTCTTCCTGTATCACATTGCTACAGAGAGTGCATGTATGTTTCCACATGTACGAAATCTGGAAGATTTCATTTACAGGTATGCTTTTGTTTTCCAATACTAATAGTAAGTACATTAGAAATTCTTGTGGATCTTCTTGTGAGTTCACAGTGAATCTCACCATTCCAGCACAGTCGTCCAATTCTTGTCGCATTCCATGAACACTGTATGTGTTGTCAGGATTGCTTATTTCATTTCTATGAAGCACTAACATTTGCAAACACAATTGGTCTGTACTGTGCAATTTAATATTATTAACAATTGGTGGCAATTGAAATAGAATATTCATTGCTACATTTGCATAGCAACTTACCCCACTTTAATTTGCAAATCTGAATGTAACAGCTAGTTCTGTATATGAGTTCATTTTTCGGAATTTCTGTTCCTTCTTTGACGACGTCCCTGGTTTACATTCCCTAATAGGTTCTTCTTTGTTTGTGGTAATTGCTGAAACTTTAGCTTCTTTTCTTTTCTTTGAGGAATTTGCTGTTGGATTCAGTTGCATTTCTATTTCATTTAGTTTTCTTTTACCACGTTTTACTTTATCTGGAACATCTGGAACAGGATATTATTTCAGATGAGGGGTGTATAGTGAACGCAGTCTATTGTATTCTAGAATGCAAGGAATATCAGCTTTGACTTTACTTGCATCAAAGTTCATTAGCAATAGACCGTGAAGTGTACATAAGCGTGATAATGCTACATAGCTCATGCCTTCCTTAAAGACTGTGTTTCCTATATCTATCAATGCTTTGTCTAGGGTAAGACCTTGGGATTTATGAATGGTAACTGCATATGCAAGAGTTAGAGAAAATTGCTCTCTACGTACATACATGTCTTTGAAGAGAAAGAATCGAGCAATTGGGCGCCCTATCCTTTTCACTTCTGAAACTTTATCAAAGCGAATATGGACAAACTGAATGTTGCTGTAACGTGGGTATGATTGAAAACCAGCAACTGTACCTAGTGCTCCATTAACTAGCCCTTGCTCAACGTCAAGGTTATGTTTAAGCATTACTCTACAATTTAAGGATAATTTTAATATTTTTTCCAACCCAGCTGTGTTGAAGATTTAATTTTCTAAAATATTTAGTCTTGTTGTGACTTGCTCACACATGAGTACTGTCATACCATGTACGTCTAGTTTATCTGTGGCGCTAATTTCCATTACTGGTTGCATTTCTTTATTTAACATTGTTTCATTAAATTTGAAACAGCTTGCAAGAGTTGGCTTTAAGGCCATACAATTGACATTTTTGTGCACTATTTGTTCCATAATATCAGTTGCAAATGCATTATTGCCATAAAGTGCATGAATGTGCCGTTTATTCAATACAACTTTTGCTTCTTGCGATAGTACACCAACTCTAATACTTTTTAAGATGTTGGCATAAGTGAGATCTGTAGATTGCTGCATGTTCTCAGTTAATTCTCTGTATTGGAAAAGTTGCCAAAGGTTGACATTACCTATGCTACCAACAGTTTTCCGGCAGAGTTTGTGGCCTAAGGTTTTAAAAATAGGTTCACCTTTCACTGGTGTCAATTGTAGAAGATCTCCAAAAACAATAATGTGTTTCCCTGCAAAGAGTTATTCGTTGTTACTTTCAAGTACTTCTTGCAATCTGAGGTGAATCAAAGCCAACATTAGGTTGGAGACCATGCTCACTTCATCTATTAGTAGCATTTTCATTTGTTTTAATACTCTACGTAATTCCATTGCAGCTTCTGCAGAAAGTTTGTAATAGTCTAATTTATTTTGATGCTCTACTGCAAGCAGTAGTAACCGGTGTAGTGTAAAGTGACACAGCCTATGTTGTAGGCAGCTAAACCTGTGGGGGCCGTTACAACAGCTGACAGTTTGTTGTTTGTCAATTGTTGAAGGAACTTGCTGATGATTTTGATTAAGAATGTTTTCCCTGATCCAGCTTCACCACTCACGTACAGCAGTATAGGTTTGTAATTTTGGCAGGTACATTCTTTATTTTTGTGTTGTACACCATGTACAATTTGTTTTGTTACATCTTCAAAAATGGTGCGCTGATCTTTGTTAAGCTTTGCTTGTTGTACATTTAAGTCTTCTGTATCTTCTTGATACTGATACATGGTGTTTTCTACTTCTGCCATAGCTACTTCAGCCTCATTTGCTATTAGTGGTTGTCCTAGTGGTTCTTGACTTCCTGTTACAGAAGTTTGACTGCTGTCGGAAGACTCCTTATCTAGTTGGGCCAGAAGTTCTTCTTCCTGTTGCTGCTCATTGTGTAATATTGTTTTGTACTGCGTAAAGTTCACATCGGTGATAGCACTTTCATTTGCTTTGAAAGCATCTTCATAGCAGTCGTAGTTTTCTAGTATGTCTTCCTCTTTTCTCCATGGTTTGAAAAGTTGTAACAGAGAAATGTAATATAGTTCTTTCTGTTGAGGAGTTTTTAATGACAATTTTACATGATTAATTAAGCTTCGTTTGGTAAGTTTCAATAAGCTCCCTTCACAATCGGTCACTCTATATCTTCGTTTGCTTTAATCAGGTTTTCCATTATTTTTGTATGCAAAGTTTTGAGCTATGTGGTATAGACACATGCTTTCCAAAGTGCTACTCCTGTTCAGATAGTATGTGTCCAGTAAATTGTTTTTTTAGAATGTCTTTGCTGTTGGGATATTTCTGGCAACTGTTTCTATGTCCTCATATGATTTCAGCACTCTTTTTCTAGATTTTGCAGGACCAAGACTTAGCCATACTATGTCGTCTGATTTTCTATACAAAGCAGTACCGGTTAAACGATCTGCTGCTTCATAGGTGCCACATTCTCTATGGGAGAGCATTTTTATGCCTAGGCTGTACAATTTCTGTGATAATGTTTTGTCTGATGCTAGGTCATCCCAGAGGTCTTGAAGCTTTGTTTTCTGATTTTGTTAAGTAGGCTGTAACATATCATGCAACAGCAGTTGAATTGTCTGCAATGTACTGCACATCTATGTTTGCATTCCATAAGAGGGCAATGATTGCATTGTAATCATTGATATATTTTGATTCTTCCCTTCTTTTTATGTAATACGTGTTCTTAGGTGATTTACCTTTAACAATATTTCGAACTGAAGACATGAAGTTGTTTACTTCACCTGTTTCTGTAACTGGTCTAGGGAAACCAAAGCGGCATTTGGTGTAGTATTTGCCTTTGTTTTTGTATTTGCAGTGACAATATTTGCCACATTTGTGTCTTTGAAATTGTACAATCTGCCCATACAGCTCACTATGTGTCTGTTGTGAAGGGATTTCACAAGTGACATATTTTTGGATAAACTGCAAAACAGTGCTATCACTGTCATGACCAAATTTCCGTGCACCTTTGATCCATACCAGCATGTGAATATGTGGTGCTCTTCTCGCTTGCTATTCTTTTCTCCAAAAGAAGTGCTGTACTTCTCCAAGGGGAGGAACAGTTTTATTGCAAATAAAGTGTAGCATGGGAATGAAACGATGATGGAAATATCTTGACACATTAACTGGATCTAGAGAGCAAAGTTCTCCAGGTGTTAATATATCTATGTTGTTTTTGTTGCTGTTTGCTCTGCGTAGGAACTCATGTAAATCTTCCCATGCATATTCTACAGAACTTAGCGTAACATACCAAGTCGGTGGTCCAAGGTTTCTGATCATACAATGCACATCTCCGTGCCATCAGAACCAGTATTCCTTTGTACCACACATGTTTGCAAACAAATTTGTTATACTTGATTGTAAAACCTCATCTTTTTCCTGTACATTTTGTATTAACTGCGTAGCTGACAGATTTCAAAATGTGTGCAACTCTGTAACATAGTGTTGCTAATTCACTTTCATAGAGTAGGTGGTATATGTATTCCACATTTTGTCTAAATCTGTGATCTTGCGAATACATTCATAATGAGCAGTATTCTTGTGCCCCAATCTGAGTGGGTCTATCATCGTTTCTTCCACCTTTGCCAGTAGGAAATAGCAGTGGAAAAGCATGTGCTTCTATACTTTTTTCCCATATACTCATTGTTGACCTTTGGTTTGGCGCATTTGGTAAGTTTCTAGTGCATCATCTATGCTTTCATTGGAATGCAATGGATGAATTGTGTAATGGTCCAAAAGAGTGGATACTGTAGCAGGATCCAGAAGTTCAAATTGTCCAGTTTTTGATCGCTCTTGAATTAGTTCAGTTGTTTCCCATAAGCTTTCATCAATATTAATTTCCTTGTAGTACTCGGTAATGTCTTTTAGATATTGCAATGCTTGTCTAACTTTATGTAAGTCCACCAGTGGTTGCCAAATTTGTTTGTCCTTTGTGGATACACCATTTACCAAGACCATTAAAGAATGCTCTTTTGAACGTTGCACTCCTAGAGTGTGTACATTTTCCATTAGATCTACTGGCAAATAAACTACTTTGCCACAAATGCCTTTCACCAATTCAGAGGAAGGTAATTTTGCTGTTTTTGGATGAAGGCGTATAATTGCTTGAAATGGGTGAACTGTTTGAATTATTATGCTCTCATACAAATTGAGTTGTTGCAGGATTTTTGGTAGTGGGGACAATTCCAAATTATTTGTAATAGCACGTGAAGGAGTGTGGTTGTTGTCTAATTTTGTGGTACAGTAACTGTAACATATTAGGCGTTCAGTTAGTTCATATTTGTTTTCTGCTAAAAGGTAGAGAGCCAATTCAAACCATTTAGAATCTTCATTGTCTTCTATTTTGTATTGTATGTCTACATTTTTTGTGTTCCTTTTGTAAAACGTTCTGCAGCAACACACACACACATGGTTTGGTACTTCAGCCGTTAACCTTTTAAATTTTATTATTTCTTTTCTGTATGTGTGTACTAGAAGGTTGATATGTGCAGAATTGTTGCTATTATGTTCTAAAACTATTGCATTTTCTAAGTGGCTTTCACTTCCAAAATACTTTCTCTGAATACAGTCAATTTCTTCTTGTAAGTATTTGAGTGTACCATGCAGAAGAGTGTTATTTAAATTGCCTAATTCTGAAGCTGGACTTTTTACATAGTATATTTTATACACTAGACTTCTTACATTTGAATAATGTATTGATATCCTTTTGATATTATGGAAAGTGCTTTTGCAAATAGGCCCAGAAATGCAGGCTAATGAATGTCCTTGTAGTCCTGTGTATTGGAGCACTGGACAAATATCCATATTTTGCAGCACTTTCATTTTACTTTTGTCTTTACCTTTTACATACTGATTGAGGAACTGACGTAAAGATTTGAAATTTTTGTTTGGAATGGCACAAATTAATGTGCACGGCTTTTTGTATACTGGACGGTGTGGTTCTGCTGAATCGAGAGGTAATTCTGAGTTTTCAGAGGATACTTTTGTAAGCAGTGTTTCCTGTTCCATGATGGTTGTATAGATTTTCTCATACCCTCGTCCACTGCTATGGGTTGCAATTGTGTTTGTTTGGTTTTGTTTGTATGCTTCTTCATTAAAATATGGTTCTGTGGTTGTTGTGTGACTCCATTCACCAACACAAACATTTAAGAAATTATTTTTGTTCACATTCCGTTTATTGCTGAGTTTCTTTTGTAGTTTGGTACTTAGTTTTGTTAGTGCTTTCATCCTATTTAACACTAATATAAACAACTTCCTTTTGAGAAGGATTGCACTGTCCATGAGAGCTTGTAGGATTAACTTTCTACAGTAGGTGTTAAGGGGTGAGAATGATTTCGGTCCTCTTCTTAGTAGATTCGGAAGGACTGTGTGCATGCGTGCATGAGTCTGATGGGGAAGCTCTTTGTCATGGTGTGTGAATGTGCATTGGACTCTTGCAATGATTTGGTAAGGCTATTTTACTGTTTGTATACTACTACAACGTGCTTCAGATGAGAGTACAAAGTGGGCTAGTGGTGACTAGAAGCATTATTAATAAACAAAATGCCATAAACTTGCAACAGCAACTTCTTTCCTAAATCTAATCTTCTAAGGATTACGTATGTTATTTGAGTTCCAAACACACAGGGATTTGTGAGCCATTCTGCCTGTTATTCTTTGTTCAATAAATGGATATTTATAGGTAGACTGGTTCAGAAATCAATGTTTGCTTTGGTGCCCAAATTAAACAAATAACCCACGTAGCCTCTTTGAGGAGTAGTTACAATATAAAGGTAGTACTGTACTTTTGCAAAATGACCAGGTTTCTTCGGATATGGAGTCTGCAGTGTAGGTGCTGTTGATTCTCAGGAGAGTAGTCTTCACTGCGATTCAAAAAAACTAAATTAATTACTTTGGGCCTCATTACACGGACGGCGGTAAGGGTTAACGGTCACCGTTAATGGCAACGGTGACCGTTAACCCTTACCGCCGTACTACAAGGTCCCTTTGCGGGTTGGAGGAATTAACGCCTGCTTCTTGCAGGCGTTAAGTACCAACCCGCTAAGGGACCTCGGAGCTAATTACGGCACCGCAAAATTGCGGTGCCGTAATTAGCGCCTTCCCCATTCCCATAGAGCCCTATGGGGCAGAAATGGGAATGGGGAAGGGCAATGGCGGAAGGGGGATTTACCGCCCCTCCAACCTTGGAATGGGGCGGTAAATCCCCTTTCCGCCAAGGCGGTGCCGGTAATTTACCGGCATGGTCCAGGGTGCTAATAGCACCCTGGATTACCGCCTTCCGTGTAATGAGGCCCAAAGTGTGTTTATAGCAGTGCTGATACTGCACACATTAATTGTGCATCTTTCATCAGAGCATTCTCCTTTCATATTTTAACCCAGTGCATGTGTGCATTTCACTTCACTCTGTGCAGCCTTTGCATGGTATTTGCAATATGTTACTTGCAAGTCCTTTAAAATTGCTAACATTTTCAAGGTTATGAAAATGCCTTGTTTTTTACAAGGTGCACTATCTATAAGAGAGCGGTTTGTAAGCGATAGGGCATAGTAGTAGATGGGAAAAAAAATTCTACTTGCAATTTAACAGCACAATGCCAAAAAATCGGGAGACCCTCAGAGGGAGATGTCACCACAGCAATCGGGAGCGCTTACTTTTGTCATACGATTACATTGCAAGTAGCATTACTGTAGGCCGTACACAGTACACAACTCTGACATTTTCTAATACAAAATCGAGTTTCACACTAAATAGGCATGCTTGCAACGTATGTATAGGTTATGCGGAAGACAGTAAGAAGTTGTGCGGTTTGTCAATGATAAATCGGACATCTTGCACTTAAAAGGGCGAGCGTTGGTATGTATTGCCTATGCACATTTAGCGGCATTAATTTGTTTAAATTAAATCATAAGGGTTGCACATGTTCTCTGATTAAAATATACATACCTGTACTCTATACTCATGCATGTGCGCATGCATGGAGCTCTATGTAGAAATTCGCAACACTTGCACAGTAGCTTCTGAAGTAGGTGCTTTGCAATGATATGCGACTTCCATTCAGAATTATCAACAGTAATTTTGAAGTGCGCAATGTTGATGACAGAGTTAGATTTAGCGATGTTCAATGTGATTGGTGGATGGTTGTGTGACTGCTTAGTTGTGTCCAATGAGTGACTTGATTTACTACCGCTGTGGAAAGGTTGAAAGGACTGGGTAAGAGTTACGTGCTGCATGTAGGCAACGCTTGTCCGCGGGTGGGGTGTGTCACATACAGGTTTCTACATCAAATCCTGCATGGAAAGGGGACTGTAGGCATCAGCCAATCAGATGTTCACATTACTCTTTTTTGTCGAAAGACGGTGCGTACACTGAAGATGGCAAAGGTGGAGAGGGTCAGGGTTTTGGTGCTTTGAGACATTTTTGTCCATGGCTAACAACATTATGCTGAGAGTAGGCATGTGGCACACCATTTCGATGTGAGAGGAGTGGAGGTGGTGTGGAACGCTGAGACTGATGCCAATGTTGCGGCAATTCTGCAAGTTTACAGAGACATACGTACGATGACCTCTCCTCATGTTGTAATTTTGCACTATAGTGCTTGCCATTTGGGCTACGTGACTGCACGTACTTTGTTGGCAGATTTGGGACAGTTGGTTCAAGCTCTCATGAACATCTTTCCAACTGCGAAAGTAATTTTTTCTGGTTTACTCCATAGAGTAAAATGGGACAATAATAATTTTTCTGTCCAGATCAAAGTATTGGGAGGTGTATCATTAATCGCGGAATGCGTGCTTTTATGTTACGCGCTGGTATGTTTTTCTGCAGCCACGAAAACATTGTTCCAAGTAATGCTGATTATTTTGAAGCAGATGGTGTTGCGCTATCTTCATTGGGAAATGCGATGTTCTTTTGGAACGTAAGGGTTGCTTTAGAGAAGGTTCTGTAATGGTTGTAGGAGTAAAGTAAGGACAAAAAATACAAAAAATGAACAAAATAACAGATGTCTGTAAGGTATCTGCCCAAAAACAAAAGAAAACGGCTCTTTTCAGAGCCCACCTTAAAGGAGAAAAAGGGGAATAATACTTCAATGTATTGTCGTCACGCTCTGATCCTATACATGTCCGCGGAGGACATGGCGGTAGTTTACAGCCAGTGCATATCACCAACGGGGATTCTGGGGTGGAGACGCATGCAAATGAAAATGAGCGGAGCTAGGGATTGGTCAATAAAGTTCAGTGGGTATGTTCTGAACAGCGAGATTTAGTAAGACCGTCTTCCCCCTGACAGGAGACCACACAGCCATGGCTTTGCATGCTCACAAACAGATTATTTGGATTTTGGGAGACTCATAGATACATTGGTTGAAGGTGCATGCAGAAAGCTGAAGTTTATCTGCTGATCTCGGATTTCCTCATGTGGAAGTGCACTGGCATGGCGTGCGTGGCATGAGGTGGCTGGACTTGGTACCTCTCTGTGTTACTTTACTGACAGAGCGTCCCCCAGATATACTTATCATTCATTGCGGAGGAAACAGTTTAGGCCATGTCTCTGGAATTTCTTTGCAATTTGCAATGAAGGAAGGACTTGCGAAGCTCATGGACATGTTTCCAAATTGTCAAATACTTTTCCCGTATTGCACAAAGACAAATATGGCTGCGTTCTTCTGCTTTTGGTCCACAAATGGAGAAAGCGAGACGCAATGTGAATAAGGCTGTTTGTGCCTTTTTAAGAGATGTTGGCATGTCCTCATTTCACAATGAAAACATTTTGTTTCGCAGCTCTTTCATTTTCCGCAGAGATGGAGTCCATCTCACATATGCTGGCAATCAGATTTTTCTTCGCAATGTACAAAATGCATTGCAACCTCTTTTGGATTCACAATAATCTATGTGACAATCCGTTTTCTCCAATCCACAGTTTTTGACCCACACAACACACCACCGAAAGGCTCTTTTCAGAGCCACCACTTACTCCCAGCGTACACTTCATTGTGTTTGCTCCGCTTGCACCCTCCTTTTTTTTCCCTACGACTGTCTGCGAACTTTCCCACAACTCTGCGGGGGTCTACAATGGTCACTTCATAGTTCTATTGTTAAACTGAGAAAGGCGGCTCTGAAAAGAGCCTTTTCTGTAATTTTTGTTGTTTTCACGTTTATTGCTTCTCAGCACACGACACACTAGGAGAGGAGGCCAAAGGAGGGTAAGGAAGGGACACCAGCCACGGGGATAAGAAAGAGCAAGTGGACAGAGAAAGATATAGGGTGAGCTTCACTTAGGTAAAGAGCAGATCTTCTGGTGCTCTGTGACCATAGCCTTAAAAGCACTTCGAAAACTCTCCCCCTACAGAGTACTACGTCACAATGCATACACACTATTGTCACCTTTGAAAGGTAAGAGTCACCAGCATTGCGAATGGCTTGTGAGGCAGCTGGATGGAGGCGCTCCCCCACATGAGTGTCTCTTGTGGTGGGAGGATCGGAAACGGAGGATGCTGTGGAGGAACTAAATCGACTACGCTCTTCACATGCGAATGTCCGCAGTGTGGAACGAAGTGAGGTGTCGCTTCATGGTTGTCGTACCAAAGCTGTACGCACCAAATCTCCCGCGACTCAGCACCACCTGGCACCGGTTACACCTCACCAGGTTCGCACGTGCTTTTGGTACGTTCCCATAAATGGAAAACAACAGCTACACCCACGACTCCCGGTGAGTGCTCATAGTGCGGAGTTCCTCCACCTCATTCTCTTCCTCCTCTTCTTCCTCGCTCTCTACATCCTCACCCGTATATCTCTCTGCAGGCCCTTGGGGAGGTGGTGGTGGTGGCGGGTTTGGGGTGGTGCAGAGGCTAATGAACCAACAGCAGCCTTGGAAGCCATACCGATTACTTTCCTTTTGATCACTACAGCAGTAAAGGCAGTACACCTCAATCTGCTATAGCTAGAAGAACAATGAAGATGCGCTCGGGTGTGGCCATTTATAGGGGTTGAGGGGTGTGTCTCGTGACCGTCTTCATCACTGCAAAGCGGTACGAAAAATGTACACAACAAGTCCTCAGGTAAGCTATTGTCTGGGATATGTGAAATTACATTTTTACACTCTACAATATTTTGGCTTGTGTCTACAAGTTCTTTTGTACTGCTGCGGAAGTACACAAACTGCGCAAATTAGTCCACACGCTAAGCGTGGGTGCGGTCACATGATGATGTCCTGAACACATCTGTGACAGAAATGGGAGTCCTCTGGACAGCAAATGCAGAGTAACAAACTTGCGTTATGGACAGTGTTCGGGTTCTCAAACTAATTCAAAGTGCGACACAAGTGAGACGGACAGTTAGGGACAGGCACGATGGTCGCTATACTTACGGTTGTACTGCGCATGTGCATACATGATATGCTCACTGTACGGACAGGTCCAGTGTCCTTAGGGCAACTCCATTTTGTTTGACTACGAACTTGCTGGCCACCTGCTCCTGTTCTACGGACGCCACCATTTTGGCTGCGGACGATACGGACAGGTATACTGTCCTTAACACACTCCCATTTTGCTCATTTACAGCCATCCCGGACACCTGGTGTGTTCTACGAACATGTTTCATCTCGTTTGTAAGCGGCACGGCGAGGTATAATGTCCTTAGGATGCCCCTTTCTGTTTATGTACGCACAACTTGAACAGATGTTGCAGTCAAACATCAACTCCATCTTACTTGATATTAGTAAGGGTAGGTGTACTGACTTTACAACACCCACATTCCATTCCTTACGGATTGGTCAAACGGGCGCGCTGTTCGAGAACATTTTAAATCTTTAAAAAAAAAAAAATGTTTCCTCAAACTCTATAACTACAACTACTATACAAAAACATTCCAAACGCACAATTCAATCCAAACAAATAGCGGGGGAAGCAGATACTGACACAAATATAGGGGAATTAGGATTCAACATGGGCTGGTTATGAGGAGAAGATTTGTGAGGGGAAGAAGGAATGGATGTTTCGCCAAAACGTCTATTTTCTTCTTGAAGGTTTGGGGATGGTTCACTCGGGAATGGAGAAGCGGAGCAGGTACAGGTGGGACAATGGTAACATACTTTTCCTCTCACACAGTCCTCCACAAACTCCCTTAAAGTTTTAAAATTGTCATTCAGTACATCCATTTTCTGCTCAATCCTTTTCATCCTGTTTTCTTCTGTCTCGTTTGTTGGCCTTTCTTCTTTTCGTTCCTGGTCTGTACAAATAAAATATACATATGTTAAATGCCTATAAAATACTGATCATTATTTTGCATTTGCAGAGCAGTGTGTACCATCATTGTCGCTGTCTTCAGACATTTCCCAATGCGGAAAATTCTCCTCCAGCATCTCCAAAGTACTAGCCATTTCTGTGTCAAAACAACAGAAAGAAATTATTATTTCTGCACCACATACCAAACAAAATTGCATACGCATACAAAAAAATGACCTTCACTCACTATTTTGATGTAATTTCCCTTCGTCCTACTGCGTCCGTCCACTGTTGGTCCAGGCTGCAGAGTTTCTGTGAAGTGATTACGATGGAGGCATCCTTTTTTTTATGGTAAAATCCATTTAATTCTACATGGTTATTAAATGTGTTGTTTTCATTTCACAGCTTTAGGTTTCCATATTTACTTATTACTACTTATAATGTCTTTATGTCCTTCTTCTATGTTGCAGATTTTTTGTGTAAGACAATAGTACATATTCATATACCCCCTGCATCTTTGGGTAATGTTGATCCCGTCCGCCCCCGTCCGCAAACAGGCGCTCAGTCCGTCCATTTCCAATATCAATAGGGAGCGGGTTCTGTATGTTCTCTGTTAAATGTATATCAGGTACGTACATTATACCACATATCTTCCACAATCACATGATGACAGTTTATATTCAGCACAACAACTTCATTGAAACAATGTTATGATTAAGTTCCCCTTCCAAAAACCTGTAAAATTCACTACAAAAAAAAACTTTGTTGAGGGGACGTTATGGTTAAGTTGCCCTACCAAAAACCTGTGTACTTCACTAAAAAAAAAAAGTCTACCTCCCCATTATGTTTCAAATTAAAACCGAAAAACCCCTGAAATTCGCCAGTTATGGTAAACTAAGCCCCCATACCTGCCATCACCACTGTGCGATGCTAACACTAACACCCAGAACATGAAAGATGGCATCACAAATGTCATTGATGACATCACTGACGACATCACATGTTTAGCCCCTTTGTTTTCGTTCCCTGCCATATATATATATATACGCCTCAGCAAATTATTTGTTGCACTTGGGAGGACCCATGTATTTTGGTCGTTTGAATTTTAAAGGATTACCATGTGTTTGGTGAAGATTACAATTTTCCCTGTTAAAAAATAAAGGAAGGTTATTTTGGAAAACGAAGTGTGGACTTGGACGTAAACATTTTTTCCAATTTGGATTTGATTGGTGCCTCACCAACACTGTGGAGAGTGCAGCTCAAACTTTCTGGCATGAGAATGGCAGCATTTTGAACATATATATATATATATATATATGTACATTCAGTAAAAAAAATCTTTGTTAAACGGATGTTATACTTCACAGTGAAACCAAAAAACACTGCACATTCCCCAATTATGGTAAACTAAGCAACCATAACTCGCACCATATACGTGCATTGCTACGACTAACACCCGGGACATCAAAGAGGACATCACAAATGTCATTGATGACATCACTGTGAAGTATAATATCTGTTTAACAAAGTTTTTTTACTGAATATACATATATATATATGGCAGGGAATGAAAACAAAGGGGCTAAACATGTGATGTCGTCAGTTTTGTCATCAATGACATTTGTGATGCCATCTTTCATGTTCTGGGTGTTAGTGTTAGCAGTGCACAGTGGTGATGGCAGGTATGGGGGCTTAGTTTACCATAACTGGCGAATTGCAGGGGTTTTTTGGTTTTAATTCGAACCATAATGGGGAGGTAGACTTTTTTTTTTTAGTGAAGTACACATGTTTTGGTAGGGCAACTTAACCATAACGCCCCCTCAACAAAGTTTTTTTTGTAGTGAATATATATATATATATATATATATATATATATATATATATATATATATATATATATATATTACATGGATGCGGTAGCGTCCATGTAGTTATGGTTAAGTTGGTGTTTCCATAGGAAGGGCATTTTTTGGGTGGCTTATAACTTCGCTCCCACTAGAAGAATCCTCACCAAACTTTGCAAAAAAAAAGTATATGGCCCACTCTGAATTGTTTTGCAAAGTTTGGAGAGGTTTGGTCCAGGGGGGGCAAAGTTATAGGGGGGTCCCAAAACTTTTGTTTTTTCCCATAGACATAATGGGAAAAAACTTTGCGCACGCCTACAGCCCAAACCGCTGGACGGATTTACACTAAATTTGCGGCAGGAGTGGGGGCTTGGTCCCGAAAGCGTGCTTTTGCAAATTTGGTGTAAATCCGTCAAGTTGTTTTTTTTAAAATGACCAAAATGTAAGGCAAAAAAATTAGTAATATCTCTGTTCGCTCCGCGGACGGACTTCCCGGTTTGCTCCGTGGACAGTGCCCTGATTGGCCGAGCGGCTTGCGCGATGTCCGTGGACATCCGACGTGTTCGCTGATTGGACGGCGTGGGGCGTGGAGCGCGTCTGATTTTTGGTGGCGCCCGACATCTTGCATTCGCGGACGACCGCGGACAGCGAGGTGAAACTTGGTTTCAAAATTGTATTTAGTGGAGTGTGTTGGTGTGTAAGAGTGTTTGGGGAGGGTAGGCGAGTATGAGATAGGTACAATGTTGTATTTTTTTTCTGTGCTAGACGCTTTTGTTGTGTTCAATTTGTCTGCGGACAACACCGCTGTTCTGAAATGTTCGTAAATAAAGAGAATTGATTCGGTGTCAAGTTGAAAGTGTTCTAAGAACACTCGTGGGGTCCTGGAATGTTTGCAAGGGGTGTCCTGAAGACGTTGTCTGTATTGTTTGTTGGCAAGCTGAAAGTGTTCTAAGAACACTTGCGGTGTCCTGAAATGTTAAAACATAAAGAAAATGGGTGTGTCCTGAGGACGCTGTCCGTATCGTCCTCTGGCAAGTTGAATGCGTTCTAGGAACTTCCTTGTGTCTGCGGACATTAAAATGGTTGCAATGCTTGAATCTATGGGTGTGATATACTGTGGTGGTTGTGGCCAGGGTATAGAATGTTGGGTGTATGGCCATTTGGCCATGCACCGAAGACTCTATGCCCTGGCCACAACCACCGCAGCATATCAAACTCATATGCCATGCACCCAAGAGTCTATGCCCTGGCCACAAGCACCGCAGCATATCACACTCATAGTGGCTTATAACTTTGGGTCAAAAACAAATTTATAAGGAACAATGTTATAAGCCAGTATGGGTATGATATGCTGCGATGGTTGTATTTATCATGTTATACTTACTATTTGGTTTAGTAACGGGAGTCCATGTTTTTCTTGTTCATTTCTGTGATAAAAGAAAATAGCATGTTAGTATTAGTATTTTATAAAGACTTATTACATTGTACAATCAACATTTTCTTCTTTTTTTTGACCCTCATATTTAGTAGATGACAAACCAGAGTACTGTGCAATTTGCTCAGTTTCTCTGTTTGTTGCTAAAATCATTGGGTCTGTGGGAGAAAAGAAATCCATGGTGGATTAAAAAAAAACCTTTTCTGTTATGCTACAGTTTATTTGTTTGTTTGTTTTCAGTGTTTACTTGTTGTTTCTGGCTAATGCCTTATACATTGGATTGTTCTAGTGTTTGGGAGCAGTAAGATATTAGGTATTTTTTTGGATATTTTGGATACCAGTAGGCGTATTCAAACTGTTTATTTTTTGATAAAATTTCAGTATACACGCATTTCGTCCACCACTTTTTCATCGCCGACCCTTTCATCGGCAACATTTTTTTTAAAACATTTTTTTTAGGGGGGGTGTTTGTGTGGGTTGGGGTATGATTATTTAAGTAAGGGGTGGGTTTAATAAAATAAAATAAAAATGTTGGTGATGAAAGGGTCCGCGATGAAAAGTCCCACAATGAAATTTCGTTCGGCGAAATAACGTAGAACCATATTTTCGTGGTATTGATTTATCTGTTTGGATATTTCTAAATTTTGGGACAGTTAGATACCAATTGGCGTATTCTAACTGTCTATTTTTTCTCTATTTGAGTGGTATTAATTTATCTGATTAGTTGTTGTAGCATCTTTGGGCAGTTAGATAGCTTTTGGAATATTGTGACAGTTTATATTTTTTTACTACAAGTGTACTTAAGGTTTAAGTACAGTTTAGTTATCAAATTTTGGTTTTAAGAACATTAAATAAGCGTTTGTAAGATTTGCTGGTAATCTCTGCTTAAGAGTAATGGTACTATCATTACATTCAAACCATCCACATTTCTTTTTCATATATGCAGTGTAGTGCCCTGAATTGGTTGTGGCTCCTGCGTGGTAGATTATACCTATTGTTGTAAAGGTTTTCCTACCAAGTGATATTTGACCATGTGTGAATCCAGTCAGCTTGCAGTTGTTTTTGGTACCATCTGCATTGTAACGTAGAAGCATTAGTATTACGTATTTACTATGTGTTTGTATTACTAACGTGGAGCGATTATCTGAATTGCAGGTCGAACATAATCTACCATGGTTTGCATTTTGTACAAGTTGCTGAAATGGAACGGATTCACAATTAGGTATTGATATATACACAAAGCGTTCATTGGGGATTTGTTCTTGTGTCACATTGTTGCAGAGAGTGCATGTATGTTTCCACATGTATGAAATCTGCAAGATTTCATTTATAGGTATGTTTTTGTTTTCCAGTACTAATAGTAAGTACATTAGAAATTCTTGTGGATCTTCCTGTGAGTTTATAGTGAATTTCACCATTCCAGCACAGTAGTCCAATTGTTGTCTTATTCCATAACACTATACGTGTTGTCAGGATTGTTTGCTGCATTTCTGTGAAGTACTAACATTTGCAAACACAATGGGTCTGTACTGTGTGAGTAAATGTTCTCAACAATTGGTGGTAATTGAAATAGAATATTCATTGCTACATTTGCGTAGCAACTTACACCAACTATATTTGAGAGATTAAATGGACCAGGTAGTTCTGTATCTGACTGCTTTTTTTGGAGTTTGTCCTCCTTCTTTGAAGAAGTACCTGGTTTACTTTCCCTAATTGATTCTTTTTGGCTTGTGGCACTTGATGAAGTATTACTTTCTTTTACTCTCTTTGGAGGATTTGCAGTGACATCCTGTTGCTTTTCTGTTTGATTTATTTTTCTTTTATAATGTTTTTCTTTTTGTGGAACAGAATATGGGCCTCATCACGACTTGGGCGGTAACACCGGCGGTATTACCGCTGGCGGTATTAGCCCTACCGCCGAACTCCCCGGTGCTAATAGCGCCGGATCAGGAGTTCGGTGGTAAAGTAAATCCCCATTCCCCATTGAGCACATTCGGGAATGCCCCATTCCCCATTGGGCTCAATGGGGAAAATGTTACTGGTGTCAATTGAAGAAGATCTCCGAAACAATAATGTGTTTTCCTGCAAAGAGTTCTTCATAGTTTGTTTTGAGTACTTCTTGTAATCTGAGGTGAATCAAGCCAACATTAGGTTGGACACCATGCTCACTTCATCTATTAGTACCATTTTCATTTGTTTCAATACTCTGCGTAGTACAATTGCAGCTTCTGCAGAAAGTTTGTAATAATCTAATTTGTTTTGGTGTTCAACTGGCAGGAGTAGTAATCGGTGTAAAGTGACACCACCTATGTTGTAGGCAGCTAAACCTGTGGGGCAGTGACAACAGCTGACAGTTTGTTGTTTGTCCATTGTTGAAGGAACTTACTGATGATTTTGATTAGGAATGTTTTTCCAGAACCAGCTTCACCACTGACATACAATAGTATAGGTTTGTAATTTTGATAGGTGCATTCTTTGTTTTCATGCTGTACACCATGTGCAATTTCTTTTGTTACTTCTTGAAAAATGCTACGTTGCTCATTGTTTAGCTTTGATTGTAGTATAGTTAAGTCTTCTTTATCTTCATACTGACACATGGTGTTTTCTACTTCTATCATAGCTAATTCTGCCTCATTTGTTATTAGTGAGTCTCCCAGTGGTTCTTGGCTTCCTGTGACAGAAGGTTGACTACTGTCAGGAGTGTCCTTATCTAGTTGGGCCTGGAGTTCTTCTTCGTGTTGCTGTTCATTGTGCAACATTGTTTTGTACTGTGCAAAGTTTACATCAGTTATACTGCTTTCATTTGCTTTGAATGCGTCTTCATATGAGTCATAGTTATCTAGTATTTCTTCTTCTTTTCTCCATGGTTTAAAGAGTTGCAGCAGGGACATGTAATATACTTCTTTATGTTGAGGAGTCTTTAATGACAATTTGATATGATTAATTAAATTTGGTTTGGTGAGTTTTACTAAGCTGCCTTCACAGTTTGTCACTTTGTATTTACGGTTTTGTTCATCAGGTTTTATATTATTTTTGTATGTGTAGTTTTGGGTTATGTGGTATAGACACATGGTTTCCAAATTGGTACTCCTGTTTGGGTAGTATGTGTCCAATAAATTGTTTTTTAAAATGTCTTGGCTGTTGGGATAATGTTTGGCTATTGTTTCTATATCTTCGTATGATTTTAGAACTCTTTTTCTAGATTTAGCTGGACCAAGACTTAGCCATACTATATTTTCAGATTTACCATACAATGCAGTACCAGTTTATCGATCAGCTGCTTCATAGCATCCACATTCTCTATGGGACAGCATTTTTATGCCCAAGCTGTATAATTTCAGAGGCACTGTTTTATCTGATGACAGGTCATTCCAGAGGTCTTGGAGCTGTGTCTTTTCTGATTTGGTTAAGTATGCTGTGACATATCGTGCAACTGCAGTAGAATTGTCTGCAATGTACTGCACATCTATGTTTGCATTCCATAAGTGGGCAATGATTGCATTGTAATCATTGATATATTTTTCTTCTTCTTTTCTTTTTATGCAATATGTATTTTTAGGTGACTTACCTTTAACACTATGTCTAACTGAAGACATGAGGTTGTTCACTTGACCTGTATTTGTAACTGGTCTAGGGAAACCAAATCGGCATTTGGTGTAGTATTTCCCTTTGTTTTTGTATTTGCAACGACAGTATTTGCCACATTTGTGTCTTTGGAATTGTAAAATGTTTGCATGAAGATCACTTTTTTGCAGATTCTGATGGAATTTCACAAGTGACATATTTTTCAATAAACTGTAAAACAGTGGTATCACTGTCTTGACCAAATGTAGGAGCATCTTTAATCCATAAAAGCATGTGGACATGTGGTGCTCCTCTGGCTTGGTATTCTTTTCTCCAAAAGAAGTGTTGCACTTCTCCAAGGGGAGGAACAGTTTTATTACAAATAAAATGTGGCATAGCAATGAAGCGATGGTGAAAATATCTTGAAACATTAACAGGATCCTGAGAACAAAGTTCTCCAGGTGTTAGTATATCTAGGTTTGTTTTGTTTTTGTTTGATATGCGTCAGAAAGCGTGTAAATCTTCTCATGCATATTCTGCACAACTTAATGTAACAAACCAAGTGGGTGGGCCAAGGTTTCTGATCATACAACGTACATCTCCATGACATCGAAACCAGTACTCTTTAGTACCATGCATATTTGCTAATAGATTTGTAAGATTTGCTTGTAAACCCTCATCCTTTTGTTGAACTTTTTGTAATAATTGTGTAGCTGTCATATTTTGAAAGTGTGATCCTGATTTTAATATGTGTGCAACTCCGTAACATAAAGTTGCTAGTTCACTTTCAAAGAGTATGTGGAATATGTATTCCACATTTTGTCGAAATCTGGGATCTTCAGAATACATTCGTAATGAGCGATATTCTGATGCTGATATTTGAATAGGTCTATCATCGTATCTTCCTCTTTTGCCTGTAGGAAAGAGTAGAGAAAAAGCACGTGCTTCTATACTTTTTTCCCATATGCTGATTGGTGATCCTTTTGTTTTACGCATTCGGTACGTTTCCAGCGCATCTTCTATGGTGTCATTAGAGTGCAATGGATGAAGTGTATAATGGTCTAAAGTTAAAGTATTTGATAGTGTAGCAGGATCTAGGAGCTCAAATTGACCAGCTTCTTGTGTCTCTTGAATTATTTCAGTTGTATCTTTCAAGTTTTCTTCAATATTAATTTCTTTGTAATATTCATTATTCTCTTTTTTTTTGTCTTTTATAGGTACTCCATTTACCAAGATAATTAAAGATTGTTGCATTGGACGTTGCACTCCTAGAGTGTGCACATTTTCTTTTAGATCTAATGGTAAATACACTACTTTTCCACAAATACCTTTCACTAATTCAGAGGGAGGTAATTTTGCAGTTTTTGGTTGAAGGCGTATTATTGCTTGAAATGGGTGCACTGTTTGAATTATGATGCTCTCATATAAATTAAGTTGTTGAAGGGGTTTTGGTAGTGGATAAAATTTCAAGTTATTTGTGATAGCACATGAAGGAGTTTGGTTGTTGTCAAGTTTTGTAGTGCAGTAACTGCAAAATATTATGGGGTCAGTTATTTCGTATTTGTTTTCTGCTATAAGGTAGTGAGCTAATTCAAACCATTTAGAATCTTCATTGTCTTCTATTTTGTATGATAGGTCTACAGTTTTTGTGTTACTTTTATAAAAAGTTCTGCGGCAACATACACACACGTGGTTTGGTACTTCAGCTGAAGTACTTTCAAATTTTAGTATTTCTTTTTTGTATGTGTGTAGTGAAAGGTTGCCATGTGCAGAATTGTTACAAAGTTGGTTTACAGCTAATTCATCTTGTAAGTGGGTTTCACTTCCAAAATATTTTGTCTGGATATAGTCAATTTCTTCTAGTAGGTCTTTTGCTGTACCATGTAGAAGAATGTCATTTAAATTGGCTAGTGCTAAAGCAGGACTTTTCGCATAGTACAGTTTATAAACTAGATTTCTTATACTTGCATGATGTGTTGATATCCTTTTGATATCATGGAAGGTTGTTTTGCAAGTAGGTGCTGTAATGCAGGCCAATGAATGTCCTTGTAGTCCTGTCTACTTGCGTACTGGACAAGCATCCATATTTTGCAGTAGTTTAATTTTGATTTTGCCTTTCACATATTGATTGAGGAATTGGCGTAAAGACTTGAACATTTTTTTGGGAATGTTACACATTGACGTGCATGGCCATTTGTACACTAGATGTTCTGATTCAGTTGAATGGAGGGGTAAATCTACGTTTTCAGGGCATATTTTTGTAAGGAGTACTTCTTGTTCCATTATGATATTATTAACTTTTTCATAACCTCGACCACTGCTATGTATGGCAATTGTATGTGTTTGCTTTTGTTTGTACGCTTCTTCATTAAAGTATGGTTCTGTGCTTGTAGTGTGACTCCATTCACCTCCACAGATATTTAAGAAGTTATTTCTGTTGACATTTCGTTTATTGAGAAGTCTTTTTTGTAATTTAGTTATTAGTTTTGTTAGTGGTTTCATTCTGTTTAACACTAAAATAAATAACTTTCTTTTGAGAAGAATTGCACTGTCTATCAATGCTTCTAAGATTACTTTCCTACAATAGGTTTGAAGTATTGAACCTGGTTTCTCTCCTGTTTTTATAAGATTTTGAAGGACTTTGTGACGGAACATTTTGGCTAAAATACTTTTCTTGGTATGCTTACTTTGTACTATATCAAGATTTATAGAAGAAGTTTTATTTGTAGTGATAGTTGATTTTCTGTTAATTGTTTTTTAGGTTGTTTTACTTTTTGATAGAGGAGGCAAAGTTTTTGTATTAGAAACTTCTTCTGTTTCACTACATGACTGTATAAGCTGTTGTGTTTCAACTTTTTTTACTAATTCTGCTATAGATGGATGTTTATGTTGGAGACTTTTCTTTTCATTTGCTCTACTTCTGCGTTCCTTTCTACGGAGATGCTTTTTGGTAGGCATTCTTTAGGGTCTCTTGAAAAAAATACAGAAGGTATGGGTTGGGGTGTTCTGCAATGCATGTGTGTTGTGTGCATGAGTGTTTGAGTAAGATGATAAAGATGTATGTAATGGTGTGTGATTGTGCATTGGGAAGTACAACTAGGGATGGGTATTATTGAATTAATGTGTTACTAAACTGGGGTTCAGATGACAGAAAAAAGTAAGCCAGTGGTGTAGAGAAGTATAAATAGTATATCTAAAGCTATACAATTAAAACAGTTGTTTGTTCTACAACATCTAAATTCTAGCGGCTGAGTTGGGTAATTTGTGTGTCGAAAAATAGGAATTTGTTGGCCATTCTGCCCGTAAATCACTGTTTAAGACATGGGGATTTTTGGTCAGAATGGTGCAGAATCTCTATCTTTAGGCACAGAAATAGCATGAATTAACCTTACAGTGTGTTTGAGTAATAATTCAAATATTATGGTAACATTCTACTTACTTTTTTTCTAAAAAGAGCAGTTTGCTTCTTAGTTGTTCTTTGTACTTCAAATTCGGCTGCTTCTTTTCAGGAGAATGGTCTTCACTGCAATTGTAAAAGAAAGAAATTAGTAATTTGGTTTGTATATAGCACTGTTTTTAATTTAGATATAGATTTTTTAAATTGAAATGCTCAGCGCCTTCCTCAAAACCATTAAAACTATCTTATGACTAACTGTAGGAAAGAAAATATCTTTACTATGGCTTGTGAAATTCATAATGTACCACTTTATACCACTATTTCTGTAACTAAGCTTTTCCACGTAATAGTGAGTCAATGTCATAGCATGCTTTTCCACGTAATAGTGAGTCAATGTCATAGCCTGCTTGTCCTATATAAATGTAAGTAATTATATAAATTAAAAAAATTAAAACCAATTATGTGTTTGTACAAATATTATTGTTTGAGATTTGATCATAGAGTGTGCATGTAATTTTGTTTGATTATATGTAGTCTATATATTTTATTTCAAAAATGTTAGTTTAACATTATTTGCGTGTGTGTGTGTGTATGAAGAAATTAAACGGTATAAAGGTTTGTAAGTCACAATTCATTTTAGGACAATGAAAAAATGATCGTAGATTCATTTTACAGATTATACAAGGTAAAAGTCGGTTAGAAAATTTGTTCATGTACTGTATAGAAAATATGCATACCTGTAGTTTGTGTTCATACATATGGATATGGACGAAGCTGCAAGTAGAAATCTTGGAGACTTGTATAGTATTTCTCGTAGATCGTGCTTGCCAATGGTATGAGACTTGTACTCCGAGAAATTCACCGTACATTTGCAGTGCTGATCTATGATGATGTAGTTACATGTAGAGGTCTTGGATTTGATTGGTGGATGGTCATGTGATTTCTTAGCTACATTCAATGAGGGAATGGCACAGAGAGTGAAGTGGAAATGGTAGAAGGGCTGTCCATGTTACGATATGTTCGCAGACATGGCGGTAGTTCTAGGACACCGCGTATTACATCCGGGGAATTTGGGGTGGGGAGGCATGCAAATGAGATTGAATGTAGCAAGGGATTGGTCAGTAAAGTTTAGTGAGTGTGTTGTGCTAGAAGAGGTTTTCTCAGATATTCTTTTTGCTGAGAGAAGAACAGATAGCTATGGCTGATTGTTTCAAAAAACAGATTGTGTGGATTTTGGTAGACTCGTGGATACATTGGTTGAAGGTGCATGCAGAAAGCTGTGGAGTATCTATAGATCTTGGATTCACACATGTGGAAGTGCACTGGCATGGAGTGCGTGGAATGAAGTGGTTGGACTTGCTACCTCTCTGTGCAACTTTGAAGATAGAGGAACATCCAGACATAATTGTAATTCATTGTGGAGGGAACAGTTTAGGACATGTGTCTGGAATTTCTTTGCAATTTGCAATGAAAGTAGGACTTCAGAAGATCATGGACATGTTTCCAAACTCCAAAGTAATTTTTTCACGGATTGCGCAGAGACAAATGTGGCTTCGTTCTTTCTCATGTGGTCCACAAATGGAGAAAGCAAGGCGTAATGTTAATAAGGCTGTTTGTGCCTTCCTAAGAGATTTTGGCATGTCCTCTTTTCACAATGAAAATATTATGTTTCGTAGTGCATACATTTTTCGCAGAGATGGAGTCCATCTTACTTATGCTGGCAATCAGATTTTTCTGAGAAATGTACAATATGCATTGCAGCCTTTTTTAGAAATACAGCATCCATTTTGAAGTAGGTGTTAAGTATTTATAATTTTTGACATACAAACACCCCCAAAGGCTCTTTTCAGAGCCACCACTTCTTCCCAGAGAAAAATGCAATGGTTACAATAGGGTAGTACCCCAGATTTTTTATGTTCGCGAACTGTCCGCAGACTTTCGAGAAATACAAAGGGCCCTGCTTTATTTATCTTCACTTCTATTTTTTAACTGTGAAAGACGGCTCTGAAAAGAGCCTTATTTTTTTTTATTTTTGTTATTTTGTTTTTATTTTTGGTTTTTTATACACGACACACTAGGAGAGGAAGGGAAAGGAGGGTAAAGGGGGGACACCAACCACAGGGATAAGAAAGGGCAAGCTGATAGAGGAAGATGTAGAGTGGGTTTTATTTGGGTAGTGAGCAGGTCTTCTCGTGCTGTGAGACGATAGTCTCAAAAGCACTCCGAAATTGCTCCCCCCTGCAGAGTACTGTGTCACAGTACATACATACAACTGTGACCCTCGAAAGGTAAGGGTCATCAGAATTCTGTATGGCCTGTGAGGCAGCTTGAGGAAGACGCTGTCCCACAGAGGTGTTTCTTGTGGTGACAGGATCAGAAACGGAGGATGAAGTAGAGGCAATCAACCTACTACACTCTTCGCAAGGTACAACCTGGCGAATGGCCCCAGTGTGGAATGAGTTGCGGTGTTGCTTCATGGTAGTGGTCCCAAAGCTGTATGAACCATGCCTCCCGCGACTGAGTACCATTTTGCACTCATTGCAGGTGACACGGTTCGCACGAGCCTTAGGACCATTCCCATGAATGGTAAACAACCGCCACACCCAAGAATCACGCCGAGGGCGGGTAGTAGGGATTTGCTCTACCTCATTCTCGTCATCCTCTTCTTCCTCCTCTGTATCCTCACTCCTGTTCCCCTCTTCAGCCCCTTGGGGAGATGGTGGTGGTGGAGGGGGTGGGAGTGGTGCTGAGGCAGATGTAGCACCAGGTGGCAATAGTGGAGCCATGGATGTCATTGGCTTGGAGATGGAAATCTCGCAATCTGCAAAGTATGCAGCAAAATGCATTGTGCTCTGTGGAATAGCCAGAAACACAATGAGAATGAGCTCTAGGGCGTGGTCTTTTATAGGGGTGCTTGTATGCGGTTCACGCACATGCACGCCGTCCGCAAGACAGATCGAACACCAAAAAAGGTTAAAAAAGTCACAAAAACTATGTGGAAATTTAGGATTAGTATGTGGGATTTGTGGTATGGTGAGTTTTTAATGAGAAATATTGTGGATTACTTGGAAATGTACTTTTAAACTGTTCGGGGACACGAACAGTGTCCGCATTCAGAACACGCGATCAGCGTGGGCGCGGTGACATGATTGCTTCGTGAGCATGTTCGCTAAGGAAGCGGCCATCCGCAGGACACCCAATGTACGGACATTGCTTTTGCGCATGCGCGTTGATGTTCTACGGACAGTGTTCGGGTCCTGAACTAATTAAAAGTGTGTCACACGTAAAACGAACAGTTACGGACAGCCGTTTGTTCTTAGCACAGTTTAACTTACTTGCGAACAATACGGACAGACATAGCGTTCCCAGCACACCTCCATTTTCGTTTATTTACGAACAATTCAGGACACTACGAGTGTTCTTTGAACAGTTTCAACTTTCTAGCGAACACTACGAACAGGCATAGTGTTCTTAAGGACACCTCCATTTTTGTTTATTTACGAACATTTCAGGACACTACGAGTGTTCTTAGAACAGTTTCAACTTGCATGAGAACATTACGGACAGTGTCCTCAGGACACTTACATTTTCATCCATTTACGAACATTACCGAACAACCGCGCTGTCCATGGACACCTAAATTGGTTTTAACAAAAATAACTGAAACTAATTACAACACAATATAAAAAAGTAACTTTATTTGACATATATTAACAATTTATGACTGAGAAGGTGGGGCAGAAACGGAAACAAAAACAGGACAATTAGGGATTTCAACATAATTGGGATCAGGTGAAGAATGGATGGAAATGTCATCAAAACGTTTTGGTCCATGGAGAGGGTTTGGGGTTAAATGAGTGGGATATGGTGAGGGGGGACAAGTACAGGTGGGACAAGGGTATCTTGTTGTTAGTTTTAAGTGATCTTCCACAAAGTTTTTTGAATTGGTAAAATGTGCCATAAGTTGGTACATTTTTTCATTTATGTGTTCCAGAGTGTTATCCACCGCTTCTTTTTCTGTAGTAATTTCAATTTTTGTATGGTCTGAACAAAAATAAAAGTATATGTTAAATGTATACAAAATAATATTTATTAATTGGTTTATATAGTAAAGTGTGTACCATTAGGTGCACTATTTTCTGACATTTCCTCTCGTGGGAAATGCTCCTCTAGCCACTCCAGAGTACTACACATTTCTGTGAGAAAACAAAAAATTAATATATTTTTTTATCTAACACAGAAAGTGAGTAAAATGAAGTGCACTTACTATTTCAGGTAAGATATGTGATGAGTAGTCTGGACGTCTGGTCTTGCTCTTAGTTGTGGAGTGTCTGTGAGGTAATTACGTTGGAAGCCACTTTATCTTCTTTTGGTATATTCCATTTTAGAACATATTGTAATTAAATGAATGGTTAGGGTGTTACATATATGGATTACATTTCTTAAGTATTACTACATATACTTTGTATGTGTGCTGCTTTGTGAATTTGGTAAATGTTCCTATGTTATGATATAACAATTACACATACCCCCCCTGAGTTTTTAGGTGGTGTTACTGTTGTCCGAACATGCCCGCGGACAGTCAAATTCAGTAGAAAGGGTTCAGTATGTTCCATATTACATGTACATAAAGTCAAAGTTATTATTGTTAAGTTGTGCTACTAAAAAACTATGAAATTCAGTAAAAAAACTTTGTTAAAGGGACGTTATGGTTAAGTTGCGCTACTAAAAACCTATGAAATTCAGTAAAAAAACTTTGTTAAAGGGACATTATGGTTAAGTTGCGCTACTAACAACCTATCAGATTCAGTAAAAAAACTTTGTTAAAAGGACGTTATGGTTTCAAGTAAAACCGAAAAACCCCTGAAATTCGCCAGGTGTGGTAAGCTAAGCAACCATAACTCGCGCCACCACCATGCACTGCTAAGACTAACACCCAGGACATCAAAGATGACATCACAAATGTCATTGATGACATCACTGATGACATCACATGTGCATTTACCTTTCATGAAAAGTCTGTACAAGGGTTTCTTATTGTAATGTTAATAAAAGAAAGTGTCAAGGATCATTGGAATGAATATCAAGGGCTAATTAGTCCATCCAGTATATTAAGGTTCTCATGTAGAAACATAGGCATTGTGTGCAGCATACATGATGGAGGTTTAATATTCATAAGCTTGCCATGTTGAATAGTGAAATGATAACTGTTTTCTTATTAGACTTTTGCATACTGTGAAACATGTGATAAGTAGATAATAAAACCCACTTACTACATAATTGCATTATTATAGACAAAACACAAAGAGACAACACCACATACAAATATGAGTATATACAAGGAAATTGAAGTAAGAAAAAAAACAGCAGTAGTAGCAAAAAGTGTTCATAACCTAACTGATTAACTTTATGCAGAGAAATGATTGCTCTGTTTAAAAGCTGCTACTTATCCTACGTATATATATCGCATGATGTGACTGGACACTAAGGAAAGTAGTGTGAATACAAGATATAAAAATAGGTGCATATACAGGGAAAGTACAGTAATAAAAAAACAACAGAACTATCAGAAAGTGCTGATAACTCTACTGATAATTTTAATGCACAGAAAGGATTGCTGTCTTTCATGCTTGTGTCTTCCCCTATGTATATGTTTCATATGATATGACTGGACCCTAAGGGAATTATTGTAAGAACATACTTGAAGGATAAGTCTACAAATATACTACCTTTTCCACTTGTAATTCCTGACTGTTACTGAAGAAAACCATGTGGCCTAGATATGTCAGTAAAGGAAAAAGGGGGAGCCAGACTTGTGATGTCATCAGTGATGTCATCAATGACATTTGTGATCTCATCTTTGATGTCCTGGTTGTTAGTCTTAGCAGTGCACGGTGGTGGCGCGAGTTATGGTTGCTTAGCTTACCATAACTGGCGAATTTCAGGTTTTTTTTGGTTTTGCTTGGAACCATAACATCTCTTTAATAAAGTTTTTTTACTAAATCTGATAGGTTTTTAGTAGCGCAACTTAACTATAACGTCCCTTTAACAAAGTTTTTTTACTGATATATATATATATATTGGCGGCACCGCCTGTAGTCTATTGGCTACATACAGCCAACCTTCATGGTTACTTATCCTACTTGCGTTACAGCATCTGTACAGTTATAAAGCGATTTTGTATTTTCTTCAGTGCTTTTCACATGTGCAATCTTCATTCCACACATGAAATGTTACTCAATTCTTTACTTCGTTATCAGATTCTATAAGGTCTGTATACTCTCTTTTTTGGCATTTCTTCTTGTTTCATTACCTCTGCTTCATGTGACGTCACCAGTCTCTTGCCTTTGTCACTTCACACTTCGTCAGGGACCTCCTTTAAGAGACTGTCATTTCTCCGCGGGTACATCATGTAGCGCTTTCCGAATGGATACCTTGTTTCAAGACTTCTTTGTGGGCTAGGTACCAATATTGGTGTCAAGCATGTCACAATTTCCGGCTTCCAACATATAGGCAAAATAGGGGCGGGACTTCTGGTAGAGGCATTTGGCTCCTCCTCTACACTCCCCCTCTGGTTGATTCATCGACCACTCTCCCATCAGTCTTCACATCTAGGCATCCTCGTCTGAAAAAGTGCTTCTTTGGAGTCCATATCTTCATTACTGCTTTCAGAGATTCTGCTGATTTTACATGTTTATCAACACTCAGGTCATGTGATTGCATTGTCCATTCGGGCTACAGTAGATCCATCTTCCGACATACATCTTGTGGTTTCTGGCTACAGGAACTTCGTTCCCTAAGGTGCTAGAATGCTTGCTTCTATATATTTTCTGATTTCTTCATCTGTCAGCTCTTTGGGTCCAACCCCAGACTTGACACCTATCATGATCTTCATTCCAACTGCTTTCTTTGCTGTCTTCTTGCACTGTGTGATTATTATTCCGATCACACACAATCCGAACATCATCATCACCAATAGTGCTCTGAGAAACTTGAAGATATTAGCCATCCATTGTGGAACCCATGAGAATATTGATGCAAACCAGTTATCATCCGTAATATCTTCTGTCTCATCTTCCATTTTGATGTGCAAGTTCGTCAGCATTTTTATGGACTCTGTCAAGGTCCCATTCTCGTCATCGTAAGAAGGTATGAATGTGCAACATGATTCTCTGATTTTGGCACAAACACCTCCATCCATAGCTGTTATGCAGGGTCATCAGTCGTATGGCTCTCAACTCTTCCTTGATAGCGTTTAATCCCTTTATGGCAGTGTTGATCATCTGAAGGAGCTCCCAGTGAGTGATTTACAACCATTTCACATTCACCATCGTCTGGATTCCTGGCATGAAGATAGTCTTGAATACTGCAGCAGTTTGCCTGAACAACCTGTGTTCATACGGAATACAATCCAATGCTTCTATGAACTTGGCTGAAAAGTAATTCTCTCTCTTTGTTTGATTAAGAAATCCAACTGATCTCCTCTTATGTGAGCATCTGCTTTTGGAAACTCTCCAATGTCCAGGTCACTCTTCAGAATAACCAATGCTGGAACATGAATGAGTGCTATGGAACACAGCTATCCCCAGTCTTTGGACAACTCCATATATGCTCTGGATCCACAAGCCCAGTAGTGGTCCATTATTACTACTGTTCCATCCTTCATTGCTGGTACATCAAAAAAATTTGGCCGCACTGCTGATTCATTCCAACTCTTCTTGTGCCATTGTTTCTGAAGCACATTTCTGCACTAGCTAGGGGCACTATCTGCAATGGGCCTCCTTTACCATCAACCCATGTCAGCAACTTTGCAATCTTTGGCCAATGATGTTTGCATTCATTCTCCACAGTTTCAATAACTGGCTCATAATATCCTGTAAGTGCTAATACGTTACATATAATCAGGCCCTCAGCCCATCCCTCTGGAGTTAGCACTGTTCCCTTGATTTGCAGCTAACCTCCCTCCTTGCATCTTCGTATTTCTACTTAGTTCTTTCCTTGACAATTGAGCATTTTATTTTCTTCCCATCTGATTCCTGCTTCATTTATTCCAGGCTGTTCATATCTTATCACATGATCTCTTTTTAACGGTCTCTCTCTTGTCTTTAAATCTTGCACATAGTCATCTTCCCTCGGAGCTGTCTTCTCATTCACTATACCAAGGATGCTGTTCGACCCTGGAGCTGACCTCTCGTATGGCAAGGTGCATCAAGCAGTGAGCTTTCTGGACTGCTACTTCTATAGCTATGAATATCTTGCAATTCCCCATGGCATAGGGTATGAGAGCACAAACATAGCAACTCTCTTTGGTTGTTCTCTCTCCCACCTTTTTCATGTGCTGATACCACATGTATCAGCACCCAAGTGTGCTGTGCTGTCTAGATAATGTTTTAATTCATAATCATCTTTCCTTATGCTTCTCTTGTGTCTTCTTCTTGCAAAGGGAGTGCTAGCGTAATACTCAAGAAGTATATTAGTAATGGTCCTTCCTACAGGGGAGATCATCTGCAAATTCGCTTTAGCAATAGGCAATCTTACATGAGCTATTGGTGTGGGAAAAATCACAAATGGTCTTGGTCTTTCAGTAATAGACAATTCTGTGGGAGTCACTGCAGTGGGCAGACTCAAAGGGACTTCTACCTTGTTTGGACAAATAAAGTTAACAGTACGGATTAGCAAAATCAAGAAAACAACAATAAATGCCGAGCACACATATATTATGCACCAATACATCAATCCCCACCATTTACAATTCTCCACACAACGCTGAGTTTGCTCACTTTCCAAAACTGTACCATTCTTGACATTCCTCATTGTGCATGTATGCTGCTCTAAGAAAGGAAAAAATCTTTTTAATCAGGCAACCCTGTTAAATGGTCAGTTAAATGTAGGATCTGTTCAACTATCGCCATAAGCAGCCTCCTGATTGCAGGGTCATTTTTGGGATCATGCAGAAAAGTGCATATATTAGTACTGCGCCCAACAAGAGCAGGATAAGCTTGAAGTATGAAAACAAAAAAAGCGAGAAGTAGCCTATGGGCATCGGCATCTGTTAGGACCATTGAAGTAGCCAAAAAGAAACTCAGTGGGGAACGAGTCTGGGAACTGCTCATGTTTCCAGTCATTAAATTCGAACTCCAGGTTTGGCATATTTAGTACGTCAACACTTTCTAAAGTCAAAAAAGATTCCTATGACTCAAGAACTGGGTTAGCACTCTTGCTATAATATCTATAAAGAGTGTCCAGGGTGAGCCACAGTCCAAATGCCCACTTGCATTTACTTTATCAGCAACCTTAGCGTCATTCTCCCTCATCCTCGATCATCGGGTCTGCACATGCTGAACTTCTTATTCTTGTCTTGCTTCCAAATCGATAGTTTGGGGTGCATCAGTCTCACCAGTGTATGGCTTTACATCACTCAAATGGACCAAGGCGCGTCTCTCTTGGACTTTAACTGCTGAGGGAGTAATGTTTTCTACAATATAAGGACCACTAAAGCGTGGCTTATGCCACTTCCTGGTGAAATTCCTGATTAGAACTGTGTCTCCAATAAAAAGTCTAGGTAAAGGAAGTAGTTCTGGAATTCTGGTTTCTGAATGGTCTCCATCTGTGTCCTGAGACCAACACCCCTTGCACTTGAGTTGATCTGAAATGACAGAGATACTAGCGGTCATACATGTCAAATAAGCACGTAACTCATTTCCTAACATTTCTGCAGTATTCTGGGCATCACTTCTGCTCCTCGATCAAGGAGACAAAGACGTTCTCACTCGCCTGCCTGTCACTAGCTCGTGGGGTGTGAGACAGTGGTCGGACTCAGGCTGATTCCGTAATGCATATAATGCAAGGGGCAGGCAGTACAGCCATGCATTCTTCAGTGTCAATTTTAAATTGGCAATTCTATCTTTAAGGAGACCATTGAGTCTCTCTCATATCCCATTTGCTTGTGGTGATAAGCAGAAGGAAACTTGGGTTTTATACTTAGTAATAGACTAATCTGTCAAATACTTCATTAACAAAATGGAGCCCATTGTCAGATCTCAACACCTCACACAATCCCCCATCTGGGAAAGACTTCACAAACTAAAAACATTGCTGCACAAGTGGCATCAGGGTGTGTACAAGGACCGGCTTTGATCCACCTAGAAAAGGGACACCTCACCACTATCATATACCTATATCCACTACATAATTGCAGCAGGTCAACATAATTGATATGTAAAGGCAGAAATGTACCATTCGGTCGAGGAATCACTCCTCTGATCGTTTTCAGTGTATGCCCAGTGGTACATTTTAAACATAAAATGCAATGTGTTTTAACAGGTTTGGTACAAACCAATCCTCCACAATAGCTGCTGCAAGGCTTTCCCTAGTTACATGCGCCGGGTAGTGCAGTTGTTCAAGCGCTACCCTTAACAATGCTACTGGCATTACCGGCTTTCCAGTGCTGTCCTGTCACCATAATGCTTCAGAGGGGGATAAAGAACAGCCCCTTTGTATCCAAAACACTTGCTCTTCCTGTGGTGCACTGCCTTGAACCTCCATCAACTGTGTTCTCGATAAATGATTAAACCCTTCATTTACTGTCATAATTGTGACTACTTTTTCCTTTACATCTGGAGTATCAAAACTTGAAATATCTCGTGAATATGCAACTCTTTTGGCTTCTTCGTCTGCAGCTTTTTTCCCATGAGGGATAAAGTTAGTTTGCTTAATATGTGCTGCGCATTTAACTATTGCAATGGCTACTGGGTGTTGTAGTGCCTTAATAAGCATGTTCAATAATGATGCGTGTTGCACTGGAGTGCCATCCGCTCAGAGTTAGCTCCTTGTTTTCCAACGTGCTAGCCCTGCGTGCACGGTTGACATCACATAGGCGGAGTCACTGTACACTGTTACTTCCTGCCCTGCATGTTTCTCAAGCGCGACAATCAGCGCACCAATTCTGCTGCTTGTGCTGAAAAGTGAGACGGTAGTCTTGCTCTTGCTACCACCTCAAATTCACCATTTGCTCTATGTCTTACCACAGCTGAACTAGAATACGTCTCCCCACTAGTTTGATCGATTTTCAAAGAACCATCAATAAAGAGAATCTCCCCCCTGCTAACGCCTTTTCCTTTACGCGCGGGATGTCATCATAGAATTCCTCGTAATTTGTGCAATCATTTACATGCTCACCCTCTACCACAGACTCAGCTACAAACTTGGCAGAGTTCACTATTTTACACCTGACTATTTTGATTGCTGGATTTGATATAACTACCTCATATGCAGAAGCTCTCTGGGATGTCAATGTACCCTTGGGATTTTCCAAAATGGCAAACAAAGGATGCTCTACAAAAAGTGTCATGGAGCACCCCATCACAATACTAGTAGACTTCTCTATTGAGAACATGTCTGCTGCCACTATTGACTGTTGACTGTTCACAAGGAAAGTGACCTTTCATAACTGAATCCAGAATCTCACTATAATATGCTAGAGGTTTATACCATAATGTACTGCTGTGATAACTGTCCCATTCGTGTGCGAAAATAAAAAGAACTCCTCGTCATAATTGAGAATTCCTGAAACTGGAGCTGTGTAAATTGCTTTCTTCAGTTCTTAAAATGCTCCCTCCATTTCCTCAGTCCATTCGATTGTTTCCTTATTCACTTGGGTTCTTGTATATGAACTATAATCAAACATCCACGCTCTAACATAGTTGCATAATCCCAAAAACGGTTGCATGTGTTTTACCATGTGTGGTTTTGCTGTTTTCATAATCGCCTCAGCTCTTTCAGGTGTGACCCTTTTTCCCTCATGTGAGATCAACTGGCCTATATAGAACACTTCTTCTTGACAATATTGCAACTTCTCTTTGTCTATCTTATATCCCTTGTCTGCCAGGATAGTCATTAACTGAAACAAGTCTTGTCTACACTCATCTTCTGTTGTGCTACAAACCAAAATATCATCTACGTACTGTATCACAACCCTTTTCAAATAAATATTGCTTATGTCCATCTGAAGGACCCTGTTAAAGATTGATGGAGACTCACAGTACCCTTGGGGCAAATGAGTGCTTTTCAGTTTAGTTTTGCGAAACGTAAATGACGTAACATCTTGGGAGTCCTTATGCAACGGGCTTGAGAAAAACGCATTTTTCAAGTCAATCACCGTAAAATATCATGCTTCTGCTGGGATACTACATAAGATTGTTGCTGGATCAGAAACTGAAGGAAACTCTGCTTCTACAATCTGGTTAATCAGTCTCACATCTTGTGTGAATCTCCACGATCCTCCCTTCGATTTCTTGATAGGTTACACTGCAGTATTACACAGTGACTCTGACGTCACTAAAATACCTAGTTCCATCAGGGCTGATATAATCTTAAAAATACCCTAATCCGCCTCTCAAGACATTGGGTACTGTCTTGCTCAAGGTAACACTCAAGGTAAAATTTCTCCTGGCTTCCGCTTAATCTTAACGTTTCCATCCCCCTTAAATAGGCCTGCATAATAGGGGCCTGTAGTCCATAAAGAGATAGGCACTTTTTCCAAATCTTCATGAAAAAATGGTGGGCGCTTTCATTCTATCACCATTCACAGTGGGATCTCTCTTTTCTCTATTTTGATCCAATATGTAATACTCATTTTGAATATCACTTGATCAACTGATGGATCATCTCTAAACATGTCTTTGTCAGTGATGTCAGTCAGTCTATACCCTTCTCTAATGGCAATCACTGTTCTCCATGGCCTGCCCTCGTCATCTGTTCCTTTGAGCATGGCCATTTCCCCTTGCACTATGGCTGTATTTAACTCTAGGGGAATAATCTGTCCCCCCTCTTCGTCCATAGGTATCTGTGGCCTGAACAAATACTCATCAGGTATTCTCATAATCTTTGCCACTAAGCCGGGTAGCCATGTCAACGAAATGCATCCACCATAAAGAAAGACTTCTGGCTCTAATGGCATTCCTCACAGAGCCATTTGCCCTGTAAACACCAATATAAATTCACCCAAATTCATATAATGTATCCCTGGAGTAGAACACACTATGCCTTCATCAGTAAAAGAAATTGACATATTAAGCATAGTCATTCAATTTCATCCTAAAATGTTCACCGATGTCTGTCGTGAATACAATCATGGAACAGACATGTCACACTCTCCTATGGAGACTGGTAATTCTTCAGTAAAAGCAACTCAACTCGTAGCTCCAGAGAATCCTTGAGCATTCATGGCATTTCCCAACATTGAGTATTTTTCCTCTCGTATATCTCGTGAACGAGTAGCCCCAGTGTCTACTAAAAAAGAAAAAGATTTGCCTCTCCTATTGTCACATCAACCCTTGGTTCTTCTTGGTTTCTTGTGTCAACGATAGTGCTGAACACATCAAGTCGCCCTGTGAGCTGTCCTATAGTGGATACATGCTTATCCCTGTGCATGTGAAAGGCCCTCCTCCTACCACAGTGACACCCCCTACTCTAGGTGTCCGTTGCTGTCCCGTGTTTGCATTCTGCTGTACCTGCATGGGTGCGTCCTGTGACTTCCCTTGTGGGGGATTCAATGATGCTTGTTGAGGCCACAATGCCTGTTGCATTTACGGCGCTTGTGCTTGATACATCACATGATCTTGGGCAAACCCATCCCTAGCTTCTGAGCTATATGCTGGAGGATAAGCTGTTCCGCCTCTTGAGAATTGCCCATTCTGTACATACTGTTGGCTTCCCATGTGCGTGCAATGTGCCCTGTCATCCCACATGTCCAACATACAGGAGTAGCTCATTATGATTTGCCCCCCTTGGTTAAATCCTCCTTCCGCATTCTGATTATCATTCCACATATTCTGAAAACTGCCTTGATTATTCTGAAAACTACCCCTTCCTCTGTAGCCCATTCCTCTGCCTTGCGCCATAAACTCATTCCCTCCTTCATCCATTTGGCACTGATCATCGGCCTGTGATGCAGCCACTGCTTGTTGCATTCCCGATCCTTCTTCGCTTGTCAACAACTCCCCTTCTTTGGCATATTTTGGCAATTTCTTCTGAACTAACTTGGCTTCCTCAAGTTTTCTAGCATCTTCCTTCTTCCTATTTTTCTCTTGAAATAACCAACAGAGATGCACTATGGTCAACTGTATTTCTGCCCATGGCTTCGCTTCCATTCCCACTATTTTTTTGAGCTGTCTATGTACCTGTTTTGGCTATCCCTGACATAAAATGTGGTAAAATACTGCCACTGTCTTCCCCAATGGTTCCCGCATTTCAAGAGTGCACCGTTTCTGAATACTTTGAATGTAAGCAAGCAGATCTTCGCCATCTTTCATTTTACGTGTCATAATTGCATCCATATCTTATGTATCAGGATACTGTACCCTGAGCACCCTCCAGTCATCTGCTCTACAATCATTAAATGGTGCTCCATTGTGCACTGTGTTCTGTGCTGTGACACTTGAGTATTCTGCTCTCGTCCAAATGTCATCAGCCCTTTCCTCAAGAATGGCTGCTAGGAGACCCTTAATGTCCCCTATTGCTAAGGTGTTTCCCCCTGTCATTTTTTCGAGTTCATAAACACATTTGGGAATCCAAACTGGGAAGTTTACACTTCAAATTATCCTTATCCATTTGTGGCCAAGGAATATACTGCGGTCTGGCCCTTCCTTTCTCCAATAGAGGGAACTGCCTGAACCCAAATCCTCAATCGGCTCCCATCGTCTGCCTACCCATAATGGGGACAATTGTTCCTGATCACCTTCTACCTGGCACTGACCTCAACCTGCTCACATATGGTGGTGACCATCCCTTCTCACTATGCAATCGTCCTTTAGGTCGCTCTGGATACGCTATAGGTTCTGACATCCTATCTTTAGGCTGCTCTAGATCAAACCATCTCACGTCCTTGTCTCCCTGCAGACATCCCTCGGGGCTGCATGCACTTCCTCTTTCCTCCCCACCGAAGGTTTCACTCTCTTTGATTGACATATCTAGCCCTCAGCTAGTTGGCTCTCATCCCCTTCACCCTTATCTAAAGTCAACCTGTCTAAGGACAAGACTCTATGCTCGAGACTGAACAGGTCTTTTTCTTTGCTTCGTGATTGGAAAACCAGGGGCTGTGCTCCCTTCCCTCGGCTTTCCGGTTTGCTACTTTCTCTTCAGTCTTGATAGGCTCTATCGATCCTCTCTCCGATGGTCCCTATGTCAAAATTCTCCTTCAGGGCTACCCTAAATGGCCCTGACGTTGCTCTGTGTGACGGGAGGAACTCCTCTATATTGCCCCATGATATCACTGGGCTTGGTTCTATTAACCCTTTCTGAATGCGATCAATGTCACGCTCCCTTTGTCTCCTTTTTTTCTCCATTTCTTCATCTAACTCTCTTCACTTTCTCGCTTCCCATCTAACATTTTTCCTCTTCTTATCTTTTCTCATCCCTTCTTTCATTCGCTCTACACTCTTCTTCTTCCCTTTGTCTTTGTATTTTTTTATCCCTTAATTTCTGCACTTCCTCCTCTTCTCTCTTCCTTTCTTGCCTATCTCGTTCTCTGATTGCTCTCTGTCTGTTGTCATATTTCCTTTGCTCCTCTGCCCTTTCTTCTTTCCTTTGCGGTTCTTCCTGATACATCTATTCTTGCCTCTGCCTACTCTATCTCTTATGTTCATCCTCTTTCAATCACTTTTCTTGTTCCTTGTCTTTTTTATCCTGCTCATCTTGATTTTCACCTTTGCCTAACATCCTCTATACTTTTCCCATCAAGCTTGAGCAAAATCTGTCCTCTCATCCATTTGTCTTGAGAGGATAGCTCAGAGGCAATGTGCTCGCCTTGGAAAGAAGATGACACAGAGAAACACAGGTTCGATCTCCATGTTTGCGCTTAGAAACCTCTGGGTATTAAGCGTGTTATAAATAACCTTTCATATCATTTGTTCTGTATGAGTGTTACCTCGTCAGCTTTATCCCTTTCTCCTTTCCATCTCTTAATCTCTCGCTCTATGTCTGTGGTTACATTCAATCATCTGCTTTTCTCCTCCTTGTTCTGTAAGATCTTAAAGATCGCCTCCTTTCTTCTAGCCTCTTCTGGACTATCATCACTGCTATACGCGGGCGGTTCAAATATCGGGTTGCTATACACTGTCACTGCTTTTACTTCCTTTAACGGATCCAATTCTACATTTTCAATACTATCGTCTTTTACTTCTGGTGAGGTAAGGGGAGCAGAAGGCTCAACACCTTCCTCCTTACACTGATTAAGCATCCGATCCTCAGGTGGCGGATCCTCTCTCTTTCATGATACATTTTCCAGAGCTCTGAAATAGCTAACCTTTTCTCTAATTTCTTCCCTGTGTATGCAGCGTGCACATATGTGGTTATGTGTTGCAATACCGCTTTCGATAGCGATCCCCCTTGTGGCCATGGCATGAACATTTTGTATGCTGTGTCTTTTACCCATTCCGCACTATACTGTTTGAGCTTAGGCACGTATTTTGGCAGTGTCGTACACAAGTGCACCAATGGAGTAATATCTCCCATTGTGACGAGTCTCAATTGACTGTCAATACATACTGTTGTTTACACAGATACGTTTCAGAAAAACAGCAAATATGAGCGCGCTCCAACCGTCGCCACCCAAAGCCTCTATTTCTCAATTATCTCAACCTACTTTTCAGTCAGCGCTGACAATGACCTCCAATAGGTAATAACTTTTTATATCTATTTCAACTTTACACATCATATTCTTGTCGCTCTTCAACATCTTTTTTTCATTTACAAAATACACTACATACAGACAGACAGACCAGTCGACTTTTCACATATATATACCATGGTACTCCTTTGCTCCCAAACCCTAAAATACTCCAATTGGAGTTTGCGTCATTCCCTATTATAAACCTGTTTATGTGGCGCCTATTTATACCCTGATTGGGGTTTGAAAGGACTCCTTCTAGACCTGCCTTAAGGTAGGAAACCGGGCTCTATAAACAATCTTCATTTTACTATAAACGCTCCTTGTTATTTTTGAAACAACCCCTGTTACTTTTTTCATGTCACCACAATCTCATTCCCTTATTTTGCCAATCTCCTTAGTCTACTCACCATTTGCTCTTCAGCTCAAGTCCTTCAGTATCGTCTCCCCCCCTCCAATCAACTACCGTCGCCTTTGTCTGCTCAGCGCCTGTGGAAACCAGGAGGGATTCATCAAAGAAGGACCCGTCCCAACTATATCGAGCTTCTTGCAAGCATTCTATATCAGCCGCGCTCCACAGGAAACCTCTCAATCTTCTGGCTAGATGACGGAGGGTGTCCGATCGTCCGAAACACTGGAAACCTACTGGTCGATAGGTCTTTTCAAACCATCCTATCTCTGCTACCATGTGAACTCATAGGCCCTTTAAGCGAGGTAGCACTTTATTGGATGGATGGGGATGCACAATCCGGCTGCAGATAAACTTAGAGGTACCCAACTAGTCGGCGATTAGCTACACGGTTAAGATCAGGGACTATGAATCTGAACGAATACCTCACCTTTGCTTAGGTAATATTGTGAGTGTACAAGAACAATAGAAAATGGTTTAAGATTACACATGTTAACAATCAGGATATATGAATAAAGACACGGTGACACATCACATCTTTCTAGGTAGTTCCTGTGATGACAGGTGCCTCAATCAAGTGGGAGCAAGACTGACATTGTGCTTCCCCGCCACAGACTATGCACCACTCTAACACGCAACATCTGGCTACCCACTACAAGAGTGAGAAGTGCGGTTCCCATTCAAGGACAACTTTACCAACTTCTACTGGGTAAGCCGATAGCTTAGACAACTACTCATTAAAATGGGATACTGCCTTACATCTATCTGGACAGTGATACTAACGAACAAGTCAATGTTAGTAACTGTGATCTATGACATTTTCTTTAGAATTGAAACATATTAGTTTCCTGACGTGTCGACACGTGCAAGCAGCGCAGAAATTACCTGGCCCGAGCACATCGAGTGCCATAGACTTAGAGGCGGTGATTTATCACCAGACAGGTATGGACCTTTTAATTATGCGAAAAAATCCTTTTCCTCTGTTTTGAAAGGGGAGCCTCAAGTATAACTAATTCCATTCTGGGCAGAGAGGTGACCTTGAACATCTGGTTTCCAATTAGGTGCAGCCTACATATCAACAGAATGATGATCACTCTAGCCTGATAAGGAAGAGATATCTTATACTCTGGTGAGTGAGTGAGGGTGTTCTTTCTAAATGTTTGATGGTGGAGACTGCTCCAATTTCAAGCAAGGTCTCTACTGAACCGGTAGACCCCAGACCAGACTGGGGGCAATACTATTAGAATGTATAAATAAAAAGTGATGGGTTTATTCAGAGACCTGTAAACTTTCCTTGTTCAATTCCACTGACTCCCTTTTCCAATTTTTTTCTACATGATTCCCCCACGAGGATATCACCCCTCAGACCCACAGGCATTTGATTGTAACTTTTTTCCTAACATGATTGTGAGTCTGGATACTCATACAGCACTCTGACGTCAGTGGGGGAAAGGGATTTGAGCCATGTATTTCATCTGAAACCGTGTGAACAGAGCTATTTGCAAGCTCTGCCGTACCCGGCACTGTTTTTGTCACTTGTCTAGGTACTAGTACAAATGTACTACACATTCTTATTAACAGAAAATGTATATACTGTTTTTTTGTACCGCTTTCTTATAGGGGAAACTATCCCGTGAAGTTATCGATTTAGAATTCCTTGAATATAAAGATTGGAATTTCCACTAACCAAAGCAATTGGACTTTGAAGAGAATTATTGATTGTAATAGAATCTAGTCACTGCCATCATGCAATGATTCCAATTTTAATTCCTCGATTGATGAATTTCCTGGAATAATCTTTTGAAGGAAAGAAACATGTTGGACTTGTTTTTACTATTGACCAAATTTTGTGTATGTGTATGAATGAATAACAATTCATGTATGAATGTGTATGGTATGTATGATGAAAAGTGGGATAGTTAATGAGTGAATTTTGATCATGTATTATCACTGTGTATAAGCCACTCAACCCTCGAGGCTCCAAATAATGAGACTCACACGTGGAATTACGTTGAGTCATTCTTGTACAGCGATATTTTCTGTTCTCTTCTTCTTTTTCTCTTTATAAATACCCTCTTGATTAACCCTATAAGAGGATATTTACACTGTCTTTGTATTTAATTTGTATAATACATTTGTATAAAATATCAATTAAAATATGCAATTATTTTAGATTTCTCAACCTTGTTGTTCTATATCATTGATGAATCTGATGCCAGTTGAGAACATGAGATAGTACTTCCCAATTCTCTAAGAAAGCGGTTATATTGAGTCACAAGCCTTTTTGTTATTGCCAAGGGTTCTATCCTTAGTGTGAGGGTTTGCTTGTGACTCTAATCTTTCCCTCAACCTCCCAGTGTTTTCTTGTGAACTTACTATTACACCAAATAATAAGACCGACTCAGGAAGTTGGCAAAACATAGCTGTTTTATTTGCAATTGTCTAAAACAGGGAGTACAGCGGACATAAATGGATGTTCGCTCAAGTCTCTCAACGTTTTTCATAAAAAAATACACATTTATAGCAAAAACTCATCATCATTGACGTCATACTACGTGGCAAAGTGGTTGTGGTTGGTCTACGGGGAACATCTAGGTATACTTTCTGTGGGGGAGTGCAAGTCATCTTCATTGTCATCAAATGCACAACGTTTCATTGGCTTTCAAACTATAGGGGTTTTTGCTACATGGCCCTCTACAATTGGTTTGCACCCTTGTACCCTTCTGGAATATTCCACTCGCTAGCAGCACAAAAGCTGGTACCCAAGCTGTTTGTGGGTGGACTTCACCATGCCTTCACACCCAATTAGCCCATCATCCATCATCACTCCTGCTGTCTGCCATTCAAATTGTCTCTGAACTCGTCCTTGAAATTGGACAGCAATCCGACCGAAACAATCAAACAGAAGGAGTGTTTTCTAAAGAAATGGCTTGACCTAAGCATTCTTGATGAAGATGATTGCAACTTCCTTTCTAATAAATTCCCCACCATATCTACCATCTATTTCCTCCCAAAAGTCCACAAAAATCCCACCCGTCCCACTGGCTGACCCATTGTCACCTTGAATGGAGCTTACTTGGAGAATATATCCAAATATGTAGATCAAACTCTCTTACCCCTTGTATTTACCTTACCCTCTTACATGCTGGATACCAAAGATTTCTTAAGTAAAATCGAAGGAATAGCATGAGAGAAGAATTTTATGATTGGTACATTGGATGTAGTTTCACTCTGCACCTCCATCCAACACAGCGATGGTAAAAAAGCTTGTAAATATTTTCTTGACAGCAGATCACTAAACTACCTCGCACATGAGGAAATGATAATGGATGTGTTTAACTAACAATGTTTTTTTGTTTGAAAATGACTATTACAATCAACTCTGAGGAACTGCTATGGGCATGAGCTTTGCCCCTTTGTATGCAAATTTGACAATGGGTTGGTGGAAAAAGTTTGTAGTTTGGACTGAAAGCAACAGCCAGCACACCGACCGAGTGGTTTTATAGTTAAGGTTTATTGCCGATTTATTAATTCTCTGGAACGTTGAAGAACAAGACTGGCTGGACTTTGTGAACATTTTGAATGTCAATGATCTTAATTTAAAATTCACAGAATCTCACAGTCGGGAACAGATAATCTTTCTAGATGTCTTGGTTAAGACAGATCAGAAAGAAATTACCACTGAACTGTATTGAAAGCTGAAAGCTCCAACATGCCACTTTTCACTAGCAGTAATCACCCTACATCATTGAAGTAGAGCATTCCATATGGCGAATTTGTGATAACATGACGTAATTGCAGCAAATACAATGTTTTGACCGAGAATAGAAATATACAGCGATGAAATTCGTCAAACAAAGATATCATGAAGCAGTTTTGGAGAGAGTTTATCTGAAAGCACGTAATTTAAATCAAACTACTTTGCTCTCAACAAATAGGACATCAGAGGCAAAAGTACAACATGACGAAATTAGGCTCATTCTCACATATGGAAAGCATGCTAACATCATACGAAAAATACTGCATCGACATTGGCATGTGTTCCAGTCAGATGAAGCGTTATCGCCAGTTCTCAAGCAACGTGTCTACATCACCTTTAGAAAATCTGTTTCCAACAAAGATTCACTGGCTGGCAGTTTTCTGCCCCCTATCACCAAAATCTCACACAATACTGCTTGGCTCAGTAAGAATACTAGTGGATTTTCCAAATGCACTAAATGCAAAGCATGCAAACAAGCCCTCAATAGAACTAACTATGTACATCCAATATTAGGCCATCTAGTAGAATTGAAAAGTGGAATTACGTGGAACACTGAGTTTGTCGTTTATGCTCTCTTATGCTCCTGTGACCTCCGGTACATTGGAAGTACCATTGGCAAGCTCAAATTAAGAATTCTACAACATATTAGAGCCATCAAGAACTTTGATCCTTCCTACCCGATGGCAGTTCCTTTTAAACATGTACATCAGGGCACACGTGACAGTTTGAGATCTTTTGGATTGTACCACATTAAAGCTAATCCACGTGGGGGCAATCGAGAACTTGAACTGTGCCAGATGGAGACCAAGTTTATTTTAGACCTGGAGACAAAAAAAACCCCAAAAGGACACAACCTTGATGAGGAGTTATATACATACCTAGGGACTTAACTAATAGGGATTTACTCAGTTTGATTTTATTTTTTCCTTTCCTGCTTATTCTTTAGTTCCGAATTGGGAATTAATATACATGCATCATATGAATATTGTTGATCTAAATATTCTGTATTTTGATATTAGCATGAGTTGGTCAAAACATCTGCGTGAGGTTGTGTAATGTTATCACAGTAAGATTTCTTAGATTTTCTGTCTGTTTTTGTATAAGATTGTGTTTATACTTAGGTTTGTGGAATTTTAGTTCAGTTTCTATTTTTGGTTGTCCTTAACATAACAATGGGCCTCATTACGAGTAGGGCGGTAAGGGATACCGGGCACCGGTAAGGAGACCGGTGCCGGTAATCCCTTACCGCCCTACTACGAGTTCCCTTAGCGGGTCCCTCCTTTAACGCCTGGTCTGACCAGGCGTTATGGACGGGACCCGTTAAGGGACTTCAGAGCTAATAACGGTACCGCAATTTGCAGTACCGTTATTAGCTACTTCCCCCATTCCCATTGAGCCCTATGGGGGCTCAAATGGGAATGGGGAATGGTTTTTTCAATGGGGACTTACCGGTCCCGCAAAGTTCAGACTACACCGGTAAATCCCCATTGAACGAGACCGGTGCCAGTACCGTTATTGGAGGCTGTCATGGTGCAAATAGCGCCATGACTACCTCCAATCTTGGAATGAGGCCCAATGTCTTATGGTTTGCCAAAATGCTTTTATGCTACCGAGGATGGTAGATGCTGCTAGTGAATGCTGAGGCACTGTGTACTTTAGTCTTAGTGTGAATATGCATGTCAAATTTGAAAAGAAACAGAGCCATTGATACACCAAACAAGGTTGAAACATTCAGGCACTATGCACTTTATGAACAGGTGTAGTATGACCGTTTTGTTTACAAAAAGGGATCCACTATGCACTTTATTGTTAGATGGCTGACCTCGATTCATCAAGCATTGCCAAACATAGCCATTGATACATTAAATAAGACTGAGATATTTATGTACTATGCACTTCATGAATAGGTCTAGTATGACCGTCTTGTTTACAAAAAGGGATGCACCATGTACTTTTTTGAGTGGTTTTATTATGCCCTATGCACCTTATCAATAGGTCTTATATAACCTTTTTTTCACAAAAATAAGGATGCACTGTGCACTTCCGTGAATATTGATAGATGGTTTCCTCATATTGGGAGAATATGGTTATAGATTCAAGCAGCACATTGCACTTTAGGTAATGCCTTGCCTAGAATCTGGGATGCGCTGCATAACTTTTTTAAAGCAGGGGTATTGTTCTGTAACAAATCATTAAATTGCAGTGGCATTGTGTACGCTTACTTATTTGCTACAGCATGGCTAATTTCAGCACAACCGCGGCTACTAAGCATTCCTATTTGGGTGAGATGGCGGCATAACAAGTGCTCTTTAGTGGCCTGTCATGTCAGATTACTCTCTTTTATTCAATAAGCATTGTTAAATATGGTGAAATGTTGTCTACTGCAAACACAATAATGCCTACAATGATGTATGGACGTAAGGTTGGCAAGTTCAGTAATATACAGAAACTATTTATAAACATAGTGTCACTTCATTACAATGCCAAGAACACCAACCATAAAAGTAGGTAACGACATAGGCAGAGACAATCACTTTGGAATAGCTCTGTTACAAAATGGCAACTGTGTTTTACAAGCTTTGAGCCGATGTATTGTAACTTAAATGCATAGAAAGCAACAAAAAAGGACAACAAACAAAAAGAACAATAGAGACTGTAATTATTTGTATATATGGACGAATTTTCGAATGCATTTGTTTGTACGTGATCAAGCAGCAAGGGTGCTGCGAAACGCGTTGTACCGTGTTTTTCATCTGTTAGCTGAGCTAAAATAAACTGGATACTTTAAGGATTCCATGACATTTTCTTTGGTGAATCGTGCGGAAGGAGTCATTTACTGGCGTTCGACATTGTTTGCTTGTGTGCTATCCCCCTTTGGAGAGAAGGAATCACTTTCCCTTTTTCTTTATATATAAATATGTTGGCGTCAGCACCTGCAGTCTATTCACTACATGTATCCAGCTTTCATGGTTACTTATCCAACTTGCGTTACAGCATCTGTACAGTTATAAAGCGATTTTGCATTTTCTTCAGTGCTCTTCACATTTGTGCAATCTTCATTCCGCACATGAAATGTTACTCTATTCTTTACTTCGTTATCAGATTCTATGAAGTCTATATACTCTCTTTCTTTCCATGTGTTCTTGGTGCGTCACCTTTGCTTCATATGACGTCTCAGTCTCTCCCCTTTGTCACTTCACACTTCTTCAGGGACCTCTTTCAAGTCTCATTTCTCCGCAGGTACATCATGTAGGGCTTTCTCAGTGGATACCTTGTTTCAAGAATTCTTCGTGGGATAGGTACCATTATTGGCGTCGTGCATGTTGCAATTCCGGCTTCCAACATATAGGCAAAATAGGGGTGGGACTTCCATTAGAGGCATTTGGCTCCTCCTATACATTCCTATCAAAGGTGGCTCTCTACTTTATATGCCCCATATGTCCTCCGCTTCCTCTGTACCAATTTAACATTTTCTGATTGGATAAAAACCCAAAGAAGTGTCTAGCGTTGCCTTTTCCAAGAACGACTCTGATGGTTTCAGTTCAGTCACCATAAAATGGCTCTACTATGCAACTGACGTCACTTGAATGTAATTCAGCACTGCCACCAGTCGCCAAACACACTCTTTCGAAATGTTATGACAATATTCTAATAATCCAAAATGTGACACTTTCATTTGAAATAGATGGCACCCACTTTACAGACAATTGGCAACATTATTCTAGAACAGTTGCTGCAATTTCGACTCACTAGCGTGTACAATACCCTGTCACTTTAAGGATGTGAGTTGGATGCAAAAGCAATTCAATATATAATCTTTCTGTCAGTGTCACATTTTCACCCAAATCCTCACGTTTTCTGCAATTCCAAATATTATACATTTTCTGTGTTTAACTTTTAACTATCACAAAACCATTATGCCTTTTCAACTCCCATGCCCCTTAACCCCACAAACATAGAAAGGGTGTAGGCATTAGCAGGTCCTCGAAGATGTGTGTCTTTCTCTCGAGCAGCTTAACTTGTTCTATGTTCCTGCAGGTTTCAACAAGTGGCTTTGCTTTTCCCTCATTTTTGGATCTCGGATGAATAACAAACGTTTTATTTGCAAGTGTCAGTCAACTGTGAAACAAAGAAGTACTTACTTGCTCACCCTATCCTCAGCTTCCATGTTGATTTATCATTCATTTACTGGCCTTTAACTTTACCTTGGCACTCTGCTGTGTTCAACAATGCCATGGATTCTCCTTCCTAGGAACATCATAGATGCTTAACTATTGTAAAAATCTCCATACTATGCTATCATTGCATTATTGAGTTCTCCTTTACAACATGTCAATGGTATGGTTGCACTTATAAAGCAAGGAGTGTGCTTGATAGTCTGGACTGACGGACTTTAGAAGTGTGCCTAGTACCTCTCAGTGCAAAGTTGAATTTAGAACTGTGTCTAATACCTCTCAGTGCATAGTTGAATTTAGGAGTGTGCCTAGTATCCTCCATGTGAAAAGTTGAATTTAGAAGTGTGTCTAATACCTCTCAGTGCAAAGTTGAATTTAGGAGTGTGCCGAGTATCCTCCATGTGAAAAGTTGAATTTAGAAGTGTGTCTAATACCTCTCAGTGAAAAGTTGAATTTAGGAGTATGCCTAGTATCCTCCATGTGAAAAGTTGAATTTAGAAGTGTGTCTAATACCTCTCAGTGCAAAGTTGAATTTAGGAGTGTGCCTAGTATCCTCCATGTGAAAAGTTTAATTTAGAAGTGTGTCTAATACCTCTCAGTGCAAAGTTGAATTTAGAAGTGTGTCTATAACCTCTCAGTGAAAAGTCAAATTTAGGAGTGTGTATAGTATCCTCCATGTGAAAAGTTGAATTTAGAAGTGTGTCTAATACCTCCTAGGGCAAAGTTGAATTTAGAAGTGTGTCTAATACCTCTCAGTACATAGTTGAATTTAGAAGTGTGTCTAATACCTCTTAGGGCAAAGTTGAATTTAGAAGTGTGTCTAATACCTCTCAGTGCAAAGTTGAATTTAGAAGTGTGTCTAATACCTGTCAGTGAAAAGTCGAATTTAAGTGTGTGCCTAGTATCCTCCATGTGAAAAGTTGAATTTAGAAGTGTGTCTAATACCTCTCAGTGAAAAGTTGAATTTAGGAGTATGCCTAGTATCCTCCATGTGAAAAGTTGAATTTAGAAGTGTGTCTAATACCTCTCAGTGCAAAGTTGAATTTAGGAGTGTGCCTAGTATCCTCCATGTGAAAAGTTTAATTTAGAAGTGTGTCTAATACCTCTCAGTGCAAAGTTGAATTTAGAAGTGTGGCTATAACCTCTCAGTGAAAAGTCAAATTTAGGAGTGTGTATAGTATCCTCCATGTGAAAAGCTGAATTTAGAATTGTGTCTAATACCTCTCAGTGCAAAGTTGATTTTAGGAGTGTGCCTAGTATCGTCCATGTGAAAAGTTGAATTTAGAAGTGTGTCTAATACCTCTCAGTGCAAAGTTGAATTTAGAAGTGTGTCTAATACCTGTCAGTGAAAAGTCGAATTTAAGTGTGTGCCTAGTATCCTCCATGTGAAAAGTTGAATTTAGAAGTGTGTCTAATACCTCTTAGGGCAAAGTTGAATTTAGAAGTGTGTCTAATACCTCTCAGTACATAGTTGAATTTAGAAGTGTGTCTAATACCTCTTAGGGCAAAGTTGAATTTAGAAGTGTGTCTAATACCTCTCAGTGCAAAGTTGAATTTAGAAGTGTGTCTAATACCTGTCAGTGAAAAGTCGAATTTAAGTGCGTGCCTAGTATCCTCCATGTGAAAAGTTGAATTTAGAAGTGTGTCTAATACCTCTCTGTGCAAAGTTGAATTTAGGAGTGTGCAAAGTTGAATTTAGAAGTGTGTCTAATACCTCTCAGTGCAAAGTTGAATTTAGGAGTGTGCCTAGTATCCTCCATGTGAAAAGTTGAATTTAGAAGTGTGTCTAATACCTCTCAGTGCAAGGTTGAATTTAGAAGTGTGTCTAATATCTCTCAGTAAAAAGTCGAATTTAGGAGTGTCCCTAGTATTCTTCATGTGAAAAGTTGAATTTAGAAGTGTGCCCAGTATCCTCCATCTGAAATGTTTAATTTAGAAGTGTGTCTAATACCTCTCAGTGCAAAGTTGAATTTAGAAGTGTGTCTAATACCTCTCAGTGCATAGTTTAATTTAGGAGTGTGCCTTATATCCTCCATGTGAAAAGTTGAATTTAGAAGTGTGTCTAATACCTCTCAGTGCAAAGTTGAATTTAGAAGTGTGTCTAATACCTCTCAGTGAAAAGTCGAATTTAGGAGTGTGCGTAGTATCCTCCATGTGAAAAGTTGAATTTATAAGTGTGCCTCGCATCCTCCATGTGAAAAGTTGAATTTAGAAGTGTTCCTAATATCCGCCTTATGAAATTAGAAGTGTGACAAATATCCTCACTGTGCAAAGTTGAATATAAACGTGTACCTAATTAGCCTGGCCTGGTTGACTTTAAAACTGTTCATAACATATAAATCCAACTGTGGGAAGTGGAAAATAGATTTTGAAGTGTGCCTAATACCCTCCCTGTAGAAAGCTGAACCTAGAAGTGTGCCTAATATCCTCACTGTGCAAAGTTGAATACAGAAGGGTACCTAATTAGACTGGCCTGGTTGACTTTAGAACTGTTCATAACTTATAAATCCAACTGTAGGAAGTGGAAAATAGATTTTGAAGTGTGCCTTATACCCTGCCTGTAGAAAGCTGAACCTAGAAGTGTCCTCTCTGTACAAAGTTAAACTCAGAAGTGTGCCTAATAGCCTCCCCTGTTTGAACTCTGAAGTGTGTTTAATTATCCCCCCTGTGAGAAGTTTGAATTTAGACTTGTGCCTAATATCCTCCCGGTCCAAAATTGAATTTAGGAGTGTGCCTAGTATCCTCCGTGTGAAAAGGTGAATTTAGGAGCGTGCCTAGTACCCTTGTTGAATTTAGAAGTGTATCTAATACCTCTCAGTGCATAGTTGAATTTAGAAGTGTGTCTAATACCTCTCAGTGCAAAGTTGAATTTAGAAGTGTGCCTACCATCATACATGTGCAAAGTTGAATTTAGAAGTGTGCCTAGTATCCTCCATGCAGGAAGTTGAATTTAGAAGTGTGCCTAATATCGTCACTATGAAAAGTTGCATTTATAAGCGTGCCGAATATCCTCACTGTACAAAGTTGAATTTAGAAGTGTGTCTAATATCTCTCAGTGCAAAGTCGAATTTAGGAGTATGCCTAGTATCCTCCATGTGAAAAGTTGAATTTAGAAGTGTGCCTAGTATCCTCCATGTGAACCGTTAAATTTAGAAGTGTGTCTAATACCTCTCAGTGCAAAGTTGAATTTAGAACTGTGTCTAATACCTCTCAGTGCATAGTTGAATTTAGGAGTGTGCCTAGTATCCTCCATGTGAAAAGTTGAATTTAGAAGTGTGCCTAGTATCCTCCATGTGAAAGGTTGAATTTAGAAGTGTGCCTAATATCCGCCTTATGAAATTAGAAGTGTGACAAATATCCTCACTGTGCAAAGTTGAATATAGAAGTGTACCTAATTAGACTGTCCTGGTTGACTTTAGAACTATTCATAACATATAAATCCAACTGTGGGAAGTTGGATTGTGAACTGTGCCTAATATCCTCCCTAGGCAAAACCTGAACATAGAAGTGTGCCTAATACCCTCTCTGTACAAAGTTAAACTCAGAAGTATGCCTAATAGCTCCCCCTGGTTGAACCCTGAAGTGTATAAAGTTGAATATAGAAGTGTACCTAATTAGCCTGGCCTGGTTGACTTTAGAACTGTTCATAACATATAAATCCAACTGTGGGAAGTTGGATTGTGAACTGTGCCTAATATCCTCCCTGTGCAAAACCTGAACATAGAAGTGTACCTAATACCCTCTCTGTACAAAGTTAAACTCAGAAGTCCCCAATAGCCTCCCTTGGTTAAACTCTGAAGTGTATTTAATTATCCTCCCTGTGCAAAGTTGAATTTTAGACTTGTGCCTAATATCCTCCCTGTGCAAAAACAAACTTAGAAGTGAAGTGGGCCTGATACCCTCCCTGTAGAAAGCTGATTTTCGAAGTGTACTTAATATCCTCTCTATGCAAACCTGAACCTATAAGTGTGCCTAATATCCCCTCTGTACAAAGTTAAACTCAGAAGTGTGCCTAATAGCCTCCCCTGAATGAACTCTGAAGTGTGTTTAATTATCCTCCATGTGCAAAGTTGAATTTAGACTTGTGCCTAATATCCTCCCTGTACAAAACCAAACTTAGAAGTGTGCCTAATATCCTCTCTGTGCAAAGCTGAATTTAGAAGTGTGCCTAATAGCATGCCCTGGCTGACTTAGAACTGTTCCTTGCTAGTTGAACCCTGAAACCTTCAATAATATCACAGCTACTTAACATGAGTGCACCCGATCCACAGAGGACCAACGGAAATGAACTCCGCCTCCTCCTCCTGCCAACCCTACCTCCCGTCCCAGCCCCCCAAATCCTCCCTGCCTCCACCACATCCCCCACCCTGCCTCTTTCCAAACATCAATCCAGAGGTGCACGATGGCGAGCTACCCACCCTAAAACCACGGCTCCTCTGAACCTCTCCACCGTGCAGCCGGCTATGAGCACACCCGCTCCCCTCAATAGCCTCACAGGCACCCCCTGGCCATCACTCATGCACCCCACACTCCGACCCATCAACCCCAACCATCATCCCACACCGACCACACTCCTTCCCCTCCCTAAAAATTGCACGCAGAGCCCTAGCAAGAATGGAAGCCTCATCTCTCACCCCCTCTGACCCCTCTACCCTCTCTCACACACCAATCGCAACAAAGACACTAAAGAGGAAACGTACCTGGTTCCCCTCAATCTCTCAGCTCTCATCGCCTCCCTTATCTAGACCCACCTCCTCATCCCACTCTCCACCCTCCCAACACACCTCACCTTACCTAAAACCCCTCGCCCTCAACTTCTCACCAACCACAACTGAAACCACTAACCCCGCACACCCCACCTCCAAACCCCCCACGCCAAACCCAATCATCCCAACACTCGCATCCAACCGCCCCCACCCGAAACCAACCAACTCCACTGCTCACTCTCTCTTCCTACCGGCCATCAAACACCCCTAACCTCTTGCTCTCTACCCTCCTTCCTTTCCCACCCCACCCACCATCTGTGCAGCTCTGACATCAACCTCTTCTACCAAGGTAAATTGCATCCTATTTAAAACTCGATCCGTAGCAAAAAACAGACACAGCATCTTTGACCTCCTCGCCTCTGACAAACCAGACCTGGTCCTCATCACCGAAACCTGGTTCTCTGATGACTTTGCCCTATCGCAAATGAAGCCTCCCCCCCCCAACTACTCCCTCATCCCATTGAACCGTCCCTCTAGAGGAAGAGCAATAGCTTTCGCCTTCAAGTCTCACTTCCACGCCTCAATCATCGACAACCAACCGTCCATTCCTTCCTGCGAATCACTCCTAGTTAAACTATCCCTTTCCCCCTCATTCTCCCACAGCTTTCCTAATAATCTACAGACCCCTGGATACGATAGACAATTCTCAAACAGCCTCTGCGACTCTATTGCCACCATCCAACTAAACCATCCCAACCTCAGCCTTCTAGGTGATTTCAACATATGGCTGGACATTCCCACCAACCTTATGACACACTCTCTGATTGACGGCCTTGACGCAATAAACCTCCAACCCCACACAAACGGCCCAACTCACTGCAAAGGACACACTCTTGATGCCATTTTCAGCTCCCACAACCTAATACAGCTAAATCCCCCCGCCCCTATCATCTGGTCCGATCACGTCATTGTTTCTTTCGCCATTCGCTCTACCAACCCTCTTCTCGTACCCGAACCTGAGCCTCCGAATCTGCGCAAATGCTGGAAGAAATGAATAATCCTTCCAGACCTAGCCGACGCACTCCTCCAGTCTCCCCTGCCTACCCGCCCACTCAATAATGAATTAACCCACAACGCCTTTGACTCATGGCTAAACAAAGCACTAATGCGGCTCACACCCTCCTGCAAACTATCAGCCATGGCCCCTTTCCTAGATGGTTCACACCTGAGTTGAAGACCAGGAAACAATTATATAAACACCTAGAACGCAAATGGCGGAAAGAAAAAACTCTGCTGAGCAGATCCACTTTAGCCCAGCACCTTCATCAGTACAAGGCCGAATTCCGAAAAGCAAAAAAAGCCCATTAGAACTCCCGAATCCTCAACTGCAAAAACCCCAGCAAAGAACTTCACAAAATCATCACCGAATTCACCAAACCATCATGCATCACCACCGCCACGACCGCCTCACAATCACGGTGCGACTCACACTCTCTCCACTTTTACACTACAGCTCTCGAAAGAACAAACACTTTAACCAACCAACTTGCTTGCTTACACCCACCAGGCAACTCACCCTCATCACCGACCACCCCACCGTCTGTGACCACTACTCAACCAACGTTCGACTCCTTTAGTCCAATATCTGCTGACCAATTTCTAAAACTTCTCTCTGCCTGCAAACCTTCCAGCTCTCCGGTAGACACTTGCCCAGCCTCAACCCTCAAAGAAATGTTCGCTCTGACCTGCGTAGGGGAACACACGAGAACCATCATAAATGACTCCTTTCCTCAGGAATTTTTTCCGACGCATTCAAAACAGTTAATGTCAAACCTCTAATAAAAAAACCTTTCCTAGACCCACTCGAGCCCAAAAACTACCGCCCCATCTCTAACACCAGGTTCCTCGCCAAACTCATCGACCAAACTGCCTACTCCCAAATAAATGCATTTGTCGAAGCCAATAATCTCCTAGACCCCGCTCAATCAGGTTTCAGAGCCCGACACGGAACTGAAACCATCCTAACCTCAATCTGGGATGACCTTAAAAACACAGCAGACTCTGCGGGTTGCGCCACTTTAATACTCCTTGACCTATCCGCCGCTTTCGACACAATCAATCACTCAATCCTTCTTGACTGCCTCCACTCCCTAGGAATTCATGGAACCGCTCTCAAATGGATAGCATCCTTCCTCAAAAACAGGAATCAAATAACCCTACTCTCAACCTATTCCTCCCAAGCCCGACCAGTCGACACCAGAGTTCCACAAGGAGCATGCCTATCAGCCCTCCTATTCAATGTCTACATGGCCACCCTCCCATGAATTATTTGCACGCACAACATCCTGTGCTACAACTACGCTGATAACACTCAGCTAATTCTGAAACTCCTGAACTCAAAACCCAATTGCGGACCTGACCTTGCTTGCTGTCTCCTCGACATAGAGCTCTGGATGACCACAAACCACCTCTTGCTACACCCCTCCAAAACCGAAATCATGGTATGTGGCAACAGCAAACTTCTTCCACACCCACTACCCTGGCCATCTACCATGGGCAACTCACCGGCCCCCTCTAAATCAGTAAAAAACCTTGGATGCTTCCTAGACTCTGACCTAACACTCTCGCGCCAAGTCAATAACGTCTCAAAGTCCTGCCACTACCACCTTAAAACTCTTAAGCGCATTTTTCAGTACCTCTCCTTTCCAAAGAGACTCTCCGCTGTCCAATCAATTGTTATATCAAGACTGGACTACGCTAACCCCCTCTACCTCGGAGTCCACGCAAACCAACTTACTAAACTACAAAGAGCACAAAACGCCGCAGTCTGAGAAACCACATTTCCTCAGCCCTCAAAACTCTGCACTGGCTTCCGGTCACCTATAGGGTGACTTTCAAAACCTTATGCATTTCTCACCAAGCACTGCACAAAACTGGACCAAAATATCTTCAAGACAAACTGAAACCCTATAACCCTCCACGCACTCTAAGATCTAGCTGAGCAGGCCTCCTAGTCATACCAAAAACAAACTCAGTCAAATTAGGCGGATCATCATTCTCAGCCTTGGCCCCCATCGCTGTGGAACGCACTCCCATCCCACATCCGACTCACGGAAGAACTCATGTCCTTCCGCAAATTGCTGAAAACTTGGCTTTTCCCCTAAAACCCACCTGAACTCAATCTAACTCAAACTGGATAACACATCTCAAAGATGCTCCCAAAACACTAGGGCCCTCATTACAAGTCAGGTGTTAAGGGTTTAACGGCGCCATCGGCGCTGTTAACCCTTAACACCTGATTAAGAGGTCCCGGGTTTTAGCGCCTGCTTTTTGCAGGCGTTAAAACCCATGCCGCAAAGTGACCTTGGTGCTAAGTACGGTGCCGCAATTTGCGGCACCGTACTCAGCGCCTTTCCCCATTCCCATTATGCCCTATGGGGCAAAAATGGGAATGGGGAAGGGCAAATAGTGAATGGGGAATTACCGCCCCACTCACCTTGGAATGGGGCGATAATTCCGCCATCCACCATGCCGGAGTCCGGCATGGATCATGGTGCTAATAGCACCATGGTCCAGTGCCGGACTTGAGATGAGGGCCTAGATCATAAATATCAATGCAGTATCATGATCCAGGCTCGAAATCACAAATCATAAACTAATAACCTCTACTGATTAGCTAAAAAGACAAACAAAATAGATTGAGAGAAATGATCAAACCTGTGAAGTAAATAAAAAGAATAGTCGAAGTAAATCGAAAGAAACAAAATTAACAAAAAGAATAAAATGAAGGGGATCTAATGATGAATTCAGGAGTGGGATCAGTGCACGGACAGATGGCATGGATTGTATGAGTGCATGTTATGAAGGGAAAGTAGAAAATAGATGATTTGAATAGATGCAATGGGTGTAATGCATAGGACTGATCAAGAGCAAGAAACGAATTTGAATGCGTACGACAAGTGACATGGGTTGTACCAATAATGTAGGATTAATGAACGAAATGCAGGAACGGATCATTTAGGTGGAGCGGATGAGTGCACTGAACAGATAAATGAGTTGTGCAGATGAGTGCGTAGAGCGGATAACTGTGTAGAGAGGATGAGTGTGTAGAGCGGATGAGTATGTAGAGCGGATCAGTGTGTAGAGCGGATGAGTGTGTAGAGCCGATGAGTGTGTAGAGCCGATGAATGTGTAAAACGGAAGAATGTGTAAAATGGATGACGGTGTAGAGCAGATGAATGTGGAGAGCGGATGAGTATGTAGAGCGGATGAGAGTGTAGAGCGGATGAGTTGTGTAAAGTGGAGGTGTTGTGTAGAACAGATGAGTTGTGTAGAACGGATGAGTGTGTAAAGCTGATGAGTGTGTAGAGCAGATGGGAGTGTAAAGCGGATGGGTGTGTAGAGTGGATGGGTGTGTAGAGCGGTGAGCGCGTAGAGCGGATGAATGTCTAGAGCGGTCGGGTGTATAGAGCAGATGGGTGCGTAGAGCGAATGAGTGCATAGAGCGGATGAGTGCATATTGCAGATCAGTACGTGGAGCGGATGAGTGCATAGAGCGGGTGAGTGCATAGAGCTGATGAGTGCGTAGAGCGGGTAAATGCGTAGAGCGGGTGAATGCATGGAACGGATGAGTGCCGAGAATGGATGAATACTAGAGCGGATGAATGCATAGAATGGATGAGTGCCTAGAGCGGATGAGTGCATAGTGCAGATGAGTGCGTAGAGCGGGCAAGTGTGTAAAGCAGACGAGTGCGCAGAGCGGTTGAGCACCTAGAGCAGACGAGTTTGTTGAGCGGATGAATGCGTAGAGTGCATGATTGCGTAAAACGGATGAGTGCGTAGAGCGGTTGTTTGCGTAGAGCAGATGAATGTGTAGAGCGGATGAATCCCTAGAATGGATGAGTGCTGAGAGCGGATGAATGCAGAGAGCCGATAAGTTTGGTGAGCAGATGACTGTGTAGCGCGGATGATCACGTAGAGCGGATGAGTGCGCAGAGCATATGAGTGCATAGAGAGGGTGAGTGCCTACAGCGGGTGAGTGCCTAGAGTGAGTGAGTGCCTAGAGCAGATGAGTCCCTAGAGCAGATGAGTCCCTAGAGCGGATGAGTGCCTAGAGCGGATGAGTACCTAGAGCGGATGAGTACTTATAGCGAATGATTACGTAGAGCAGATTTTTGCATAGAGAGGTAAATGCCTAGAGTGAGTGGATGAATCCCTGAGCAGATGAGTGCCCAGAGCGGATGAGTGCCCAGAGCGGATGAGTGCCTAGAGCAGATGGTTGTACGTAGAGCGGATGAGTGCATAGAGCGGACGAGTGCGTAATGTGGTTGAGTGTAAGAGTGGATGAGTGCGTAAAGCCTATGAGTGCGTAGAGTGGACGAGTGTGTAGAGCCGACGAGTGCGTAGAGCGGATGAGTGCATAGAGTGGATGAGTACGTAGAACGGACGAGTGCATAATGCGGTTGAGTGTGAAGAGTGGATGAGTGTATAAAGCGGATCAGTATGTAGAGCGGATGAGTGCGTAGAGCGGACGAGTGCGTAGAGCAGATGAGTGCGTAGAGCGGACGAGTGCATAGAGCAGATGAGTGCATAGAGCAGATGAGTGCGTAGCGCAGTTGATTGCGTAGAGTGGACGAGTGCGTAGAGCGGACAAGTGCATAGAGCAGATGAGTGCCTAGAGCAGATGAGTGCCTAGAGCGGATGAGTGCATAGAGCGGATGATTGCGTAATGCGGTTGAGTATGAAGAGCGGATGAGTGTGTAGTGCGGATGAGTGTGTAGAGCGGATGAGTGCGTAGAGTGGATGAGTGCATAAAGCGGATGAGTACATAGAGTGGATGAGTGCGTAGAGCAGAGGAGTGCGCAGAGCAGATGAGTACGCAGAGCGGATGAGTGCAGAGAGCGGATGAGTGCGTAGAGCGGATGAGTGCGTACAGCGGACTTGTGCACAGAGCAGACGAGTGCGTAATGCGGTTGAGTATAAGAGTGGATGAGTGCATAAAGCTGATGAGTGCATAGAGTGGATGAGTGCGTCGAGCGGATGAGAGCATAGAGCGGACCAGTGTGTAATGAGGTTGAGTGTGAACAGTGGATGAGTGTATAGAGCGGATCAGTATGTAGAGTGGATTAGTACGTAGAGCGGATGAGTGCGTAGAGCGGATGAGTGCATAGAGCGGATGATTGCGTAATGCGGTTGAGTATGAAGAGTGGATGAGTGTGTAGTGCGGATGAGTGCATAGAGCGGATGAGTGCGTAATGTGGATGAGTGCATAAAGTGGATGAGTACGTAGAGTGGATGAGTCCGTAGAGCAGAGGAGTGCGCAGAGCGGATGAGTGCGCAGAGCGGATGAGTGCAGAGAGCGATGAGTGCGTAGAGCGGATGAGTGCGTACAGCGGACAAGTGCATAGAGCGGACGAGTGCGTAATGCGGTTGAGTATAAGAGTGGATGAGTGCATAAAGCCGATTAGTGCATAAAGTGGATGAGTGCGTTGAGCGGATGAGTGCTTAGAGCGGACGAGTGCGTAATGCAGTTGAGTGTGAAAAGTGGATGAGTGTATAGAGCGGATCAGTATGTAGAGCGCATGAGTACGTAGAGCGGATGAGTGCATAGAGCGGATGAGGGCGTAGAGCGGATGAGTACGTACAGCGGACGAGTGCATAATGCGGCTGAGTGTGAAGAGCGGATCAGTATGTAGAGCGGATGAGTGCATAGAGTGGATGAGTGCGTAGAGCGGATGAGTGCATAGAGCGGATGAGTGCGTAGAGCGGACGAGTGCATAGAGCGGACGAGTGCGTAGAGCGGATGAATGTGTAGAGCGGATGAGTACGTAGAGCGGACGAGTGTGTAGAGCGGATGAGTGCACAGAGCGGATGAGTGCGTAGAACGGATGAGTGTGTAGAGCAGATGTGTGCATAGAGCAGATGAATGTGTAGTCTGGATGAACACGCAGTGCAGATTAATAAAGGGCTCGATGTAGAGTGCATGGAACAAATTGGAGCGCATAGAAATATGCGACATACATGGAATGGTCTACAGGCATATAACGTTTGAAGGGCATGTAAACCATCATATCACATCACCACGCTTACTCTCTTCTTTACACCACCATCCAACTAGAACACAGAGATACTATGACACCATTCGGTATAGCTGTTCTCATACCAACATCCGCCTCATACTCCCTATCACTCTAACTAAAACACTGCTGGTTACACCCCTCCAGCCAGGTGTTCTCCTCAGGCCTAACGCAGCCAGAATCGGTCTGGATAAAACCTGCCAGAACGAACACATACTCCTGATCTCTCAACCACAACACCTAACGTTAAGAAGCAGCTACTACACGAATGCCACACCAGCTGCACACATATACGGTGCGCACACACACCTTAGACTCTCTCTACTCTCTCTGCTGGCTTGAACTTCGCTTCCCTAGGGCGTTCAACCTAGCAGCACCTTGAAACTATACTAATGGTACATAAGGCGCTATATAAATGCAAAGTAACATAACATAACATATATTACAGGGCCTAGGGTAGCAGCCCTGTAGTTATGTTTACGTTACTCAACCTATAGTAAGAGCAGTTTTTGGACAGCTCATAACTTTGGCACCATTTAATGAAAATGTACGACACCTCGCAAAAAAAGTACATGCCCACCTCTGCAAAGTGTCAAGCGTTTTTATCAAGGGAGCACAACGTTATAGGGACAGTCCCAAACATTTTAAATTCAGATAGACATGGATGGACATTTTTTTGGTGTGCAGTTACAGCCCAAATCGCTGGATAGATATGCACCAAACCTACACGTGGGGCAGTGGCTGGTCCCAAAAGCATGCTTTTGCAAATTTGGTGTTAATCCGTCCAGTAGATTTTTTTTTAAATGCCCAAAATATAAGTCAAAATAATTTGTGATTTCTACATCCGGTCTGCAGTCTCACTTTGTGGTTTGGTGTCCACGGATGCCTCTGAGCCAATCAGGGAGCTGCATAACATTCACGGACATCGTACGCACCTATGGATTGGTCAATTGAAATGGTTAGGTGCATCAAAATTTGAAACCGACGCCATGTTGGATTTGTGAACTGCACCCGTAGTCAGTGGACATTGGGGTAAAAACATATTAAAAAACACATTACACTTATCAAACAAATGAACCAATCTCTGGGGAGTTGAGGGGTGATGAGAATGGGATGGTATATGGCCAGAAAAAGCAGAAAGTCGTTTGCGGACATTGCTATGATGTTCGCATACTTGACAAAAGTAAAAGTACATCCATGCATATTTCTACATTACAGGGTCGGCGAAGAGCAGTTTTTAGATGGCTTATAACTTTGGCGCCATTCAATAAAACTGCATGAAATTATACAGTATTTTTCTAAATTCAACTTCACATGCGTATGCAAAACTTGGTGCCGTTTCACCAAGAGGGGGCACACTTAGAGGGGCGGTTCCAAAAGGTTTGAACAGCTTATACATTTGGTTCAGTTTGACAAATCTGCATACAGTTTTGCAAATAGATTTTAGACCCAACTCTGAATGTTTTTGCAAAGTTTGGTGGGATATTGCCAAGAGGGGCAAAATGAGAGGGGGGCTCCCAACATTTAAGATGTCTTCTAACTTTGGTGCCGTTTGACGAATCTGCACACATGTTTGCAAAAAGATTGTAGATGCAAGTATGAATGTTTGTGCAAACACGGAATGGATTTTGCAAGTGGGGGTCTATGTTATATCACTATTCTTGTACCTAAATGTTGACACTATTCAAATAAGAAAACACGTACGATTTGCAGCAAACCTGTGTGAGGAGCATTGTCAAGGACCCGAGACCATGGTTTTGCAAATGTGCCTGTGATTTATTTTTTGAAAAGGGTCTTAATGTAGGTGCTAAAATTACTGATATATCTTTGGTGGCTAAGATATAGCCTATGACTATAGCTAGTGGCCAGATTGTCTGGGGCATGACCACCAAGGACCGGCAATGGGGTTAAAGTGGGCATGGCCACCAGGGACCGGCTCAGGATAGCCTTGAATGGGAAAAAGTATTCTGCTTGTGGCTACAGCCCAAAGTGCTAGACGGGACTGCAGCAAGGACCTGAAAACCTGCTTTTGCAAATCTGTCCTGTGTTTTATTTTTTCCAAAGTGTCAAAATGTATGTACAAAAAATAGTGATATAACTTTGGTGCCTGGGCAAGGACAAATATCTACTCTGATTTGCTTATTCGGGCATGCGGCATGGCCGAAGCCCATGCCCCCTAGATTGTGGAGACGGCCCATGGCTGCAAGCCATGAGCACTGGCCAATGGTCACAGTGCACTGGACCAGGATGCAGAATAAGTGCAGTGGATAACAGGGGTGGTTTGGTGGGGCTGAGGTTATGGTTGAACCTCATGCCCTAGACATTTCAACCATAAATTGCATCCACAGCACGCACTGCTGAAAATGACACACATCAGTATTTGCTGCAAAATATATATTTGTGAAAGGAGATTTATAGTTCTTTCATATATGTTAAAAGAGGAATTATTAATAGCGTATATACAAAGCTGTAACTTCATTAAACATTTTCACTTATAAAAACCTATGAAGTTCACTAAAAAACTTTGTTAAATGGCCGTTATGGTTAAGTTGCACTAATAACAACCTATGAAATTCACATAAAAAACTTTGTTAAAGGGACATTGGCCCTCATTACGACCTTGGCGGAGGACCATGGTGCAATTAGCACCATGGTCCATGGCGGTAAGGGTGCAATTCCGCCATGGTGGTTGGCGGACTTACCGCCCCATCCCGACCTTGGCGGGGCGGTAAGTCCCCAATCCCCATTTTGCCCTTCCCCATTCCCATTCTTGCCCCATAGGGCATAATGGGAGTGGGGAAGGCGTGAATTACGCCACCGTAAATTACGGTGGCGTAATTAACATCAAGGTCCCTTAGCGCCATGGATTTTAACGCCTGCAAAAAGCAGGCGTTAAACTCACCATGGCGCTAAGGGAACACGTACTCAGGTGGAGAGGGTCGGCGAAGTTTACGCTGGCGTAAACCCCTTTCCGCCAGGGTCGTAATGAGGGCCATTGTGTTTTAGATGCACTAAAAAAACTATAAATTAATTGAAACATTTTTTGTTAAAGGGACGTTATAGTGGCAAGGTAAAATAAAAAATAAAAAAAAAATTGAAATTTGCCAGTTATGGTAAGCACTGCAACCATAATTTGCGCCACCACCATGCACTGCTAAGACTAAAACCCATCAGATCAAAGATGGCATCACAGATATCTTCGGGCGGGGTCTCCCTCTGGAACATCCTCCTTGCCACTCTGAAACTTGGGGAGAACCATCTCTGGTTCTGGAAGCACCTCAAGACCTTCCTCTTTGCTTCTGCCTTCACCCTCCTCTTCCCAGGTACCTGCTCACCCTCCCACCTACCTGCACTGCCGCCTGGCAATCCCTTGCACTGGGGTCTGTATCTGTAACCATACAGGTCCCTGCCCCATTTTCCTGCAATTGTCAGACATACACTGTCTGCTGCCTTAAAACCAGCACTTGCCATTTGCTGGCTGCACTACCACTGTTTGTTGCTTTTTATTGTTTATTTATTTTATTATTTTATTATTTATCTGTGTTCCTTTGCTCCACACTTTCCCTTTCTCCCCCTTCCATGCACTTTTCCCCATTGCCTCTCCCATGCACTTGCACGTTCTCAATGTCACTGGCTCTAGCAAGATCGTTGTTTTTGTTCTCCCTTGTTCCCCTCCCTTGCCTTGTCGCGCTCTGAAACACTTGTTTATGAGCACAATATAAATAAATATCAATATCAATACCTTGGACGCTCTGAAAGCCTCCCTGCATGATGCAGCACACTTCATCACAGGACTAAGATTATTGAACTACATCACCTCCATCCTCAAGGAGCTGCCCTGGCTGCCCCTTCAAGCATCATATTCAAGATTGATTGAAAACCCACAAAGCCACAACCAAAATACAACTCAACTTGGCCAATAAGCTCACCATCTCTGGTTGCGACATGCCATCAGTCACAAGCAGTTACATCGCCAGGCCGGCAAACAAAGAAATGCAAGAGTGGAAGAAAACAGGAACTAGACATATGTAAGTATGTATGTATGTGCATTTTTCATATATTACACAGTCTACAGTAGCTGCCGTGTAGTTTTGGTTACGTTGCTCAACTCAAAGGAAGAGCACTTTTTGGGCGGCTTGTAATTTTGCTCCCCCTGGACGAAACCTTACCAAACTTTGCAAAAGAAGTATATGGCCCGCTCAGAATTATTTTGGTGAGTTTGGTGAGGTTTCGTCAAGTGGGGGCAAAGATATAGAGGTCCCCACATTTTTTTTTGTTTTTCCACAGACATAATGGAACAAAATGTTGCTCACTCCAACAGCCCAAACCGCTGGACGGATTTTCACCAGATTTGCGCCAGGAGCAGTGGATTTGTCCCAAAACCGTGCTTTTGTAAATTTGGTGTAAATCTGTCCAGTATTTTTTTTTTAAAACTATCAAAAATTAGGTCCAATAAAATGTGTGATATCTGGCTCCACTTTGTGGACCCATTTCACTGTTCAGTCCACGGACAGGCATCCGATTGGTCTAGAGGGTGCCGTGATGTCCATGGACATCGGACGCGCCCACTCATTGTATTGTGAAGAGCGTGAAGTGCATCAGATTTTTGGAAAAGCCCACCATGTTGGATTTGCAGACATTCCGGCAAAGTCCGTGGACACCGCAGTAGAAACATATAGAAAAACACATTGCACTTGTCAAACTAATCAAACAATCTCTGGGGAGGTGAGGGGTGATGAGGATGGTATGGGATATGAGTGTAAGAAACCAAATAATTGGTGTTATGCACCCCTGAAGTCCGCAAACAGTCCGGATGTTCAGGGACAGCCCCGTGTTTTTCACAAACACTTCAGATGTTCGGGAACATCTATGCCTATTTCTGCATTATAGGGTTAGTGAAAAGCAGTTCTTGGATGACTTATAACTTTGACGCCACTCAATGAAACTGCATGAAATTTGGGAATTTTATTCGAGACTGGATTCTGAATGGAAAGTGTTAAGCTGTTTTGTCAAGAGGGAACACATTTAGGGGGGCGGTCCCAAAATATTGTAAAGGCTTATAAAAGTGGTGCCATTTGACAAGTCTGCAAAGAAGTTTGCAAAACAATTTTAAATCTAGATATAAATGTTATTGTAAAGTTTGGTGGGATGTTCTCAAGAGGGGTCTGAATTAGAGCAGGGTCTCAACATTTTTAGACGGCTTATAACTTTGTTGCCGTTTGATGAATGTGGACAAATGTTTTCAGAAACATTATAGACCCAACCTTCAATGTTTGTGTAGAGATTAAATGGATTTTGTCAAGTGAGGGCTAAGTTATATGACTACTGTATTTACATACATTTTGATACTTTGAAAAAATAAAACATGGGTGGATTTCAAGCAAACTCGTGTAAGGATCATTGGCAAGGACCTGAAAGCATGGTTTTGTAAATGCGCCTGTGTTTTTATTTTTTTACAAGTGTCATAATGTAGGTACACAAATAGTGATCTACCTTTGGTGACTGAAGTATAGCCTGTGGTCTTGGGCAGTGGCAAGATTGTCTGGGTCATGGTATAAGGTCATGACCCAGACAATCTGGATATTGGCCATGACTGCGGTGCACAAAAAATTGTGTTAAAGTGGCCATGTCGACATGGGACCGGCTATGTGGTAAAGCTATTCGAAAGTAGGATAGGTTTGAAAGGGAAAAAAATGTGCTTGTGGTAATATGGTCATGGGTTCTGACTTTGCCTTCTACAGGCTGCCATGGAAAGGGAAGAGCGGCTCTGTACAGAGCACTGCCTTCTCTTTCCATGGTGGCCATCTTTTATGGTTAAGTTGCACTAATAGAAACCTATTACATGAAAAATAATTTTCATGTAATATTCAGTGAGACGCATGATAAACACCTAATAACATACTTTGACATTGAGGTCATTGTTACAGACGATGACCTAAATGGAGCATCCCATATGGAGAGCATTAAAGAGCCTCATTAGGAGTTTGTCGGTAAGTGGTAAAGTTGGCGCGACAAACTCATAATGAGGCTCTTTAATGCTCTCCATATGGGATGCTCCATTTAGGTCATCGCCTGTAACAATGACCTCAATATCAAAGTATGTTATTAGGTGTTGATCATGCGTCTCACTGAATATTACATGAAAATCATTAGAGAGGATGTGAGCATATTCAGGTCCACCCAAAAATAAGTTAAATACATATTCAATGAAAAAACTTTGTTAAAGGGACGTTATGGTTACAAGTAAAACGGAAAACCTCAGAAAATGTTACTGCCAATTTTACCACTACACCAAATTCCGAGTTTTGGCCTGAAGTGGAGGATTTGCCTCCAGGAAAATCCTTGACGTAAATCCTCTAACTCACCGCCGAAAAATCAGCAGAAGCGGCAGAATAACCACAGCAGTAATTCCGCCATGGTAATTCCGCCAAAAGAGTACCATTGAGTCCAATGGACTAAAATTAAATGGGGAATTACACCGCCACCACCACATGTAATCCAGCAGAAATTCCGCTGGACCAAGTGGTGGTAACGGTAATTCAGTTTGGCAGTATCTGGGCGGATTTACCGGCCAGATACCATCAAACCCGTAATGAGGCCCTTTGTGTGATTTGTTCTATGCAAGAATGCTTTACAAGAGACTGGCAGCTCAGACACTGCTGAAATATGAACACCCTCAAAGAGAGTTTGAAAAAGCTTTGACAAGAAGGCCACCAGCGGATAGCTTATAGCTGTGCCAGCTCCTGGACCCAGGAACGCAAAGGGGCACTGAGCCACCCTTTCTTCCCAGACCCAAATTTGCAGCCGAGGCAAGGTCAGACGGTGGAGTTAGCCATGCAGGAAGCTCAAACGGAGGAGGGGGCGATACCATGGTGAAGCAGATTGTGGCATGCAAGCCACGGGAGACTTGGGCTGGCCCTGTAGGAGGGAGACCCTGATTGAGGGCCACTGTGGCCCGTGGGGTCTCCATGGGTTGCGGTGGAGTATAACAGAGGAGGCCCCCAAAGGGAGTGAAGTGAGGGAGATGGCCTGAAGGATCTACGGCTTCGGAGCTGAAGGTGACAGTGCCCCTGCCAGCCCTGAGGCTGATGCCGGGTACCCCACTGGGAGTACACAGAAACTACCGGTGAGGACACCGTTGCCTGGCATTTAGCATAGAGGGCCTACATAGACTGAGCAGGTTGAGGAGGTCGCAAAGCCCTGAAAGGCGGGTCAGAGGTGAGGTTGAGACTGTGACTGGGCATCTGGCTCCTGGGAAGGGCTGCACCCGTCGCGTGGGAACTGCAACAGTTCGGGGAGTTGAAAGGGAGCCGGCTGGGGAGCGGGGTTCTAAAGCCCCCCTCCCCTCTGGATGTGGCCCTTGAAGCCCACTGTGGAGCAGACACAGTAGGGGGATGCGGAACAATCAAACGGATCTGGTGAGGCCCCTAAGATGAAGAGGCCTGGTTGCAGAAGCCATTTGCCAGTGCCCAGACCCAAGCCCCCCACTCCCTGCCGGGAGAGTTAACTGCCTGAACAAGTGAAATCGAGGGGGAGCAGGAACCTAGTGGCGAGGTGTGGCCCCCCTTAGATGGTGTAGGGGAATGTGCCCGCCTCACCACAACACTTTAAGACTTACCACAAGAGAGTGCTGGGGGAGTGAAGAGGGAAAAGATCTGGACACCAGGAAGTGGGGTATGGTTGAACATTCGCGAGGAGCCTTGTGGACAGCACAATTCAAGGTCCCGGGGTGGTGATTTAATTGCCTGAGGAGGCGCACATGGTGAGGTCAGGACCCCTTCAGGTGGAACACGGGTGTGTGTCCGCCTCACCAAATCACATTTTGGACTACCACAGGAGAGGGCCAGCGGGCAGGGAGGGGAACACCCATGTAGCTGAAAGTGGATGAGTGGAGTAGCCCTGAGGGAGAACTATAGAGGCCCCTGGACACAGTGAGGCGTTACTGGTGAATAGAAGAAAGGAGCCCTGTCCTGACTCCCTAGCCCTCAACCAGCCAACCCAATCATAGTGGGGTGCATGTGGGCCACGGGTAGGGCTGCGCAGCGCTGAGTTCAAGTGACAAGCCTGGGGTTGGGCCTGGTGGGCCATTAAGGAGGCTGCGGGAGTACTGGGAGCTTGGAGAATAAATGAGCTGGAGATCGGACTTGGAGAGATTCCAGTTACAAACCCCCTGTCTAGTACACCACTGTCTGTGCTAACCCAAGCTGGAGGAATGGAGGATGACGCGGTGTCCACCAAGAAGGACATTGAGGCACTGATGGAGGTGATAAGGGGAATGTGATCAGCAGTGGGTCTCTGGTTAGACAAAATGGACCAGAGAATGGACTCAATTGACAAGACGGTTCAATGAATGGAGAGCAATGAAACCATGTTGGATACATTGGAGACTTAATGGACATGAGGCTCTCAGAGCTGGAAAGGAAGATATCCGAAGAGAAGCTAAAGATGGACAACTTTGAGAATAGGGAACAAAGGAACAACCTCTGTTTTTTTGAGTTTCCGGAAAGGGAGGCTGAAACTGAGGAAGCGATCAAGAGATCAATTTGGCTCGGATGCGATTGACAAGCCCATGACGATCGAGCACAGCGAGCAGTGGGTTGGGCGGGGTGACTGAGAACAGTATTGGCAAGGTTCCACTACTTAGCAGAAAAGGTGAAGATTCTGGAGAGAGCAAGGAAATCAGACCCAGTGGCCTACGGCCCCGCCAAGACAACAATTTACCAGGACCTGTTGGCCTTTACATTGGCCAGGAGGAAGCAATGTGGCCCCCTGACGAAATAGCTTATGGACAAGGGAGTGAGATACCGATGGGGCTTCCCTTTCTCACTAACGTTTGAGCACAAGGGATACTCATACAGTCTAGTGAACTGCAGTCTTAAGATGACATAGCAATACCCTTGAGATGGATGGGGATGCAGAAGTTACTCAAACATCAATAATCAAAATGACTCATGTAGTTGGCAAAAGGATAACTGTTTTAATATCAATTATCTGAAACAGGGAGTACAATGGATATCAACGGAGGTCTCTCAATGCATCTTAAAAAAAGCATTCTTTTATAGCAAAAAATCAAAATAGGTAACGTCAACCTATGTATTACTAACGTCATCCTACGTGGCAAACTACAAAAACCTAGTGAAGAAAGTGATTGTTTCTTAAGGAACCTCTAAGTATATGATCCATACTTGCCTACAGGAGTGAAGAATAGTGATAGGCTTCCTAACATCAGGTGAGGCAACTAAGCCCTCCCCTTAAAAAGGTCAATATGAATGTCACTAAATACACAACATCCCATTGGCTACACAAACTATAGGACCCGTAATAACGTAGCCCCCTACCATTGGTTGTCACTTTAACCTTTATCAGTACTTTTCCACCTACATTTTGCAGCAGGCAGGCTGGGCTTCCAGGTGCTGGTGAGCTAGTCTCCAACCATAGCTTCCCACCAATAAGGATATTCATCTGTCATCACCTCAGTGGTCTTCTGTCAATTAAGGCTTTGAACTTGTCCTTGGGAGTGTTCTTAGCTCTGGAGAATTCAGGGGAGTGAAGGCATACTCTGCCCTCATGCGTAGGTATCACCGTCATGTTCTTCCACTTCATCCTTCTACGTGACAGAAGACCACAGAATTGAACCCTTGTCTATTTAAAATACTATTTTCTAATAGACCTCTGATGTTTTCCTTGTTTTTGTCCATTCCTTCTGAACAGGAGCTCTGTTCTTTCACACGATTTGTATCCAATGTCTGCTCACTCCAGCCTGATAAGACCTTGGCTTCTTGGCTCATCCAGTCTCACATTTCTGAGATCTGCTTCTGTACTTTAATTGCTTTTTTAACTGTGACACACTGGAAAAGAGGCCTTCCTTCTTTAGCCCAGCTCTGCTATAATACATAGTGGAAACATCCATTCTTTACTCCCTTCAATATATACATGTATATGTTGGCGCATGCCTCAATCTATTCACTACTTAGCTAGCCTCAAGGATACTTCGTCTGTTTGCGTTTCTTTGCATCTGTACACGTATAAACTGACTTTTTCTTCATCAGTTGATTCTTCATCTTGATCCCAAGATGTCACTTATCTTTGATACTTTCTTGATGCCTTATAGAATATCTGCATTATCTAGTCTCTGCATCTCTTCCATGTGCATAGAGCTCAACTCTGCATGACGTCACCAATCTTTTTTGCCATTCGTTGGTCCTGCTTCTTCCGGGATTTCAATCAAATGGCCATCATACTGTCTTGTATGCAGGTATGGCTTTCTCAATGGGAACCTTGCTTCCAGGATTCTCTTCAATATCTGTATTTTCACTGGTACCGCATGTGTCTAACACTCTGGTTCCCAACATATAGGCAATATGGGCAAAGTGGTTGAGGTGGTGGTACTTAGCTCTTTCTCTACACTCCGCCCTCTGGGTGATTCATCAACCACTCCCATCATCCTTCACATCTAGACATCCTTGTCTGCAGAAATGCTTCTTTGGGATCCATATCTTTATTACTCCTTCAGGCATCCAGCTGATTTCACATGCTCATCCTTGTTCCAAGTCATGAGCATGTACTGTCCACTTGCACTGCAATAGGTCCATCTTCACACATACTTCTTATGGGTCTTTGGATACAGGAACTTCATTCCTTCAGGTGCATACATGATGGCCATCAAAAAGTCTCTGATTTCTTCATCTGTCAAGTATCTGGTCTTCCATCTTTATTCAACATTGATCATGATTTTCATCCATATGGTTTGTTTGCTGTCTTCTTGCATTGTGTGATTATTATCTTGAGCACACAAAATCCCAGCAACACCAACACAATCATGGCTCCAAGGAACTTAAACACATCTGCCATCAATTGTGGAACCCAAGAAAAGAGTGATCCAAACTAGCTGTCATCAGCAATATCTTCCACTTCGTCTATCATATGGACTTGTAGCTTAGTGAGCATCTCTATGGCCTCTGTCAAGGTACCATTTTAGTCATCATGAGAAGGTATGAATGTGCAAAATGATTCTCCGATCTTTGCACAAACACCTCCATCCATAGCTGTGATCGTGTCCAGGACATATCTATTCTGGAGAGTCATCAGTCGTATGGCTCTCATCTCTTCTCTGATAGCCTTGAAACTCTTTATGGTTGTGTGGATCGTCTGCAGTAATTCCCATCTGTAATCTGCAAGGGTCCTCCTCTGTCCTCCACCCAGGTCAGTAGCTTAGAAAGTTTTGATCACAATGGCTTCCACAGCACTTGTGCATTCCAAATAGTTTATTCGGGATGATCAATTACCATCCAGGCTCTGCAGATAGCCACTTCTTCTTCCCAGCCATCTGGTGATAACACTGATCCCCAAATATGCATTTGGCCTCTGTTTTTCCAAATTCGACTGTCGTCTGTAGATTTTCCTGGGCTCTCAAGTCTTTTGTTTACTTCCCATCTGATTCCAGCTCCTTTCACTCCAGGCTGTTTGTATCTGATCACATGATTCTTAGTATGAACTCTTAGCCTTGTCTTTGTATCTTGGACATAGTCAGCTTCATCTGGATCCGTCCATTCAGTGGCCCATTTGAGATAGGCATCTCGGCCCATGAACTGGCCTCTTGTATGACAGAATGCTATGTGTGAAAGACAATGTGCTGTCTGGACGTCTATTTCAATGGCTATGAAGATCTTAGACTTCCCCATGCAATAAGGCAGGAGTGCACATGCAAAGCATTCCTCCTTTGAGGTACTCCTTCCCACTTCTTTCATATGTTGATTCCATATGTTATTTCACAAATGTGCACCGCTATCCAGGTAATCATTCAGCTCATGATCAGCCTCCCTAACACTTCTCTTAGGTCTCATTCTTTTCTTATGAGCCTCTATAATTATCTTAGGAAACATGTCAGCATAGCTCTTCCTTACTGGACTAATCATAGGAACATTTGTGAGTGAATTGGGTGTTTTTACATGTTCTCTCTGTGTAGGTTCACTCCTAGTCAATCTCTTCCTTTGTCTCTCCTTTCGAACCTGTTTCTGGTGCTCAAGAACAAACTTCACAACACTTTTTCTAACAAAATATGTTTCGTGACATTTGTCATAGACCCAGGCAATGTTGCACCATCTACTGGAATAGGAATGACTACAGAGGGTCTGGGGTGCCTTGTAGTTGGCACGCGCCTCAAACTACATGTGTATAGGCATGTTATAAATGCCATGTCATATCATATCATATCTGTACCCTCCTTCTGTACAGGAAGATGCACAGGAGTCTTTGCTAATAAGACCATTTGCAGCAATAACTTTTTGCACACTGTGGACGTCTCTCGTGATCTGCCATAATTAAGTTACTATTGATGCTGCCCATTTGACTTTTAAAGAAGAAAAATAAAATCTTTAATCGGGCAACATCATGCACTACTTCTGGAAGCTGCTGAATCGGCTTCACACATTCCTCGATCAGCTTCAGCTGGCTTAGACGACGATGAATAAAAGTTCCCAGTGGAGACCACGAATTGGCCTCTTACCAGATGACATGAAGATTCTCCTTCAGCATGAAACAAAGTGCCTTAATCAGAAGACTTTTGGATCTTCTCCCACGAAAGCTTAATTCAGTTGTCAGTGTTCTCTCAGAGTACCCATTCACTTGTATTATGATGTCTCCCAGAATTTCATTGAGCACTGCATTTTTCCTCGGATCTCTCAGGAAGGTTCTGACATTAGTTTGTCTCCCAATAAGATGCGGACATTCCTCAATCAGATAGTAAAATACCAAACTGACCAGTCTGTGCGCATTATCCGGTGATAGGGGCATTAGCGTTTCCCCCACTGAGCTCAGGAAGATGAAAAATGTGTTCAAAGATAGCTGAAAAAAATCTCCTCATGATTTGACCATTCTTAGGATCTCACAAGAACAGATGCAAGCTAGTAGTTCTCCCTAAAGTGCAGGATAAGCATGCAAAATGAACAGAAAAACTGCAAGAACGATCCGTGCAATGTTGTCATTGGGCACCACCATAGGCCCCTCCGAAAAGAAATTCCATGAGAAAGGAATCAGTGAACTGCTCCCTCTGCCAGTCATCTAAAAGAAACTCCAGATCAAGCATATCTGTGTTTTTCAATCAAGGCTTAAGCATGCCTCAGTCCAATGTCAACATACTCCTGTGGCTCAAGAATAAATATCTTCTGTTGACTCCTTTTTTAGTGACTGAAAAGAGTGTCCTGAAATAAGCCACAGTCCAATATACATTTTGTCTTTATTCAACAGCTTCTGCTTCCTTCTTCCTCATCATAGACCTGGTCTGCACGTGCTGTGGTTCTTCCCCGATGCTTGCTTCCGATGGAGGTGGGGTGAAGGGGATTCTCCAGCGTAGATCTTCATGTATCCAAGAAATATCCATGCGTGTCTGTCTTGTACCTTGACTGCAGATGGTGTCACGTCCTCCACTATGAAGGGGCCGTTAAAACGAAGCTTGTGCCACCTTCTAGTGACATACCTTTTCAGTTCCACTTGTTGCAGCATCTCCTTCTGTGTTCTGTGTTTCCCCACACTCCCATCGTTTGAGCTGAGCTGAAATGACAGAGATACTCGAGGTCATGCATTTAAGATAAGCACGTAGCTCCTTTCCTAACAATTCTCCGCATCACTTCTAGTCCTAGACTGAGGTGTGAGAGGTGTCCTCATTTGCCTCCCTGTCACTATCTCATGTGGGGTAAGATGGTGGTCTGAACCTGGCAGATTTCTCAACGCATACAATGCCAGTGGTAGACAATGAAACCATCCTTTCTTCAGGGTAAGCATCAATTTAGCTATTCTCTCTGTAAGCAAGCCATTGAGTCTCTCACAGATTCCATTCGCTTGAGGGTGATACGCCGCTGAAAACCTGTGCTTTATGCTAGGCAACAAGCTTATTTGCTCATTTTGTAAACTTTGTTTACAAAATGAGGTCCTTTATCTGATCTCAATACCTCACATATTCCCAATCTAGGAAACACTTCTTGTACTAGAAATTTAGCTGCACAGGTGGAGTCTGGGTATGTACACAGTCTAGCTTCAATCCACATTGAGAAAAGGACATACCACTACAATCATATATGTATATCCATTGCATACTTGCAGCATGTCGACATAGTTGATATGTAAATGCTGTAAGAGTCCACTAGGTCATGGAATAACTTCTCTAATTGTGTGCAATGTGTGCTCAGCAGTAAACCTTTGACATACGATACAATTTATTACATAAAATGCAACATGTTCTACTATATTTGGTACAAACCAATCCTCTGATATTGTTGCAACGAGGCTCTCTCTCACTAGTAACATGTGCAGGGTAGTGCAGCTGGTCCAACACCACCCTTAATAAGGCTACAGGCATCACCGGTTTACCAATGCCGTCTTATCGCCACAATGCTTCTGAGGGGTTTAATGATCACCCTCTGCGCATCCACAAGTCTTTCTTATCTTGAGGTGCTTCCCCTGAATCTCTGCTAGCTGAGTTTTAGACAAATTATTATAACATTCAGACACACTCATCATCACCACCATGCTTTCATTTGCATCAGGCATATCAAATGACATGATAGTTTCTGAACATGCAATTTTCTTGGTTTCCTCGCTTGCTTTTTGATTTTCACATGAGATAAAATCTGCTCTCTTAGTGTGTGCTGCGCATTTAACTACTTCGATGTCCACTGGGAGTTGTAGTGCTCTAACAAGCCTGTACAATAAGTCTGCGTGTTGCACTGGCCTGCTGTCTGCTCGGAGGTAGCTCCTCCTTTTCCAACGTGCTAGCCCTGCATGCACTGTTGACGTCACATAGGTGGAGTCACTGTACACGGTTACTTCCTGGTCTGTGTGTATCTCGAGCACGATAATCAGCACCACTAATTCTGCAACCTGTGCCAAAAAGTGAGACTGTAGTCGTGCACTTATCAATTCTTCAAACTCTCCATTGGCTGTGTGCTTCACCACAGCGGTAACCTGTATACCTTTGACCGTCATTTTGATCTATTCTAGAATGACCATCAATAAAGAGAATCTCCCCAGCTGCTAGCGCATTTTCCTTCACTCTCGGGATCTCATCATAGAATTCCTCATAGTTCGAGCAATCATGTGCATGCTCATCCTCTGCCAGTGGTTTTGCTACAAACATGGCAGGATTCACTATTCTACATCTCACTATTTTAATCACTGGATTTTATATGACTACCTAGTAGGCATAAGTCCTTTGGGAAAACAATGTACTTTTAGGTGTTTCCTAAATGGCAAACAATGCATGTTCAACAAAGAACGTCATAGAACATCCTATCATTATGCTTTCAGCCTTCTCAATGGCGAATGTAGTGGCTGCCAAAGATTGTTCGCTAAGAAAATGGCCTCTCATTACTGGGTCTAGAATCCCACTGTAATATGCCAGGGACTTGTACCCTAACGTGGTTCTCTGCGTGAGTACTGCTGTAATAACAGTGCCATTTGTGTGTGAGAAAAAAAAATATTCCTCAGCATATTTGGGAATTCCTAAAACTGGAGCTGTGCAAATTGCCTTTTTCAACTCATCAAACCCTTCCTCCATTTCCTCAGTCAAAAAATGTTCTCCTGATGTACCTCTGCTTTCTTCAGAGCTTGCAACAAGGGCCCTATGTATGAACTATAATCAAAGATCCATGCTCTTACATAGTTACACAGTCCCAAAAATATCTGCATGTGCTTTATTGTGAGTGGCTTTATTGTTTTCAAAATAGCCTCAGCCCTCTCAGGAGTAACTTTCTTTCCTTCACACGAAATGAACAGGCCTATGTACAGTACTTCATCTTGACAGTACTGCAATTTCTCCTTTACTACTTTATATGCGTTTTCTGCAAGAATAATCGTTAGCTGGATTGAGTCGTGTCTGCACTCTTCCTCTGAGGTGCTATAGACCAATGTGTCATCCACTTACTGTAACACAACACTATCTAAATCAATATTACTGAAGTCCATCTGCAGGACTCTATTGAAAATCTATGGAGACTCACAGTACCCTTGAGGTAAACGAGTGCTTTTCAGGTGAGTTTGTCTGAACGTAAATGACGTCAAATCTTGCGAGTCTTTATGCAATTGGATTGAGAAAATGAATTTTTCAAGTCAATCACAGTGAAATATCGTGCCTTAACAGGAATATTACATAAGATTGTCTCCGGATTAGGATCTAGAGGGAACTCAGCCTCTACAATCTGGTTAATTGGTCTCAAATCTTGGATTATACGTCACAACCCTCCTTTCTCTTTTTAATTGGATAAATTGCAGTATTACACAGTGACTCTGATGTCACTAGGATCTCCTTTTCCATCCTAGCAGAAATTGTCTTAAAAATACCTTCATCTGCCTCTCGAGACATGGAATATTTTCGTTCTTGAGGTAAAATTGCTCCTGGTTTCAATTTAATCTTCACTTCTCCAGCCCCCTTCAATAGGCCTACATCATAGGGGCCTTTTGTCCATAACGAGACTGGCACCTTTGCCATGTCATCATCAAAATATTTAGGACGATTTCATGCTAGCATCATTTTCTGAGGAACCTCACATTTAACTGCTCTCACCCAATAAGTAATACTCATCTCAAATATTACTTTGTCATCTGATGGATGATCTCCAAACATATCCTCATCAGTGACGTCAGTTAATCTGTAACCTTCCCCAATGGAAATCACTGTGCACCATCGTCTGCCTTCATACTCATTCCCATCAAGCAAAGCCAGTTCTCCTCGCACTATGGCTGCTTCTAATTCTAAAGGAAAGATTCACCCTTCCTCTTCATTCATAGTTATCTTTGGCCTAAACAGAAATGTACCAGGTATTCTCATAGTCCTGCCCACTAAGACTGGCAGACATGTTAACAGAATGTGTACCCCATAATAAAAAACTTCTGGTTCTAACGGTACTCCCCGCATGACCACTTGTCCTGCAAACGCCATAATAAATTCACTCAAGTTTAAATAATACATTCCTGGCGTTGAACACACGCATTCAGTAGTGAACACAATCATCATGCTCATCTTGGTCATTAAATCTCGACCCAATATATTGACAGGTATCTGCCTCGAATCCAATAATGGCACAGACATGTCACACTTGCCTATAGAGACTGGCAATGGAACTCTATTTGTAGCTCCTGTGGAACCCTGAGTATTCATGGCATTTCTAGACATTGAAAATGTTCCCTCTCGTATACATGAGCGTGTTGCACCCGTATCTACCAAAACAAAAAGAATTTGCATCCTGTATTGACATCAACCCTCAGTTCCTCTTGAGGATCAGGCATCACAGATAGTATAGAACACATCAAGTCTCCCAGTGAGCTATCTTATTGTGGATACATTCTCATCCCCGTACCTGTGAAAGGATTCCCTCCATCAACAGTAACACCCCCTATTCTAGGAGTCATTAATTGATCCGTATGTGTGCTTTGCTGTATGTGCTGTATGTGCATGGGTGACTGCTTTGACTGCCCTTGTGGTTGAATCATTAGTGCCTGCTGTGCTTGGAAGTTTTGCTGCATTCTCGGCGCTTGTGTCTGCATCACTGTTTGATTCTGAGCAAACCCATCTCCATTCTGCTGCAAATATGCAAGCGTTTTTACTGTCCCTACTCTTAAAAATTGCCCATTCTGCATGAACCCTTGACTTCTACACATACGATCAAAGTGCCCTGTTATGCCACATGTCCAGCATACAGGAGGAGGTCTCCTAATTTTCCCTTACTGCATGTTTTGACATTCGTTCTGTGAGTTCTGAAACCCACTTTGATTATTCTGGAAGTCTCCCTAATTCTTCTGGAAGCCCCTACCTCGAAAGCCTCCCCTTCCCTGTGGGGCAAATCCACTATTATTTTGATCGACCTGCCTTTGGTTATTCACCGGTGGTATGTTTGCTGCTTGCTGTGAACCTGGCCCGTCTCCACTAGTCAACATCACCCCTTCAATGGCGTATTTTGACAGTTTCTTCTGCACTAACTTTGCTTATTCACCTTTCCTAACATCATCTTTCTTTCGATTCTTCTCTTGCAACAGCCTGCAATAATGTGCAATGATCAACTGTATTTCTGACCATGGCTTCACTTCCATGCCCACCAATTTCTTGAGCTGCTCTTGTACTACTTCTGGCAGCCCTTGGCATAGTACATGATAAAATACAGGTATACATTTCCACCAAGATTCTGGCCCTCATTACAACTCAGGCGGTAAGGGGTTTACGGCGCCGTAAACAGCGCCGACCCTTACCGCCTGAGTACGAGGTCCCTTAGCGCCATGGCGGATTTAACACCTGCTTTTAGCAGGTGTTAAAATCCATGGCGCTAAGGGACCATGGAGTTAATTACGCCACCGTAATTTACGGTGGCGTAATTAACGCCTTCCCCACTCCCATTATGCCCTATGGGGCAAAAATGGGAATGGGGAAGGGTAAATGGGGATTGGGGACTTACCGCCCCGCCAAGGTCGGAATGGGGCGGTAAGTCCGCCAACCACCATGGCGTAAACATAGTTTACGCCATGGTGGTAAAGTCACGGCCCAGGCGGTAACTTACCGCCTGGGTCGTAATGAGGCCCTCTGTGTCTCCAAGGCCCTCTGCTCTTGGAAATTCTGAATGTAAACAAGAGGATCCTCCCCTTCCTGCATCTTTTTTGCCATTATAGATCGCATGTCGATGTGTCCAGATACAGTACTCTAAGCGCTTTCCAGACTGCCGCCCTACGATTATTGAACGATGCTCCATTGTGTGCAGTGTTTACCATGGTAACACCAAAATACCCTGCTCTTGAGCAAATGTCATCAGCCCTTTCTCCAAGTATGGCAATCAGGAGACCTTTAATGTCCCCTATAGCTAATGTATTTCCTCCTGTCATTTTCTCTAATTCATGTATCAATTTCCCAGTGCCAGAAGTTAAACTTAGGAGTTTACACCTTAAATTATCCATATCCATCTGTGGCCAAGGTATATACTGTTACCTAGCTCCCCCTTTTCTACAAAGGAAACTGTGAAATCCCAAACTCACATTTATCACCCATCGTCTGTCTATCCATAACAGGGACAATGGTTCCGCTCTGTCTTCTACTTGGCAGCGACCTTAACCTGGTCACATATGGTGGCGAGGTCCCCCTCTGACCATGGTGTTGCCCCTTAGGTCAATCTAGCCACGGCAATGATTCTGACGCCGAGATTTGGGTTGGTCTAGATCCAACCATTTTACTTCCTTGTCCATTAAAAAACACACTTCAGGGCCACATGCGTCACCTTCCTCTTCCCCACGAATGGTTGCTCTGTCTTCGTCTGACATATCCTGTCCCCAACTCGTGTGACTTCTCTCCTCTTCGTCTCTATTCAGAGTCATTCTATCCAAAGACAGCTCCTTTGACTCAAAACTACATCAGGCTCCCTCTTTATCATAAAACTGCGTACTCTCAAGTCGATAATTTTTACTCTTCCCTTGTACTACCTTCTTAGTCCTCATGTCATGTTAGACTTTATCAATAGCATCCCCAATGCTTCTCGAGTCAAACTCATCCTCTAGATTTGCGCTAGACGTACCTGCTATAGGCTTATGTGCTGGTAAGAACTCTTCTATTTCTTCCCATGACACTACTGGATTAGGATCCATTACTTCCTTTTCCATACGATCAATATTGCATGCTCTTTGCCTTCTCTTTTGTTCGAACTCATCGTCACATTCTCTCCGCCTTCTTGCTTCCTCTCTTACCCTTTCTTCCTCTTTTCCCTTCATGTCCCTTCTCTTATTTGCCCTTCGTATTTCTTCATCTCTATGTCTTTGCATTCTTTTATCCCTTAATATCTGTTCCTCTTCCTCCATTCTTTTCCTTTCCATTCATTATAGTTCTTCAATTGCCCTTTGTCTGTTGTCATATTTCATCTGCTCCACTGCTCTTTCTTGCTTTCTCAGTTGCTCCACTTAATATAACTGTTCCCGTCTTTATCTAGCCTTTCTTTTTGTCCTATCATCTTTCAATCTTTCCTCTCTTTCTTTCTCCTTTTTTATCTTGCCGATCTCGATCTTCCCTTTGCCTTACATCCTCGATGCTCTTACCATCAAGTTTGAGCAAAATCTGACCACCCATCCATTCGCTCTGTATAAGCGCTAACTCATCAGTCTTATCTTTTTCTCCTTTACATCTCTTTATTTCCCGTCCTATATCTAAGGATCTACTTGGTCAATCACTTCTCTCTTTATCGGGTCTTTCTTTGTTCCTCAGGACCTTAGAGATTACATCTCTCTCAGTATTTATTTCTGGGCCCTCGTTGCTGCTTTGCACAGGCGACTCATGTGCCAGGTTGTTATACCCTGCTTTAGCCTTGAGATCCCTTAATGGGTACAACCCATCGTCTTTCTTACTATTGTCTTCTGCTTCAGGCACGGCGGGTGGAGCAGAAGGCTCCTCACCCCCTTTTGTGCATAATTAAAGTATCCAATCTACAGGAGATGGCTCTTCTCTCTCCTCCTGGTATATTTTCCAGAGCTCTAAACACGCTAATAGTTTTTCTAACTTTTTTCCCATATATGCAGCATGCAAATATGTCGCCATATGATGCAAAACTGCCTTCGATAGTGATCCCCTTTGTGGCCATGGCATGAACATTTTGGGCCTCATTACGACCCTGGTGGTACGGGGTTAACGGCGCCGTAAAAGGTGCCGGCGCCATTTACCTCATACCGCCTCATTACGAGGTCCCCTCGCGGGACCCAGGAAGTAACGCCTGGTCAAACCAAGCGTGCTTACCGGGTCCCGTGAGGGGAAGAGGGAGAAAACAACGGGCTAACTCGTAATGGCCCGTTGTTTGCTCCCTCTCCCATTCCCATTCAGCCCTCTGGGGGCTGAAATGGGAATGGGGAAGGACCGGGTCCAGGTCCTTGGAGGGAGGAATTACCAGGCCTTCTGAACTCGGAATGGCCTGGTAATTCCTCATTCTATGGACCCGGATGCGATTTCGGCGGCAGCCATGCCGCCAATAGCAGCTTGGCTACCGCCGAGGTCGTAACGAGGCCCTTTGTCTGCTGTGCCCTTCACCCACTATGCGCTGTACTGTCTAAGCTTGGATGCGTGCTTGGGTAACTGCTTGCAGAAGTTTATAAGCGGAGTAATATCCTCCATTTTGAAACGTCACTCTTGACTGTCAATACTCAGCTTTACACTTTGCAGATTTTAAAAAATACATTTAAGAAAAACAACATGATATGAGCGTGCACCAATCGTTGCAGGCTGCAAACCATCTATATCACGTTTTTTTTTACTTTACTCTATGTTTTCTCTAAACACCATTACTTTAATTCCAACAAATAAATGATTAATTCTTAAATCACGTGTTTTCTTTTTTCGTGTCTGTCAGTTCCTCTATTGGTTTTTCACCATATATAGTCACATAAAACAAACAGACATACTCGACCGGCCACATAAATCTCACAGTCTTCTCTTTAAGACCTGCCTTGGCCCTAAAAATACTCGGACATGGGATGTAAGTTGTCCTCTTTAAACTCGTCTTTAACTGAGTTCGTAGTCTATGTCACCCGTTTACAGGGCTCTAGGTGCAACTTCTTCTGTTTTCTTTAAAACACAGGAAACCTTGGTGTATCCTTTGTCTTGGCCTCTCCTCAGGAAACCGCTTAATTGGTTGGCCTCTCCTCAAGTCACTTACTTAATACCCCAGCCTCCCTCCGTTACTCGTTTTCTGCTTATCACTTTCTTCACCCACTGCCTATTCACACTTTTACCATCTCTCAGTTTTACTCACCATTCATGTTTTCAGCTTCCGACTCTGGGGATGATACGCCTCCTCAGTAGCCTCTTTAACCTTCTGTTGTTCAGCTTCCTGTAGATGCCGGGAGGGGATTCTGTGAAAACCGGGGGACCCGTCTCACCCCGTCTCACCCTTGCTTGCAAGTCTAAGTTTACAAACTGATACCGCTATCTACAGGGAGCTTCACGCCCTTTCAGCCAAATGGCAGAGGTTGTGCGATATTTCCGGGACCCCAAAGCCTACTGTCTCGATGGATATCTAATCATCCTCTCAGCTACCGCATCAACTGGCGTCTTCCAGCCCGTTAAGATGAGTTAGCAATACCCTTGAGATGGATGGGGATGTAGAATTTACTAAAACATCAATAATCGAAATGACTCAGGTAGTTAGCAAAATGCTAACTGTTTTAATATCAATTATCTAAAGCAGGGAGTACAACGGACATCAATGGACGTCTCATCGTAAGGTCTCTCAATACTTTTGCAGCAAAAAATCATCATAGGTGATGTCAACCAATGTATTACTAATGTCATCCTATGTGGCAAACTAAAAAAAACCTAGTGAAGAAAGTGATTGGTTCTTAAGGAACCTCTAAGTATATGATCCATACTTTTCTAAAGGAGTGAAGAATAGTGATAGGCTTCTTAACATCAGGGAGTAGTGTTTGTGTCTCTAACATCAGGTGTACAAGACATCTTCATAGTCATAAAATACACGATGATTCATTGGTTACACAAACTATAGGGCTCTCTTAATGCGTGACCCTCTACAATTGGTTGGCACCCTTGTTATCTTCTGGCATATTCCACACGCTAGCTACCCACAGTCTACCACTCCAGTTGTATGCCTCCCCAGCCAATTAGCGCAACATCTGTCATCACTCTTGCCATTTGCCATTCAATTAAGGCTTTGAACTTGGCCTTGCATAGGCTCTTTTTGCCTGAGAATAAAAGGGAGTATGGCATGGTCGTATCTCCTGGTTTCGGTGTAGCTCGACCCAATGTCTATTTTCATCAGACAATGTGAATGGAGTCCACGTTTTCCAGCTCTTTGCTGCATATAATACTATTAAATGATGAACTCTTGGCACATTCAGTGTTTTTCCATCCTTTCTTGAATTTCTCCTTCGCCATTAGCATAGATTGTTTTTAAAATGCTCTCCCCCACACAAAAAGGCGTCATGACTTGGCACCCCCCTACTTGGTCCAAAGAATTGCTAAGCCAACTTCAGCTAGGTCAACTAGTATGGCCTACACCTAAAGAATCACTGTGCCTAAGACCTGCAGTGTTTGTGCTGGCAGTCCCAGTTTTCCTACCATGGCCGCCTCGTACTGGAATTCCCTCCCTTCTCATATTAGGATAATTAACTCTCACATAGCCTTCCGCAAAGCAGTTAAGACTAGGCTATTTGTATGACTCTGCACCTTGCACATACCTCTTTGCATCTTTTGATTTCACATAGTGGGCTGATGTTATCCCTATGGAATGTGAAAACCTTAATGAAATTGTATTATATGCAAAATACTTAAATTACCTATGTTTGTATGAACTCTATACAACCACCTGTAATTGCTATATGCCATATACTCAAACTATCTTTGTCTGTATATAATTGTTATATGCTAAATACTCAAACCACCTTTGTCTGTATCAATCTTACCTAACCACCTGTAATTGTAACTAAGTAACATGAACTAAGTAACTTTACTGTTGGGCCGCATTCATTGTAACCCTGAATCAAGCCTACCTACATTCTCCTGTTATAGCGCCTCGATGCCTGTGGGCTTTAGTGCGCTCTACAAATACAAAAATAAATAAAATAGCATTTTTCCAACTGTGCCACACTAAAAAACCTTTCCAATCATGGGGTTTCAAGCCTTGCTAAAGTGCATCATGGAACATCCAGGTTCTATACATTCCTTTGTATATACTTTGGTGCATCGCTGCAAACCATTCACTACATAGTCAGCCTTAAAATCACTTCATCTACTTGCGTTACTGCATCTGTACAAATGTAAAATGACTTTGCATTTTCATCAGCGTTTCTTTGCATGAGCATCTTCATCTTCATCATCAGCCCGAAATGTTGCTCATCTTCAACACCTTCTCTTGAGATCTCATAGAATGTTTATGTTCTTCCGTGTTATGTTTCTTTTCAGGGTACGTCAGTTCTTTTCCACAGGACATCACCATTCTTCTTTCTCTCCCATTCTTATACTTCTTCCAGAACCTCTTCCAAAAGAATGTTATTTATTCATGCATGCATATAGAGTTTTCTCAATGGATACCTTGTTTCAAGTATTCTTTGCAGTACATGCATTCTCACTGGAACTGCACGTGTTGCTATTTCCGGTTCCCAACATATAGGCAACAAGGGACCAGAGCTTCTGGTAGGGATACTTATGATGGTGTTGATTGTCTGCAGTAGCTCCCATCTGGTTATCTGTAACCATTTAGCATTCATCATCACCTGGATCCTAGGCATAAAGATTGTTATGAATATTGCTGACGTCTGACTGAACAATCGGTGCTCATATGGAAATAATGTTCTCTCTTCATTCGATTCAAGAGTTCAGCAGATCTCTTCTTCCTCAGGTGAGTATCTGCTTTTGGAAACTCGCCAATGTGCAGGTCACTCTTTGGAATCACCAATGCTGAAACATAAATGATTACTATTGAGCATATTCCTCCCCAATCTCTGGGCAGCTTCATGTAAGCTCTGGATCCACAGGCCCAGTAGTGATCCATTATCACCACTATCCCATCTTTCATTCCTGGTACATCAAAGATTTGTCCACACTGTTGATTTTCTCCAACATTTCTTGTGCCATTGTTTCTGAAGCATAATTCTGCACTAGCCAATGGCACTATCTGCAAAGGGCCTCCTTTGTCTTCAACCCACATCAGAAGTTTTGCAGGTCTCGGCCAGAGAGGTTTACATCAATTTTCCACTCCCTCAATAACTGGCTTGTGATAACCAGTTACTGCCACAGCTCTGCATTTGACTACACCTTCTTCCCATCCATCTGGAAAAAGCACTGTTCCCCAAATCTGCATCTGGCCTCTTTCCTTACGGCTTTGAATTTCTTCATCAGTCTTCCCTTAACAATTGAGTATTCTGTTTGCTTCCCATCTAATTCCTGCTCCCTTCATACCAGGCTGTTCATATCTTATCACATGATTTTTGGTGTGTTTTGGTGTGTGAGCTCGTTCTTGTCTTCAAATCTTGGACATCATCATGTTAATCTGGGGATATCCATTCTGTCACCCAAACCAAGGATGCTGTTCAACCCTGGAACTGACCTCTTGTATGACAGAGTGCAAGGTGAGTAAGGCAACAAGTTGTTTGAACATCTATTTCAATAGCTATGAATATCTTAGACTTACCCATAGCATAAGGCAGGAGTGCACATACATAGTAATCCTCCTTAGAGGTTTGTTTTCCCACCTGTTTCATGTGCTGATACCACATGTTGTTCAGCAAATGTGCTGTACTGTCTAAATAATTATTTAATTCATAATCATCCTCCCTTGCACTTCTCTTAGGTCTCTTTCTTGCCAAATTAGCTTGTATAAGTAACTCATGAAACACATCTTCCTACTGGAGGAATCATAGTGACACTCGTCAGTGAACTAGGTGACTTCACATGAGCTACTGGAGTAGGGACAATCACATAAGGCCTCGGCCTTCTGACAATATCTGGTTCTGTATAAGTCCCTGAAGTGGGAAGGATCAGAGGGACTCTCTCCCTTTCTTGGGACCAACGAAATACACAGCATGAATCAATAAAATCGGGAAAACAATGATGAATGCTGTACATGCATATATTATGCACCAATGCATTAGGCTCCACCATCGATGCCTCTCCATACATCGTTGACCTTGCTCACTTTCTGGAAATGCTATGTGCTCATTGGACCAAATGTTTGCCTGTAATTACTTTTAAGGAAGGAAAAACTTGTTTTATTCAGGCAATCTTGTTACATGCTCCGGGAGCCATTGAATCTGTTCTATGATCTCCACAAGTAATCGGCTGATTACTTGACGATTTTTAGGGTCTCATATAAACGCACACATGTTGGTGTCTTGCCAAACAAGATAAGGATGATCTTGTAGCAAATAATAAAAGAGCATAGCAAGTAATTTGTGGACATCGTCGTTAGATGGGACCATTCGTGTGCTTGAAAAGATGTTTAGGTAATTGTCTTATCTGCTCTAAAATTGTTGCCAATGGTCGTCTAATTGCCAGGCCATTCTTAGGATCTTGGATAAAAGCATGTATATCAGTGCTCCTCCCAACAAGAGCAGGGTAAGCGCTGAGTATAAATATTAAGACAGCAAGAAGTAGTTTTTGTACGTCAACACTGGTTAACAGCATGGGCACCCCCAAAGAGAAACTCAGTGAGGACCGAATGGGGGAACTGCTCCCTCTTCTAGTCGTCTAACAGAAAGTCCAAATCTGGCATGTTTTATCCACTTCCGTACTCCACAGTCCAATGTAAGCAAACTCCTGCGACTCAAGAACAATGGCTTTTTCACTCCTTGCTATAGCAGGCTACAAAGAGTGTTTCAAAGGAGCCACAGTCCAAATGTACAGTTTTACCTATCTACTGGGCAGTCTCTGCATCCTTCTTCCTCATCATCGATCTAGTCTGCACATGCTGAACTTCTCCTTGGCTTGCTTCCGAATGGGTTGGGGGTATGTTGGTCTCTCCGTGTAGACGTTCACATTTCCTTGGTATATGCAAGCTTGTCTCCTAAGGACCTTGACTGCTGACAGAGTAATATCCTCTAAAATTAAAGGGCTGCTGAAATGGGGCTCGTGCCACCTTCTTGTGAAATTCCTTATTAAAACCTTATATCCAGCAAATAGTTTTGGTAAGCATAGTTCTTGAACTCTGGTTGCTGTATGGTCTTCATCTGTTTTCTGAGACCGACACCCCGTCCGCTTGACTTGATCTGAAATGACAGAGATACTAGCCATCATACATGTTAAATACGCACATAGATCATCTCCTAACAATTCTGCAGTTGACTGGGCATCACTTCTAGTCCTCGATGGAGGAGTCAGATACATTCTCATTCACCTCCCTGTTACTAACTCGTGGGGTGTGAGGTGGTGGTCAGAGCCGGGCTGATTTCTTAATGCATATAATGCAAGGGGCAGGCAATGCAGCCACCCCCTTTTTCAATGTCAGTTTCAACTTAGCTACTCTCTCTTTGAGCAGACCATTGAGTCTCTCGCATATCCCATTCATCTGCAGGTGATAAGCAGAAGAAAACCTGTGTTTAATGCCAAGCAATAAGCTAATCTGCTCAAATACCTCAGTCACAAAATGGGGGCCATTATCTGATCCCAATACCTCACATACACCCCATCTAGGAAATACTTCTCAGACTAAAGACTTTACAGCGCAAGTGGCATCAGGGTGTGTGCATGGACCAGCTTCAATCCACCTTGAGAAGGGGCACACTACCACTATCATATACCTATATCCATAACAGACCTGAAGCATATCAACATAATCGATATGTAAATGCTGAAAAGGACCATTTGGTTGAGGAATTACTCCCCTGACTGTTCGCAGTGTGTGCCCAGCAGTAATCCTTTGACATACGATGCAATTTGCTACATAAAAAGCAACGTGTTCTAACAGGTTTGGCACAAACCAGTCCTCTGTAATGGTTGCTTTGAGGCTCTCTCTAGTGGCATGCACAGGGTAGTGGAGCTGTTCTAACACCACCCTTAATAGGGCTGCAGGTCTCACCGGTTTACCTGTGCTGTCTTGTTGCCACAATACTTCAGAAGGGGATAAAGAACACCCCCTCCGCATACACAGTTCTTTCTCTTCTTGTGGCGCTCCATCTTGAATTTCCATTAGCTGTGTTTTTGATAAGTGATTAAAGCTTTAATTCACAATCATTATGACAACCATTTTCTCTTTCACATCAGGGGTATCAAAATTCATTATATCAGGTGAATATGCAAATCTTCTTGCCTCTTCGTCTGCAGCTTATTTTTCACGTGAAATAAAGTCAGTTATCTTAGTATGTGCTGGCCATTTAACTATGGCAAAGGCTACTGGAAGTTGTAGTGCTTTAATAAGCCTATCCAATAATGCAGCGTGTTGCACTGGAGTGCCGTCCGTTCAGAGGTAGCCCCTCCTTTTCCAACCTGGTAATCCTACTTGCACAGTTGACGTCATGTAGGCGGAGTCACTGTACACTGTTATTTCCTGGTCTGCGTGTTTCTCGAGCGTGACAATAAGCGCTACCAATTCTGCAGCCTGTGCTGAGAAATTCCCCATTTGCTCTGTGTTTTACCACAGTAGAGCCTGAATGCCTTTTGCCATCAGTTTGATCGATCTTTTAAGAACGATCAGTAAAGAGAACCTCCCCAGCTGTTAGAGCATTTTCCTTCACTTTCGGGTCTCGTCATAAAATTACCTCTGCCAGTGGTTCAGTTACAAACGTGGCAGGATTGACCATAATAAATGAATTTAGCATTTATATAGCGCTACGAACCCTCAGGTTTCTGAGCGCTGCTTATTATTACCCACGGTGTGTGGTGCTCATTTATCAACCTCTGAAGGATGAAAGGCTGAGTTTGGCCTTGCCGGGATTCGAACCTGCTCTACTCACTATGCTATTGGACCTGACCATTAGAGTTCTCCAAAACAGCAAACAAAGCATGCTCAGCAAATAAAGTCATGGAACACCCCATCACTATGCTTGCAGTTTTTTTGATAGCTAACACGGCCGCTGCCAGCGATTGTTTGCAAGGGAAGTGACCCCCATTACTCGGTCCAAAATCCCTCTGTAATATGCTAATGGTTTGTACCCCAATGTGGTTCTCTGCCTTAGTACTGCTGTCATGACTGTCCCATTCGTGTGCGAAAACAAAAAGAACTCCTCAGAATAATTGGGAATTCCTAAAACTGGAGATGTACAAATTGCCTTTTCAAGTTCATCAAACCCCTCTTCCATTTCTTCAGTCCATTACATATTTTCCTGATTCTCCTGTGCCTTTTTCGGGGCCTGTAACATTGGTCTTGAACTGGGTCTCCCAGCCCTTTAAGATGAGATAGCAATACCCTTAAGATAGATGGGGATGCGGAATTTTTTTCAAACATCAATAATCGTAACAACTCATGTAGTTGGCAAAAGGATACTGTTTCAATTATCTAAAACAGAGAGTACAACAGACATCAACAGACGTCCCTCATCATGATCTCTCTCGAGATTTCACAAAGCATTTCATAAAAAATTACGTTTTTATAGTACATATTCGTCATTGATGACGTTAACCTGCCTATCACTAACATCATCCTACGTGGCAAAACTTCAAAACCTATGGGTGAATGTGATAAGGTCCAAACAGATCATCTAGGTATACAATCCATACTCGTTTGGGCAGTGAAATAAAGTGATTTGCTTCTTAACATCAGGTGGGGCAACTAAGCCCTTCCCTAAAAATGTGTCACTATGAATGTCACTAAATATACAACGTCTAATTGGCTACACAACGACAGGACCCCGGATCATGCGGTTCTCTATCATTGGTTACTTTCTAACCTCCGTGAGTGCCTTTCCAACCTACGTTAGCAGCAGGCAGGCTGAGCGTCCAGGTGTAGATATGCTAGTCTTAACAATAGCTTCCCACCAATTAGCATGACCATCCATCATCACCTCAGTGGTCTGCCATCAATTAGAGTTTTGAACTTGTCCTTGGAAATGTTCTTTGCTACTGAAGAATTCAGGGGAGTGAAGGCACACTCTGCTCTCATGTGTAGGTGTGACCATCATGCTCATCCATCTTCTTCTCCCCACATGACTAAAGACCACGAAATTGAGCTTTCAGTGTATTAAAATGCTATTCTTTAATAGATCTCTGACGTCTTCTTGTTTTTGTTCATGCCTTCTGAACAGGAGCTTCGTTCTTTCACACAATTTGTATCCAATGTCAGCTAACCCCAGTCTGATATGGCTTTGGCTCATCCAGCCTTTCTGAGTTTCGTCTATAACTCACTTATTTTCTGATTGCGACAAATGAAAAAGCGGCCTTCCTTCTTTTGCTCAGCACTGCTTTCGCACATAGTGGGAACATCCATCATTTACTGACTCCAATATATATACATGTTGGCGCATGCTGCACTCTATTCACTATAAAGCTAGCCTTTAAGAATACTTAATCTGCTTGCGTTTCTTAGCATATTTACGCATGTGAAATAACTTGATCTCTTCATTATTTCTGCAGGATAAGTTTCTTCATCTTGATCCCAAGATGTCATGTATCTCGATACTTTCTTGATGCCTTATAGAATTGTCTGCATTCTCTGGTCTCTGCATCTCTTCTCTATATACGTCAGTTTTGCTCTATATGACATCATTATCTCTCTTCGTCTATCTGATTGTCCTGCTTTCTTCTGGACTATCACTCAGACAGCCATCATACTGTCTCATATTTGGTTATGGTTGCCTCAATGGGAACCTTGCTTCCAAGATTCTCCTTGGTATATGTAATTCAAATAGCTTTGTACATGCGTCATATTCTGGTTTCCAGCAGATAGGCAATATGGGTGAAGTGATTGAGGTGGGTGTACTTAGCTCCTTCTCTACACTCTCCTCTCTGGGAGATTCATCTCCCCATGACTGAAACTACCTGTCAATCTATGCATATTGTTTGGAATATAAATGTCAACAAACAATGAGCTTCACAATGTCACCTCACTGTGTGCATCACATCACCTTAAAACCAACTCACAAATCACAGCCTTGAAAAAGACTTCGGTCGAAACGCGCGTCGGCTGTGTAATGATTCACTATTCAAAAACTGTCATTCATTTTTACTATGATGTTTTCTTTGGTGCTAATTAAACCAAGAAATAAATAACTAAATTTATGACAAAGACTTGACTGGACCACAAGATTAATCATCTCACGCAACAGCAATCATTGGACTAATAAATCCAACCAGCGCCCAACTATTCCATGAGTTTGTCACCCCCACAATTCTTCTAAAGTAATTGGGAACCTTGGAGTTGGTTCCCTGACAAACCGGGATCCAGGCTGCTAGCAGACCCAGAAACAAGTATAGAAGAGGTGCGCAGGAGAGAGGGAGTCCCGACATAATTAACTCCAACCAAATGCTAAACAATCTCCCTTCATCCTTCATAACTAGACATCCTTGCCTGAAGAAATGTTTCTTTGGGATCCATATCTTAATGACTCCTTTCAGGCATCCAGCTGATTTCACATGCTCTTCCTTATTCCAAGTCATGAACATGCACTGCCCACTTGGACTACAATACATCCATCTTCCCACATGCTCCTTATGGTTCTTTGGATACAGGAACTTTGGTCCGTCAGGTGCATGGATACTGGTCTTCACAAAGTCTCTGATCTCATCATATGTTAAGTCTCTGTCCTTCCATCCTGATTCAACATCAATCATGATCTTCATCCCTATGGCTTTCTATGCTGTCTTCTTGCATTGTGTGATTATTATCTTGATCACATAGAATACCAGCAACACTAACACGATCAGGGCTCCAAGGAACTTGAACATGTCTGCCGTCCATTGTGGAACCCAAGAAAAAAGTGCTCCAAACCAGCTGTCATCGACAATGTCTTCTACTTCGACTGTCATCTGGACGTGTAGCTTTGTTAACATTTCTATGGCCTCAGTTGAGGTGCCATTCTCGTCATCATTAGAAGGTATGAATGTGCAGTATGATTCTCTGATTTTTGCACAAACACCTCCATCCATAGCTGTGATCATGTCCAAGTGTCATGGTCCAATCTTGAATCTTTCTGCAGGAGTGATGCTGGCCCACCAGACCCCCTAGATGTGCCAATTCAACAATCTCAAAAAGTTATAATTACCAAACTGGCAAACCCAAGGGGAAAGGGGAATGGAGAACAAAACAAAAGCAGATCTTCTCTGGTATTCTATGCAGACCTCTTCTCTACTGGTTATTCATCTGGAACTGGTAAACTGGCTAGATGTTTCTTCAGTGCTGCGTCTGCGAAGATCTAAACACATATAATATTCTATTAATATTACTATATTTTATTTCTATTTCTTTTGTATATATTAGTTTTAATAACATCTATGTATATATATATATATACCTGCGGCCTATGCTGAATTGCTGATAGGCTAAACATTCCTTAGTGTCTTTTGAATATTTTCTTTGACCTCTTCTTAAAATTCAAACTGAAAACTTTAGAGTCTTAGTTAATGATGATTCTAAAGTGTCCAAAAATACTTCAAAAAATGTGACTTGGAAAATAATGTCCTTGACTGAAAGTTTGTGAACTTCTCCCAAATCACAATGAATTGTTTATGGAATTCTTTTTCTTGGTAACTTTCACTTTAACGCAGGAACAAATGTTGACATGGAATAGACTTCTATTATAATCCGGAAAATAGCGTGCTCATACTTGACTGAAATTGATTTAGGAAACTCAGATGAAAATGTGCTCTATAAAAATACGAAGCGAACGAAAAAATATTCACATCTCTTATCCTAACGCGCCTTGTAAAAATGAACCGCGCACTTGAAGCACATACCTCGCACTCTTGAAAAGCTTTGCGCTGTAGCAGATGACGCGCACTGTTTAGGAGCCGGGCACACCGCACATGCCGGAACGGAAACACGCTGCTGTAGATGACCGCGCACAAAAACGAAACGCGCACAACACGTGATCCGAAAAAGGTCCGCGTACCAAAGGAAAACCAAGTATCCTTCCCGATGCCGCGCCTGCCGTGCAACCGGTTACAAAGATATTTCCTGCGTCACGACCAGGAAGTCAATATAAACAAAGAAGGACATCAGATACACATCTCCTGGTCCGTTTCTCTAAATTTCAAAAACGACTATAACGCACACGCGAATATTCGAATAAATATTTTCTTTAAGTTAGTACTATATTAGTATTTATAAAACTCTATATTAGTCTAAACCCTATAATACAATGTAGACCAAAGTTCAGCACATTAAATATTCTTAACGCTAAATTATAGAAAAAACAACTGCAACTGCAATTTCTAAAAAACCAAACATTCATTTATCAGACGGTAAAACAACTCGAGCTAGAACACAATTAGTTCATTGCATTGTAGAATTATAGTTCAAAAAATATTTCTTGACTCAACTTGTAAATGTCATTTTGAATAATACATATAATGATATTCCACTCATGGACTTAGCTTGCTTCATCTGTATAGAAAATAGTTCTCTCAATGCAGGATAATTTCTTCTTGAACTGCTTTATCTTCTTAAGAGTAACTTCTTCTTAAATGGTTTCTCAAATTCAAATTTAGTTACTTTTTCTTCAGAGCTAAATTAACTGCTACCTTCCTCTAAGGAAACTGGAATGAAAGGCAGTTTAGAATCCTGGTGAAAGTTCCAAGTTACCTCACAGCTCTTCTCATCCAATCACTGTTGTGGAACAGACTCACCATCTTGGCATGGGAACTTAGACACTTCCTGATTAGATTAACATTAAGGAAATGTATTTACATAATCTAATGTAAAATTCAGAATTAACATCAATACCATATTCAACCATGCTTCTACATATGTATGCGATGGTGTAATCTCTTAAATGAGGATTTTCTAGTATAGTGTCTCTTAGAACATGTGTAAATGTGCCATGGGATCCTGACACCAAGATGTATCTGTTCTGAAGAGTCATCAGTCTTATGGCTCTCAGCTCCTCCTTGATAGCATTGACTCCCTTAATGGTTGTATTGATCATTGGCAGTAATTTCCATCTGTTTATCTGTAACCATTTAGTATTTGCTCCAACCTGGATTCTTGGCATGAAGATTAACGTAAATATAGACGAAGTCTGGCTAAACAGTCTGTGTTCATATGGAATAGAGTCAAAAGCTTCTATTGACTTGGCAGAGACAAAATTCTCTCTCTTAATTCGATGAATTAGCTCCACAGATCTCTTCTTCCTCAGATGAGCAACTGCTTTTGGAAAACGGTCAATATTCAGGTCATTTTTACAAATCACCAAAGCAGGACATTCACCAAGGTGCATATTCCTCCCAAATCTTCGGGTAATCTCATATATGCTCTGGATCCAAAAGCCCAATAATGATCCATGATCACTGCTGTTCCAAGATTCATCTTTGTTGCATCAAAGATCTGACTTTTCTTGTGCCATTATTTCTGAAGCACAACTTCGATTTTTCCAACTGTATTATCTGTAAGGGTCCTCCACTGTCTTCGAACCAGGTCAATAGTTTAGCAAGCTTCGGCCACAACAGTTTGCACCCCACTTGGGCATTCCAAACAGTTGATTCAGGGCGATCATATATCATCCAAGCTCTGCAGATAACCACTACTTCTTCCCATCTATCTGGTGATAACACTGATCCCCAAATCTGTAGCTGGCCTCTGTTTTTCCAGTGCCTAATGTTTTTTTCAGTTTTTCCTGGCCTCTCAAGTCTTTTCTTTACATCCCATCTGATTCCAGCTCCTTTCACTCAAGGGTTTTCATATCTGATCAAGTGATTCTTGGTGTGAGCTCTGTTTCTGTCTTTGTATCTTGTACATAGTCATCTTCATCTGGATCTGTCTTTTCAGTTGACCATTTGAGATAGACATCTCGACCCATGAACTGGCCTCTTGCTCTGCTACGCGTGATAGACAATGTGCTGTCTGTACGTTTATTTCGATAGCTATAAAGAATTTAGACTTTCCCATGCTATAAGGCAGAAGTGCGCATCCAAAACACTCCTCTTTCGAGGTCCTCCTTCCCACATCTTTCATATGCTGATACCAGATGTTGTTCCCCAATTGTGCTGTACTGTCCAGGTAATCATTTAACTCATGATCATCCTCCCTAGCATTTCTCTTGGATCTCGTTCTTTCTTTAAGACATACATCAGCATAGTTTCTTCTTACTGGACCAATCATAGAACCATTCACCAGTGAACTATGTGCATTTATATGTGCTACTTGAGTAGGAGAAGGTTCTAAGAGTTTCATCCTCTCAACATAATCTTTAGGCATTAAAACGTCTTGCAAAATCTCCACATGTGACTTATTTTTAGAAACTAACCTTGGTTGATTTTTCACAGGACCAGGTGCTTTCTTGTATATCTCTAAAGACGAAACAATCACATAGGGTCTCGGCTGCTTAGTAGTTGCCACGTCTGTATCCTTCTTTTCTTGCACAGGAGGATACACAGGAATTTTCACTTTACTTATGTCTACATAATAAGACATTCGTACTGTGAGTGAGAGTAGTATTACTATGAACAGAATACAGGTGTAAATTGTGCATGAACATGACCACTTAAAGCAATAACTTTTAATACATCGTGGACATATGTCATGATCTTCCATGATGAAGTTGCTACTAATGCTTCCCATATTACATTTAAGGAAAGAAAAAGTATTTTTAATGGGGCAACATTATGCACTTTTCTGGAATCTGCGAAATTGGCTCAAAAAAGTTCCTCAATCAGCTTTAGCAGGCTGACTATACAATAATGTATTCAAAATCCCAATGAATGCCACTAATTGGCCTCCGACCGGATAACATAAAGATTTTCTTTCAGCATGAAACAAAAGTTCCTCACTCGGTAAAACCTTTCTTTTCTCTTTTTTCTTTCTTCCTTGGATGTTTCACTCTGTCCTTAAGGTTCTCTCGGAATATCCATTCACTTTGTTAATGATGTCTCTCAATATTTAATTGAGTGCTGCATCGTTTCTCTGATCACTCAGGAAAGTTCGGACGTCGGTTTGTCTCCCAACGAGATGTGGACATTCCTCTATCAGATAAAGAAAAACTATGCTGCCAAGTCTAGGAGCATTATGCGGTGACAGGGGCATTCGTGTTCTTCACTCTGAACTCAGGAAGCTGAAGAATCTGCTTAATTGTAGCTATGAGCAACCTTCTCACAATTGGGCAATTTTCTGGATCTTGCAAGAATAAGTGAACATTAGTAGATCTCCCCACCAGTGCAGGGTAAACGCATAAGATGAACACAAAGATTGCAAGAATGATCTGGAAAGCATCGTCGTTAGGCACCACCATAGGCACCTCAAAAAAGGACTTTCAATATGACAGGAATAGGAGACCCTTTCCCTCTTCCCGATGGTGAAAAAGAAAGTCAGATTTTTGCATATCCTTCTTTTCAATCAAAGCTTAAGTGTGCTTCAGTCCATCAAGAACAATTATTTTCCCTTAGCCCCTTTTTAGTGACTTAAATGAGTGTTTCGGAATAAGCCACAGTCCAATAAAAACTCTTTGTTTTACTCGGTAACAGCTTCTGCGTCCTTCTTCCTCATCATAGACCTAGTCTGCACGTGCTGTGATTCTTCCCCGATGCTCTGTTCGGTGGGGGTGAGGGTGATGCAGGCTCTCCAGTGTAGATCTTTACATCACCGAAGAAAATCCAAGCACGTCTGCCTTGCACTTTGACTGCAGACAGCGTGACATCTTCCACAATGAAAGGGCCATTGAAACGTGGGTCGTGCCACTTCCGAGTGAAATTGAAAATTAGAATCGCATCTCCAGGAAACAGTTTAGGAAGACACAATCGACCAGCTCCTGTTGCTGTAGCATCTCCTTCTGTGTTCTGAGTTGCCCTATGCATCTTTCGTTTGAGCTGAGCTGAAATTACAGAGATACTTGAAGTCATATATGTAAGGTAGTCGCATAGCTCATTTCCTAACAATTCTGCTGTTGACTGGGAATCACTTCTAGTTTTAGATGGAGGTGTGAGGGGTGTCCTCATCCGCCTCCCTGTCACAATCTCGTGAGGGGTAAGATGGTGATCTGAACCTGGTTGATTTCTTAACGCATGCAATGCCAGTGGTAGACAATGCAACCATCCTTTCCTCAGGGTCAATTTCAATTTAGCTAGTCTCTCTTTAAATAGGCCGTTGAGTCTCTCACAGACACCTTTTGCTTGCGGGTGATACGCCGATGGAAACTTGTGCTTTATGCTAAGCAACAACCTTATTTATTCAAAGACGTCATTGACAAAATGAAGGCCATTATCTGATCTCAATACTTCACATATTCCCCATCTAGGAAAAACTTCTTGTGCTAAAAATTTAGCTGCAAAGGTGGCGTCTGGGTGCATACATGTTCCAGCTTCGATCCACCATGAAAAGGGACATACTATTACAATCATATATCTGTATCCATTACAGACTTGCAGCATATCGACATAGTAGGTGTGTAAATGCTGAAAAGGACCATTAGGTCTCGGAATGACTCCTTTAATTGTGCGCAATGTGTGCCCAGCAGTAAACGTTTGACATACGATACATTTGGAACAAACCAATCCTCTGCTAATGTTGCGGCGAGGCTCTCTCTAGTAACGTGCGCATTGTAGTGTAGCTGTTCCAACACCACCCTTAATAAAGCTACAGGCATCACCGGTTTACCAGTGCTGTTTTGTCACCACAATGCCTCAGAGGGGTTTAAAGAACACCCTCTCCACGTCCACAAGTCTTTTTCATCTTGGGGAGCCTCCCCTTGAAGTTCTCCCAATTGAGTTTTAGACAGGTTGTTATAACAATTTGGCACACTCATCATCACCACCATGTTTTCATTCACATCAGGCATAATAAAAGACATAACATGCAATGCGTTTGGCTTCCTCATCTGCTTTTTGATTCCCACGTGTAATAAAATCTGCCCTTTTAGTGTGAGCTGTGCATTTTACGACTGCAATGACTACTGGGAGTTATAGTGCTCTAATAAATCTGTCCAATAAGGCTGCATGCTGCACCAGAGTGCCGTCCGCTCGGAGGTAGCCCCTCCTTTTCCAATGTGCCAATCCTGTGTGCACCGTTGACATCACATAGGTGGAGTCACTGTACAGTGTTACTTCCTGGTCTGCATGAGTCTCAAGTGTGACAATCAGCGCTACTAATTATGCAGCATGTTCCAAAAAGTGAGATGTAGTCGTGCACTTTATACTACTTAACACTCTCCATTGGCCATGTGCTTTATGACAGCGGCACCTGCATATCTTTGTCCATCATTTTGATCTATTCTAGATGAACCATCAATAAAGAGAATCTCCCCAGCTGCCCGTGCATTTTCCTTTACCCTCGGGAGTATGTCATAGTACTCTTCATATTTCGAACAATTCTGTGCATGCTCACCCTCCGCCAGTGGTTCCGCTTCAAACATTGCAGGATTCACTACTCTGCATTGAACTATTTTGATTGCTGGAATCTATATGACCACCTCATGGGCAGAAGCTCTTTGAGATGTCAACGTACCTTTAGGTTTTTCCAGAATGGTAAACAATGCATGCTCAACAAATAATGTCATAGAACATCCCATCACTATGCTGGCAGCCTTCTCAATGGCAAAGGCGGCGGCTGCCAAAGTTTGTTCGCATGGGAAGTGACCCGTCATCACTGGGTCTAAAATCCCACTGTAACACGCAAGGGGCTTGTACCCCAATGTAGTTCTCTGCGTGAGTACAGCAGTCATAACAGTGCCATTCGTGTGTGAAAACAGGAAGAATTCCTCTGCATAATTAGGAATACCTAGAATTGGAGCTGTACAAATCGCTTTCTTCAGTTCATCAAACCCTTCTTCCATTGCCTCATTGGCAACCATTTTTTCCTGATTTACATTTGCTTTTTTCAGAGCTTACAACAGGGGCCTTATGTATGAACTGTAGTCAAAGACCCATGCTCTTACATAATTACATAGTCCTAAAAATCTCTGCATATATTTTATTGTGACTGGGTTTACTGTCTTTAATATAGTCTCAGCCCTTTCAGGAGGAATCTTCTTTCCTTCATGTGAGATTAAGTGTCCTATGTGCAGCACTTCTTCCTGCCAGTACTGTAACTTCTCCTTGTCTACTTTATATCCTTTGTCTGCAAGAATACTCATCATCTGAACTGAATCGCACCTGCACTTCTCCTCTGTGGTGCTACAGACCAATATGTCATCCACGTACTGCAATACCATACTTTCCAAATCAATATTGCTTACGTCCATCTGTAGGACCCTATTGAAAATAGAAGGGGACTCACAGTACCCCTGTGGTAATCAAGTACTTTTCAGGCGGGTTTGTCTGAACGTAAATGACGTCAGATCTTGCGAGTCTTTGTGCAATGGGATTGAGAAAAACACATTTTTCAAATCAATCAAAGTGAAAATTGTGCCTCAATAGGCATGTTATATAAAATGGTCGCCGGATTAGGAACTAGAGGAAACTCAGCCTCTTCAATCTTGTTAATCGGTTTAATTCTTGGATTAAATATCACAAACCTCCTTTCCCTTTCTTGATCGGATAGATTGTGGTATTGCAGGTGATTCTGACATCACTGAAATACCCTGTTCCATCATGGCAGATATTGTCTTAAAGATAACTTCATCTGCCTCTCGAGACATGGGATACTGTCATGCTCTAGGTAAAATTGCACCTGGTTTAGATTTCATTTTTACTTCCTCAGCCCCCTTCAATGGGACTACATCGTAGGGACTCTTTGTCCATGAGGAAACTGGTATCTTCACCATGTCTTCCTCATAATACTCTGGGTGCTTTAGTGCTAACATCATTTTCTGAGGAAACTCTTGTTTAATGGCTCTTACCCAATAAGTAATGCTCATCTAAAAAATCACTAGATCATCAGCTAGATAATCTCCAAACATTTCCTCATCAGTGACGTCAGACAATCTATAACCCTCTCCAATGGCAATCACTGTGCTCCATCGTCTGCCTTCATGGTCATTCCCATCAAGCAAAGCCATATGTCCTCGCACTATGGCTGCTTGTAACTCTAAAGGAAAGATTTGCCTTCCTCTTCATCCATAGGTATCTTTTGTCTGAATAGAAATTCATCAGTTATTCTCATAGTTCTACCAACTAAGCCTGGTAGCCATGTCAACAGAATGCGTACCACATAGTGAAAAACCTCTGGTTCTAATGGCACTGCTTGTATGGCTACCTTTCCTGCAAATGCCATAACAAACCTGCTTACGTTTAAATGATACATTCTTGGTGTCGAACACACTATGCCTTCATCAGTAAACGAAATTGTCATATTCAACTTGGTCCTTAAGTCTCGACCCAATATGTTGTCAGGTGTCTGTCTTGAATATAATAACGGTACAGACATGTTACACTCTCCTATAGAGACTGGTAGTGCGTCAGTGAAAGGAACTCTTCTTGTAGGTCCTGTGAAACCTTGAGTATTCATGGCATTTCAAGATCAAAAATGTCCCCTCTTGTATGCATGAGCGCGTTGCACCCGTGTCTACTAAAAACGAAAAAGATTTGCCTCCTATATTAACGTCAACCCTCGGTTCCTCTTGAGGATTAGGCGTTATTGATAGTATAGAACACATCAAGTCTCCCAGTGAGCTGTCCTATTGCGGGTACATTCTCATCCCCTCCATTGACAGTACCACCCCCAATTCTAGAAGTCATTAACAGTCTTGTGCTTGTGCTTTGCTATATCTGCAAAGATGACTGCTGCGACTGCCCTTGCGGTGGATTCATTGGCGGCTGCTGTGCTTGAAAGTCTTGCTGTACTCTCTGATTTTGATCAAACCCATCTCCATTCTGCTGCCAATATGCAGGCGGGTTTGACATCCCCCTCTCGAAAATTGATTATTCTGTACAAATCCTTGACTTCTAAACATACGTGCAACATGCTCTGTCATTCCGCAAATCCAACATACAAGAGATCTCCTATTCTGTCCTCCTTGCATGCATTCGTTATCATTCTGCATGTTCTGAAACTTTCTTCATCCCCTGCCCATTCACGCTTTTGCCACCTCGCTCAGTTTTCTACTCACCATATGAATTTTTCAACTTCCGAATCTTGGGATCGCACACCTCCTCAGTGGCCTCTTTAACTTTCCGTCCGTTCAGCTTCCTGTAGATGCCGGAAGGGGTTTCTGCATGAAAACAAGGGGACCTGTCTAACCTGGCTTGCAAGACTTTGCGTTATTCTAAAAACCGCTATCTGTAGGGAGCCTCATGTCCTTTCAGCCGAATGACAGAGGCTGTGTTATATTTCCGGGACCTCAAAAGCTTACTCCGGTCGATGGATTATCTAACCATCAAATCTCTGCTACCACATGAACTGGGTCTCCCAGCCCTTTCAGATGAGATAGCATTACCATGGAGATGGATGGGGATGCAGAATTTATTCAAACATCAATAATCGATACAACTCAGGTAGTTGGCAAAAGGATACTGTTTTAATATCAATTATCTAAAACAGAGAGTACAACAGACATCAACAGACATCCCCATCATGATCTCTCTCTAGATTTCTCAAAGCAATTCATAAAGAATTACATTTTTATAGCACATATTCATCATTGATGACGTTAACCTGCGTTTCACTAACGTCATCCTACGTGTTAAATCTTCAAAACCTACGGGCTAATGTGATAGGGTCTAAACAGATCATCTAGGTATTCGATCCATACTCTTTTGGGCAGTGAAATAAAGGGATTTGCTTCTTAACATCAGGTGGAGCAACTAAGCCCTTCCCTAAAAATGTGTCACTATGAACATCACTAAATATATGACGTCTAATTGGCTACACAACTATAGGACCCTTGATCATGAGGTCCTCTATCATTGGTTACTTTCTAACCTCTGTCAGTAACTTCCCAACCTACGTTAGCAGCACGCAAGCTGAGCATCCAGGTGCAGATAAGCTAGTCTTAACCATAGCTTCCCACCAATTAGCATGACCATCCATCATCACCTCAGTGGTCTGCTGTCAATTAGAGCTTTGAACTTGGAAATGTTCTTTGGTACTGAAGAATTCAGGGGAGTGAAGGCACACTCTGCCCTCATGCGTAGGTGTGACCATCATGCTCATCCAGCTCCTTCTCCCCACGTGACTAAAGACCAACAAATTGAGCTTTCGATGTATTGAAATGCTATTCTTCAATAGATCTCTGATGTCTTCTTGTTTTTGTTCATGCCTTCTGAACAGGAGCTTCGTTCTTTCACATGATGTGTATTCAATGTCAGCTCACCCAGTTTGATATGGCCTTGGATCGATCCATGTCCCGGGAGGATAGCTCAGCGGCAGCGTGCGCGTCTTGGAAGCAAGACGACACAAAGCAACAACAGGTTCGATCCCCGGGTCCGCGCTTAGAAACCTCTGGGTGTTTAAGCGCGTTATAAATACGTAACTAAGACAAAAAAAAAAAAACAACACAATTACACAACTAAGAAAAAACAAACAATTCCTGTAACAGCACCTCGATGCCTGTGGGCTGTGTGAGCGCTTTATAAATGTTAAATAAATAAATAAATAAATAAATAAATAAATCCAACCTCGCCTTTCTGATTTTCATCTGTAACTCACTTATTTTCTGATTGTGACAAATGAAAAAGCGGCCTTCCTTCTTTTGCTCAGCACTGCTATTGTATGCAGTGGGAACATCCATCCTTTACTGACTCCATTATATATATATAAATATATGTTGACGCATGCCGCACTCTATTCACTATAAAGCTAGCCTTTAAGAATACTTCATCTGCTTGCGTTTCTTAGCATATTTACATGTATGAAATAACTCGATCTCATTATTTCTGTAGCATACATTTCTTCATCTTGATCCCAAGATGTCATGTATCTCGATACTTTCTTGATGCCTTATAGAATTTTCTGCATTCTCTGGTCTCTCTGGTCGCTGCATCTCTTCTCTATATACGGCAGATTTGCTCTGTATGACATCATTATCTCTCTTCGTCAATCCTATTGTCCTTCTTTCTTCCAGACTATCACTCGGACAGCCATCATACTGTCTCATACGCGGGTATGGTTGCCTCAATGGGAACCTTGCTTCCAAGATTCTCCTTGGTATCTGTAATTCAAATAGCTTTGTACGTGCGTCATATTCTGGTTTACAGAAGATAGGCAATATGGGTGAAGTGATTAAGGTGGAGATATTTAGCTCTTTCTCTAAAGTCTTGTGTATGAACTATATCAAATACCGATGCTCTAACATAATTGCATAATCCTAAAAACGGTTAAATCAGCTTTATCGTGTGTGGTTTTGACGTTTTCAGGATCGCCTCAGCTCTTTCAGGTGTAACTTCCTTTCCTTCGTGCGAGATTAACTGTCCTATGTAAAACACTTCTTCATGACAATACTGCAATTTCTCTTTGTCCATCTTATACCCTTTGTCTGCTAAAATAATCATTTGTTGAATCGAGTTTCATCTGCACTCTTCTTCTGATGTGCTACAGACCAAAATATCATCTACGTATTGCAGCACAACACTGGGCAAATCAATATTGCTTAGGTCCATCTGCAGGACCCTACTGAAAATCAATGGAGATTCACAGTACCGTTGGGGCAAACGTGTGCTGTTCAGCTTAGTTTGACAAAAAGTAAATGAACTGAGATCTTGGGAATCTTTATGCAGCAGGATTGAGAAAAATGCATTTTTCAAGTCAATCACTGTGAAATATCGTGCCTCAACAGGAATACTACATAGTATTGTCGCCAGATTCGGAACTAGAGGAAACTCTGCCTCAACAATCTCGTTAATTGGCCTCATATCTTAAATTAAACACCATGGCAGACCCTTTGATTTCTTGATAGGATACACTGCAGAATTACATGGTGACTCTGACATCTGTGATGTGCCTTGATCCATCATGGCTGATATTGTCTTAATAATACCTTTGTCTGCCTCTCGAGATATGGATACTGTCTTGCTCGAGGTAAGATTACTCCTGGTTTCAATTTAATTATAACCCCTCCCATGCCTTTTAACAAGCCTACATCATAGGGGCCCGTAATCCATACAGAAATTGGTACTTTCTCCATGTCTTCATCAAAGAATGCGGGATGCTGCCATACTAGCAACATTTCTTGTAGGGCCTCTCGTCTTTCTGTCCTTATCCAATATGTATTGCTCATCTCGGACACTACTTCATCATCTGACGGGTCGTCTCTAAACATATCCTTGTCAGTGACATCAGTCAATCTACATCCTTGCACAAGAGAAATGACTGTTCTTCATGGCAATCCTTTATCCCAACCTTCGAGCATGGCCAATTCTCCTCGCACTATGGCTACCTGCAATTCCAAAGCAAAAACCTGTCCCCACTCTTCGTCCATGGGTATCTGTGGCCTGAACAGAAATTCATCAGGTATTCTAATGACCTTTGGGCTCTAACGGCGCTCCTCGCATTGATATTTGCCCTGTAAATACATAAATAAATGCGCCCACGTTTAATTAATGTATTCTTGGCATTGAACACACTATGCCTTCATCAGTGAAAGAAATCATCATATTTAGTTTTGTCATTAAATCTCTGCCCAGTATATTAGCTGGTGCCTGTCTTGAATACAACAATGGGACAAACATATCACACTCTCCTGTAGAGACTGGCAATTTCTCAGTAAAAGGAGCTCTACTTTTAGCTCCAGAGAACACCTGAGCATTCATGGCATTTCCAGATAACGAAAACGTCCCTTCTCGTATGCATGAGCGAGTTGCTCCTGTGTCTACTAAAAAAGAAAAGGATTTACCTCCTATGGTAGCATCATCCCTTGGTTCCTTTTGAGGATTTGGCATCACCGATAGTACTTAACACATAAAGTCACCCTGTGAGCTGTCCTATTGTGGGTACATACGTATTCCCGTACCTGTAAAAGGATTCCCTCCTGCAATAGTGGCACCCCCTACTCTAGGAGTCAATAGTTGTCCTGTATTCACGCTCTGCTGTATCAGCATGGGTGTATGCTGTGACTGTCCTTGAGGTAGATTCAATGGTGCTTTCTGTGGTTGAAAAGCCTGTTGCATTTGCAATACTTGTGTTTGATACACTGTCTGATCTTGAGCGAACCTGTCCCTATTTTGTGGTCTATATGCTGGAGGATGGCTATGGTGATAGGATCTAAAACAAAAGGATTGAATGCCTTTTTTTCGACACCAAAAGGACCAAATAAAAGGGTAATTTTTTTTTTATGGGGGGGTACACCGCCCGCCCCAACCGGGCATTTTCTTTTTAAAAAAACAATTTTTTTTTGCATAATAAACGCAAACATATATAAATAAATAAATAAAAAAGCATTCAACCCTTTTTTTCCGGTCCTTTTGGATTTGAAAAAAAGGGCATTTGATCCTTTTTTTTCGATCCTTTTGCTGGACACCCTGGAGGATAAGCTGTCCCCCCTCTTGAAAATTGCCCTTTTTGCACATACCCTTGGCTCCCACATGTTCACGCAATATGTCCTGTCATTCCACATGTCCAGCACACAGGAGGGAATCTCCTAACATGCTCTTCCTGCATGCGGGATTACCACCTTGGTTATTCTGAAAGTTTCCCTGATTTGATTAGCCTAAAAGCCTTCTCTTCCATGGAAGCCTGCCGGCATAAAACTGTTCCCTCCTTGATCGGACTGCCGTTGGTTATTCACCTGCTGCATACCTGCTGTCTGCTGAGATCATAGCGGTTCTGCACTGGTCAACATCGCCCCTTCTATAGCATATTTTGACAACTTCTCCTGCACTAGTTTAGCTTCGTAGCATCTTCTATCTTTCGATTATTCTCTTGCAAAAATCGGCAATGTTGCACAATGGTCAGCTGTATTTGCGGCCATGGCTTTACCTCCATGCCCACCAGCTTATTGAGCTATCTCTGTACCTGCTCTAGCAACCCCTGATATAAAATATGATAAAATACAGGTATCGATTTTCCCCAAGGCTCTCGAGTTTCCAAAGACCACTGTTCTTGAAAATTCTGAATGTAAGCAAGCAGATCTTTACCTTCTTGCATCTTTTGTGCCATAATTGCACCCATATCTGACATATCGGGATATTATACTCTAAGCGCTTTCCCAACTGCTGCTCTACAATTATTAAACAGTACTCCATCATCCGCTGTGTTCTGTGCTGTGACACTTGCGTATCCTGCCCTCGTCCAAATGTCATCAGCCCTTTCCACGAGGATAGCTGCTAGAAGACCCCTAATGTCCCCTATAGCTAATGGGCCTCATTAGGAGTGTTGTGGTAAGGCAACAATGGCGCTGGTAGTGCTACTGGCGCCGTTGTTACCTCGCCGCAACATTCCGAGCTTGCTCGCGGGTGCCGCTCTGGATGCCTGGTCAGACCAGGCGTGCAGAATGGCACCCGTGAGGAGACCAGGATGGTAGCAGCGGTATCGTTATTAACGGTACCGCTGCTACCATCCTTCCCATTCCCATTGAGCCCTTTTGGGGCTCAAATGGGAATGGGGATGTACCGGGTCCGGGTCCCGCGAATGGGAATTAATGGGCCCTCCAAGGTCGGAATGGCCCAGTAAGTCCCCTTTTGCGGGACGCAGACCCAGACCCGAGTTTGGAGGTAGCCATGCCCTTATTAAGGGCATACGAGTAGCATGGCTACCTCCAAACTCGTAATGAGGCCCAATGTGTTTCCTCCTGTTGTTTTTTCCAATTCATAAATCCATCAAACTCGGGAGCTTACACCTTAGATTATCCTTATCCATCTGGGGCCATAGGATATATTGCGGTCTGGCCCCTCGTTTTCCTAACAAGGGAAATTGCGAAATCCCAAAAATCTCCCATTGTCTGCCTGTTCATAGCAGGGAAAATGGTTTCTGATTGTCTTCTTCCTGGTAATGACCTCAGCCTGCTCACATATGGTGGTAATTCTCCCCTCTCAGTAAGAGGTCATCTTTTAGGTCGCTTTGGCTGCGTTATAGGCTCTGGTGTCCTTTCTTTAGGTAGTGTCATGATCACTGCTTCCAAGGAGCCAGGACCAGCCCAACGTCCTTGGAAGCAGGCTCCTAATCCTAAGCCTAGGCACCAGCAGGTCCCTACTGGGACCTTTTGGACCTTGTCCTGGCGCCGGTGGCACCAGGCTCATCAAAGCCATCGGTCCCGGCACTGGAAGCGCCGGGCTCATGATATGTGTGAAGATGCTTGGGTGGATTTACCTGCAGCAGACCATGCTGCTTACTTACCAGCTACATAGGAATCCTCTGTAAGCCGGAACTATTTTCTTACCTGGGTGGGGCAAGCTCCACGCCCTGAATACAACACTGGAACTCTTCTGGAACAGGAACTCTTTTCTTACCTAGGCGGGGCCGTGGAGGAAGACGCCTCATCACTCCTAGGCTATTTAAACCACACCCGATTGATGAAGCGTGCTTCGCGTTATTCTGCATCTGCAGCAGAACGCTCACCGAGTCTGTTCCATCTTTTCTTCTTCCGATCCTGTACCTGCAAGAACAATACTTACCATTCCAGTATTCAGTCTTCAGCAGCGCCTGTAAAAGACAAGAAACAACAGGTTAACACGACGACTTCACATGCAACGCATTCCTTACCTGGTCCATCGGCAGCGACCATTTCTTCACGCTGCACCTCCGCCTGTGGAGACAAAAGCAGAGTTATTACGTACCGGCAATCCGCAAATTCCGGATGTTTTCAACACTGCAACCCAGCATCTGAAAGACAAAAGAAGAGACATTAGACAGGTATTTACTTACGCCCATCGCGCTCTCCACAATACAGCGCCTGCAACTACTCCGGCGTTTTCCATCACCTCTTCAGCACGAACTCACAGCTGTGAAGGAAAGAGACAGTTAAAGCGCTTGCATCTACTCACGCATTTCCAAGCGCTTCTTTCCAAGGCTCTGGCTCCAGCTTTGGCTCTCTTCATTCCATCTTCTAACACTAGAGCCCTGCAAAACAAATAGAACAAAGCATTATTCCGAGCCCTGTTCAATACTTACGTGTCCACGCACCTAAAGACTATATGGACTAAAAGGTGTCCGGAAACTCACCGCTCGTGCTGTTAACGGCGGTTGCGATCCTCTGATGTTAAGAGGCCTACGTTTCACCCAGTGAAGGAACTGGCAACGGCACCCTGCACCAGACGCAGATGGAGAGCCCAGCATTCACCTATCTAAGGTGAGCACGTTGGCCTGGGGGCTCTACGGAGAAGCTTAGACGAGAGAGAGAGAGAGAGAGAGAAGGACACTCAATTGCCCAGATCTTTAACCCCATATATTCTTTCATCTGCAGAAATCTCACCCTTCGAGTTTGACACACAGTGCGAAGAGGCTCAGCCCCAGAAGCCAATCGAGTCCTGCACATCACTTTTCGAGTCACAGACTCCTTCCTGCCTAGACCAGCGCCTCCGTGGGAATCAGGTGAGCATTACAGAACGCGAAGCCCACCACAAAACTCCTACCCAGGCGCAATGGAAACCTCGGACACAGACCAACTGGCCCGATTGCTTGGGGAACTAAGAGCAGAGGTACATGCAGCTCATCAGGAAACAAACTCTTTGAGAAGAGAGCTGATAATATCCAAGGAGCGAACGGAGGACCTCGCTAGGCAATTACTACAAACGCAGGCAGGACAGACTCCTTTGCCCGCTCCAGGAGTAAGTTACCCTTCAGCATCCTCAAATCCAGTGCAAATCAATCTACCCGGTAATGTGCCTTTGGCTCCACCCGAACGCTTTTCTGGTGACCCAAAGAAATTTGCAGTGTTTATCAACCAGTGCCGCCTACACTTCTTATGTCGCCCAGCTGCCTTTCCAACAGACCAGACCAAGGTGGCTTTCGTGCTTTCTTATCTCAGTGGCAGTGCCGCAGATTGGTCGATCCCTTTGGTCACTCAGGATGATCCGGTCCTTCACGATTTTCAGGCCTTCCAGTCCAGCATGGAGAAACTGTTCGCAAGACATGCCCAGGGGCAGGCCTTGGACAATGAACTCCTTTCGTTACGACAGGGTAATCAAGACCTCTTGACTTATATTGCCTCATTCAATAGACTTATAGTGGAAACTCAATGGCCGGAGGATAAAAGAATAACGCTTTTCTACAGAGGCCTGCGCGGAGAGAGCTCAAGGATGTGTTAGCTCAAATTGTGAATCCTCCACAAGAATGCTCAGACTATATTGACTTAGTTGTCCAATTAGACCACCGATTACAGAACAGGAAGGCTGATCGTTCCAAATTTGATACCCGAGTATTTCCTAAACCACAGACCTCTACTAGGGGAGCCGACACCGTGGAACCCATGCAACTAGGGGGCATGAAAGGACCTTTAACTCAAAAGGAGCGGGAAAGAAGAAGACAGCTGCAATTATGCCTCTATTGCGGAAACTCGGGGCACTTTCTTCGAGACTGCCCAGTGAAACCAGCTAAGAAGGCTGTAGGAGCCGCAGATACCTGTACCCAAAATTCTGAGCAGGGAAACGACCTAGCCCGACAAGTGTAGAGGTCCTCTTGCCGAGCCTTAAAATCTGTCCCGTGACCTCGCATTTCGTGGTGCCTATGGTCCTCATTAGCCCAGAACGTCCGGATCGTTTGCATGCAATTGAAGCTTACATCGAGAGCGGAGCAATCGGTAATTATGTGGACCGTGAAATGGTATCAAGGATGAATCTACCTCTTGTCCCTAAGGCAGTAAAAGACGTCATTACTACAGTGGATGGCACGGAGATAGCCTCCGGACCAGTAACGCATGCCACCCAAGAAGTGACGTTAGTGAGCCAAGATGGACACCGGGAGAAAATCGTGTTCGATGTGATCAAGGCCCCTCAGTTCCAGATCATTCTGGGAATTCCTTGGTTAGAGAAGCACAATCCTCAGATCGATTGGCGAGCAAAGACGGTTCAGTTTCCAGAATGTTTTACCACTTGTTATCCTCGGCCTGATGTTTTACTGGCAGCGATCTCTTCCGAGGTTCCCAAATTACCTCCCGAATTCCAGGAATTCCAAGACGTCTTTCGGAAGGACCAAGCTAACACCCTGCCTCCTCATAGGTCCTACGACTGTCAAATAGACCTGATACCCGGAACAACTCCTCCTTGTAGTAGGATTTATGCCCTCACCGAGCCAGAGAATCTTCACCTCAGACAATATCTGGACCAATACCTAGCTAACGGGTTTATCGGTCCTTCAAAATCTCCAGCTTCCTCGGCTTTGTTCTTCGTTCCGAAAAAGGAATGAGACCTTAGGACTTGCATAGATTACCGCGCCCTGAATCAAATCACCGTTAAAAACAGATACCCGTTACCTTTGATCCCTGAACTCCTTTACCAAGTCAAAGACGCATGTATTTATACAAAGTTGGATCTCAGAGGAGCCTACCACTTGGTACGAATAAAAGAGGGCGATGAATGGAAGACGGCATTCCGCACCAAGTATGGGCTGTTCGAATATCAAGTGATGCCCTTTGGACTTTGTAACGCTCCTGCCGCTTTTCAGTATTTTATGAATGATGTCCTTAGAGAACTCATAGATGTGTGTGTTGTTGTCTACATTGATGACATCCTCGTCTATTCATCATCTGAAGAGGAACACCAGAGACACGTCAAAGAGGTTCTCGAGAGATTGCGTCAACATAACCTTTTTGCTAAGCTCGAAAAATGCGTTTTCAACGCAACTGAAGTTGAGTTCCTGGGTTTCATATTGTCACCTGACGGAGTCCATATGGATTCAAAGAAAGTCGATGCAATCATTAAGTGGCCATCACCAACCTCTGTAAAAGGAGTTCAAAGCATGTTAGGCTTTGCTAACTTTTACCGCAGATTCATTCCTGAATTCTCTCGGATAGTCCAGCCCATAACCGCTCTGTTAAAGAAGAACAAACGTTTTGAGTGGTCTACTGAAGCAGAACAAGCTTTTCAGGACTTAAAAGCTAAATTCATTTCTGCACCTGTTCTAAAACATCCTCGCCCAGAACTCCCCTACATCATGGAAACGGATGCTTCTAGTCTTGCTATGGGGGCAGTTTTATCACAAAGAGATCCGGTCACACACCAATTACATCCTGTAGCCTTTTGGTCCCGCAAATTCTCGGCTCCCGAGATCAACTATTCAATTACAGACAAGGAACTTTTAGCCATCAGATCGGCCTTTAAAGCCTGGCGGCATTATCTTTTGGGAGCCAGACACACAGTCACCGTAATGATTGATCACCGCAATTTACAATATCTGAAGACATCCAAAGCTCAGTCTTCCAGACAGCTTCGCTGGGCTCTGTTTCTGGCTGAGTTTGACTTTATAATTACTTATCGACCAGGCAGTAAAAACGGAAAAGCAGATGCTCTCTCCCGGATGGGAGTAGATGAACATTTGACCAATCCAGAACCAATACCCATAATCCCAGAACAAAGGATTTTGGGTTTGGTCAGCACTCAATCCTTTGCAGACATCAAGACTACAGTCAAATCACTCCTAAATCCGGCCGATTTGCAGGACTGGCAATTAAAGGGAAAAGAATTCTCAGTGGATCAAGACCTACCATATTTCTGAGGACGATTATACTTGCCCTGTGAGAAAATACAAAAACAAGTAATCTCCTGTTATCACGACTCTCTAATGGAGGGTCACCCTGGCATTACCAAAACCATAGAAAAGATCAAAAGACATTTCTGGTGGCCATCATGGAAGAAGGATATTAGAGACTTTGTAATCTCCTGCGGTGTGTGTGCCCAGAATAAAAGTCAAAAGGAGAAACCAGCCGGCCTATTACACCCATTAGACATCCCTCCCTGTCCATGGCATACCCTGTCCATGGATTTCATCACGGACTTACCTCCATGCTCAGGGTATAGTACCATTTTAGTAGTCGTGGATCTATTCTCCAAGATGGCTCACTTCATTCCTCTGAAGGGCCTACCTTCAGCTTCAGTATTGGCCCGAGAATTCTTAGAAAACATCGTTCGGTTACACGGTTTTCCCTCGGTTTTGGTCTCCGATAGGGGAAGTCAATTCATCTCCCACTTTTGGCGAAGTTGCTGTCGTCTAGCCCAAATTGATGTAAGACTTTCAACCAGTCACCATCCCCAAACTGACGGACAAACCGAGAGGACAAATCAGACTTTAGAGCAATATCTATGTTGCATGCTCCAACAAACTAAAAACCCTTGGAAGGATATTCTTTGGATCGCTGAATACGCTTACAACAATTCGACTCATTCTGGAACCGGGAAGACTCCCTTCTTCCTATTATACGGACACCATCCTAGAACCTCTAACCTGGATCCTCCCCAAGAATTCAAAACACCTGCTGTGGATTACTTGCACTCGGAGATCACTCGTGCTTTTAAGGAAGCCACTGCCCATCTGCAAAGAGCTAAAGCTCAATTCAAAAAAGGAGCAGATCGACACCGTAAAGAAGCCCCTCACTACGCAGTAGGAGACCAGGTCTGGTTATCCACTAAGCACCTGCCTCTAAAAGGACCCCGCCCCTTCATCCCAAGATACCTTGGACCCTATCTCATCTCTGCCATAGTTAATCCGGTGGCTGTCAAATTGGAATTACCTGCGCATATGAAAATACATCCAGTCTTTCATGTCTCCTTATTAAAACCAGTACAACCAGAAACCCGATTGACTAAACTCCCAGAACCTGTTTTGGTAGAAGGAGAACTTGAATTCGAAGTAAAGAACATCCTAGACTCCAAAATCGCCAAATCTAAATTATATTACCTGATTGATTGGAAAGGATACGGCCCCCAGGAAAGATCTTGGGAACCCTCAGAATATGTCCACGCACCTCGTCTGGTCAAGAAATTCCATCTGAATCACCCCGACAAGCCAAAACCCCCGGAGAAGACACGCTTAGGAGGAGCCTTGAGGGGGGGTGCTGTCATGATCACTGCTTCCAAGGAGCCAGGACCAGCCCAACGTCCTTGGAAGCAGGCCCCTAATCCTAAGCCTAGGCACCAGCCGGTCCCTACTGGGACCGTTTGGACCTTGTCCTGGCGCCAGTGGCACCAGGCTCATCAAAGCCATCGGTCCCGGCACTGGAAGCGCCGGGCTCATAATATGTGTGAAGATGCTTGGGTGGACGTACCTGCAGCAGACCATGCTGCTTACTTACCAGCTACATAGGAATCCTCTGTAAGCCGGAACTATTTTCTTACCTGGGTGGGGCAAGCTCCACACCCTGAATACAACACTGGAACTCTTCTGGAACAGGAACTCTTTTCTTACCTAGACGGGGCCGTGGAGGAAGATGCCTCATCACTCCTAGGCTATTTAAACCACACCCGATTGATGAAGCGTGCTTCGCGTTATTCTGCATCTGCAGCAGAACGCTCACCGAGTCTGTTCCAGCTTTTCTTCTTCCGATCCTGTACCTGCAAGAACAATACTTACCATGTCAGTATCCAGTCTTCAGCAGCGCCTGTAAAAGACAAGAAACAACAGGTTAGCACGACGACTTCACATGCAATGCATTCCTTACCTGGTCCATCGGCAGCGACCATTTCTTCACGCTGCACCTCCGCCTGTGGAGACAAACGCAGAGTTATTACGTACCGGCAATCCGCGAATTCCGGATGTTTTCAACACTGCAACCCAGCATCTGAAAGACAAAAGAAGAGACATTAGACAGGTATTTACTTACGCCCATCGCGCTCTCCGCAATAGAGCGCCTGCAACTACTCCGGTGTTTTCCATCACCTCTTCAGCACGAACTCACAGCTGTGAAGGAAAGAGACAGTTAAAGCGCTTGCATCTACTCACGCATTTCCAAGCGCTTCTTTCCAAGGCTCTGACTCCAGCTTTGGCTCTCTTCATTCCATCTTCTAACGCTAGAGCCCTGCAAAACAAATGGAACAAAGCATTATTCCGAGCCCTGTTCAATACTTACGTGTCCACGCACCTAAAGACTATATGGACTAAAAGGTGTCCGGAAACTCACCGCTCGTGCTGTTATGGCGGTTGCGATCCTCTGATGTTAAGAGGCCTACGTTTCACCCAGTGAAGGAACTGGCAACGGCACCCTGCACCAGACGCAGATGGAGAGCCCAGCATTCACCTATCTAAGGTGAGCACGTTGGCCTGGGGGCTCTACGGAGAAGCTTAGACGAGAGAGAGAGAGAGAGAGAGAGAGAGAGAGAGAAGGACGCTCAATTGCCCAGATCTTTAACCCCATATATTCTTTCATCTGCAGAAATCTCACCCTTCGAGTTCGACACACAGTGCGAAGAGGCTCAGCCCCAGAAGCCAATCGAGTCCTGCACATCACTTTTCGAGTCACAGACTCCTTCCTGCCTAGACCAGCGCCTCCGTGGGAATCAGGTGAGCATTACAGGTAGGTCCAAATCTGACCATCTCACTTCCTTGTCTGTCTGAAAGCATCCCTCGGGATTGCATGCACCAGCACCCCCCTCCCCATGGAAGGTTTCCCTGTCTTCGTCTGACATATCTTGTCCCCAACTAGTATGACTGTCCTCCTTCTTGTCTCTGTTTAAACTTAGCCTGTCCAAAGACAGGGCTCTATGCTCGAGGCTAAACAGGCCTCTCTCCTTGCCTCGTAACTGGGCAATTTCAGATCGATCGTCTTTCCCTTTATTTCTCGATTCAATTTTTGTTCTAATCTCCTGATAAGCCTTCTTGATTCTGTCTCCAATGCTTCCAATCTCATAATCCCACTCTAGATTTCCTCGAGAAGGTCCTGGCATAGGTTCCTGTTGTGGGAGGAACTCCTCTATGTCCTCCAATGCCACTAATGTATTTGGTTCCATTAGCTCTTTCTCAATACGATCTGCCTCTGCCTTCTCTTTCATTCCATTTCCTCATCCAATTCTCTTTGTTTCTTTGCTTCCTCCCTAATTCTTTCCTCTTCCTGTCTTTTTGCTTCTCTTCTTTAATTTTCCCTACTCACCTCGTCATCTCTGCATCTTTGCATTCTTTTGTCTCATGATTTCTGTTCTTCCTCTTCTTCTCTTTTCTTTTCTAGCCTGTCTCGTTCTTCGATTGCTCTCTGCCCATTGTTGTATTTTCTTTGCTCTTCTGCTCTTTCTTCTTTTCTTAACTGTTCTTCCTGATACATTTGCACTTGTCTCTGTCTACTCTTTCTTTTAGACTTGCCTTCTTTCAATCATTTCTCTCATTGCCTGTCTTTTTTATCTTGTTCATCTTGATCTTCCCCTTGCCGTACTTCCTCAATGCTCTTCTGATCAAGTTTGAGCAATATCTGACTACCCATACATTCATTCTGTATGAGCGCTATCTCATCAGCTTCATCCTTTTCTCCTTTCCATCTCTTTATTTCTCATTCCATATCTAGAGTCATACTCGGCCATTCACTTCTCTCTTTGTTCCGTAAGACTTTAGAGATCACATCCCTTTCTGGAGTTTTTTGCAGACTCTTGTCACTATAATAAGTAGGCAGCTCATGTGTCGGATTACTGTATCCTGTCACTGCCTTAAGCTCTCTTAACGAATACAATCCTTCATCTGTTGTGCTATAGCCATTTAAGTCAGGCACGGTAGAAGGAGCAGAAGGCTCAACACCCCCCTCTTTACACTGGCTAAGCATCCAGTCTTCAGGAGGCGGGTCTTCCCTTTCCTCCTGATACTTTTTCCAAAGCTCTAGGCTAGTTTACCTCTTTTCCAATTTCTTTCCCGTGTACGCAGCATGCAAGTATGTAATCATGTGTTGCAAAACAGCTTTTGACAGTGATCCCCCTTGTCGCCATGGCATGAACATCTTATCTGCCGTGCCCTTAACCCATTCTGCACAATATTGTTTAAGATTTGGTGCGTGTTTTGGCAGATGTTTGCACAGGTGCATGAATGGAGTAACATCCTCCATCCTGACAAGTCACAATCGACTGTCACTACTTACCGTTATTTTACACAGAAAATACTTTTCAGAAAAACAATACATATGAGCATGCACCAATCGTCGCTGCTCCAAACCTCTATATCTCACTTTATTTCAATCCACCTATTCAGTCGACACTGTTAACAACTAAATAAATACATAATCTATTCTCAGCCTTTTACCATAATTTATTATGTGTTGCTCTTTGACATTTCATCATTTTCTCAACACATATACAATGCAGAAACTGACAGACTGGCCAGCCCCACATATATCTCTACCAACGCTCCTCACGGCTACTCTCACCCCTGAAATGACTCCTGATGGGGAGTGTGAATTGATTCCTTTAACAGATCTATCTGTTTGTAGCCTCAATAGCCACTTGGATTTTGAAACAACTCCTTCTAGAGGTCCCTGGATGTAGGATTCTGGGCTTATTTTATGGATCGCTCCTCGTCCATATATCTTTAGTTGATGCTCTTCGTCATTAACTCAAATACCCAATCAACCCTCTGTTACTTTCTTCCCATTATCACTTTCCCCATTTACTGCACAATTATTTTGCCACCTTTCTCAATCTACTCACCATTCGCTTTACCGCTCCTGACCCTCAGGGTCATCTCCTCCTCAACCGCCATCTTAGCCTTCGGTCCGCTCAGCTGCCTGTAGAAACCGGTAGGGGAATTCCGTGAAAGAGGAACCCGTCCCACCTGTCTCGTTGTGTCTTGCAAGATCTTGTTTCAGCCGCTATCCACAGGAAGCCTCACGGTCCTCCAGTTAAATGGCAGAGGATATCCGATATTTCCGAGACCCTTAAAGGCTTAATGGATCAACGGATCTTTAACCATCCTACCTCTGCTACCACGTGAACCCATAGAGCTAGGGCCCTTTAAGATTAGGTAGCAATACTTAGAGATGGATGAGGATGCAGAATGTACTCAAACCTCAATAATCAAAACTGACTTCGGAAGTTGGCAAAACTTTGTTCTGTTTTAGTTCCAATTACCTAAAACGCGGAGGTGACAACGGACATCATCTGACGTTCACTCGAGCTCTCAATGCATTTCAGAAAAAAACATAACTTTTATAGTCAAAACCCGTCATCAATGACGTCACACTACATGGCAAATTACAAAAACCTACTTGGGGATGTGACAGGCTCTGCGGGAACATCTAAGTATATGTTCCATACTGATGGGGGGGTAGTGATTGGGTCTCTAACATCAAGTGGACAGCTAAGCCCACTTCTAGTACAAGTCATCTTCATCGTCATAAAATACACGACGATTCATTGGTTACAAAAACTATAGGGCTCTCTTAATACGTGGCCCTCTACAATTGGTTGGCATCCTTGTACCCTTCTGGAATATTCTACACGCTAGCAGCACGCAGGCTACCACTCCAGGTGCATGGAGGGTCGGCATGGTCATGCCTCCCCACCCAAATAGCCCAACATCTGTCATCACTATTGCTGTTTGCCACTCAGACCCAATGTCTATTTTCATCAGACCATGTGATTGGAGACTACGTTTTCGAGCTCTGCTGCATAAAATACTATTAAATGATGAACTCTTGACACCTTCAGTGTTTTTCCATTTCACCTCAAACAGAAGTTTGTTTCTTTCTCACGTTCATTGTAACTACTTGATAGACAACCAGGCTCACAGTGGCCTCAACTCTTGGTGCTGGACCAGCCAAGCCTTTCTTGAATTTATCCTTCGCCATTAGCTGTTTTCCAACTGCACCACACTAAAAAACCTTTCTAATCACAGGGTTTCAAGCTTTGCTAAAGTGCATCATGGAGCATCCAGGTTCTATACATTCTTATGCATATATATTGGTGCATCGCCGCAAACTATTCACTACATAGCCACCCTTAAAATCATTTTGTCTACTTGCGTTACTGCATCTGTACAAGTGTAAAATTACTTTGCATTTTCTTCAGCGTTTCTTTGCATGAGCATCTTCATCTCGAGCCCGAAATGTTGCTCATCTGAGACACCTCCTCTTCAGTTGTTATAGAATGTTTATGTTCTTCCGTCTTACGTATCTTTTCAGGGTACGTCAGTCATTGTCTGCATGATGTCACCATTCTTCTTTCTCTCTCATTTTTATACTTCTTCCAGAACCTCTTCCAAAAGAACGTTATTTCTTTGTCCATGCATATTTTCTCAATGGATACCTTGTTTCAAGGATTATTTGTGGTACAGGCATTTGCACTGGAACTGCATGTGTTGCTATTTCCGATTCCCAACATATAGGCAACATGGGGGAGGAGTTTCTGATAGGGATACTTGACTCCTCCTCTACATATATAGCCTGACAAAAGCGAAAGAGCTCCAGTGGTATAAGACACAATTGAAGGCCTTCATGACTCAGGATACTTCTCTTCTGGAAACAGAAATACCATAAGAAGGGGGACAGAGTGGACAAGATTCTTGCATGGAGATTGAGGGAGGAGAGGAAGCAGAGAACAATTGAAGCTATAAATACTGAGGAGGGCGGGACTAGCTTCGACCTTGGGGGATTAGGGAAGGCATTTGCAAAATACTATAGAGACCTCTATGCATCGGAATGGAGGGGTGAGGAAGCACAGATTGACAACTTCTAGAGGGGGCTACCCCTTACGGGGCTCTCCCAGGATATGGTGGAGAATCTTGAGTGCCCTATAAGTGTAGAGGAAGTCTTAAAGGCAATCAGGGGTATGAAGTCAGGGACAGCTCCGGGGGAAGATGGCTTCTCAATTAAGTTTTATAAGTTATTCAAGTCATTGTTGGCCCCTTACCTAGTGAAAGTGTTTAACGCATGCCTGCAGTGGGAGGCCCTACCCCCTGCAATGTTGCTTGCAACAATAATGGTGATCCTAAAGGAGGGGAAAGATCCCACCATATGTGCCTCGTACAGACCCATAGCCCTCATGAACAGTGATGTAAAGATTCTGGCAAAAATCCTGGGAACAAGACTAGAGTGTGGAATGCCGAAACTGGTACATGGAGACCAGATGGGCTTCATAATAGGGAGACAGGGATCAGACAATATACAGAAGACCATAGATTTGATTCACTGTACTCAGCAGGGGGGCCTGGATGCTTGCTTGATATCTCTGTACTCAGAGAAAGCATTCAATATGGTGGAATGGCCCTTCATGATGAAGGTCCTGCCGAGGAGGGGGTTCAAGACAAACTTCCTGAGATGGGTAGTGGAACTCTACAATAACTCTATAGGTAAAGCCTAGGGGTCGTTATGGCAGATAGTGCGCTAGTTCGTACGCCACAGAAGTACAATCACTAGTATTATACTGGTGATCAGAAATGAGCTGCTTTGAGACTCTTCAAATGGTACCCCCTAGTGAGTATCAAATATAATGAAATATACAGCAGAATGAAGGTACATTCAACGCGCAAATCTCATGTGTTTAGATTTTCCAGTATGAATTCACAGTGAGTCTTTTGACTGTAACACGTCTTGATATTTATTTTGAATTCATCTCCCATACACTAATAGTCATCTGGCAAACCATGTAGTTTGGCCAACATGACACATCATTTCCTCAATGCCTGTCCAAAAATCAACACACCCACAGGATGACCACCAATGAGAACAAGCTGGGTTGGGATGGTGGTGGGCCAAGACACTGTTGGTGGATGGTGCCACTGAACCAGTAAGTGGAGAGTGGAGAGTTTATTGGGCAGGCTGAAAGTGCCGATGTACTGAGAGATCCTTGTTTCTGTGTGTCTGGTCATGGAGAGGTGTATCCTTCTTTGAGGAACCCATAGACACTCCCTCATTACGGGCCACGCTGCTGGAGGATAATGATGAATAGGGGGAATTGGAGGCTGGCATGTAGCTTTAGATCAATCAGATCATGCCTCTATTTCATGTTCTTGTGCATTGCAGTGGCTCTCAGGGAGAAATCCTTCTTTGGTACACCCTGTTTCCTAGCAACTTACATAAGTTGCACATCAAATTGCCTTCCTCTCTCCTCATGGTTTTTCATCCGTAATGCTAAAATGGTCCCAGACCAACGATGACAAGGTAGGAACTGTACAGAGTTGGGCTATCTCCTGTGCCATCTGAAATTTGACAAGGGAAAAGAAGGTGGCAATCGGGGCAGGGATGACAATGAAGACTCTGCCACTGCCACATGGGTTGGTGGTAGAGAGCGATGGGGAGGAGGCATGGCCACTGCTCAGAGTCCTTATGCCTGTTGTGGTGGATGTGCCTGGGGAAGACAGAGCTACAGTTAAATTAATGCAAGAGGAGTGCATTGTGGCTATAGATGGACTAGAGTTCTTTCAGGACAGTGATTTCAACAACTTTGGAGTTGAACAGGAGATAGTGAAAGCTCAGCAGAGAGAAGGTGCTGTGACCTCAGTCTCTTCATCCTCGTAGGCCATCTTTTGTGAGGACCACCTCTATCTCATCCACCTATTGCTCTTCCATTTCGTCCAGCATCATAATATGCACCCTTCCTCATCACTCTACACCCGTCCCATACCTCTCCTGCACCTTCTGCCTGCTGGGTATCCAGTTCGTATTTGATTTGCCACTCTGGTGGGATCAGCAACATTTTTGATGTTGTGTACTTTCCCAAAGTGGTTGGCAAAGCGCTTATTTAACTCTCAATTTTTGAAGGCCCTCTTACGTTTTAAGACAAAGCTTTCAGACAGTAAGGGCCTGATTTAGAAAAGAAATTCAATGGTAATGCCCCTATGTTAAAACATTTTTGTAAATCAAGCCTTTTCCCAAGTGCAGGTGTCGATGTGGACGACAAAGTGTTAAACAAGAAATGTGATTTTTAATTGTGTAGTGATTTTCCCATATGCAATTCGCCTAAGGAAGATGGATTGCAGCCACACTCCGAATGTGTCCTCATTTTGAAACATCTTGATACTAATGGTTCTTGATGGAAAGAGGTTTGCAAAAGGACGTAGACATGTTAAGCCTAATTATATCCTTCAATTCTTGAGCGGTTCTGAGTAACTTCCTGTGATTGCTGAGAATAGCTACAATGTGTGGAGATAAAACAAATGGGACTAGGATTTCCATCCGTCTCTCTGTTCTTGCCTGCATTTGTGGTTAAATGTTCAGTTTTCAGACACTGGCTTACATTAGTGAAAGCTTTTTCTTTTTTTTAAACTTAGAGCCTCCATACCGGGTTCCAGGTCTGGGTCCCGTGAAAGGGGACTTACCGGGCCATTCCGACCTTGGAGGGCCTGGTAAATCCCTTCCGCAGGACCCGAACCCGGTACTTCCCCATTCCCATTTAAGCCCCCATAGGTCTTAATGGGAATGGGGAGGGTGCTAACAACGGGCCCGCTGCTAGCGGGTCTCGCTAAGGACGTCTGGTCAGACGAGACGTACTTAGTGGGTCCCGCTGCAGACCTCAGAATAGGGCAGCCTGTAATGAACAGTGCCGGTCCCGTACCGGCACCATTCATTACGGGACCGCCAGGGTCCTAATGAGGCCCAATGTGTATTCGACATGTTAGAAACTTATGGGAACTGCAGTAAGCTACCACTTACTTCAATGTCAATATTAACTGGGCTGTATAAATTACAATTCAAAAAGTATGAGGTCATAACATACACCAGATTATGAAGTAAAACATCATACTTGTTTACTTTCTGTGAATTTACAATTACGTCATTGTGGTGGGGGATGTTGCTGTATTTTCTAAATAAACTTTTTAGATGTTTTCAGTTTGGGAAAAGAGCATGAAAGTCAATGCAATAGAACATGAAGTTGCACCACTGAAAAGTATTGCCATTAAACACTCTGGACTATACAATTCAATAAAGTTGTCTAAGTGAGTATATATGATCGGCTTATGTTTTGTCCATGCTGTTTTTCTGGCTAACTTGTTATTTCCATCAGAAGATGTCCTGGGATAGAGTTGATACATCAATGTATGTTTCAATGTACCAGCTAAAGCTTGTACATCTTCTTCAGAACCAAATTAATTTAATCTCCTTTACCCAGTCATTTAACTCCTCCTTGATTGATTTGTTTGTCTCAGAAAGGAGTATGTTATGCTTGTTACAATGTGATCCATGGGCCAGTCATCATTCGTGGCCTGCTCTACTCAGTTTTGAATGTCAAGCAGTCAACTCATGTTCTTTTTCCTGTGAATTTTAATTAGCACCCGGGCAGGGGGCGGAGCCAATCAGGTTCCTTGGTAACGCAGGCTGATACTCCCAATCTCAGCCCGTGTTCTATGTAACCCGTGTCTTCTTCCCCCGCCCGTCATCTTCTCAACACCCTCCCAACCTTTGCCCTTCTTTTTTTTTACTAATCCTAAACCTCTTCCCCAACCCCACTTACCTGATTGTGGGAGGGGCTCCGCCTGCAGCAGCAGCAGCCACCGCAGCAGCTTCCCTGCATCTCGCTTTTGCAGCTGCCATGGAAATGGAAGAGGAGCTCTGTACGTAGCCCTGCCTTGCACAACCATGGCGGCCATCTTCACAGTATTTTCATTAATTGAACGGGGTGCCATGTGCATCCTGTTCTTTGAATGGAAATACTTTTTCTAACACCCCTGGTTACCACTTTGATAATCTGGGGTGCTAATAGCATTAGTAACCTGTTTCATGGGCTATATCGTGGGTAACATGCCTGTGCCCTCGCTAAACGCCCTCGTTTCGCTCAGGCCATAAACTCTGGCTGACGGGCCGTTACCGACGGGTATAGCATGTGGAACGGGTTACTAACGCTATATTGTGTATCCTCAGTGGACTTGTATATGTTGGGCACTGAAAGAAATACTGCAGAGTCGCCTTCGTGCATGTTGTATCATTTATGCATGTTAGCGCTCTAAGGTTTTAAAAGAGCTATGGCACAGCAATAACATTTGACAGTTTTTCTTTTCTCTGCTGCTAGTATTTAGTCTCACTACTACAGATAATTATTGGAAACTGGTGAAGCGCTCTGATATCCGGAGTATTATTCTATTACATACCAGCAATGCTGGTGTCTCGGCACCCAACCAGGTCTTCTAGGGACAAGCCTCTGAATGTGGCAGGTCCTAAAATTGCATCTGCAACAGACATCAGCACATAAGTGTGCCGAGTCCTTGGGACATTAGATCCTTTCCTTCTTTTTTCACTTCAACGTGATGTCGCCATCCGGAAGAGGCCAGAGAGAAAAGGAGGACCAGGACACAGAACAGCGTTCTCACAGTGGTCCTCCCGTTAGGAACTACAGTGCCTTCACCTTACCTTGATCAGAGGTTAGGTTTACGATTACTTAGGGGGTCATTACGAGTTTGGAGGTAGCCATGGTGCTATTAGCACCAGGGCTGCCTCCAAAGTCGGGTCCGGGTTCTTTGAATGGGGACTTACCGGGTCATTCCAACCTTGGAGGACCCGGTAAATTCACATTCCAAATACCCTTCCCCATTAACATTCAAGCCCCCATAGGGCTCAATGGGAATGGGGAGGGAGCTAATAACGGGCCGTAAAAAGCGGGCCTGTTATTAGCTCCCTGGTCCCTTAGCGGCTCCCACTAAGGATGGCTGGTTTTAGCAGCTGGCCTTAGTGGGACCCGCTAAGGGACCTCGGAATGTGGCGGTAAGGGGATAACGGCACCGGCATCCTTAACAGCGCCATTAACCCCTTACTGCTCCACTTGTTATGAGGCCCTTAGGCATTTAGGGGGTAATTCATAGAATTAAGCGCACAAGTGGCGCACGCGGCTGGCGCACAGTGTGCGCGTGCGAATCCCTGCGCCAGCCCCGTGCGCCAAAACCCATTTCCGCGCACAGCGTATTCATGGATTCCAGCCACCAAAACCAGCCGTGGCGCACAGTGGCGCAGCGACCTTGCAGCAGCGCCAGTTACGCCCCCAAGAACGCCTTCCGCGCAGGGAAAAGCCATCAAAATCCCCAATCCAGCGCAAAGGGCTGCGCTAACCCTGTACCAGCACGCAAGCGGGCTACGTGTATTTCAGGAGTTCGCGTGAACTTTCTCACGCGATCGGGCCTGGGGGAGCGGGCTACGTGTATTCCAGGGGTTCGCGTGAACTTTTTCACGCGATCGGGCCTGGGGGAGCGTGCTACGTGTATTTCAGGGGTTCGCGTGAACTTTCTCACGCGATCGGGCCTGTGGGAGTGGGCTACGTGTATTTCAGGGGTTCGCGTGAACTTTTTCACGCGATCGGGCCTGGGGGAGCGGGCTACGTGTATTTCAGGGGTTCGCGTGAAGTTCCACACGCGATTGGCCTGGCCGCGTGTATTTCAGGGTTGCGTGGGAAGTTCCACACGCGATTGTCCTGGGCGTGTGTATTACAGGGGTGCGCGGGAAGTTCCACACGCGATTGTCCTGGGCGCGTGTATTTCAGGGGTGCGCGGGAAGTTCCACACGCGATTGTCCTGGGCGCGTGTATTTCAGGGGTGCGCGGGAAGTTCCGCACGCGATTGTCCTGGCCGCGTGTATTTCAGGGGTGCGTGGGAAGTTCCACACGCTATTGGCCTGGGCGCGTGTATTTCAGGGGTGCGCGGGAAGTTCCACACGCGATTGGGCTGCGTGCGGGTATTACAGGGGTGCGCACAAAGTTTTACACACGATTTCAGCAGGGTACGTGTATTTCAGGGGTGCCGGGGAGTCCTACATGTGATTTGCCAGTGTGGGTCCTCTCAGGTGTTCCCTGTACACCCTCCACGGCCCCTGCAGGCAGCCCACACCACAGGGGACTACCCTGCATCCCTGGTCATGTCCCGCAGGCAGCCCACCCAACATGGGCATGCCCCCCAGCAAAGGCACATGTCTCCTTGCACCAATGATCACCAACTCATGTCCCCTTGCACCTCCACCCCTAGCATTGCGGGGCACCTGCCAGCAGGCCCCCACCCATGTCTCCCAGCACCCCCAGCTCCCCAGTCACCAGGGGCAGCCTCCACCAGGCCCCCACCCATGTCTCCCAGCACCCCCACCCCCCCAGTCACCAGGGGCAGCCTCCACCAGGCCCCCACCCATGTCTCCCAGCACCCCCACCCCCCCAGTCACCAGGGGCAGCCTCCACCAGGCCCCCACCCATGTCTCCCAGCACCCCCACCCACCCAGTCACCAGGGGCAGCCTCCACCAGGCCCCCACCCATGTCCAACTCATGTCCCCCACCACCCCCACCCCCCAGCATTGCGGGGCACCCTCCACCAGGCCCTCGCCCATGTCCCATCCATGCCCCCACCACCCCCACCCCCCAGCACTGTGGGGCACCTGCCAGCAGGCCCCCACCCATGTCCAACTCATGTCCCCCACCACCCCCACCCCCCAGCATTGCGGGGCACCCTCCACCAGGCCCTCGTCCATGTCCCATCCATGCCCCCACCACCCCACCCCCCAGCACTGTGGGGCACCTGCCAGCAGGCCCCCACCCCATGTCCCATCCATGCCCCCCTGCACCTGGGTCCCAACAATCCCCAATCATGTCCGTAATGGCCATCCTCCCCTGCCAAAAGGCCCAACCAACTATCACATCCACCCACATATCAAAGGCAATTACATGTTACACACCCAATGTAAATAATGCAAATGAACACATGTCTGTCACACACAATGGCTGCAAGTGAATGTTAAAACACCCAACATGACATGCATGAAAGTAATGAGATGATACGACACATTGAAGGATGAAAATAAAAATGTATTGAAAATCAACAAGAATGGAAATGAAATAAGAAAAACCACAAAGCAAAACAACAAAAAGAAGTTGAATGTCCATGAAAAAAATCCAAAAAATCCAAAAATCCATAGAAGAACTATATACAAGACAATCCCGGCTCCATGAGCCCAACCAAATTAAACCTAACTATGTCAACTAACTAAAAACTGAACTATATACAAAAAAGTGGCGCATTGTCCAATCGCAACCAAATAAAAAAAAAAATAATTCAAAGGAAACCTACCACTAACTATATAACTATATACAATGGCAGCGGGCAAGTCCTGCGGCTCACTCTGTGATGTTGCCGGCCAGGGCATCATCGAACTCCATGTCGATGTCCTGGAGGCGGGACTCTGTCCTGGCCCCGAGGTCTCGCAGGGATAACCCCATGTTCACCTCAAACTCCCTGCGAGCTTCCTCGAGGCACTCAGCCCGCCTCAATGCCCGACGCATGGAGAACTCCGCCCTGACCATGGTGAGCCACTCCTCTTCTGCCCGCTGCCGCTCCGCACCTATCCGCTGGACCAACTGCTCCCACACGGAAGACACTACCATCCCAGGGTTCTCCTGCCCTCCGGACGATGCCTGCCCCTCTGATCTTGATGGCCCCGAGCCATGATGCCTCACGTGTCGAGCCTGCTGCTGCCTCCGACGCCACTGCCTCTGCCAGCACGACGGCAAACAGGATGATGGAAACCACCGACGCCGTCGTGCACGTGCCCTGCCCGATGATGCCGTCACATCCTCCATCTGCTGGGGTCCAGTTGCTGTGTTGTCCACCCCTGCTGGACCTCTGACTCCCGACTGTGGCAGGGATGGGATCCCCACCGAGCTGGCTGCATTGGTCAGGGCAGGTCCACAGGGGGCCCTGGTGGCATCTGGGCCGGAAGACGGCAAGGAGAACGACTGGCGTATAGTCTCCACAGAGGAGGAGAGGGCCGCCAGATTGGCCGACACATGCAGGAAACCCCCGAACATGGCCGATCCCAAATGGGACCACGTCGGCACGGTGCTCTTCGTGATGACGTGCGTGCTCTTCTTGGAAAGCACGCATGGCATCACGAATCACAGCCATGCGCATCGCGACCCCAATCAGGACCTTCTCCACACGGCCAGGGGTCCCCTCGTCCGCAGGTGGAGGGGAGTCAGATGACATGGACATCCCCTCTACCTGCGGACGGGCCTGGGACGGGGCATCCCTGCTGGTGCAAGGTGGTGCACCCACAGGTTCAGGGACAGCGACATGCACAGGCCCCTCCACGGTGACCTGTGCTGTCTCCTGCCCCTGCCCCTGGACTGCACCACTTGCACCAGCAGGGATGCCCCCACCAGGCCCCATGTGTGCCTCAGTGGCGGCCTCCTCTTCCTCTGTGGAAACCACCAACCTGGATGGCTCCTCGCCGTCTACCGCCGTAGCAGGCCCCTGTGGGGGCTCACCCACCCCTTCCGCTGCAGCCGTGGGGGCATCCCCGCCGCCTTGCTCCACAGCGCCATCTCCGCCCTCTCCTTCACTAGCCGCTGCGTAGAGGGAGACATAGAACACAAGCATCAGGGTACTGTACAATGGTCCCCTAGACAGGAAGCAATAGCAGATGAGTGCCACTGTCAAAGTACACTTCCATCATGTCACACCACAACACATGTGTCAGTCCAGGCAAAACACACACAGTGACAGTCATGGTGCGTGCCATGGACATTTCAATGCATTTCCAATGGACTCTCGATTCATACAATGTAATGGGACTCACATGCATCATGGGTCATGCCTATCACATGCACACACTTCACCTCAGTCACATCCATCTGGCCCCGTACACCCCAATCACAGTGCATACAAGGATGACTAGGCTGCATCAGTGAATCTGTACATTGTCACAGACATGTGTCATGCATCCATGGCACTCACAAGTCACAGACACGCAGGTCAGGCACACAGACATGGATACCACATATGTATCTGGCATCAGCACCCATCCCTCGCCCCCACCCATGTCCAAGAACAGAGACTGCCATGCTCTCATGTGTGCAATCTGCACAGGGCTCCCCATGTCGCATTCAAACACATGCAACAACCGTGCGGTTCACACATTACAGGTCGCACAGGCATTCCCATGATGTCCCTGCACACATACATGCGTACATGGCCTATGTCACACATGCAGGCAAGTATCAGACAACCAGCACACTGCAACATGCCCTGTCTCACACAGCAATGCTCGGCCACTTACCGCTCAACTCCAGACGGGTCTCCCTCTCAAGGACCTGGGCGTGGAGCGCTGGGTGTGCGTGTTCCAGGACCCTCAACTGGATGGAACTCATGCGGCCCCGGCCCCCCTCCACGAGGCGCCGGGCCTTCATGAGGGTCCTGGACCTCAAGTCCTCCCAGCGCTTCTTGACCTTCTGGATGGTGCGGGTTGCCACCCCCTCCGCGTTGATGGCAACCACACAGTCGCCCAGATCCTATCCCGTCCTTCCCTGTTGGCGCGGGACGATCCGAAGAGGGCATCATACTGCCCCAGGACTTGCTCCACCAGGACACCAACTTCGGTGGCAGTGAAGCTGGTGCCCCTCTGCCCCTCTGGCCGGGGGTTGCCACTGGGGTCAGATGTGGATGTGCCCGACATGGCAACCCCAGGGGCAGGAGTGGGTGGGCAACTGGGTCCTGGGGCTGGGCTGTGGAGCGATGTTAATCGAGTCGGGAGTCTTCTGTACCAGCAGGGGTGGACACAGCAACTGGACCCCTGCAGATGGCTGATGTGCAGGCACCAAATGGCAGGGCACGGTGGCAGCAGGCAGGCAGGCAGGCAGGCAGCAGCAGATGGCACGTGGGAGGCTGCTCGGGGCACTGGGGGGCAGTGATTCGGCCTTCTGGGCAGGAGCGTGGTCTTCTGTGTGTTTTCGCGTGGCCAGCTTGATACGGAGTGATTTGGCACGTGAAAAATCTGCACGTCAGCGTGTAATTCGAGGAAAGGCCCTTAGCGCGTAAGCGCGTCTGCACGCATACGCATTTTCATTGGACAGAAGGCCCCTCAAGCGCAAGCGCCCCTGTGACATCACGCGTACAGACGTGCATGCGCATTTCAGCGCGCGTGAAAAACTGCACATCCGCGTGTAATACGAGGAAAGGGCCTATGCGCGTAAGTGACGTGACGCGCGCAGGTGTTTCCCTCATTGCACGTGATGACAGAACACACGTGGATTTCCACCAATCGCGTGTGAAAGTTCCCGGCACCCCGGAACACACGTACCCAGGCTAATCGCGTGTGGAACTTCCCGGTCACCCCGAAACACACGTACCCAGGCCACTTGCGTGTACGCACACTCCCCTCCGATCACACGCGATGACACTCGGACCGTATCCGAACACGGGAAACACGCGCACGGCAAAAGACGTGCACAGGCGTCAACGCGTCTGCCACACGAAGACAGGCGGAAGCGTCCCCGCGCACAGCATAAAAGTGCGCGCAAACAACAAACGCGTATATACAGCTACGATGAATGCCCCATTTGTCGCTGCAATGATCGTGGGACACCGCAGGAGGAGGAGAATAGCCAGGGCACGCATTTTCGCAACACGGACAAGGCTTTTTGGGATGCCTGACGACCAGGTCTATGGCAGGTATAGGTTTCCACCCCATATCATCCTAGACCTGGTCAGGGAGTGGGAAGATGACCTCACATCCCCCACCCTTTGCTCCCAAGCATTGAGCCCCTCGGAGAAGGTGCTCAATGTCCTGCATTTTTTGGCCACTGGGTCATTTCAGCGGACCACTGCCATAGTGGGGGGGGTCTCACAGGCCACGCAGTCACGCTGCCTACACCAGGTACTGGCAATCATGACAGCGCGCCCCTCAGTCCGCAGGCACATATACATGCCCAGAACACCCGCAGAAAGGCAGGCCGTTGTCCTGGAGTTTTTCAGGGTAGCACACTTCCCCAAAGTGCTCGGTGCCATAGATTGCACCCATGTGGCCCTACGTCCACCTAGGGCCATTGAGCACATCTACCGAAACCGCAAGCACTGGCATTCCATCAATGTACAGGTGGTATGTGATGCAAAGGGAATCATCACCTCTGTCTATGCAAACTACCCTGGCTCCACCCATGACAGTTTCATATACAGATTGTCCGCCCTGAGCCGGGCCCTGGAAGCTGGGCAGCAGGGTGACACATGGCTCCTAGGTCAGTACAAATGCCCTTGCACATGCATGCAAGTCACACACAGACACATATCCAAACCCTAATTATCTCAACTATTATCATCTCCCCAGGGGACAGTGCCTACCCTCTGAGCAACCACATGATGACGCCAATCCGGAACCCCACCACACCACCCCAGGTAAGATACAACGCCGCCCATATTGCAACCAGGGGCATAGTGGAGCGCACATTCGGAGTGCTCAAGTCATGTTTCCGCTCCCTTGACCGCTCTGGTGGGCAACTACTCTATGCACCACCAGTAGTGTGCAGGATCATTGTGGCAGCATGTGTCCTGCACAATGTTGCAACACGGCAGGGCGTCCCGGTGGACATGGTGGTGCCCCCACATCCCCAACCACAGGCGCTGCCCATGGGAGGGGACAGGGCACGTGGCGAGGAAGCCCGGACCCAGCTTGTGGCCACATTTTTCACCTAAACTCCCACCCGTGCGGAGTGCACACAGGCCTGGCACATACCAGGTGACAATCGATGATGACAAACAGACAGTCAACTGTCACAACCTTACCACCCTGAGATAGTTGCCATGAAAGTGCCACATCGTCTGCATCCCTAGCTACTTAAACACAAGCTATCCTGTGTGACCAAAAGGCACACATATGACATATGAAATGATATGGGCCATACACAAGTATTCCAAGGCGCAATGAGGCAGGGAGGGGGGAACAAGGGAACACAGAGAACGGTACTACTAGGCCAGGTGTCATTGGGATTGTGCAAGTGCAGGAGTAGGGGGAATGGGAAAAGTGCAAGGGGAAGGGTGGGGGGGAGTCCAGTACAGGGGAAGTAGCCCGAAACAATAATACATAGGTCACCTGGTGGCAACTACAAAGGTGAGTGCAGACAAGTGCTGGGAAGGGAGGGCTGTAGGGATAGAGAGACAGTACTGCAGTGCAGGGGTTGCCAGGGAGGCAGTGCAAGTGGAGAGTGGCTGGGCCAGGGACCAAGGTCGGTGAGAGTGGCCCAGTTGCAGCTCCTGTGCAGTTCCAGTGGAGAATTCTGCAAGGGAGAGGCAGACAGTAAGCACAAGCAAAGAGGAAGGACTTGAGGTGCTTCCAGAACTGGAGATGATTCCCCTCAAGTTCAAGTCAGGCCGGAAGTCTGTTCCAGGGGGAGGGCCCTGCTGCGGAGAGAAATCTACCCCCAGCTAGTTGCTCTGAGAAGCGGATGACACGGACATGCAAGGTGTGCATCACACACACCTGCAAACCAGGCCATGGCCATCACTGTCATGTCACACAAACCCTCCCAAACATCAACATGTCATGGCACGCAATACCCATACACCAATGCAGTAACGATAAGGTACACATTGCCATGTCCTAAATGCACAGTGGCATCGGACACTGCTGCCTGACCCGGAATCAGATGAAATGACAGACCAACAACCTCCCACCCAAAATAAGTCATTTCCAAATGCATTACAACAGTCGTGGACGTAACATCACAATGAATGCCTGTCTACATGCACATCATGCATTGCAAAATCAACACTGCAGCTCATGTGTGCAGTGTCCTACTCCTGCATCACACTGCTCAGCGCACAGCACAGTGAACAGCCATTGTGTGTGATGCACACCCTGAGCATCACATCTAAGTGACAGACCACGTCAAACATCAAATCAGGCATGTACTGGATCCATGATCGGTCACAGGACATGTGCTGCTGGGACACAGTGGGCACCAGAAGGCAAACAGTGTACACATGGATATGCAAGGGTGGGAGTACATGTAGTGCATCAGAGTGCAAGTGTGTGGTTCTGCAAGGACATGCACTCCACATATGCATGTGCACTCAAGTGACCATCAGTGTTCCCTACACATCACATGTGAACATCCACCATGTGTACACCCCAGCATGTCAAACCACAACTATCCCCTCGCACCTGAAAGGAAAACACAACACATGAACAGGCATTGATCAGCAGAACACAACATGTACATGGGATACCACCATTACTATGTCAGAGTTCCCATCACACTGCAGGGCAAGGCAACAATCAACAACAACCCCCCCCTCCCTCACAAATGACCATGACCCACTGAACAACTGCACCTGGGTCATGGAGCCCCCAAACCTCAATCCCACCTGGCCACAGGATCACCTTAACCCTTCATCACCATCTCCCACCTTGTGTGTAAAAAGATGCCTGAACCCTCAGAATACACACTCATTTCCGAAACACAAAATCCAAGGCATGAAAACGAACCCAAACACCCTCCAGTAGATGACTTGACGTAGCAGTACCTCACAAGGGCCAAGTACTACCACAATGATGCAACAACCAAGGTAGCACAGCAAAACAATGTCACGACAGGATGTGAGACATGTGTGGTACATGACATAGGATGATGCACCATGAATGGATGTGTACTGTCAGCGGTCCCCTGTACAGGCGCGGGAGTGTCACGAAACAACCACCCCCACCATGTCCCGGGTGCCTGCAAGGTCAAACTCACACAGGCCCCTGAGACCCTGGTGGGGAAGGAGGTTCAGGGATATGCAGTCGGGACAGGTGTTGACACACTGGATGACTGGAATGAGCGGCAGGAGAGGGGAGGTGGAATGACACATGAAACTAGGGAATGCACGAAAATGTAATACCTGCATGAATACATACACAATCCAAACAGACTTGGACATCATTGTCATGGCCTTCTGTAGTCCAGGCTCAGGAGTGGTATGAACCAACCACCCCCTCTAGGGTTTTGGCGCCTGCAAGTTCGGGGCTTACACAGGCATCCGCAACCCCAGTGGGGAAAGAGGGTCAGGGAACGTTGCTTGGATAGGCACGGGAAGCAGGAACACCGGGTAGAGGGTACAGGTTTCAAAATTGCATAGGATCACGGGTGATTAGGGAGAAAATAACATACCAAATTGAAGCACACATACATCCATGCATCAGTACACTCCCCAGCAAGCCTATGTAGAGCAGTTTGTAAGAAAAACAACAAGACACTTAGCTCTGGTTTTGAGTGCTGGCCTCCTGCCTGCGCACTCTCAGGTCCGGTTACAGGAGCACTGCAATGCTGCAAAGAGAGACACAGTCAACAACCTGTACGTGCCAATTGCACAAAAACACAACACCAAACATGCCCCATAGCAACAGACTACTCTACAAACAGACAATCTGTGGTTGATGCTTCGTACCCATATATAACATCACCCCTGTGACGGGTCATACACAGTCAATGAAGTAAGGCAGCCGCTGCTGGGTGCGTGGCAAATGGAACACCAATGTGTCACAATTCACACAACATGCAATGTTCCCTGGGTAAGCAGACAGACCCATATTGCAAGCCATGACTACAGAGCAAGTTGTGTACCACCATGACCGAAACAAAGTTGGCAGTGCATTTATCATGAAGTACGTGGAAAAGACATGCACTGCACCCGAGTATGTCCCTTGCTGCATGTCCCTGTGAGCTGCCCCTTTCCATGTCTCGGAAGGCTACATGGTTGATACAAGTGGCTCAATGGACCTTGGTGTACCGGAGGGTATGTGCCACTGCCCCTGCATGTGTCCCAGACAACCCTACTATCAGCAGCCATCAGTCCACAAACACATCTGAGCTGCATTGTGTGCTTCAACACCAATATTCGTCTAAGCTCACCCTCAGTGCTGTGACTAAGCCTGCATGTGCAACTCGCCTAGTGCAAGCTTTGCTGTGTCGTGGCCCCCCTGTGATGCTCACCTTGCCTGGAGTTCCTTGGAACATGTCAGCAGTACTAGGATGTGGGTCTGCAATCACTGTGCCTCTGCTTCTGCACGCATGTGCATGTGGGCACCAACAAACGGGTCCAGAATTCCGTCGTCCAATGGGACATGTCTGCTGGCAAAGGTGCTCTGGAGGCTCATCCACCTACAGAAAGGGCATGTAACACATGATTAATGCTTCAAAGTCATCTGTGTGTGTCTCATCAGGCATCTCATTACTTGACCATGTCAGAGAGTCACATCACAAATCACACCATCAGTCCGTCTGTCACCTCCAAAGTGTGGAACACTATCTACAGCATGAATTGCTACAAGCTCATGTACAGGAAAGAAATGAAACATACTACACAATGCATAGCAATCAATGTCCACATTAATCATGATACACCCCATCTAGCAAAAGCTGAACAGTGGACAATGACACCTAAATCATCCCCACTAGGGGTATCAACACAAGTCACACAGCACCAGACATGCCACAGATATGACAGTCCAATGCCCTTGTGTAAAATGCTGTAACACTGAACCATCCTTGCGAGCCCATGGATAAGGGAGGCAGGAGTGGCATATGTGAGTCAAGGAACCCAAGCAGCAAACACATACACAAGACAACCATGAAGGGCCCAGCTGGAACAGACAGTGGATGCCTTCAAAAGCCACAAAGTACCGCACCATCACATGAAAGCACAATAGACTAGCAATTTTAAACTAAATCAACTATTAACTAATTACACTAACTATGTAAAACCTACATTACCTATTTAAACTAACTATCAAACAGAAACTTAACTAACTAAACTAGAGGAAAAATCAAAAATGGCCACATACGACCCGGGGGGGAGGGGAGGCACCCAGGAGGGGGGAGGTACAGGGTGCTGCTCAACATCCACATGCGATGATGCTGAGCCAAAAAAAAATCCTCCATGGGCTCAACGCCTGCACAGCACGACCTATGTGGGAGATAGCTGGTCGTCCGAGTCTGGCTCATCCTGGAAAGGAGGACGTGGCACAGTAGCCTGGCCACGCCTAGCCGCAGCTTGCCCCTCGTCGGCAGCAAGTCTGCCGGACGGGTGAGCCTGGTTCTGTGTGGCGATGTGGCGTAGGTCTGCATGCAGAACCTCCCGTGATACACGTGCTTCCTCTTGCAAGGTAGCACGTGTAACACGGAGTTCCTCCTGCAAGGCCTGGCTGGACAACCGCTGCACTTCCCGGCAAGCCTGTAGCTCAGCCGAGATGGTACACTCAAGCTGTGCAAACCTCTCCTCTGCCCGCTGCCTCTGGGACATCATAAGGACACCCAGAGTGGATCTGAGGGAAGCATACTCCTCCCTCAAGGCATCCATGTGCGCCTCTGCATGAGCAGCAATTGCTTGACGCAGAGACGACATTTCAGCCTGGCGTGCCCTGTCTGAGGCCGCCATGCCCAGCCTGAGCGAGCGGGCCGTGGACCGTGCCGCCTGCTGCTGGAGAAGCACCTGCCTAGCAGGGGGAGCACAGATCGGGCCACACGCTCCATGCTCTCAGCGATGTTCTCCATTGCTGCCCCCTGCCGTTCGGAATTGGCAGTCATGTCTTGCTCCCACTCAGTATACAGCGGTTGCGCGCGGCGACCGCGTTGCCGGGCTTGACCCCTGCGGGACCCAAGGACCGGGGGTTCCTCGCTGTGTTGGCACCGCCTGCGGCTGCACGACTACATGCCCCCGTCGACGTGATGTCCCAGGCACATCAGTGACTGGTGTGGAGGGTGACCCTGCGTCCCGATCCACCACGGGCGGAGGAACCAAGACTGTCTGATGCCTCAGTGCAGGTGTCGCAGACAGAGGAGTGTCCACATCAGAATCACTCACCCCTGACACATGGACTTGATGGTCATCCAACTCAACATGGACGTCAGAGTCGTCATCAAGGCTGGACTCATAGGCAGCCAGAGACAAGATGGACTGCAGCACTTGGGGGTTTTTGTGGCCTACCACCCCACGATCCCCACTAGTGCCGGGTTGATGTGGCGTTACCAACCCTGTGTCTGGCATGACAACACCATCCTCTGCCTCCATTGCGTCATCACCTGAAAAATAGAGAGGAAAAGGTCAATACACATGTCAGAAGCACACGACACACACACACACCGACAGCAAAGGCATCAGGCAGACATGTGACACACAACATATGACCTGGCATGCATGCTGGGTCTACTTTGAATAGCTTCAGTGATCAGACCTGTTGAAAGGTGGCAGTTTCCATGGAAGTGGGTCTATGCAGTGCAGTAAATGTGTACGACACTCACTACCTACATGTACAAGCACTACATGGTGTGTGCCAGGAAATGTGAAGGCAGTGCAATGTCAAAATCAGACATCACGTGCATTGTGCATTCAATGTGTACCATGTCCAGAAGCCAAGCACCCCTCCACCCCAGTACCAAAGCAGGGATGCCTATCATGGTATCAAAAGGCTGACCATACACCTGTGTATTGACAGGCAGTGTTGACTGGCATCAACAGCTTCATGTGATTCAAATGACAACACTGCAAATGATGCTGGGACAGTGGGCAGGACACATGATGGAAACTCCGGAGGCCGCCCACGTGTGAAGAAGACACAACAAGAGTTGGACAGAGTCATTGGCCATTGAACAGGCTGAGGCCTGTGAGCCACACAGATTGTCAGAGCCTAAACATGTGTGCAACGCAGGACTGAGGCACAGTTGACATGGGAAGGCTGATGAGATGGCAGGCAATGTATGTAACCAAGGACTGATATTACAGTGATCATCCAGTCAAGGACACATAGGGGCATGCGTGCAATGCACATGGAGCATGAATGGGCCCTCATGTCGCTGCGGGACATCTGACCCATGCACAGTACAAGTGAGATACCCTGCATCGAGTACTAAGGCTGTACAACATGGCATATGTCTGGCAGATTCTATGCTGGAAGTTAGCATCTACACAGGACACATGGACAAGAAACTACACATTGGCAAGATTGGAGCAGACCAGTGCAAAGGTGGAACTGGGGTGCAGAGTGGCGGAGGAGGGGCAAGGGAGCATGCCTACATGGAGTCCCGCATGCAGGCAGAGGAGACATGCATGACGGTAGCATTGCATTACTTGCACATCAGAACCATGTACACATCACATGTAGCAGCAATCATGCACAACACATCCCACAAGTGAAACACACACGTCCTCAACAAACATGCATCAACACTCACTGGACTGGGCATCAAAGTCCAGCTTCTCTCCCACTCCTTCGACCAATTCAGGTGGTATGAACTCCGCAACGAGAGCCTCATGCGGAGTGAGTTCTTCCTCCTCTGGTGCAGGCCCACCGCCAGTCACCAGAGTCAAGTTGTAATTTGAGGCACGCTTGGCCTTAGTGCTGCGCTTGATGTTATTCCAACGCTTTTTGCACTCCTGCGCCGTGCGCACCTCATGGCCGAATGAACTGACATGTTCCGCAACATGCTTCCAGTGGGTGTCACGTTGGGCAGCCGTGGTCTGACTATTGGCACCCACTAGCATGTCACGGCTGTGGCCCCGCACGTAGTCCACGAGGAAGTCCAGTTCCTGCTTACAGAAAGGCTTCTTCCTCGACGTGCAGGAGGTCGTGGCTGTGTGTGGGGTCCCAGCCTGTGCTGCAGGTGCAACCTTCCTCCTCTTGGACTGTGGCGCAGACCCTGGCTGGCTAATGCCGCCCTGACCAGTGGGTTCGGTGGATTGAGCCAAGGGAGTGGCAGGTGGAGGGATGACCAGAGGCCTGACTTGTGTCAGTGGCAGCTGGGTGCCCACTAATGGACCCTGCGCAGCAGCATCAGCTGTGGCAGGGTGGTTGGCCGCAACGGTCCTGGTTGGCAGACTCACAACCGGGGTGCTGTTGGGTGCATCTGCCCCTGCACTTGCCAACACCCGGCTGTTCGGGGCAGCAGATGACATGACTGCCCCAGGGACACGTGTCTTGGTCTGAGCAGCCCGGCGTGCCCCTATGGTTTCCCCCCTGGCCTGTTGGAGATCTACCAAGGGCTCTTCAAGTGCCAACGCAGCCTGCGCTGGCAGACCCTGAGCCTGGGTGGCGGTGTCCACAGCTGCACCTGCAGCTACCACCACCCTTGGGCCCGTGGCAGTCGATGGAACGGACTGCCGGGTCATATGGGTGCCAGTGCCAGATGCAGGAGCTGCATCCCCCGGAACCACAGGGGGTGGTGGCATGGCTGCACCGACACATGGCACAACATTGTGCTCAAGTGGCGCAACCCTGCCTCTTCCCCCTCTGTGGCTGCCCTGGACACCCTGGAGTCCCCCTACTCCCCGGTCACCACGGCCACGTCCCCGACCACGCCCGCCACAAGGAGTACGCCCAGCTGAGGCGCCTCTCACCTTTGGTGGCCTCCCAACCATGGCACAGATGTAGTAGTGCTGGCACAGATGGAGTGGTGCCAATGGGAGGTGTACACTACAATTGACCTGGGCAATTGGGGTGAAGGGGGTGGGAAGCAAGATGTTAACAGCCCCCCTGCACCTGCAAGGCTGTATGTGACCCCGGTGATGTGGTGACGGGTCACGCAACGCTCAGGCACCCCAAAACTGCAGTAAAACCGTGCACGCACCCCTGCAGCCTACGTGCGTGGATTGAACCTCCCGCAGTACGCGGTGGCACCCAGTAACACGAATAACGCGTACGCGTGGGACACGCAGGCTACTATGACATCAAAAATGGGTGCGATACGCAGGGGCACCCGCAGTGGGAAAAAGAGCGTGTGTGACTCACCGTCTGACTAGCGCGATGCAGAAAAACACGCGTAGCCAATACCCCCGCCAAAAGAAGAGATACGTCCTTGAGAGCTGTGAAGTTGTGATGGCGCGCGAAACAACAGGAAGCAGCAACACACGTCGGTCGCCACGAAAGGCACGTACAGCGAACTGCTGGGACCGCTCACCTTTAACCCGTGCTGAGGGAAACGCACGCGCGCGTCACGTCACTTACGCGCATAGGCCCTTTCCTCGTAATTACACGCGGACGTGCAGTTTCCACGCGTGCGCTTACGCGCATGGCCCTTTCCTCGTATTACACGCGGACGTGCAGTTTCCACGCGCGCTTACGCGCATGGCCCTTTCCTCGTATTACACGCTGACGTGCAGATTTTTCACGTGCCAAATCACTCCGTATCAAGCTGGCCACGCGTATGCACACGGAAGACCACGCTCCTGCCCCCCAGGGCCCCGAGCAGGCTCCCACCTGCCATCTGCTGCTGCCTGACTGCCTGCTGCCCAAGTGCACTGCCATTTGTTGCCTGCACATCAGCCAGGGGTGCTGTTGCTGTGACCACCCCTGCTGGAACCGAAGACTCCTGACTGGGATTCCATCGCTCCACAGCCCAGCCCCAGGACCCAGTTGCCCACCCACTCCTGCCTCTGGGGTTGTCATGTCGGGGCAAACACCATCTGTGACCACTGACAACCCCCGGCCAGAGAGGCAGAGGGGCACCAGCTTCAGTGCCACAGAAGTTGGTGTCCTGGTGGAGCAAGTCCTGGGCCAGTATGATGCCCTCTTCGGAAGTTCCCACGCCGACAAGGAAGGACACACTCGGATCTGGACTGACATCGTGACTGCCATCAACGCGGAGGGGGTGGCAGTCCGCGACTTCCAACATGTCAGGAAGCGCTGGGAGGACTTCAGGTCCAGGACTCTGAACAAGGGCCGGTGCCTCTTGAAGGCAGCGGATGCCAAGGGGCGCCGGGGCCACTTGTCGGGAGAACAGATGAGGGTCCTGGAACGCATATCCCCAGCGCTCCATGTCCAGGTCCTAGAGAAGCAGACCCATCTGGAGTCGAGCGGTGAGTGTACATGCATCCTGATTGTGAGCATTGCGTGTGGTGATTATTCAGTAGTGTGCAGGTTGCACATCTGTTTGTATGGGGTCGAGTATGGGTGGGGGTGTACAGGGCCGTGGGGCTGACACATGCGAGTGCTGTGATGTGTGAGACATGGATGGTGCTTGTGTGTGTAGGCTTGCATGCCAAATGCAGTTGTGTGGGCACACATGTTTGGATGAATGTGTATGTGAGTAGACATGTCCGTGATGTCACGCATGTATGTTGTTTTCGGCTGCATGTATCAGCACTGTGTACATGTGCATGTGTGTGTATTTGACAAGGGTGCAACAGTGATGCCACATGGATGCATGTGACAGCGGTATGTGGAAGCCTGATTGGCAGATGTGACACGGATGGCCGTCTGAACAGTGCGACACTTGGCAGGGGTGTACACATGCATGCAAATGTGGTGGTGTGTGTACATGTGTGGTGCACTTTCTGTGTTGCATGTGATGTCTGGCTCCCCTTTGGCTGCTCATGCTGTTTTATGTGTATGGATGGTGGTGGCAGTTGCGATATGGCTGTGGTATGGCTCATATGTGCGAGTTGTAATGACATTTGTGTTGGGGATTGTGAGGACCTGGTGGAGGCTGCCCATGGTGGCTGGGGGGTGGGGGTGATAGGGGACATGAGTGGGGGCCTGGTGGGGGCTGGCCATGGTGGCTGGGGGGTGGGGGTGGTGGGAGACATGGGTGTGGGCCTGGTGGATGCTGCCCCTGGTGGCTGGGAGGTGGGGGTGGTGGGAGACATGAATTGGACATGGGTGGGGGCCTGCTGGCAGGTGCCCCACAGTGCTGGGGGTTGGGGGTGGTGGGAGACATGAGTTGGACATGGGTGGGGCCTGCTGGCAGGTGCCCCACAGTGCTGGGGGGTGGGGGTGGTGGGGAACATGAGTTGGACATGGGTGGGGGCCTGCTGGCAGGTGCCCCTGGTGACTGGGGGGTGGGGGTGGTGTGAGACATGGGTGGGGGCCTGGTGGAGGCTGCCCCTGGTGGCTGGGGGTGCAGGGGGACATGCGTTTGGGGGGAGTAGTGCAAGTTGACATGTGGGTTGGCTGGTGGGCATGGGCATGGTGGGTGGGGTGCCTGCATGACATGTGCTGGGTAGGCCCCTGTGGTGTGAGCCACCTGCAGGGGCCGTGGAGGGTGTAGAGGGAACACCTGGGAGGACCCACACGTGCAATTCAAGTGTTCTGCTCCCCGCGCACCCCTGTAATACACGTACCCTGTTGATATCGCGCACACCTGTAATTCACGTACCCTGATGGAATTGCGTGTGTAACTTCCCGCGCACCCAGAAATACACGTACCCCGCTCAATCGTGTGTCACTTCCCGCGCGCCCCCGAAATACGCGTAGCCCGCTCCACCAGGGCCCGATCGCGTGAGAAAGTTCACGCGAACCCCTGAAATACACGTAGCCCGCTCCCCCAGGCCCGATCGCGTGAGAAAGTTCACGCGGACCCCTGAAATACACGTAGCCCGCTCCCCCAGGCCGGATCGCGTGAGAAAGTTCGCGCGGACCCCTGAAATACACGTAGCCCGCTCCCCCAGGCCCGATCGCGTGAGAACGTTCACGCGAACCCCTGTAATACACGTAGCCCGCTCCCCCAGGCCCGATCGCGTGAGAAAGTTCACGCGGACCCCTGAAATACACGTAGCCCGCTCCCCCAGGCCCGATCGCGTGAAAAAGTTCACGCGAACCCCTGTAATACACGTAGCCCGCTCCCCCAGGCCCGATCGCGTGAAAAAGTTCACGCGGACCCCTGTAATACACGTAGCCCGCTCCCCCAGGCCCGATCGCGTGAAAAAGTTCACGCGGACCCCTGAAATACACGTAGCCCGCTCCCCCAGGCCCGATCGCGTGAAAAAGTTCACGCAAACCCCCGAAATACACGTGCCCCGCTCGCACAATTGCTGTATGTTGCCACTTTTGTAATGCGCAGGGACGCTACCGCCTGCCTTCGTGTGGCGGACGTGTATCGGCTTGTGCGTGTCTTTCGCTGTGCGTGGCTTTGCCCTATTCGGTTCCATGAATACGTGTGGTTCGGGTGCGTGTGGGCGTTCCCTCTGCTTCCCTGCAGTACATCCCCAGTTACGCCCTTGTTTTCGCAAGTTGTTCCCCATTCCGCGCGTTACGCCCCGTGTTCCGCCCACTTTCTAGTGTATGCGCAGAGGTTGTGCGCTTTCACTGTGCGCATCGCGCACGTCTTTCGGGATGTTGCAGTGACGTGTGCGCCATGCACGGGTTTGGCGCACATCCCGAGGAAGACACGCGCAGGGACTTCCATGAATCGCACGCGCCTCTTTTTTTCCGCTTGCGCCTGCTTGCGCCTGCTTGCGCGTGGATTTTCGGCGCACGTTTGTTCCATGAATCGGCCCCTTAGTGTTTGGGTTAACTTCAGGGACTCTGTTAATCTCGTTCCATGATAGGGAAAATATTTTAATTCCTTGGGATTTCTATTCATGGGTGTCCTTTGTGAGGGTGAGCCAATATACTGCAGGGACACTGCAAGAGCGGTTAAGAAGAGTAACTGCTTAGATCTTGCTTGTTACAGTCTTCTTCAAAAACCTCCATTCTTTCTCACTGTTAGGAAACATTTCCATGTATGTGTAATGTTCTCTCCAGTTGTGAACCCCCCAACTTTTTGCTGTTGTTTGACCATCGTAGCCTGACTTTTGCCAGTGGAGCACAGGCTTCTGCTGTACTCCGCTGGGTTTTCGCTCACTTTGTTATGGGGAAACTGACATGCCCTTAAAGACAGTCAGTACTGGGAGACTTTGTTTCCTTTAGTCTTCCACTTTGTTGCTAGTTCTTAGCAACATTTTATCAGTGCGCAATATACCTTACATTACTGTGCGCCAGGGTCCCCTTTTCATTTTTAAGGCCCTATACACCTTCAAAGGTTTTTGGGTGGAAATACAAATGTGCATTGGACAGAGCTGGTGGCAGCTGTTATTTTACGCATATTTGTAACCCTTTCGTGTGGTCCATATCGTGTTTACAACGTTTGGCCCAGGACAGTGGATTGGCCCCAAAATGGCCATTCCACAAGGTCCTTTGTTCTGTCCTTTGGCCATCTTGTCCCTTTGCCTTCCTCAGGTCGAGCAGACCCGGGAAAACCCTTATTTGGTCATGCAGATCCCTCCGCAAACTGAAGCTTTCGCAAGCTTCTGCATGCCTTGTGTATGTGCCTCCAGGATATGGACTGGACTGTCTAGTTCCAATATAAATCCTGGGTGCCAGAGAGCCTGGTGTGCTGGGCATGACTGGGACCACCAAGGTCCATGATTGGGCCGCGTCTGGGATGGCTATATGTGAGCATATCTCTTATTGGGTCCTCTTCGGTTTGGCATGAAGGAGATTCTGGATAAGGGAAGGCATCTTACACCCATTCCAGGTCGAACTCTTGAGTTCACACCGAACTAAGGATAGGAGCCAAGTATCAGGAAACCAAGAAGCAGAGCTGATGAACCGCTGGTGACCCGCTGGAAGGTTTGGCAGCCTGAGCCCGCTGTTGTCCTGCTGCCCCACCCCCCCTGTTTCTGATCGAACTTAGAAGGTTTGCGAAGGCAAAAAGACTCATTGGAATAGTCGGACTAATGATTCTAGGCACCTCCACCTTAACCTGAAAGCAAGCCTTCTCGGAAGTGTTGCTGGGCCAACCAGCAAACTGACCAGCTTGCACAGGACCTTTGCTCTAGAACCGCTGCTGTCTCGAGTTGACACTTGGAACGTGGGTGATCAGAAGCGCTGGGTATAAGCCACTCTCCTGCCGAATGTTGTATACTTGGCATTCCCAGGTCTGGAATTAGGAGAGTACACGTGAACCCGAGTGCACGCGGTCACCGTGTCACCCAGCCGTGGTGGTGAACCTCAAGGGTGCCCTGCTGCTGTGCCCCTCTGTGCCCTAAAACAAGCTGCAGTGGATTTGGCCTGATCCTTTCATCGGGAGATGAGAAATTGCCACTGTCCTGCCACAGAATCATCCCTGGAACTCCGCTGCTAAAAGCTGCAGAACCGCACAATTGCAAGATTCGAACCCGCAACTGAAGTGGACTCAACTGGCAAAGTTTGGTCTGGAGTGCACTGAGAGTCAGTGAGTACTTGCAACCCTTACCGGTGCCCCCTGGCGCATCTTTCAATTTTTACGCACGAGTGTCCCCTGAGGGCCACTCTTCTTTATAAAGGTAGCCTGCGCTACCGTCCTGTTCCCAACTCTTTGATCCTGTTGTTCCCTCTTGAGGAGACCCTCTTCGAATAGTGGAAACTTATTCTTCACTGCCTTACCCACCTTCCTGAGTTGCTACAGCCCCTGCAAAAGCCACTGTTTTGACTCTACCACACAAGGTTTCCCTCTTCTTAGGGATTACTCACCCTCCCAGTTAGGATTTGATAAGTGAAGGACTGCCTAAAGTATATTTGCACTGCATGCTCCCTTTCTTTACAGGTTGTGGACCATCTCTGTGCACTATTCCTTTAGGTCATTGGTAACTGTATATACGTTTAATAGTAGTGTTGTGTCGGTTTAATTATTACTGTTGGCACTTGCTTTGTGTTTGACTTAAAAGGCCTCTAATAAATCTATATGTATTTTGATATATACATCTGACTGAGAGTAATTTGTAGTGTCCTTTACTGTGTGTGCTCATTGTGGGCTATTGATCACCCCTCCTGAGACCTAGGGGGTCATTCCGAGTACGGCGGTAGAGGCTTAACGGCACTGTTAAAGATGCCGGTGCCGTTAAGCCCCTACCGCTGCATTCCGAGGTCCCTTAGCGTGTCCCTCTAAGGGCGCTGGTTTTACCAGCCACCCTTAGCGGGAGCCGCTAAGGGACCAGGGAGCAAATTAGCTTCCTCCCCATTCCCATTGAGCACTATGGGGGCTCAAATGGGAATGGGGAATGTTTTTTTTAATGGGGATTTACCGGGTCCTCCTAGGTTGGAATGACCCGCTAAATCCCCATTCAAGGAACTCGGACCCGGACCGATTTTGGAGACAGCCATGGTGCTAATAGCACCATGGCAACCTCCAAACTCAGAATTACCCTGTAGTCTTGACCGCCGACAATGCTACCTTGATTGGCCTGGTTTGTCCAGAAGGTTACCTTGTTCTAAGAAAGTAGGCTGGCCTTCTGAACCTCTGCCCACCAGGTCAGAGTTCAGAAATCCATCTTAACAAATTGGTGTGCTGCGGTGGGATAGGAGTGAAGGCACCTAGTATTGCACACTGGTGAAGGTACTCAGATTATACTTGCACAGGACACATAGTGACCTTAGTAGTAAAGTAACTGTAAAGGCTAACAACCTATCTTAAAATATGGAAACAATTACCAACATAACCTTGAATGCTTCAAAGTCTGAAACACTGAGAATGATGTGTACTGGGAGAGGCTTGCCTGCTCAAGGTACAACAAGTGAAATGATCCAAAGGATCATGAATTGGGAAGAGTTGCAACTCGATGATATCACCATAGATGAAGTGTAGAAGGTGGTGGGGCTGCTCTCACTGACAGATCTGTCGCTGCACTTGTCCATGATACACATGAAGACAGGGATGATGTGTTGTCCCAAGTTTCCACTGCCAGCTCTGATGCCATGCTTGAATTCAAGAAACAAAAACTGCTGTTATGCAGAAGGAGCTTGAATTGGAGCAGGTTGAACAACAGAAGGACAGGGATCACCAGTTGGAACTGAACAAACTTCAGGTTTCAAATGGTGCCTCCAAGGAGTCTGGACATGGGTCTGGGTCCTCCTCTGAACCACGGTTTACTAAAGATCTGCTCAGTGTGTACGAGAAGAATGACATTATGGACTGGTCGACTACATGTGAGTATGCATGTGAAGTTCAAGCGGTTGTGGATGCTGACAAGATTGCATGGTTGCTCAGCCGACTACCCCATTCTGGCTGCAGTGCTATTATGGAAATGTCTAAGGCTAAAAGAGTAGACTTTGCAAAATTGAAGCAAAGTCTCATCTTAAAGTTTGGGAAGACTCCTGCCCAATACTTGAAGAGGTTTTGAGAGTACAAAAAGAAAGAAGGTAACACTTGGGTGTCCAATGTTACTGATTCCTTGAAGAACTTGACTGGCTGGGTTGAATGCTATTTCCACCTTTGAGGGTATGATTTGTTTAGTCATGCTTAAACATATTTGTGCATCTTGTTCCCCTGAGCTTAAGCAGCACTTGGCTGATTCAAAGGAGTTAGATCCTAAGACGTTGGCGATGGGGGATTTCAAGAAGGCCGTGATGCCGATAGCACTGTGACCAATGTCTCTCCATCCCATGGGACAGACATAAGTTAACTTATCCTGAACTAAGCCCCCCCCCCAGGAACAACAGAAACTGCATATCCCCCGGGGAGCAGTGAGACATAGAAGTGATTAGCTGATCTTCTGCCATCACCGCAAGAGCAAAGGAACAGACAGAGAGGAGCTCTGTGCCACGAGAACCCCAGTAGTGCATACCAGCAGGGGGACGCTGCAGCCTGGCTCCACTGAGCACCTCCCACTCGGCCTCGTAGCTGCAGTGCGGGGCGAGAGAGAACTAGCATGGAACGACATCCATGCAGACCCCTGTGTCAGAGCTGCGCAGCGGAACAAAACAGGGAGCTACCCCGACCCCTCCTCCCTCGGCGAAAGTGCAGAGCGGGAGTCCCCGCCGTGAACATTACCGCAGCTGAAGAGGCACTCCTGGCACCCGATCTGGAGCGGACACGGACCGAGAACTGAGGAGGGAGAGCGGCTCCTCCTCTCGGATCAGAGCAGACTGACATGGCAGTGTACGCGGAGGGTGTTATCCCCCATCACTGGAGCCACTGCGGCGGAGAACAACAAGCAGCAGAGCGTGGGAAGTCCACCAAACGAGTAAGAGGGGTGGACTAACACACACAAGGGCGATATAACCTTGCAGCTCCCTTCTCCCCTTAGAATTACTGTGGGAGGACCACCCCCACCCACCTCACAGATGTGGCCCTACGGCCTGATCTACCCGCTGAAGCAGTCCTAATAGAAGTGAAACCTCCCCCCTGGAGGACACAGGATATTGCCAGGGCATTCAAACTCAGCATTCCTCCCGAAAGACGCCTTGTGCTTGTGCGGGGGCAGCTGCAGGGGCCTGAGCCTGGCAACACAAAGGACAGACTCCTAACCAGGCCACTACAAACCCAGGATTCTCCACAGAGGTGATGATCTGAACACCCCTAGAGCAAGCAGTTCCAGCATTTGGAGGAGCCAACCCCCAAGATATAGTGGCAGAGGACTAAGAGCAGCAGATATTCCGGCGCTGCCCCTTTAGAGGAGAGCAACCCCTGTGGGGGGCCCCAACAACAAGACTGACCCTGGAAAACCTCCCAATTGCTTCTTCCTCTGAAATCCAGATGCGTGCCCTACGTAAACATGGGCACTCACTCCTGGCCCCCCTGTGCACAGCGTAAGTCCTGGGCTCACCTCCTCAAGCACTCGGGAAAGACGGGGGGCTCCACTGGCGACTCCAATGAATGCAGAAGAGTAGACCCTGGTAGGGCCAAGGACAGAACGAACAAGGAGCCAGGCCACCCTCTGTCCCACAGGTTGGTCACCCGCATAGTAAGATGAGCCGATCATACTCCACAGAACCCCCGCAACCTGAGGGGTAACTACCAGGGAACAATTAAGAATAACCCAAGGAACTCGACCCATGCCCACCCGGTGACCATGTCAAAGTCAAGGGGAAAAGAACCCACATCTGCCCTAAAAGGTCCCAAAAAGGCCCAAGAGGTGCCCGTCACCAAGATCTGGGCCAGAGATCCGGATCTCTGCAAGGGAAGACATACGTCAGACCCCTCCACCCTCCAGTAACAGGGGATGAGTCCACGGAGGAAGAGCAAGATTGCCCGGTGACCTAATCCATGCTCAAGCAGATCTTTAACGACCTAAAGATCACCTTCACGGTTCAAAAACAAATGGACATCTTGAGAGAGGATCTAGTGGAGGGGCTGCAAGAAATAAAGCGAGACATAAACAAAATGGGTGAGAAGGTTGATACGAATGAAACAGGGATCCAGGAACTGACAGAAGACGCAAGGAGAGCGGACGCACTGCTGGAGACCCTGGTGGCTGCTACCCACAACCTTGAGTTGCAGGCAGAGGACCTGGAAAACAAGTCCAGGAGATCCAAAATCCGCATCAAATACCTCCAGGAGGACACTCTGGACAAAGATCTTGCAGAAGTCATCAAAAATATATTCACAGGGCTTATCGACCCCGACCCCATCCCGGAGATAAAGTACAACAGGATCCACAGGGTTGGCCCCTGCACACAAGAACCAGGGGAAAGACAGAGGAATGTCCTGGCAGCCCTGCAAGATTACACAACCAAAGAAACGATACTCCTTAAGGGAAGAAAGGCAAAGCAGATTACATTTAACAGAACAGAAATCTTCCTCTATCACAACTTAGCCCAATCAACCCTCACCAAGAGGAAGAAAATGGCCCCAATTGTAGCGTTCTAGAGGGACCGAGAGGTTCGATACAGATGGACCTTCCCCTTCAGCCTCCTTTTCCTCTGGCAAGGGAAGCAACACAGAATAACGTCACTCAAGGAAGGCGAGAGTCTCCTGGAAATTGGAGATGAACGCCACCCACAGGATCGCCCATTGGAAGCCCAGCAAAACAACGGCAGACCCTGGGCATGGTCCATAGTGAGGTCCAAAAGATCGAAAGAACTGAGAGTCACTATGCATTTCGTAGGGGCCTATGCAATCATACATCGCCTGTGAAGGGCACAACAAAATAAGAGGGTCTACACCAGGTCTGTAGGCAGGGAGGTGGGGAGGGAATCTTGGAATCTTGGAATGGGTTTGGGAGAACCTGCACAGGACACCTCTGGGGGGAGTAACAGGTTCAATCCTCGAGATACCAATCCGAGGGGGGCTGGAGGCCAGTTGAATCCACCGAGATCGGGGGATGACAGGGGCGTCAGGGAGGGGGGATGTTCTGGAAAGACGAGAGGCTCCTAGGTGGGGGAGGAAACAGAAGGCGGAAGGAGGGACCAAAGGGCAGGTGCCGGAGATGGACCAAAAGCCAGATATCGATTAACATATTCCCCTTGCGATGATGGCCAGCAGTAATAATCTTTCACTTCCATCCCTAAATGTCAACGGCCTAAACTTCCCATTCAAACAGAAAAAAATTGTGAGATATCTAATAAAGGAACGGCCTGACATAGTAACCCTACAGGAAACTCATGTTCACACCTGAGCCGAGGGAGAATCAGGTTCTGGGGGTACACTCGACTCTTTCAAGCTACATAACTCATTAAGAAAAGGGGAGTATTGTTGCCACTGAGAGACGGCCTGGACTTGACACCGACTGGATCCGAAAGGGATGAACAGGGGAGATACTTGGTAGTGGGTTTGATGGGGAGGGGAGAAGCCTACATGATTGCGACTATATACGCCCCCAGCACAGGGCAGGACGCATTTACTCAGAAGGCGCTAAGCAAACTCGTGCAATTCACAAAAACTACCATTATCCTAACAGGGGACTTCAACATAGCGTGGGACCCCACTAGGGACAGAAGCAACAAAGGTCTAGGGACACAGGGGATGCCATTGGGGGAATTTAGGGGGAACATACAAGATCTGGCACTGGTGGATATGTGGAGGGAGCTGGAGGGTGACAGAGATGGGTTCACTTTCTACTCACATGTTCACCTCACACGCTCTAGGATAGATTATGTGTGGCTATCCAGGAGTCTTCTGGGCCCAGCAAAGGAGATTACGGTGAGCACTATTATACAGGCAGGTCACGCTCCCATAATAGTAAAGCTAAAAAGAAACTGATGCCCGGTGGGTCTGTGGAAATGGTGCTACCCATCATCCCTGTTTAAAGATGAGGTACTGACCAAAGAGGTCACAGAAGAGATAGGGTCCTTCTTTGAGACCAACAAAACAGAACACACAAGCCCTCAAATTAGATGGGATGCCTTTAAGGCGACAATAAGGGGACACATTTTTGCCATCAAGGCACGGAGAGCCAGAGAAATGAAGCAAGAGGAGATGCAGCTAGAGGCCAAGTTAAAGGACATAATGGGCCTCATTCCGAGTAGGGCGGTAAGGGATACCGGGCACAGGTAAGGAGACTGGTGCCGGTAATCCCTTACCACCCTACTACAAGGTCCCTTAGCGGGTCCCTCCAGTAATGCATGGTCTGACCAGGCGTATTGGACGGGACCCGCAAAGGGACCAGGGCGCAAATAATGGGATTGACATGCGCGAGCCTGTTATTTGCGCCCTCCCCATTCCCATTGAGCCCTATGGGGGCTCAAATGGGAATGGGGAATGGTATTTTCAATGGGAACTTACCGGTCCCGCAAAGGTCGGGGTACACCAGTAAGTCCCCATTGAACTAGACCGGTGCCGGACCCGTTATTGGTGGCAGTCATGGCTCGGAATGAGGCCCAATGTCACGCATGGCAACGACCCCGAGCGTGCATAATAAAAGGCAGTATAGCGCTATAAAAGGCCAGCTGGACCTAATACAAACCAGGGCATTGGAATTTACCCTACTTGCATTGAAGCAAAAATACTACATAAAAAGCTAACAAGTCATACAGGTTACTGGCCAGACTCTTGAGGAAGCAAGAGAAGGACAAAACTATATTAAAAATTAAAGTGGGCAGGGGCAAGGCTAGCTCTAACAACAAGGACATTGAGAGAGAGAGAGTTAACTTCTATACTAGACTCTACAGTTCAGATTATCCCCTCAACCCCCATCGGTACAACAGACCTATCTACAAAAGATTGATCTGGTGGGACTAACGGAGGAAGAAAGGGAGGCCCTGGAGCAGGACATAACCGATGAGGACATCCGGGAAGCGAGTTTTATCCAATAACAAAACCCCAGGTCCAGGCAGCTTCTCGGCTGAGTTCTACAAGACCCACGGAGAGACACTCCTACCCAACCTGACCAATGTATTCAATCAATTTCATGCAGATAGAGCCATCACTCATTCTATGGAAGAGGCAAAGGTGGTTCTTATTCCCATAAAAGGGAAGGACCCCACGGATTGCGGATCGTACCGCCCAATCGCCTTAATCAACGTAGATGCCAAAATCTATACAAAACTTCTGGCTACTAGACTCGATCAAATCCTTCCCCGCCTCGTCCAACCACATCAATTTGCATTTCGGAAGAATAGCACACTTAATTGAAAGGGCGCACAAGAAAGGAATCCCAGCTCTCCTCATGCCCCTAGATGCTGAGAAAGCTTTTGACCGGGTGGAGTGGGGATTTCTGTTCGCAACCATGGAAAAGATGGGCTTTGGAAACAAGTTCATGAATAGAGTAATGGCCAACTACCAACACCCAATCCCTCAGATTATCCATAAACAGCCAGATTTCGGATCCAGTAGTAGTGCAACGGTGTACGAAGAAAGGGTGCCCCTTATCACCCATACTCTATGCAATTCACCTAGATCCCTTCCTAGCGTCAGTGAGAGCAAACAAAGAAATTAGGGGACTTACGTTCGAGAGACAACACATAAAAGTGCCACCTTTGCAGATGACATGCTCCTGACAATCACTCGGCCAGATCTCTCCCTGCAGGAAATAGAAAAACGTAACCAATTCAGGGAGTGTGGCGGGCCTAAAAATAAACCCTCATTTATCAGAGGTTCTTAACCTCTGACTCCTGAAGGAAGTAGAACAGGTACTCAAAAAGGGCTCCCCTGGTGGAATGAACAATAACTTATCTGAGGATTAAATTGACCAAATACATAGAGGAGTTGTATCACGCAAACTACCCCACCACTGGTAGAAAAACTTAAAAACAAATTGATAGATTGGGGTCCCCTATCCATCACACTACTGGGTCGTATAAATGTGTTCAAGATGGCAATACCCCCCCAGTTGCTAAATTATTTTTTAGCCCTTCCAGTTCATGTACCGCTCACCCTATTCAGGACTATCCAAAAAACACCAGTAGATTTCTCTGGAATAATAGAACACAGAGAGTAGCCACTGGGGCGATGAAGATGCCCACAGCTAAAGGGGGGCTGGACAAACCAGACTTTAAAACATACTACCTGGCAGCCTAGATTAGAGTTATCCAGAACTGGTTGAATGAGGATCGGGGTAAGATCTGGATCTGAAGGCCAATGGACAGAGCCGTAGCAGGGGAAAACCTGGAAACGATACTATGGAAACCCAAGACGGATAGACTGACCCAGATGTACAGCAGTGCAATACTCGCCATGGTGGGGGACATGTGGGATGAGGCCATTAAACAGGCAAACATCACCTCCTACCCATCCTCATTCACCCGATATCCGACAACCCACAATTTACCCAGGCACTTAGAACCTCCACCTTCACCAAATGGCAGGAAGGGGGATGCCAAATGATCAGAGACATGTTCGAAGGTGCTAGAGCTAAACAATTTACCCAATGTAAAATGGGCTTCACTTTGGGGAAAGTGGAGCGATACCGCTACACACAAATAAGACATTGGGCCTCATTATGATTGTGGCGTTAGACGTGGCAGTATCATTTTTGCCGGCAACCGTGAATGGGCAATTACCGGGTCATACCGGCTTTGCCGAACCCCGTAATTGCCCATTCGCGGGCACTGGAAAATATTCTTCCCCATTCCCATTTGGGCTCAATGGGAATGGGGAAGCCGGACGCACTGGCACCATATGTGAATGGTGATGGTACAACCGACATGCTATGCTCTTGGGTGCCGGTACGCCCGCCAGGTCAGACCTGGTGGGCAAAATGGCACTCGCGAGCAGAACTTGTAGTTTGCTAGTCCGCTAGTAACGGCACCAGTAGCCTACCAGCACCGTTACTACCGGACCGGCAAACTTATAATGAGGCCCATTGGCTTTATTATCCCACCGTGAAAGAAGCAGGGGCCCGCCAACTAACCCCTTTTGAAAAATATCTGACCACGGATTCCGGAGACAGGCGGGTGGTTGCATTGATCTATGCACACATAAAAGCAGCCGAGCAGCCGGTTCAAAGGTCATACATAAAAAGATGGGAGCAGTCCACAGGGCACAGCAAATAAGATACTGAGTGGGCAAAACTGTGGTCTAGCATCCCTAAACTCACAAGATCCCTGCAAATACGGATAATCTAGATCGAAATCCTTTTTCAGTGGCACCTAACTCCAACAAGACTCCAAGAAAATGTACCCGAGGGAATCGAAATATTGTTGGAGGGAATACGGGATGGAGGGAACGTGGAGTCACATATGATGGGACTGCCCTAAACTGAATGACTACTGGGGAGGCATACAAGAGGCGATGCATCACATCCTGGGAGTAAAGGCTGGAGGCAATAGAGGCTTGGCAATGCTGGGCATTGATGGGACCCTGGAGGAGCTTCCTTCACGAGCAGACCACAAAGTTTATATAATCTTGACAATGGCAGGGGCATTAGCACTGGCCCAAAGGTGGAAGTGAAACTGGATCAAAAGGGGCCTGGTGCCTGCAGAAAATGCATCTTCTCAGCATAGTAGACTAAGCCTCGAAAGATGAAAGGGGTTGGGAGCACTCCCAGGCACTGAACAGGAGGGAAAGGCACGGCAAGCGTCCCCTAACGCAGAGAAACAGAACGTCCCAAGGAGACTCTCTACGCTTATCGACCTTCACCGGAACAGATGGGGGGGAGGGAAGAGGGAAGGTGTGGTGGCACGAATGCAAATAAAAAGTTATGATAAAAAAAAGTTGGCCATGGCAGCAGATTTATGGGTGTCACACAGAGTTTCCCATAAAGACAAGACTACTAATGGTAAGCTGGAGGAGGGGGGAAAAGCACAAAGATAACGAGGGTGGGGATCTAACGAAACTTCCCCCCCAAAAGGTCCACAAAAAGAAATCCAAGGGTAAGTCCCAACAGAATGTTCAGGGTAGTGGAAGTTATCCTCCCAAGCAGAACTCTGGTTATAATAAGACTCCCTATGTCTCAAGCCCAGTGGATCTTGTGTGGCTTGTGGAGCAAATGACCATGGAAAGGGGGACCCCAGATGTAAGGTCAAAACCTTGGGGGTCCACTGTGTGAGTCTGGCCTTCCCTCCTATGAGGAGCAAGAAATCACAGGGGAATCCTTCTCCTCCGACTCCTTCCCCAGTGGGATAGAATCTGTGGTAGTCCTAGTTTCCCTGGGTTCCTGGGAGCCTAAAATCTCAGAAGCTTATGCTAGCATTCCAGATAACACCAAGCACTACATTAAGGACAGTGTGCTGATCAATGGAGTAGACACTCCCGTCATTAGGGATATTGGGGCCAGCAGAACAGTGATGGATTCTACCATGGTAGACCCAGAGGAACTTGCCAGAGTTCCTTTGATTCCCACCAAGTTAGCGGATGCCCCCCTCTCAAACGCTGCAAGGAGGAGTTTGCATCAAAATCGAGCCTTATGTTTCACATTCATAGCTTCTCATGATGACGAGAATGGGACCTTGACAGAGGCCATAACATTGTTAACAAACCTGCATAACAAGATGGAAGACGAGACAGGGGACATTACGGATGACAGTTGCTTCCATATTCTTGAGGATTCCGCAGTGTTTGGCACACATATTCAAGATTCTTGGAGCAATATTGGTGATGGTAATGTGTGGATGCTGTGTGATCAGGATAATAATTTCACAACGCAAGAAGACAGCAAGGAAAGCTGTAGGAATGAAGATCATGATCAATGTCAAATCTGGATTTGGACCCAAGGAATTGACGGATAAAGATGTCAGAAAATTCATAGAGGCCAGCATTGTAGCACCTAAAGGAACAAAGTTCCTGTATCCAGAGAATCATAAGAAATACATGGGACAATGGGTCTATTGCAATCTAAATGGACATTGCAAGTAGATGAGCATGTTTAGTCAGTCGACACCCTAACTCCGAATTCCAAAGAAACACTTCTTAAAGAGAAAATATCAAGATGTGGAAACCATTCAAGAGGTGGTTGAGGATTCAACCATAGGGGGGGAATCTAGAGGAGCAGCTGCAAGCCACCGCAGGAAATCCCACCACCCACCCCTATATGTTGGAAGTGTGAGACTGTGCCATGTGTGACACCAGCAATTTTGCCAACAACGCAGCAAATCTTTGAAAAAAGGTATCCACTGACGAAACCATATCGAATGTATCCTTGAAGATGTGTGATGCCCTGAGAATACTGACTGAAGGGAATGCATAAACCTTACAAAATCTGATGATGAAGTTAAGAAACATGTAAACTTTTGTATGTGGAGAGAAGATTGCACGTGTGCAAAGTGCTACAGAAAATCAACCATTCAATAAATGTACAGACGCTGAAACGCAAGCAGACCAAGTCATCATAGGAGCTGGCTATATGTAGTGAATAGATTTCAGGCAAAGCCACCATTTTATAGAAGTTGGACATCAGTGTCATGAATTTTAGTAAGCCAGGACACATAGAGAGGAAACGCTCAGAATTTTGTTGCAGCAAGAATAAGCTAAAATTGTGGAAACACCTAGCGAGGCTGTCTGGTCTGGCATCAAAACAGAAGCAGCCAAGATCAGTTATCTATTCTTGAAAGTAGTAAATGTGAGAAGGATGTATCATCCCTTATTAAGGGGCAAAGAAAGAACACCAGGAGTGCCAAGTTTTATTAATTCAAGACATTTGAATGCTGCAGAATAGATCCATTCATGGTTTCCTGTCATGTGAGCCAAGGATGGAAATAGAGTTGAGCTTGGAGTCCTAGAACAACGATAATGGGAGCCTGTACTCCCATATATTCTCACAGTCAAGGATACTTTGCAAGGCCAAGTTCAAAGACAATCTTCATGGCAGAAGGCATGGGTGATGAGAGATGTTGGGCTAATTGGGTGCAGAGGTAAAGTCCTCCTCCTGGCACCTGGGTCTGAGTTTATGTGCTGCTAAGTGAACCGCATGTTCCAGACATGGCATGAGCGCGCCAACCAATTATAGAGGGCCGTATAACAAAGACCTTACAGTTTGAAAACAATGATAAACTTTGTACTTAATAGTGTTGGAAATTACATGTTTTAGACGTAGGCATAAATTGTCCACTTGACAGTAGGGCAGCCAATCAAAATCCAAGTCCTTATAGAAAGTATACTTAGATGTTCCCCTTGAACCAATTATAATCGCTTGCAGGTTTTTCTTATTTGCCACCTAGTATGACATCACCTCTGACGTATTTTTTGTATAAAGTGAATATTTAATGAGAAAATTGATGTGAGCTGAGCGAATGTCCGTTGACGTCCGCTGTATCCTCCCAACTTTAGATAAATGTTAATAAAACAGCAACCTTTGCCATCTTCCTGAGTTGGGTCGATTATTTGGAGTTATTCTGTGAACCCATCCATTGCATCCACGTTACTAAAGAACCATAAGTTCAGGGATCAGGCCAGTTACACTGCAGCACATTTTAGGGCACAGCAGCAAGGCACCCATGAAGGTCGTTACCACAGCTGGGCGACACGGTGACCGTGTATGCTCGGGTTCAGGCGTACTCTCCTAATTCCAGACCTAGGAATGTTAGGTATATGAAACACAGTGGAAGAGTGACTTATACTCAGATCTTACAGTCTTCGAAGGCACAAGTCGAAACTTGAGACAGTGGCGGTTCCAGGGCAAAGGTTCTGTACAAGCTGGTCAGTTCACTGGGCGGTCCAGAAACACTTCCAAGAAGACTCGGCTACAGGTTAAGCAGGAGGTACCGAGAGTAGTTAGTTCCACTACTGCAACAGCTCGAAGCACCCTTACAGGCCTTCTGTGATTGATGCGAAACAGGGGCTCCGAAAGGACAACAGCGGGTTCAGGGTGCCAAACCTTCCAGCGGGTCACCAGCAGTTCCACGGATCTACTACAGCGGTTCAGGATACTTGGCTCCTTCACTAAGTTCGGTGTGAACTCAGAAGATCGACCTGGAATGGGTGTAAGGTGCCTTCATTTATCCAAAATCCTCTTCACGCTAAAACGAAGAAAAAACAATAAGAGATCTGCTCACATTCAACCATCCCAGACGTGGACCAAACACGGACCACGGTGGACCCAGTCATCCCAACACACCAGACATCCTGGCACCCAGGATGTGTATTGGAACTAAACAGCTCGAGCCCACATCCTGAGCGCACACACACAAGGCATGCAGAAGCCAGCGAAAGCTTTGGTTGGCGCGGGGGTCTACATGACCAAATAAGGAATTTCCCAAGGTCGGCTCGAGCTGGGGAAGGCAAAGGGACAAGATGGCCAAAGGACAGAACAAAGGACCTTGTGGCATGGCCATTTTGGGCACTCGCCACTGTCCTGGGGCAAACGCGGTAAACGTGGTTTGGACCATAGAAAAGAGTCAAAAATGCTTTAAAAGTAACTGCTGCCTCCAGCTCTGTCCTGGGCACACTTGTACATTCACATAAAATCCTTCCAGGGTGTCTTGGGGCTAAAAAATGAAAAAGGTACCCCAGCGCACTGTAATGTAAGGTACATTGTGCACTGATAAAATGTTACTAAGAAAAAGCAACATATTGAAAGACTAAGGGAAACGAAGTGTCCCAGTACTCACAGTCTGAAGGGCATGTCAGTTTCCCCATAACAAAATGGGCAAAAGCCCAGCGGAATACAGCAGAAGGCTGGGCTTCACTGGTAAAAGTAAGGCTAGGATGGTCAGACAACAGCAAAAAGTTACGGGGGGGGGGTCAGAAGTGGAGAGAAAATTACCCATAAATGGAAATCTTTCCTAACAGAGGGGAACAGGGTGAGGATAACAAATCTTGGTCAGTTCCGGAAAGGCATGGTGGGAGTGCCTGCGTGTCTGGGATCTGAAGAAGTGCCTCACATTTCAGAGAGAATCCACTGAGCTTATGTCCAATTACCAGGTGCACATCATATGAATTGTTAATGGGGGGAGATGCATTCTTAATTAGGGATTCAATCACACCTCTGGAACCCAAGAGTAACAAGACCAGAAACCATCTGGAAGGGGATTGGCTCAAAGAAACGCTAACCAATCGCTGGGCATCCCATATGGAGCGGGTGGTATTGATATAGGGGTTGACCAATCAGACTGGGGGAATTAGTACTGTATATTACTTGCATCATTTGTGCCGACAAACTCATTTAAAATATACTGGCCCTCATTACGACCCTGGCGGAAAGTGACTGACCGGACCGCAACAGCGTAAATAGCGTTTCCGCCATTGCACGAAGGAGCAAAGTGCGGTCCATTCCGACCCATCGGGCACGAGCACCACGGCATGGCGGAAGTGCAAAGTCCGCGATGGCGGAAATGACCCCAAAACGGCCCACACCGCCGCCGTACGTCGCCCTAGGTGCAATACCGCCACCCATCACAGCGGACACCGCAGAGTGCGCCTACCGGAAAGTACGGTGACCGGAAATATACGGAAACGGAAGTAAAAACATGGGCCCGGAACGGGAAACATCCCGCCGTACACCTATAAAACCACAAAAACCACACAACCACTAAAAACACTACCCCGAGACACACCCCAACCCGTCATCCACCCTAGCGAAACCAAGAAAAATGGGGAAAGTAGCGAAGAAAGCGTGCGACCGCAAGCGGCAGGTCCACTTCTCCCGTGAGGAACTCACCGTGCTAACAGAGACCCTCCAGGAGAATGCTGCCGTCGTCTTCTCCACGCAAATGACCAGGACGGCACTTGCGAACAAGAAGGCCATATGGGCTCTGGTGGCACAGCGGGTAAGCGCGGTGGGGACCGCACCCCGCAACCCACAGCAATGCAGAAAGCGGTGGGACGACCTGCGGATACGCGTCCGCAGCATACTCTCTGCCAACCGCAACATTGCCACAGCCACCGGGGGAGGTCCTGAATCACCCATCAAGTTGACCCCCTGGGAAGAAATCTGTGCCTCCACCATCGGAATGGAGAGCATAGAGGGAGTCGGAGGGATGGAGAAAGGAGTGCAGACATCAGAAGAATCAGGTAGGTGGGCCAGATAAAACAATGCTAAATCCACAATGTCCAATCATGTGAAGTACCATGTGTCCACATAGTGCAACAGAAACACATGTCCAGGAGAACGTCCACACACATCGCCCTTATAGCGCACTTTAAAACCACAATAAATACATAAATAATTAAAAACCCCTAAAACACCCACCACACGTCCAGCAGGCACACCCTAACTGCAGGCTGCCAAACAACTGCACCCTCACCCCACACACAAATGAAAGCACCTCCAAGGCCCCGACCCAAATCACCCTCATGTACCACCCCAATGCATGTGATACAATGCCATTCCAATACCCACAGACCCATTAATAACCCTCGCCCTCCTTTACTCCACCACAGGGTCCGATCCAAACGACGAGCATCAGGACACCCCTACCAGCACACCTGCAAAGAGGGCCAAGACCAACGGCCAAAGACCCTCCACCTCAGCTGCACGCATCAAGACACGGCAGCAGCACAAATCAGGTGGCAGCACAGAGGAGGGAACATCAACAGGCACCCCAGCAGCCAGCATGCCCACAACACCACCACCACAGGTCCCCCCAACGGATGCCACAGAAGGCACTGCCTCTGGTGGCAACAGCACCATAGGTGACACCCCATTGATGGCAGCATGCTCCGACACAGAAGACGGGGATGTCGAAGTCAGATCCATCCATGACCTGTCCCAATCCCCCTTTCTGTCCCATCCCGTACAACATGAGAATACCACGCAGGGGCACCCACAAGACGACGACTGGCCATCCCCCACAAGCCCTGTGGCAAGGCAACATGAGGTCAACAGCCCCTCTGTGACACCCCCGCAAATGGCCATGGCCCAGCAGAGGCAACAGTCCCTCGACCAGTTAATCGTGCAACAGCAGCAACTGGCCACGCTCCTCAAGGACCATGCCGATGAATGTGGGGGCACTAAGGCAGACATAGAAACATCAACTGAGACACTTAGGGCAGAAATGGAGAGAGGTACAGAGACACTAAGGGCACAAATGGAGAGTAGCACCGACAGCCTGAGAGTCCAAATGGAGAGTAGCACCGAGAGCCTGAGAGTCCAAATGGAGAGTAGCACCGAGAGCCTGAGAGTCCAAATGGAGAGTAGCACCGAGAGCCTGAGAGTCCAAATGGAGAGAAGCACCGAGAGCCTGAGGGGGGAACTGCATGCGACGTCCAAAGACGTATGTGCCGAAATTGCCGCAGTGCGCCGTGTGCTCACTGAGCTCTCACAAACCCTTAGGGACATGCATGGACGTGAGCAGGCAGAGACATCATCCGTTGCAAGTTCCGTCCAGGGCAGCCCCCAACGTAGATCTGGGAGGAACCTGCGCTCCACAGGCAGGGGTGCCCCTGACACCCGCAGAGGGGGCTTGCAATAGCGACAGCCCACTGACAATGAGCATCTTTGGACACTGGTGTTCGGGGGGGAGGTAGGAGGGTGGAGGGGGTGTGTTGGGCTCACTTAGGTGGCGGGTCGATAGGGTGTTCAACATGATATCACATATGCCATAAACAGTGCACGATCAACCAATGAGATGTGTCGACAATGATCTTTGTGTACTAGGCCATCATAGGCGTACAGTCCATATTGTGCATGTACCAGACACACACAGTGCCACGAGTCCCGTGTCCATGTATCAGCCACCAGGCGTGAGTGCTAGAAGCATGCATCAATGAGATGCTGACGAATGTCACGGCCCTCCGGTGCCTCGCAGACTCCTTGAGGTGCTGCCACATCCCCACCCTCATCATGACCATCATCAGGTGCTTGCAGTTCTGCGTCAGGGGGCATGGGCACATTTCTACGTACGCACATGTTGTGGAGCATGACACATGCCATGACCATCTTTGCAACCTTCTCATGGCGGTACAGGAGTGCCCCGCCAGACCTGCTGAGGCAGCGGAAACGAGTCTTCAGTAGGCCGAATGCCTGTTCAATGACTACACGGGTACGTGAGTGGGCATGGTTGTAGTCCTCCTCTTGCTGGTCCCGTGGGTTCCGGACTGGTGTGAGGAGCCATCTCTTCAGTGGATACCCAGCATCACCTGTATGTGGACGATAAACGTATGATGTGGAATGCCATTGCTACGTACGCACACCACCCCCCCCTTCCTGCCAGGTCATTGCCGCATCACATACCCCACATCATCATGCATGAAAAGAGACTCACCGAGTAGCCAGGATCTGTTCCCTGCGTGTCGCTCCATGTAGCGTGGTATAGTAGAGTTCCTCAAGACCATAGAATCATGGGTTGATCCAGGGAATCTGGCACAACAATGTGTAATGATCCTGTTGGAGTCACACACCATCTGTACATTCAGGGAATGAAATTGTTTTCGGTTGCGGTACTGGGCCTCCATGGCATGTGGGACGACCAATTCCACATGGGTGCAGTCGATGGCACCAATGCAACCCGGTATGCCGGCAAGTGCATGGAATCCCACTTTTGTGTTGGTAATTTCCTGCTCCGAGCGTGGTAGAGAGATGTAGTCGTCTGCGTGCTGCAGGAGGGCATCGAGCACTTGCGATAGTGTCCGTGAGAACAGTGGCTGAGAAATGCCATGCAACTGTCCGACTGTGTGCTGGTAGGTGCCTGTGGCCAGGAAGTGGAGTACAGACACCACCTTCAGTAGGGGTGGGATGGTGGTTGGGCTATCTATCATGCTGACAAGGTCAGCCTGTGTCATGTCCACTATTGCGGCTATGGTGTCCCGGTCCAAACGGTAGAGGGTGTGGATCTGCTCATCAGTGAGGTTGAACGGATGTGCTCGGAGGCGTGGGATTGCGGGCTGCCTGCGTGGTGGTAGTGGCTGTGCTGGCGGCCCTTGCGGGCCCTGCCTTGGCCTCCTCCTCCTCCTGCGTCTCCTCCGTGCGGCCGGTTGTAGTTGGTGTTCGTCTTCTTCTTGAAGTTGGAGTACTTGCAGTGCTATCAGGTCCCCCAGGGCCAACATCGCGAGTCCTGCCGGTAGCATTTCGGAGTGGGTGTGGTTGTGGGAGGAGACTGGGTGTGCACTTTATGTGTTTTCAGGCTGTATGGCCTCCACCTGTGGTGATTCATTCCACCTGTGCAAGCTGCTCTCCCCTTTGGGCGAGCATGTCCCGCACACAACGCTGCTATTCGAGGAATGGCATCTTGCTATTGCAATCATGTATTTGTACCCGATGGCCGTGTAACATTTGTTGATATGTACATTCGGCTATGGTCCCATTGTTTCACATACAATCTTTGCAGTCGCAAACAGACTTGTGATGGGTCAGTGGAACGTAGTACTCGAGTAACGGTGGGCCCTCATGCATCACTGTACCGAGTTGCAACGACGGGCGGGGCGTCCCATTAGTGGGTGATGGCAGTTGCCATTTTCACACACAGCCGCACTAGATGGATTAATTTGTGATTTCAAACGGCCACAGATGCCTTTTCGACGTGATGTTGCAAATGAGGAATTCGAAGGCCGGCGCTTTCGGTTTTCAGCTAGCGGAGAGGAGATGCCCACAGGTCTGACTGCAAATATAACGTTCTATTGTTCAATGTCCTTGAGACAGAGGCCATGGCGAGGAAGCAATGATTGATATGAATAGTTTGGGATGCGCAATAGTGACGTGGCCGATGAGGCCGGACGTTCCCAAATACATGTAACTTCACAACACTGGAATTACGGGCTGGGGCACTGTGGATTTTGCAGGCTGCATAACGCACAGACTCAATGGAAATTTCGAATGTTTTGTGAGTAAATATTCAGGCGTTTTTATAACAGGATGAGGGAATGATGAATGGATGCATGGGCAGGTGATTTGATGCAGGGTTTGCCATGTACAGTGCTTCTTGGAATCTATCCGCCTCCCCTGCGCTATGTGATGCAGGGCTGCCATAGTGGGACCATCGTCTATCTGGCCTTGTTGAGCCCTCCCTGTCTCGACGCGCCTTCAGACACTTGTGTCCATGCACGTTAACATTCCCATCTGATGGAATCTGTTTTGACAGACGCATGCACAGGTACACTCGTTTGTGATGGTGTTTACACCTCGATATAGATAGTTATGAGTCGCAAGTGGTTTTGGGGTGGTGATGATCCTTTGGAGTGGGCTAGCATGCATATGGCTGTGGATTTAGTGTGATCATTGAAGTGAGTTGTTCGAATGTAGTTCTGATGGCCATTCTGTTCTTTTTCTTTTCTTTTGGTTGACAGGTATCTCCTCCCCTTTTGCCACTGCCATCTGTATGCCACTCCTGCAGATGGCGTTTACTCCCGACACCTGCTGCTTCGTGTTAATCAGTGGAGCAGCATTACGATCTTATGGGACGATCGCCAATGGCCCACATGCCCTTACGCAGTACTAGTGGCTCGGAGCAACATTTCGGCCTTTCAGTTGGACTAGTGCCTCCCCATTGGGACGGGCCTGCGGTTCTGTGCGCTTCCATGTTGCCTTTTCGTACGTGAATGTGGCTCTGTGTACCATGATGGAACAGGGCGTCACACAAGTAGTAGCTGGTCATTCCTTGCGGATGCAGCCCACAATGGTGATATGTGTTTTGGAGTTCATGGACTAATGGCTGTATGAGCTTGGTGATTTAGTTGTGCATTAAATTTCTATTCTGATATGGGCCGTGTAGCGTTCTTCTTTGCGAGTGATGTGGCATATTCCTATTTGGGGAGCGATGTATTGTGAGGAGATCTGCATTGGGTTCCGGTTTCGGAGTATAGTCGCGTGGTACTGTGCTGGGGGCGTTTGCCTACGGAGCCCAGTGAGGTCAGGGATGGGGGCTGCCAATATGACTGTTTGAATGTTGTCATGCTCAGGGGCGGGGGATTGGGTTTTGTGTAACAGACGCCGGTCAGCCAGGTGGACTGGTGGAATGTTGTGATTTTCGGAATATTGCTGGTCACAGGTGCCTGTGTTTGCGTGCGTTTCGGGGGGGGGGGGACTGTGGTCATGTCCATTGGAATGGCTTCTGTATTCGTGCCATCTGTGCCCTGCAGCTCCCATTGGCCCCTCTTGTGAATCTTTTGTTCGTTGGCATGCATGGGTGACTTGTACATTTCACTGGTTGCATTGTGACTTCATTGCACCTACGGGGAGTTGTACTTTGTGGGCAGGGAGCGGTGTACAGGCACTCAGTGGGGCCGTTTACGGTTGATTCGCGATGCCGTACTTCTCACCATGGCGGAATGGTGCTTTCCGCCATGCTTGATGGCGTTAGGTACATGTCCGCTAGGGTCGGAATTCGCGTACCCTTGCGCCATGGTGGTATTTACGGTTTGGCATGGCACGCGCGCGCGTACTTGGTGCAGTTAGCGTTGGCGTTCACTACGGTGTCGCTAATGGCTTCGTACTTTGCGGTGGCGGGTCATAGTCGCACCGAGCGCTATTCGATGGCGGTATTGCATTTCCGCCATCGTTTTCCGATTTCCGCCAGGGTCGTAATGAGGGCCACTGTCTTATGTGAACAAACTAGTGCACTCCATGGCAGTCGGGATTGAATGCCCTACTGACATGCTATTTTATTCATTTGAGAAATACAACTTTTTTTTATCCTTGCAAGAGGCACACTGAGCCTTTTTCCTTAGGGGACTGTCTTTTATTTATCTGGTAGTGGGTGGTCGGCCCTACACTGGCACAATTATTTGAATTAAATGCACAATCCTACTCTTCAACAACACAGTCATAGACATAGCTCTACGATATTCCTGAAAGACATGGCAAAACTGCCAACTGGGAAATGTAAATAGTATACTGCTACCCCATGGCAAGTTATACCCTTTACAAAGTAATCTCACCACACAGCTGAAGTTAAAAAATATGCATTGTTGTCTCATTCTCAGACTTATATGCACATAAAGGGAAAAAAATATTAAACTGGTCCAGATTCGCAAAACACTTTTTTTTAAATGAAACAAGTGCATTCTGTGAGCTCCTTTTATTTGCACATTAATGTAACAATCTGGCCCATTGTCTGAAATGCTTGTGTTGTGAAATACAGATTAACTCATATTTGGGGCATTTGGTGAGGTTTGTGGTGCAAATTCATACTCTTGGCAGCATTTGCACATAAAAAAGAGTGAATCTGACAGATGCACCAGAAACATGTGCATCTCATCAGATGCGCCATCAATGGCCACTTATCTGTGCCCCTTTTATGCAACAATTTGCACACCCTTGCCACAGGACATTTTCTTTGCGAATTTGCCACCTCCAATGAGATGCGAAATGGTGGAGGCAAATCTTTGTGCCATTACACATCTTGTTGTGATACTCTTGTTTCTCAAAACCTACCCCAATGTGTGCAGATTGCGAACTCGGGGCAGGGAGTGCTTTTCGCAAGTAGTACTTCACAAAAAAAGGGATTTGCAATGAAAACATTGCTTGATGGCCACACAGAACCGAACTGATGAGATAGAAAGAAAACAGGCTCCGTGGAATAGCCCAACCTCATGCACCCATCCAACCACAGGGAGGAGTGGCCAACGCATCACATGAATGAAGAAGCTTCTGATGCAGCCGAGCCGTAGACAGGGTAGGGCCTGAGAAGGCAATGCCCACCCAAAATCTGTAAATACGCACTCAGGATCGCTGTGTGGGCATTTTCAGATGTTAATGTCACTGTGGTGGGCTCAACTACATCAGCTTCAGGCCCCACTTTTTAGACAATCTTGGCTACGCCTCTGAGGTGCAGACCAAGTGCAACCACGCAATAGTCACTGCCTCTAGCTGTTCAAAAAATATATGTCCTGTTTGCCACCCAGTGCCGCCCTCACAAACGATTCCATGGCCAAAAGTGCATATTAGACAATCAGAGTTGCAACCTTGCCACATACGTCGTGCACGTTTTCAAGTCTAGCACTGCCATTCGACAGATGTGTGCAGCCAGAGATGTCTTTATGGGAGGGCAAAAGGGGCACTTGCCCGGGGCCCCGCCTTGGAGGCGGCCCCACAATGCTGTCTGTTCTTAAGTCAATTTCACATTGTTTACCAAACTTAATAGCACACGTCAGGATATTTTATGGTATGCTGTTTATGGCATGCTGCTGAGGCTCTAAATACAAACTATTGCCTCTATGTTGTTGACAAGTACATTTTGCCCTGATCAATTCATCCTGTAATGCTTTCTGTGTTCGTAGTATACATAGTTTCTGCGTCCACTATGGCACAACTATTGTAGCATTCTCACCTTTCTGTGGGGATTGTATTGATCATGTGCAATAACCAAAGTTGAAATGTATATTAATAAATGTAAGTGCTGCGATGGATCAGAAGATAGCTCAGTGTTAAGCACTCATTTCAGAAATCGGTGTTTATATGCAAATTACAAATACCAAATTACAGCAAGGTCGGCCCAGCCTTTACTATGTCTGAAGTTAATAAACCTGCATGTGTATGTACTTTATTTTGTAGCACAACAGGTGCTATTATGAGCAATGTGCCTGCATCAGATAGTGGCTGCTATAAAACATAGCATCAGTGGAGTGAAGGTTTAGAAATTGGTTTGTTCAGATAGGCATTTGTAAACCTTGGGCACCATCTCTAATGAGGAGCTTAAGTATTAGTCTGAGAGGTTGTTGGGTAGCCAAACTTAAGAATGTGGGACTAAAGCATTCATACTTGTATCCTGATTTTGCCAGTAGATGATACAGTGATCCTGGGCAAATTTGATATCACTCACATTACTGTGCTGTATTCTGTGGAAAGATTTGCCTTCTCGCATGCTGATGGTATTGTTCCAGCCCATTACCTGATCTTTCTTTTTATGTAAGCCATTTGAGTGGAAATGGTTCTACTCAGAAGAGAGCAGACCAGATATCACAGGCCTCTGGCAAGCATATTTTAATGTCTGCTCAATTGACATAAAAAAGTTTTTCCTTTTGTATCATTCAAAGGTTTGTCTACAAATGTATAAATAACAATTACATCAGTTATTTAAAGCTTCAAAACACGAAATTAAAACCCAGATGAAATCTTTCAATCTCACATCAATAAGTATGATGGTACTCACTTACTCCCCTTGATGATGGAGACAGTAAAGCTAGAATCCTTCCCATTTTGCATGATATGCTTATAATGGGTGGTATTAAATTTGTCCTAGATAAGCCTAATACCGCCAGAATGCAGTCTTGGAAACCAACCACCTGACTGCACACATTCAACTGATCTCTCACTACCACTGCACCTAATGTTGGGCTGCAACTACCATCAAGCAATTCACACTAGCTGCACACATACTGAGTGCACCCGAGCACTCTGTACTCCCTACTCTTTCGACTAACCTGGACTATGGTCCCCAAGGGTGTTTGACCCACAAGCACTTTGCGGTCATACCAATGATATATAGAGCGCCATATAAATGTCAAATAACAATATTGGGTTATGTGATTTGTGCACTTTCCAAATCAGTTCTATAACATGGGATTATTTAAATTCATGGTAAGAACTGGAAAGGAAAGTGGTAACGTGGATAAATTGCTGAGTGGGCACAAATCCCAGCTTCACTGCTCAACCGGTGTGATCCTGAGCATATCATGTAATCTATTATTGCCTAACCTGTCATAATTGCCAGTCCCTAGACCTTACAAAATTGTCACCTTTCAGAGTAATTTCATTATCAATGTATGATCTTCAAAAAAGCCTCACTCATGGGTTCACGGCTATAGTTTTGCTTTCTCTTTAATAATAGTGAGCATTGATCTATAGCACACTACAGAAACTTGTTTCATTGCTCTCTAATGGCAACACTATGTGAAAAAAATGTCCCTCTTGTAATCTCAGTCTGTCAGGACATGGACACCTTCCCGGTAGCTTCTAATCGTCATCCACTATCTATGCTCTGGTATGGGAAGCTTTATTTCTCCTTGCTTTCATTTGGCCTCCTGTATCCCTGATTGAGCATTTTTGCATTTAGCAAGACAGCCGATTAGTACTGTCTATTCTGGATTATGTGCACTGTTTTCCTGCGTACTTCATGCTATGGCCGGTATACCTTCCTTGTGGCTCCTACTGATGCTAGAACACAACCCATGGACTGTTACTGTTGGCCTTGAAATGCTGCTTGTTGAACATTCTGATTACAGTAAGAATGAAGAGGGTAAGGGTACTGAAAGTGAGTACCCACGCCTATTTTGATCTCAGTAAAACAGCATATCAAGATGTGTTATGATTGCGACGAGCTTGGCACGACCAGATATTCTGTATTCATTCATTCCTTTGGTTCGGTGTATGGGGCCCCCAAAGGTATCTTTGCCCTGGGCGCCAAAAGTGCTTAAAAAGGCCCGCGTCAAATGGCGGTGGCAGCTCAGGTTAGCTCGAAAGTGTCCTGGTTCGACATGTCAAGAAAAACCGTCTCAGACATTTAAAAAAAACAGGTCTTTAATCTTCATGCTCCTCCCCTCTCTCTCTACTTTTACATGTCACTTACAGGGACGTCAGTTGGGGGTCGCCAGAGGTCGCAACTGCGACCTCTGAGGTCTCCCTTGCGACCTCTGAGGTCTCCCTTGCGACCTCTGTGGTCTCCCTTGCGACCTCTGTAAAACAAAAAAAATTTCCCTTCTTCCGTTTTTTGTAATGCAAGGTCCTGGAGTGGCTGGCTCTCATGTTCAGGCCCTTTAAAAAAAAAAAAATAAGAAAAATAAGAACAGGAGTGCCACAAGTCAGCACTGACCCGAAATAAGAAAGAATAGGAAACCAAATAATGTGTCTTTCTGGAATTCTGTACAATAATTGCTAGACTCATTAAAGGTTTATTTCAGGCACACTTCAGGGGGTGAGTCACTGATTTAGTCTGTTCTTAAACGCCTCAACTCAGCCTTTCCTCCTTCTGAGGTCGATAAATGAGTACCATGACAGGTTGGGTGATATTGGGTGTATATTATTTTCTATATAAAGCGCGTAAGTGCTATATAATAACATATCATGGTCATGGACGTCTGCTTGCATTCACAGTAATTTGGTAATATGGGCCTATACACACTGATCTTAACGCTACATATGGCGATCCATTCTTGCATGAAATGTACATCACATTATATATCGTAACCATATTTTTCGTAGTGTGCAATGTTGTGATGTCACTTCCTGTTTTGGCAACGGGTGAAAGGTCGTGTTCCATCGCTTCCCACGATATCACTTCGGGGTGGGGTCAAATGACATCACTGCCTGTGATGTCATCAGGGGGTCAAGGGTTGTGTGATGTCACTTCCGCTACCCCTGGCATTTTGGTGAAATGACGTCCCTGGTCACTTACTTCTCACTCGCCCACTTTCTCTCCATAACATTCTCCTACAGTCTTCCAGATTCTAAATGCCACTCGCTTACCCTGCTCATTTTCTCACGATCTCCCGAGCCCTCTTAATCTCACGTATTCCCTGTTACTTCTGCCCACCCCCCCCCCCTCTCTCGCACATGCGTATTCTCTCTAGACTTCTCCCTGGAGCACCTAACCTTTCTCTTACTCTCTATTCCGTCAGCCCTCACATCTCAGCCGCAACACCAGATGGAACTCTGGAATCTAAGATGAAACGAAAATAGGTCACAGATTTGTTGGCAAAAACTGCAATCAGGCTGTTTTCAAGTTAAGATGTCTGTTTGAACCGTGTGATTATACACCCTAACAGGCCCGTGAGAATAGTTATGAGTTTCACTAATCTTCGCTTACATGATATGTGCCTTCATCAGCAATATCGTGGCCAGGAATGCTTTAATGACCAAGGTGACTTTTTCCAAGAACAAAACGGTCATCATTAGCAGAGTCATTACTTTGTAAAACTCTGCAAAGGTTCCTCTTCATCACCTCTTGATGTACACGCAGTGCCGAACATCTGTTTTCTTGCAAGCACTCGGTGTATAAAGCACTGGCCCATGGTTCGGAGGTCATTGCTCCAAGTGTTCAGACCTGAACCTGCCACACCAATAGTAGCGCCATGGTTGGAAATTGAAAAAGAAGGCGTGACCAGTCAGTTGAGCAGAGATCCACAAAATAAAAGGGTAACATCCAATATTCCTTATTTTTCTCAGCGCTGATCCTTGCCCAGTGTGATCAGAAGGGAAGATGTCAGGGTGCTCCCCAGATGCTTTGCTAGTGGGGGCTGAGGGGGCTATAGCCCCTGGTCTTTTGGTTGTAGCCCCGATTGAAGTTCAGGGGCAACAACCAAAAGGCTAGCTAGCCCGCGCAGCCCCAGATCTTTTCCAGACCTAGCAACACCCCTGGTGCTCCCAAAAATATGTTGCCATTTTGGATTTTCTCGGAGGGCAAATAAGGATAGGGCAGAGCAGGAGTGCCAGTTCAGCGGCATCTCCAAGTCTTTTTCTTTGTTCTCGGGCACCTGCAGAAACATGGCCAAACAATAATCATCAGATGGACTGGAGTACTGACATAATTCATGGTTGCTATACTGGCAGATATCTTAATTCGAGGCCTTTACGATTCCCCTTTGTATTACACTTATTTGCAAGCACCAGCAATCGCATGGTGGGTTTAAAGAGAACAAGAAAAAACCTACTACTGTATAATATGAATAGAATAATGTATTTCAATAAACAAGTCACACATGATTGCCCTCCCTGGAAGTTTGCATCGAGTTCAGAGCCTAGAACAGGGTACTCATCCATTTTCACCTTCACAGAGGGTTGCTTTCTAGGGTATCCAGTGAAATTGTAGCCAACAAACACGTAGTCATTGAAAACGTGGTGAAAATACCTCTGCAGTGACAAAGTTGCCAACCAAAAAGTAGTAAACAAATGCAGCTAGAAAAGTTGCCAAAAATGTGCTGTAAGGGTAATTTTTAGGCTTAAGGAGGGTTTAGTGGGTATGTGATTGCCTGGTTTAGGGTTAGGCTAGGGGTTGAGTTAAGGAAAGAGGTTTGAGTAAAGGAGTTGTGGTAGGTCAGTCTTTAGGGTAGATTAAGTTACAGGGTTTGTGTTTGGATAGGGGTTATTGTAAGGCTAGGGCTAATAGAGTAATGGTCTGCGTGAGGGTCAAAGAAAGGGATAGGGAGGGTGGAGAGGGCTGGCGACGTTGGCGACGGATAGTGTTTAGGATAAACCTAGTGGTTTGGATAAAGAAAACATTATGATGAGTGGTACAGTTGCAGTTAGGGGAAGACTTAGATTAATATTAGAGCAAGGGTTTGGATTAAAGCAAGGGCAATGTACTTTGTGGCGAGTGGTGATGAGGTTGGAAAAAGGCCCACTGTTAATTTTCTATTTATTTTGTATTGGGTCACATGCACATAAAATGCTTTAGCGTGATGAAGATTTGCATAGTATTCTGTAAGAGTTAGAATAAAGGTTGTAATTCGGGTTTGGGGAAGATTTAGGAATAGAGTTAGGGTGATTGTGGAGGCTTTGCTACAGGTTTGGGTCATATTTAGGGTTACAGCATTGTACTTTTGTGTATTTGAATATAGCTTTTTAGACGGCCTTATTACTAGCAACATTTTCACACTTTGCATTGCTTGTTTTGATTGACTATAAACTCTGAAAGGGTACCTGGTACAGTCTTGATAACCCAGGTAATCAGTATACTTAAACACAAAATAGATAAAGTACTTAAGTGACGGACAGAACTGATTATATTAAATTACAACCAGGTATTATTCAAAATCAATGATTGTTTATTTTTTACTCAAAATTCATTGAGACATATGACAATATCAAAACATTAAAAACATCTTCATTTCAATAAATATTCTTCAGTTTGTTTCCATGACTACATGCATACCATGCATACCAAGTTGATCCGGCATAACCATGTGTAACCCCATTCACACTGCAAATCAATACAAACAATATGTACCAGCCATTTGATTGACTCAAGGCTTTACAATAACAAATTATTGACATATTCCCCTAAACTCCGTTTATCTAATAGTGTGTAGTCCCTTTGATGCTGTGAGACCCTTTACCAGGCCCCCAAAGAAAGGTCACCTTCCCAGCCAGGACTCATGCCAGGGAGACTGGCAGGGCAGATACCTGACTACCCTAGCAGTTCACTTTAAATGTTCCTCTGAAGCAGGGAGATGGTCTGCACCTTCCTTGGAAATCCTTGGCCTCACCCGATGGATGGGAACTTTGGGTAGCCTTTACCCTCAATGAGGCTCCAGTGAAATAATTTCCAAGATGCTTCCAAGATGACTCTTGAAGATGGTTAATCTAGATAATGCTCCAACACGAACCTCAAAGATGATTCAAGAAGGAGGGGAGTCTCACGCCCTTATATAGTCATTTGACCAAAACACATTGGTCCATGACAAGCATTCAGCAAGAAGCCGATCCTTCCTGTAATAGCAAGTGTTATTCCTTATAATGCCAGCTCCCAGAGAGCATTGGTTTCAGAAAGGTAGGGGCTGGGGGGTTAAGAAGGAAGTGCATCTTAAGTATATTTAACGTGGTGGGACCCTTCAGAAGTATGTGGATCCTCTCTGAACTATAATGTACTTCTACCTCTCCTGTCTGCTCTGGAGCAAAAGGGCTCTGTAGGGTACGGGCTAAACTCTCTTTGGGATCATTTTCTGGGGCAACAACAGGACTTAAGATTGCACTTGTGACACAGTTTCTCTACCTTATTCGTATTGCATTGGTGGTTCAGTAGGATTACACAGAATGAAAAATGATGTGATTATAACAAGGGGTTTACCAAACGCAGCTCTTCACACCTTACAGTAATAATGAGTAACACAGAGAATAGCCATGCACAACCTTTATTCTTTCATACAATGCTTTATTGATTGTTTCATGACCTGAACAAAACGCACACAGGGAAACACAACATGCCATCATTATACAGTGAGCATTGTAGGTGAGCTGAAAGCAAAGAAATGTACAGTCATTTACCGACACACGCTGGTTTCATAAACTGTCAAAAAGGATGCAATTTAGAACACTTTCTGCTTCTCACACACCAGGCGAAAATGTCCCGCTGTCTGCCCAGTGACAATACTGCTGCTCTCCCCCTGTTGTAAACCTGGCAGCACACCCACATTTTTATATCTGAACCCTGAGATAGTCACTGCTCTTGGCGGTTTATTTCTTTTTGCAGACAGCTAATTTAGCACAGGAAAATGCAGAACATGAAATAGCTTCCCTGATGCCTATTTTAACCTTTTTGAATGATAAATATAATTTTGGCAGTCGCACACACACGCCCTTCACTTAGTACTGGATGCTCACCCAAAATGGTTTGAATAGTTTGCAAAACCATTGAAGGGCAGGCTCTCTGTGCCCTGGGCTGCTGGACTCGGATACCCCCTCCTACTGAACTTCTGCGGGAAAGGCCTCTTTCAGCACCGGTCTGAGCTGGCACATGACAAACTTCTTCTCCTCTTCTCTCCCTCGTCTTCTTTTTAAAGCCTCTCTCCTACCTACCCACATCATGTATATTCTCTTACACTTTGTGTAAAATCTGCCTGCCCCAGATATGCTACCACTGGTACATGCCTCCCTCCAGACTGCATAAAATGAACACTAGATATTCACCACTCTGCTGGAGAAAATGTGGGGAGATAGGAGACTTCTTCCACATGTGGTGGACTTGCCCAAAGGCGCAGATATTTTGGAAGGAAGTTCTGAGGCATATCAAAAAGATGACAGGACTGCGCACCCAGAAGATCCGAAGGTCGTCCTATTGGGGGTGATAGCCGAAAATCGATATGCGGCAAAGGGGCACAAGGCCACACTAATTACGCACCTGCTCTCGGCTGCAAGACTGACCCTCGCCCAAGGGTGGAAAACTGAACAAGGTCCAATAATAGCATAGTGGTGGATTAAAATATGGGGGGTTTTGGCAATAGAAAAGATCTGTGCATTACAAGCTGCTAGATACCTCAAATTTTTGGCAATTTGGGAACCATTTCGGGAAATGGTAAAGGACAAAGAACTGCACTATTTTAGACCCAGGATACTCAGAAATAGGGACTCTTACTAGGGGGGGGGGGGAGAAAAAAAAGGAAGAGGAGGGACCTATTCGGAGCCAAACATCTGATTCCTCTCAATACCAAGGAAGCATGGAACCGAATGAGTGGGGATGGGAAAGTTGTGGGGAGGGAGTTTGAAAAGATAAAACCTGCAGACCCAGCAGAGACTATTAACAGGAATACAAAGGTGCAACAAATGCAATTGGAAGATAATGATTTATGTATCAGTTGAAAAGTTACTCTCTGACTCTGCGGAATAAATAAACCTTGATAAAAAAAAAAATCTGCCTGCCCCTGACCGTGATTTCATCCCATCAAACAGCCACCCCCTCTGACAGTCAAACCTCCAGAAAGCTTACAGAGTAAACATGTGTCTCTCTGTTTTCACCTTTTAAACAGAATTCAGCTCAGGGAGAGGATGGCCTAGCTGTAACAAATTTCGTTTCGGTTTCCTGCCCTGGACATTTTAGACAATGGACCCAGTTTATTGCACATTCCATGTCTTTTAAATGGTCACCTCTCCATTGCAAAAGTAATTTTTATTTATTTATTCCCCAAGCAAAATCGTAAAGCCTGTGCTTGCAGCCTCATGAGGAAGCCCAGTTTGTACCAATGATTTGCACCAATGAGCTATGAATGAGCCATTGCCTTTAATATTAGTAATGTGTTAGACATTAGTAAATTAGGGTGTCAATGGTTAGTAATTGTTATTCCTACATTTCATTGCAACACAGTCCATGTTATGCCATGGTATGGTGCATTGTGTTATGGTATCTGCTACTATGCAATGCTGAATCCAAACTCCTTTCTATTTTGGTTTGTATGAACTTGCAGTAGCGAATCACACCAGACTTTCACACCGAGTCTCACACACTATCATAGTTCTTTTGCAAGAGTCTGAGTTTTTGATAAAAATCTGCCATAGTTCAAATTCGGAGTCTGTATCCCTACAGCTCTATTAATTATGTTACTGTTGTGATTTCCCCATTATGTTGAAAAGGCTCCTTTAAAGCTCCCTGTTCGTTACCCTACCGCTAGAAGAGCTATGTCTGCACTCTCAGGAAGGCGCCAAGCCTGGCACAAAAGGACACCCTGCCCAAGCTCAGGGCCAGACCCAATACACAAATGACTCTGATGATGACAAGGTCAGAGAAAACCAGTAATTAATAAAATGACATTTGATTTAGTTTTGGCAATTGTACACCAATCTCCTCAAATGCCACTATGTCTAGCCAGATATAGCTTTATTTTCTGTTTGCCAAAGCTCTTTAGTGAGACCAACGAGGCTGCGCAGTTTAAGGTATTTTGAACATGAGTGATAGTACTTTTGAAAGGCAGCTCATGACTGTTAGAATTAATTTCGATTCCAGCAGGACGTTTTAGGAAAACACATTAGTAACATAAAACTATAGCTGGCATGTTGCCAATACACTCTGCAGCTGCTGATGTATAAGTATACAGGGCTGCACAGAGAATACATGGAGGCACTATAATTTTTAAAACAGAACATTTTGAAAGTAGGGCCTCTTTAGCAGAGCCCACTTTCTTGGAGAGAAAAACAGTTGCATTTGATAATTCCACAATTTGAAGGCCTAACACAAAATAAAAACAGATTTCAAATGTGGAATTTTCACCAGAACCCCCCTGAAACTCTGCTGGAAAATGAGGACTGCCCGCCCCCCAATCCCACCCTCTCCTGTGCTGGCAGGATTTCCTAGAAATCAAGGAATTTCACCCCTCAAGCCCTCTTCCCAACACAAAACATTCACCCCCAAACCCTCACCACAGACACATTGACACACAGAAACACATAGGGCCTCATTACGACCCAGGCGGACTTCGCGGTGCTAAATGCACCGCGAAGCATGGCGGAAAGCTGCCGATAGCGCCATGGGGGTTGGCGGATTTACCGCCCCATTCCGACCTCGGCGGAGCGGTAAATCCCCAATCCCCATTCTGCCCTTCCCCATTCCCATTTTTGCCCCATAGGGTATAATGGGAGTGGGGAAGGAGTTAATTACGCCACCGTAAAATACGGTGGCGTAATTAACAACGAGGTCCCGTAGCGCCATGGTTTTCTCCGGCTGGTAAAACCAGGCGGAGAAAACCTCCATGGCGCTACGGGAACTCGTAGTATGGCGGAGAGGTACGCCATGCACTACGCTGGCGTAACACCCTCTCCGCCAGGGTCCTAATGAGGCCCATAGACACATTTAAATGTACCCTCCCCCCTGTCCCCTTCCTTTCCTGCCATAAACATTTGTAGAGGAGGAGCCAAATGCCTCTACCGGAAGTTCTACCCCCATTTTGCTTATATGTTGGGAGCCGGAAATTGCGACATGCACGACACCAATAATGGTCCCTATACCATGAAGAACCTCGAAACAAGGAATCCATTGAGAAAGCCCTGCATGATGTACCTGCAGAGACATGACAGTGTCTTAAAGGAGGTTACAGAAGAAGTATGAAAATGAATGAAAGAAGACTGGTGAGATCACATGAAGCAGAGGTGGCACACCAAGAAGAGATGTCAAAGAAGAACGTATATGGATCATATAGCATCTGATGATGAAATAAAGAGTCGAGTAACATTTCATGTGTGGGAATGAAGATTGCACATGAGAAGAGCACTGATGAAAATTCAACTCGCTTTATAACTGTACAGATGCTGCAACGCAAGTAGACTAAGTAATCATAAGGCTGGCTATACGTAATGAATACACTGCAGGCGGTGCCGCCAATATATGTATGTATATAGAATCTGGATGTTCCATGTCATGTTTTAAACAAACTAGGCCCCTATGAACAGAAGGGCTAAAAGTGTGGCGCAGTAAAAGAAAACAGTTGACGATGAGGGAAGATTCAAGCAGGTTTGTTTGGCCCATTGTCAAAGGTTGGGGCACCCAAGAAACTGGTTATCTATTCAAGAAGATACAATGAATGTGAGAAGCAAGTTGAGCTCCTGTTGAGGTGTAATGGAAAAACACTAAAAGCACCAGGTTTTATTCATTTAATAGTGTTCAATACGAAAACAAAAGAGCCCAAACATGGTCTCCTGTCACAGGGTCGAGATGAAAATAGACTTTGGGCGAGCTACACCGAGACTTGAAGATAAGAACATGCTCACACTCCATTCTATTCTCAGGCACAGTGATATTTTGCAAGGCCGACTTCAAAGACAATTCGAATGGCAGACAGCAGAAGTGATGATGGGCTAATTGGGTGGGGAGGTATGACCAAGTCAAAACCTCCAGCACCTGGGTTACCAGCTTTCCTGCTGCTAGCAAGAGTAATATTCCAGAAGGGTAAAAGCATGCCAACCAATCATAGAGCGCCATGTACCGAAGATCCCTATAGTTTGAGACCCAATGAAATGTTGTGTATTTTATGACACGGAAGATGACTTGCACTAGGGGTGGGCATAGCTGTCCACCTGACCTTAGAGACACAATCACAATCGTATACCCCATAGAAAGTATACCTAGATGTTCCCCATACACCAACCACAACTTTCTTATTTTGCCACGTAGTATGACATCAGTGATGACGAATTCTTGCACCATAAATGTAATTTTTTATGAAATGCTTTGAGAACTCTTGAGAGAGATTTGAGCGAATGTCTGTTGATGTTCATTGTACACCCTGGTTTAGATAATTGCAAATAAAACAGCTATGTTTTGCCAACTTCCCGAGTCGGTTTTATTATTGGTGTAAGAGTAAAATCTGCATCCTCATCCATCCCATATAGCACTACCTCGCTTAAAGGGCCAATGGGTTCACGTGGTAGCAGAGGGAGGATGGTTAAAGTGCCCATCCACCAATAGGTTTCCAGTGCTTTGGAGAGATTGGACATCCTCCGCCATCTAGCCGAAAGATGGCAAGGTTTCCCGTGGAGAGAGGCCAATATAGAAAACTTGCAAGAAGATTGATACAGGTGGGACAGGTTCCTCTTTGATGAAATCCCTCCTGGTTTCCACAGGTGCTGAACGGACTAAAGGCGACAGTGATCGATTGGAGGAGGGGGGCCTATACCGAAGGACTTGAGCTGGAAAGCGACTGGTGAGTAGATTGAGGAGACTGGCAAAATAAGGGGATGGGATTGTGGTAAAATACAAAAGTAACAGGCGGTTGTCTAGTATAAACAAGGAGCGTTTAAATGAGGAGTGTTTTTTATAGAGCCCGGTTTCCTACCTCAAGGCAGGTCTAGAAGGAGTCATTTCAAAACCCCAAGGGGATAAATGGGCGGCACATAAACAGGTTTATGATAGGGAATGACTCAAACTCCAATCGGGGTATTTTAGGGGTTAGGAGAAAAGAAGTACCATGGTGAATATGTGAAAAGTCAACTAGTCTGTATGTTTGTGTAGTTTGTAATTAAAAAGAGGTGTCGAAGAGTGACATGAATAAACTGTGAGGTTAAAGAAGAGATTAAAAGTTATTTTCTACTTTAGGGCATTGTCGGCGCCGACTGAAAAGGTAGATTGAGATTATTGAGAAGTAGAGGTTTTGGAGCGGCAAGGGTTGGAGCACGCTCATATTTGTTGTTTTTCTGAAACGTATCTGTGTAACTTATAGTCAGTATTGACAGTCAACTTTAGACTTGTCACAATGGGGGATGTTACTCCACTGATGCATCTGGGCAAAACATTGCAAAAACACGCACCTAAGCTCAAACAATATAGTGCTGAGTGGGTAAAGGACACAGCAGACAAAATGTTCATGTCATGGCAACATGGGGGATCGCTGTCAAAAGCGGTATTGCAACAAATGACCGCATACGTGCACGCTGCGTACACAGGGAAGAAATTAGAGAAGAGGTTAGCTTTTTTAGAGCTCTGGAAAATGTACCAGGAGGAGCGGGTGGATCCGCTGCCTGAGGATTCGATGCTTAATCAGTGTAAGGATGAAGTGGCTGAGCTTTCTGCTCCCCTTGCCTCGCATGAAGTAAAAGGCATTAGTACAGAAAGCAAAGGATTGTATCCATTGAAGGAACTGAAAGTGGTGAGCGGGTATACTAATCCAATATACAAACCGCCTGCTTATAATAGTGATGATAGTCCAGAGAATACTAGGAGGAGAGAAGAGTCCTCTAAGGTCATACAAAACTGGGAAGAAAAGAGTGAGAGACCGAATATAGCAACATAGGTAGAATGATATATTAAGTGATGGAAAGGAGAAAAGGAGAAAGCTGACGAGGTAAAGCTCGTACAGAATGAATGGATTGGTGGACAGATATTGCTCAAGCTTGATGGGAAAAGTATTGCGGAATTTAGGCAAAGGGAAGATCAAGACGAACAGGATAAAAATGACAGGGAACGAGAAAAAAGACTGAAAGAAGATGGGCATAAGAGAAATAATAGACAAACACGAGAACAGATGTATCAGGAAGAACAGCAAAAGAAGGATGAAAGGGCAGAGGAGCAAAGGAAGTATGACAACAGACAGCAAGCAATCAAAGACCGAGATAGGCAAGAAAGGAAGAGAGAAGAGGAGGAAGCACAGAAATCAAGGGATAAAAGGATACAAAGACGAAGGGAAGAAGGAGAGCAAAGGGTGAATGGAAAAAGGGAGGAGAAAACACATGAAGAAGAAAGGATTCGATGGGAAGCGAGAAAGCAAAGAGAATTAGACAAACAAATGGAGCGAAAAAGGAGACAAAGGGGGCGCAATATTCATTGCTTTCATAAGGAGTTAATGGAACCTAGTCCAGTAATGGCATGGGGCAATATAGAGGTGTTTCTCCTTTCACAGGGAGCAACATCAGGACCATCTAGAGTAACTCTAGAGGAGAATTTTGACATAGGGAGCATCAGAGACTGTATCAAGACTTAAGGCAAAGCAGAACATTTGGAAGCCGATGAAAGGGAGAACAATCCCTTGCTGTCCAATCACAAAGTGGGGAAAGAGAACTGTTTAGTCTCAAGCCTAAAGCCTTGTCCTTAGACAGGCTGACTTTAGGTAAGGGTGAAAAAGAAGAGAGCCATACTAGTTTGGGACTAGATATCTCCGATGAAGAGAGAGAAACCTTCCAAGGGGAAGAGGGAGAAAATGCATGCAGTTCTGTGGGATGTCTGCAGACAGACAAGGAAGTGAGATGGTCGGATTTAGAAAAGCCTAAGGATAGGACGCCAGATCCTATAGCGTATCCAGAGCGACCTAAAGGATGGTCGCATAGTGAGAAGGGAGAGTCGCCACTATTTATGAGTAGGCTGAGGTCATTGCCAGGTAGAAGGCAATCAGGAACCATTGTCCCCACTATGGATAGGCAGACAATGGGAGCCGATTGCGGATTTGGGTTCACATAGTTCCTTTTATTGGAGAAAGGAGGGACCAGACCACAGTATATTCCATGGCCGCAAATGGATAAGGATAAATCAAGGTGTAAACCTCCCAGTTTGACGGCAGGTGCAGGGAAATGGATTCATGAGCTAGAGAAAATGACAGGGGGAATACGTTAGCAATAGGGGACATTAAGGGTCGCCTAGCAGCCATTCTTTGGGAAAGGGCTGATGACATTTGGACGAGAGCAGGATATTCTAGTGTCACGGCACAGAACACAGTGCATGATGGAGCGCCATTTAACAATTGTATAGCAGATGTCTGGAGAGCACTTAGGGTGCAGTATCCTGACACATCAGATATGGGTGCAATTATGGCACGTAAAATGAATGAGGATCCGCTTGCTTACGTTCAAAGTATTCAGGAACAGTGGACTCTTGAAACGCGGGAGCCATGGGGAAAATCAGTGGCAGTATTTTACGTCAAGGATTGCCAGAACAGGTACAGAGACAGCTTAAGAAACAAGTGGGAATGGAAGTGAAACCATGGGTAGAGATACAGTTGACCATAGTGCATCACTGTCGATTGTTGAAAGAGAAAAATAGGAAGAAGGAAGATGATAGAAAACTTGAGGAAGCCAAGTTATTTCAGAAACATTTTTCAAAGTACGCCATAAAAGGGGCAGTATTGACAAGCGGAGAAGGATTGGGAATGCAGCAAGCAGTGGATGAATCGCAGACAAATAATCAATGCCAAATGGATCAAGGAGGGAATGGGTTTATGCCACAAAACAGAGGAATGGGCTACAGAGGAAAGGGCGGTTTTCAGAGTAACCAAGGTGGATATCAGAATATGCATAATGATAATCAGATGTGCAAGGAGGATTTAACCAAGGGGGGCTAGTCACTAGAGCTCCTCCTGTACGTTGGGCATGTGGGATGACAGGGCACATTGCACGCACATGAGGAAGCCAAAGGTATGTACAGAATGGGCAGTTCTCAAGAGGGGGTACAGCTTATCTTCCAGCATACAGCTCACAGGCAAGGGACCGGTTTGCACAAGATCAGACAGCGTATCAAGCAAAAACGCTGCAAATGCAACTGGCATTGCAACCACAGCAGGCACCATTGAACCTGCCGCAAGGGCAGTCACAGCACGCACCCATGCAGATACAGCAGAATACAAACACGGGACAGCTACTGACACCTAGATTAAGGGATGTCACTGTGGTAGGAGGAAGTCATTTTGCAGGTACAGGGATAAGCATGTATCCACAACAGGACAGCTTACAGGGCGACTTGATGTGTTCAGTACTATCAGTGGCACCAGACCCCCAAGAGGAACAAAGGGCTGATATGACGATAAGAGGCAAATCTTTTTATTTTCTAGTAGACACTGGGGCTACTCGTTCATGTATACGAGAGGGAAAATATTCAATGTCGGGAAATCCCATGAATGCTCAAGGTTTCTCTTGAGCTACAAACAGAGTTCCTTTTACTGATGAATTAAAAGTCTCCATAGGAGAATGTGACATGTCTGTTCTGTTATTGTATTCAAGAAAGACACTGGTTAATATTTTAGGACGAGATTTAATGACGAAGCTTAATATGACGATTTTGTTTACTGATGAAGGTGTAGTGTTCAACTCCAGGGAAACATTATATGAACATGGGCGAATGCATATCGGCATGTACAGGGCAAATGGCTCTGCTAAGAATGCCACTACAGCCAGAAGTCTTTCTTTAAGGGGTACACATTCTGTTGACATGGCTATCTGGCTTAGTGGGGAAAGATCATGAGAAAACCTGCTGATCAGGTTTCTTTGTTCAGGCCACAGATACCTAAGGATGGAAAGGGGGGACAGATTATTCCCCTAGAGTTAAATGCAGCCATAGTGCGAGGGGAAATGGCCATGCTCAAAGGAACCGATGATGAGGGCAGGCCATGGAGGACAGTGATTGCCATTGGGGAAGGGTATAGATTGACTGACATCACTGGCGAGGATATGGTCAGGGATGATCCATCAAATGATGAAGTAATATTCGAGATGATTATTACATATTGGATCAGAATGGAAAAAAGAGAGATCCCACTGCAAATAGTGGTAGTGTGGCAGTGCCCAGAATCTTTCGATGAAGATTTGGAAAAGGTACCAAACTCTTTATGGACTACAGGCCCCTATGACGTAGGCCTATTGGAAGGGATAGGGGAGGGTAAGAGTAAGTTGAAGCCAGCGGCAATTTTACGTCATGCAGGACAGTATCCCATGTCTCGAGAGGTGGATGAGGGTATTTTTAAGACTATTTCAGCTCTAATGGAACAGGGTATTTTAGTGACGTCAGAGTCGTTGTGTAATACCGTGGTGTACCCTGTGAAAAAATCAAAGGGAGGGTCTTGGAGATTGATACAAGGCATGAAACCGATTAACCAGATTGTAGAGGCAGAGTTTCCTTTAATTATAAATCTGGCAATGATACTATGTAGTATCTCAGCAGAAGCACAATGTTTCACGGTGATTGACTTGAAAAATTTGTTTTTCTCAATCCTGTTGCATAAGGACTTCCAAGACCTTTACGGCATTTACGTTTCGCCAGACTCAACTGAAAAGAACTCGTTTGCCCCAAGGGTACTGTGATTCTACATCGATCTTTAATAGGGTCCTGCAGATGGACTTAAGCAATATTGATTTAAAAAGCATTGTGCTACAGAACGTAGATGATATTTTGGTTTGCAGCACGACAGAAGATGAGTGCAGACAAGACTCAATTCAGTAAATGACTATTCGAGCAGACAAGGGACATAAAGTAAATGAAGAGAAGTTCCAATATTATCAAGAAGAGTTGTTGTACATAGAACAGTGGATCTCATATGAGGGGAAGACGGTCACACCTAAGAGAGCTGAGGCGATTATGAAAACAGCAAAACCACACACGATAAAGCAACTGCAGCAGCTTTTGGGATTATGTAACTGCTTTAGAGAGTGGGGGGGGGTAGCACGGCCTCTAGGGTGGAGGTGTTGTGGCAAGATCACAGGTTAGGGTTGAGGTGCAGCCCACACCTCGTTTGATTGGTAGAAAAAATAAAGGAAACCTGGATACTTTGTCTTTGTTGGATATATGGAATAATATATTGTCCACACGGTTTTGTGTTTTAAGTGCTGGCTTGTAGCATGGCTTGTTTATTTTCTAAAGTTGTAGACACATTTGGTGGGTACAGAAGGGGTTCTTATTGCCCCATGTGGTCAGCCGACACTTGTTTTGACCCGTAGGTTCTTCTCAGGGCTATGTTGTTCAGTCCGGCGCCCCCTGTGGGGTTCTGTTTTCATATAGGTGGTCCTGTGTATACAGTGGCTCTTGTTGGGCCCTGGAGTCTGGAGCTCCTTCCTGATCCGCATTGACACAGGACCACCTATATGAAAACAGAACCTCACAGGGGGCGCCAGACTGAGGAAATGGCGGAAGGGTTTGAAGAACTGAAAAAAGCAATTTGTACAGCTCCAGTTTTAGGAATTCCCAACTATGACGAGGAGTTATGCTTACACAGAGGACTACATTGGGGTACAAACCCCTGGCATATTACAGTGGGATTTTAGATCCAGTTATGAGAGGGCACTTTCCTTGCGAACAGTCACTGGCAACAGCCGCGTTCACAATAGAGAACTCTACTAGTATTGTGATTGGGTGTTCTATGACATTGTTTGTTGAGCATGCTTTGTTTGCCATTTTGGAGAAACCTAAGGGTACATTGACATCTCAGAGGGCTTCTGCATATGAGGTGGTTATATCAAATCCAGCTATTAAAAAAGTCAGGTGTAAAATAGTGAACCCTGCCACGTTTACAGCCAGACCTGTGGTAGAGGGTGAGCATGTCCATGACTGCGCTAACTATGAGGAGTTTTATGACGACATCCTGCGCGTAAAGGAAAATGTGTTAGCAGGGGGGGAGATTCTCTTTATTGACGGGTCTTTAAAAATCGATCAAATCAGGGGCTGCCGTGGTGAGGCATAGAGCAAACAGGGAATTTGAGGTGGTAGCAAGTGCAAGACTACCGTCTCACTTCTCTGTGCAAGCAGCAGAATTGGTGGCGCTTATTGTCACACTCGAAAAACACGCAGGGCAGGAAGTAACAGTGTACAGTAATTAAGCCTATGTGACGTCAACCGCGCATGCAGGGCTAGCACATTGGAAAAGGAGGGTCTGCCGCCGAGCAGACGGCACTCCATGCAACATGCAGCATTAACAGCAGGAAAGGCTTATTAAGGCACTACAACTGCCAGTATCCATCGCAATAGTTTAATTCAGCAGTACATACTAAGCAAACTGACTTTATCTCTCATGGGAATGAAGCAGCAGACAAAGAGGCCAAAAGGGTTGCATATTCACCAGATATTTCAAGTTTTGATACTCCAGATGTAAAGGAAAAAGTAGTTACGATTCTGATTGTAAGTGAGGGGTTTAATCATTTGTCAAGAACACAGTTTATGGAGGTTCAAGGCGGTGAGTCACAGAAAGAGCAAGAATTGTTGAAACAGAGGGGGTGTTCCTTATCCCAGGACAGCACTGGAAAGCCGGTGATGCCTGTAGCCTTGTTAAGGGTAGTGCTTGAACAGCTGCACTACCCTACACATGTAACTGGGGAAAGCCTTGGGGCAGCTATTGCGGAGGACTGGTTTGTACCAAACCTGTTAGAATATGTTGCATTTTATGTAGTAAATTGCATCGTATGTCAAACGTTTACTGCTGGGCAAACAATGCAAATGATTAGAGGAGTAATTCCTCGACCAAACAGTTCTTTTCTTCATTTACATATTGATTATGTTGATATGCTGCAAGTATTTAGTGGATGTAGGTATATGTTTGTGGTTGTGTGTCCCTTTTCCAGGTGGATCGAAGCAGGTCCTTGTACACACCCCGATGCCATTTTTATTCTGAGAAGTTTTTCCCAGATCAAGAGCATGTGAGGTGGTGAGATCTGATAATGGGCCCTGTTTTATTAATGAAGTATTTGAACATATTATCCTACTGCTTAGTATAAAACACAGGTTTTCTTCTGCTTATCACCTGCAAGTGAATGGGATATGTCAGACACTCAGCGGTTTCCTTAAAGAGAGAATTCCAAAATTGAAATTGACATTGAAGAAGGGATGGCTCTAGTGCCTGCCCCTTGCATTATATGCATTGAGGAATCAGCCTGGGTCAGACCACCACCTCACATCCCATGAGCTAGTAAAAGGGAGGAAAATGAGAACGCCTTTATCTCCTCCATCGAGGAGCAGACGTGATGCCCAGAAGACAGCAGAAATGTTAGAAAATGAGTTACGTGCTTATTTGACATGTATGACCGCTAGTATCTCTGCCATTTTAGATCAACTCAAGTGCAAGTGGTCGGCCTCAGGACACAGATGAAGACCATTCAGCAACCAGAGCTTAAGAACTTTTATCTGTACCGAGACACATTGTGGGTGACCCATTTCTAGTGTGTAACTTCACAAGGAAGTGGCACGACCCCCGTTTTAGTGGTCCCTACATTGATGAGAATATTACTCCCTCATCAGTAAAAGTCCAAGAAAGACGCGCATGGATCCACTTAAATGACGTAAAGCCTCACACTGGTGAGACTGATGCACCCCCAACCATTGATTCGGAAGTAAGACAAAAAGAAGTTGTTCAGCATGTGCAGACTCGATTGATGACGATGCAGAAGGATGCTAAGGCTGCCGATTAAATAAATGCAAGTGTGCATTTGGACTGTGGCTCACCCTGGACACTCTTTACAGATATTATAGATATTAAAGCAGGAGTGCAAAAGCTACATTTTTGAGTCACAGGGATCTTTGAATTGGACTTTAGAAAGTAATTAAGTATTACAGATATGCCAAACCTAGAGTTCGAATTTGACAACTGGAAACGTGGGCAGTTTCCAGATTCATTTCTCAGTGAGTTTCTCTTTGGTTAAGTCAGATGGTCTTGTCAGATGCCTATGCCTATAGGCTGCTTCTCGCTGTTTTGTTTACATACTTCAAGCTTATCCTCTCTTGTTGGGCGTATTACTACTATATGCATGTTTATACAGGATCCTAAACATGGCCCTGCATTCAGGAGGCTACTTATGGCAATAGTTGAACAGATCCCACAGCTACCTGATCATTTAATGGAGAGCCTGATTAAAAAGATTTTTTCCTTCCTTAAAGCAGTATACAGGCATAATGAGGACTATCGAGAATGGTACACTTTTGGAAAGTGAGCAGACTCAACGACGTGTGGAGAATCGTAAATGGTGGGGATTAGTGCACTGCATGCTCAAATTTATCATTGTTTTACTGATTTTGCCAATTCATACTGTCTACTTCATTGGGCCAAGTAAGGTAAAAGGCCCTTTGATTCTTCCCACTCCAGTGACTTATGCAGATGTATCGATTATTGAAGGGCCAAGACCATGTGTGATTATCGCTAAAACATCCACACATGTAAGGTCACCCATTACTCTGACAAGTGTTCCTATGATTCCCACTGTAGGAAGGACCCTTATTGATATACTTCATGAGTATTATGCACGCACCCTCCTTGCAAGAATGAGAAACAGGAGAAGCACAAGGGAAGATGATTATGAATTAAATAACTATCTAAACAGTACAGCACACTTGGGGAATAACATGTGGTATCAGCACATGAAAAAGATAGGAGAGAGAACCTCCAAGGAGAGTTGCTATGTCTGTGCTCTCATACCTTACGCCATCGGGAATTCTAAGATATTCAGAGCTATAGAAGTAGCAGTCCAGAAAGCTCATTGCTTGACGCACCTTGCACTATGCCATAGGAGATGTCAGTTGCAGGGTCCAACAGCATCCTTGGTATGGGTGACCGAGAAGAAAGCTCCAGAAGAAGATGATTGTGTGCAAGATTTAGAGACAAGAGAGAGAGCCCACACCAGAGATCACGTGATAAGATATAAACTGCCTGGAATGAATGGAGCAGGAATCAGATGGGAAGTAAACAAAAAGCTCAATTGTCAAGTAAAGGACCCGGAAGAAACACTAAGATGCAAGGAGAGAGTTAATCTCCAAGTCAAAGGAACAGTACTTACTCTAAAGGGATGGATGGAAGGCCTGATTGTGTGTAAAGCACCAGCACTAACCGGACGACCTGAGGCAATTGTGTGGCATGCAGAAAATGAATGCAAGCATCATTGGCTGAACATTACAAAGTTGCTGACATGGGTCGATAATAAAGGAGGACCGTTACAAATAGTACCTCTAGCAAATGCTTCCTTGGGTTTCAGAAACAATGGCACCAGGAAGGTTGGAATGAACCAGCACTACTGCCAAATGTTCGATGTACCAGGAACGAGGATGTAGTGATAATGGCCCACTACTGGGCCTGTGGATAAAGAGCATATATGAAGCTGACCAAGGACTGGGGAGGGCTGTGTTCTATAGTGATTGTCCATGTTCCAGCATTGGTGATTCCAAAGAGTGACCAGAACATTGGGGAGTTACCAAAAGCACCTGAGAAAGATGAGATCAGTTGAATTTCTCAATCGAACAAAGAGGGAGAACTACTTTTTAGCTAAATTGATAGAGGCCTCTGATTCTATTCTGTATGAACACAGGTTGTTCAGTCAATCTTCGGCAGTATTCGCGACAATCTTCATGCCAGGGATCCAGGTGATGGCAAATGCCAAATGGTTACAGATTAACAGATGGGAACTCCTGCAGACGATCAACACTACCATAAAGGTATTCAATGCGATTAAGGAAGAACTGAGAGCCATAAGACTGATGACGCTCCAGAATAGGTATGTCCTAGACATGATTACAGCTCTGGATGGAGATGTTTGTGCCAAAATTGGAGAATCATGTTGCACATTCATACCTTCTCATGATGATGTGAATGGGACCTTGACAGAGGCCATAACGATGCTGACGAATCTGCACATCAAGATGGAAGATGAAACAGAAGATATTGCAGATGACAGCTGGTTTGCATCGATCTTCGCATGGGTTCCACAATGGATGGCAAATATTTTCAAGTTTCTCAGACCATTATTGGTGATGATCAGGTTTGGATTCTGTGTGATCAGAATAATAATCACAGAGCGCAGGAAGACAGCAACGAAAGCAGTACGAATGAAGATCATGATCGATGTCGAGTCTGGGTTTGGACCCAAAGAGTTGACAGATGAAGAAATCTGAAAATATATAGAAGTCACCATTCCAGCACCTAAGGGAACGAAGTTCATGTATCCGAGAAACCACAAGAAGTATGTGGGACAATGGATTTACTGCAGCCCGAAAGGACAATGTAGCCACATGACCTGGAGTATTGATGAACATGTCAAATCAGCAGGATATCTGAAAGGAGTAATGAAGATATGACCTCCAAAGAAGCGCTTTTTCAGACAAGGATTTCTAAATGTGAAGATTGATGAGAGAGTGGTTGATGAATCAACCAGCGGGGGGAGTGTAGAGGAGGAGCCAAATGTCTCTACCAGAAGTCCCGTCCCCATTTTGCCTATATGTTGGAAGTCGGAAATTGCGACATGAACAACGCCAATAATGGTCCCTATACCGCAAAGAATCCTCGAAACAAGGCATCCATTGAGAAAGCCCTATATGATGTACCCGAAGAGAAATGGCAGTCTCTTAAAGGAGGTTCTGGAAAAAGTATGAAAGTAAATGAATGGAAGAAGACTGGTGACGTCACATGAAGCAGAGGTGGCGCACCAAGAAGAGATGTCAAAGAAGAAAGTAGAATGTAGAATGACGAAGTAAAGAGTCGAGTACATTTAATGTGTGGGAATGAAGATTGCACATGAGAAGAGCACTAATGAAAATGCAACACACTTTATAACTGTACGGGTGCTGTAACGCAAGTAGACTAAGTAATCATAAGGCTGGCTATACATAGTGAATAGACTGCAGGGGGTGCCGCCAATATATATATATACATATATGTATCTTGAATCTGGATGTTCCACGTTGTGTTTTAAGCAAACCAGCACCCCATGAACAGAAGGGCTAAAAGGGTGGTGCAGTAGAAGAAAACAGCTGATGATGAGGGAAGATTCGAGAATGTTTGTCTGGGCCAGTGTCAAGGTTTGGGGCACCCAATAAACTGGTTATCTATTCGAGAAGATACAATGAACGTGAGAAGCGAGGCAAGCTTCTGTTGAGGTGTAATGGAAAAACACTAGAAGCACCAGGTTTTATTAATTTAATAGTGTTAAATACGAAAGAAAGAGCTCAAACACGGTCTCCTGTCACATGGTCGAGATGAAAATAGTCTTTGAGCGAGCTACACCGAGACTTGAAAATAAGACCATGCTCACACTCCCTTCCATTCTGATGTGCAGTGCTTCTTTGCCAACTTCAAAGACAATTCAAATGGCAGACAGCAAGGGGGATGATGGATGATGGGCTAATTGGGTGGGGAGGTATGACCAAGCTAAAACCTCCAGTACCTGGGGTACCACCTTGCGTGCTGCTAGCGAGTGGAATATTCCAGAAGCTTACAAGCGTGTCAACCAATCATAGAGGGCCAGGTAGCAAAGATCCCTATAGTTTTAGACCCAATGAAATGTGTATTTTATGACACAGAAGATGACTTGCACTAGGGGTGGGCATAGCTGTCCACCTGACCTTAGAGACCCAATCACAATACTATACCCCATAGAAAGTATACTTAGATGTTCCCCGTAGACCAATCACAACTCCAAGTGGGTTTTCTTATTTTGCCAAATAGTATGACGTCAGCGATGACAAGTTTTTGCTATATAAATGACTTTTTATTAAATGCTTTGAGAACTCTTGAGAGAGATTCGAAAGGACGTCCGTTGATGTTCGTCGTACTCCCTGTTTTAGATATTTGCAAATAAAACAGATTTGTTTTGCCAATTTCCTGAGTCTGTCTTATTATTGGTGTAAGAGTAAAATCTGCCTCCCCATCCATCTTATATAGTGCTACCTTGCTTAAAGGGCCTACAGGTTCACATTCCCCTCATTCCCCACACAAACACACAAACATACACACACACACAACACTTACCTGTTACCAAGGGTGTTGCTAGGTCTGGAAATGATCTGGGGCTACACTAATGTCAGGACTGTAGGGACTCTGGGCTAGCTACCCTGTTGGTTGTAGCCCCTGAGCTTCTATCCGGGGCTACAACCAAAAGACCCAGGGCTATAGCTCCCCCAACCTCCCCTAGCAATGCCTCTTACTGTTACACCCACAACTTCCTTCTTTCAGCCCGACCGAGCATGTCAGCCCATGCGCGCACTCATGTGTATCGAGGTGTGTGACAGGTCAGTTTAGAAAGACCACTAAGAGCAGTCTCTGAGCAGTTTTTCTAAACAACCTTGTTTGGTTTCAACTTGACGAAAAATGGTATCTTCACTGTGAACAGTGAAAAACAATACCATGTTGCCTAGCAAAAATAAAAAACCTGGAATATCTCACCCTCCCAGGTGGCCTTTTTTAACAGAGGGAGATTGTCGATTTCCCTCATCATACCAAAACAGTTATATATCCGTGCCCCTGCCAATTTCGATTTCAGGTAGGACAACAGTTCCACACCCACTAGCACCCTCATGTTAAGGTCGATGTACTCACAGATGGACATGTTTTCCTAACGAAGGGGTTCCTTAACAAAACAACATAAAAATGACTTCACAAAACAAACGGGCATCTCAAATCAAAGTTTCTTGGCAAGGAAAAATGGCTTCCCAAACGAGAATAACAATAAGGTTGCCCTACAAAAATTACGATTTCACACAACCTACACATATGACACATATGCAAAAAAAACAAATTGCTGCCTAATCTCCTTCCAAAAGCTCTTCAGCTTCTACTAGTGTATGGTGCAGTTATCGAAGTGAGTTGGAAGTGTGGTGAGCAGTGTTCCACTACTTTTATTGTTTTCTTTTGACCATTTCTCTACTTTTTACGACCATATTCACCATTCTATATAGAGGATTTGTCCGTTCACGTCCCTGTGCAAGTGTAAAGTTGTAATAGGACTCTTAGTTACTAGTCACTTAGACTATTGCAATGCCCCGACTGCAAGTTATGCTTCAGCCTACAGTCTCCCCTGCCAAGACCACAGTTCCACTACTTTTTTCAGTGCACTTCTACCACTGCATGGTGTGGATCAGACCTCTGTCACCTCCAAATGGAATTGGAAAGTGGAAGTTGCAGGTTTCTCCCACAAGCATGCAAACCCGTCTGCAAAAACGTACTTGAATCTTTGCGCAAGTACCTGAATCCCATGTGAATATGCCGATCTCATCTGAATCCTTGCTTGAGCTCAGATTCACCTGTGTTTGCCCATGGAGGCATGCGAATTCTGCGGTTGAGATAGCAGGGACTTGGGGGTGGGGTTTTGGGAGATATCCCTGTGCTTAGAAATTACCATCTCATGCCGCATCCTGTGCTTGTCCAATGCAGGAGAAAGGGAGTGGGGATCTATGTGTATTTGTTGAATAACTAGGGTTACTTTCTTGGTCTGCTTTTCTTACCAAATGGCTCCCTATTCTGCCCCTTCTTGGAGTTACCCTACAAACCTCTCCATCTTTTTTTCACCCACTCTCCATCTATACTAATCCTTCTACCTACCTTTTTCTCACTAAAATTTGATTTGCTTTGATTTGATTTATAAAGCACAAAAAACCAGGCCCAGGGGCAACCGGGCGCATACTCTTAAACATGTTACAAAAAGCAGTAGTTACAGAAGCTACAAAAATATACAGCATATATACATGTACATACTTTTAAACATGTTACAAAAAGCAGTAGTTACAGTGAGTTACAAAAATATACAGCATATATACAGGAACTGAAGGGTACCATTAACAGCGTATAATACAGGGACAGAGCAGAGAGAAAATGTATATTCAGTCCTGTACCCCACATAGAGTCTGGACTGTGACAAGGTCTCATGAGTCTTGGGAGAGCAGCCATGTTTTAGCATTGTACTTGAAGGAGTGGAATGATGGTTCAATTCTGATAGGTGTGAGCAAGGTGTTCCAGAGTTTGGAGGCCAGGACTGGGAAGCTCACCCCACCAGCTTTTTGGAGTTTGCATCTAGGCACGATGAGGCTGTGAGTTTGGGCTGCTCTGGTAGGTCGAGTGGAGGTGTGGCGTGAGAAGCGAGCGGATAGGTAAGGTGGGGCATTGTTGCTCAGACATTTGTGAGTCAAAGCTAGGGTTTTCAGGGCAATTCTCTCTTTTACCGGGAGCCAGCGTAAGTCCGATCTGACGGAGGAGATATGAGAGCGTCTCGGGATGTTTAAGGCTGCCCTTAAGGCATTATTTTGTACAGTTTGCAATTTATTAAGGTTAGACTGACTGGTCCCTAGGTAGAGAGCACTACAGTAGTCAATTTTGGCCGTAACAAGAGTTCTGGCGAGTGTGATACAGTTGGTGGAGTTTAGGAAGGGTCTACAGGCAGTGATAAATTTGCAGATATAGGCCGAAGCTGACCTAACTGCATTTATTTGTCTGTTCAGAGAAAGCGAGGAGTCAAGATAGACCCCTAGCTTCTTAGTATCTTTGGAGACTTTAATGTCATTGCCGTCAATAATGAAGGACTTGTAGGTTTGATCTAGTTTGTTGAGCCGATGATTTGATCCTAAAAGTAAGAGCTCAGTCTTATCATCATTAAGGCAAAGTTCGTGCTGTGCCATCCAGGCCTGGATGACCGAGTAAACATCGTTAAGGGCTTTGGTGTCAGCTGTGTAGTCTCCTGTGACAGGGATGAGTATCTGAGTGTCATCCGCGTAGTTAGTGTAGGAGACACCCAGATAGTCAAGCACATCGAAGAGGGGCTTGGTGAATACGTTATACAACGTAGGGGATACACACGAGCCTTGAGGAACGCCACAGTGAATAGGGGAGGGATCCGCTGATGCCAGCGGTGAGAAGACCCTCATGGATCTATTGCTCAGGAATGAGTGGATCCAGGCATTGGCAGAGTCGGAGAAGTGGGCTGCGGATTTGAGATGCTGGCAGAGTATTTGGTGGTTGACCAGATCAAAAGCCGCGGAGAGATCGAGGAGAAGGAGAAGAGCTAGCTTCCCATTGTCCTTCGGTGACTCCATCTGAGTTTTCAAGTCGATCAGAGCTGACTCCATGCCATGTTTAGGGCGGAACCCTGATTGTCTTAAGCCCAGGAGATTGTTTAGTTCGAGGTAATCCTGAATCTGCAGGTAAGCTGCGCGGTCTAGGATCTTGAGCAGGAATGGGTCTGTAGTGATAGGTCTGAAGTTAGTTGGGATATTAAGGTCAAGGGAGGGTTTTTTGAGGAGTGGGATAACCCATGCATCCTTTAGGTTGTCGGGGACAATACCCGTCTTGAAAGAAGCATTTATGAATGCTGTAATGAACGGGGCTAGCTCATGAGCTGCTTCCTTGATAATAGGTGCTGGGCAGGGGTCGCCTTGGCAATTGGAAGGTTTTAAATTGTTTATGATGTTTTCTACTTCGAGAGTAGTGAGTGGGGAGAAGGAGAAAGGTTTATGCGGATAGGTTAAATGTGTATTAAGTGTAGGTGTGGTCGGTGGTTGGTCAAGCTATATGGATTTCTGTTTGTCCCTGATTTTAGATTGGAGGGTAGCAATTTTACCCAGGAGTGCTGACTGAATATTGGTGCACCAAGTGTTGTCTTTGGAGCAAGAGTCCGGGGGGCTGCAGGTGTCTCGAGTTCCTTAAGGATATTAAAGAGTTCCTTAGTATTGGACTGGGCTGACATAATGCGGTTATTATAAGAATCTTTTTTTTGCCTGGAGGACAGCTTCTTTATAGTTAAAGGTGGTTATCAGAAGACTGTCCTTGTGGGCATCAGAGTGGTGACTTCTCCAGCGTGACTCTGCTGTGCGTTTCTCTTTGCGTAACACTCTAAGCTGGGGAGTAAACCACGAGTTAAGGTGTGCTCGTTGTTTGGGTTTCCTCAGTTTGAGCGGGGCGATAAAGTTGATGGCTGCAAGCAGTGACTGGTTATGCATGTCGGCTAGGTTGGTGGGGTCTGAGCAAGTGTCAGGAGTGTTATTTAGTGTGGGAAGGGTAAGGGGGAGTAGTTTTTCTGTCGTAATGTTCTTTTTATTTCTAGTGAGGATGGCTGGGGCGACCTGGGTGGTGGGGCTGCTTCGATGCTGAAAGTGATGACATGGTGGTCAGACCACAAGCAAGGGGCGTTGGAGATTATGCTAATATTGTTAATATTGCAATATTGCAAAATAAGATGTTATTTTTAAGGGCGTGTTGTTCATTTTTGGAAATTCTTCTCTGATAAGCTTGGTAAATACGGTAATGCTTCTGTTTTCTACACGTTGTAATAACGTGTTTACAATTCACTAAATTGTATTGACTATGCATGAAAATAAAGAAATCTGCAATCATTAGTATTATTTATGAAGCTAGGGCACTATGTACATATATTTCAAAACTTGTCATCCGTTCGGATTCCGCACATTTTCGCAAAAACTTGACATGGGAGAATATGAAAAATCATATTAAGTGTGTGGATAGGTTATAGTATCTTGTCTGGACAGCCACAGTAACCATGAATCGTTTGAACGTGCAGGAGGTGCAAGGCCCTGGGCCAGTGTGACATTCCTACCTGCCCACGTCTGCTCAAATTGCCATCAAATCAATCAACTCAGTGACAACACATCCCTCCTTCGTCTCCATCAGGGTTTCAGTAAGAATTAATGGATCATCCACATCAAATCCAATTGTCAAGCCGAATTCTGTTGCAAGCCTAATCAAAATTCAAACACGCATCGTGTACCTGTAGCCCATGGAAGTTACATAGAGATCACTTTCCCAAAGCACGGGTTGTGCAAAGAAAAGTGGTTGGCGGACAAAAAACAGATCTGTGTATCTTGGTACGCCACTTGTACTCAGTGACAAGACACTAGAAAGGAGGGTGCCTCAATTTAAAGTCTTGAATGGACTCAGAATGTATGCAAAATAGTTGCAGCCAACTTCACAGGTCCTTCAGACACTTTGCCCCAAGATGACAGGTGCTCATTATTTGAGATTGACTATGCCTTGAAATGGTTGGAAGAGTTTTTAGTGCAAGAGGTCACTGCAGCTTTCACTCTCAGCTTTCACTTTCAAAGCTCTCCGGGTACAATTCAGGCATGAAAGGTGTGAAGCAATATTTTCTTTTTGCAACTTGCTCTCCATTGACCTTCAGCACAGTTGTCTATGTCCTGGAACATTTGCTGACATTTGGGTAAAGTAAAGCATGTTTAGTTCAACTTATCTATTTTGGGGGCCCTGGTCAGTCTCTAAAGCTGCCAGTGCAGGGGCGTGGAGACTGTTCGTCCTATAGTGTTTTCGTTTTGTAACAGGCACCACTTTAAGTGAAGTGTTTTAGGGGTACTTGGAATCAATTTTTCTCTTTTGTCTAGCAACATTTCTATGCCTTTTGACGATGCTTCGGACAGGCTGGTGGCAGTGAATCATGTTATATTTATTTTTTCACTGCACCACCATGCACTATCTTTTGTTTTACCACATGATATCTATTTAAAGACCATATTCTCAAAATTGCTTACCCGTGTGGTGTAAATCCTGTACAATAGTCATCTTGCTTTTCGGCCATCTTCCTGATGTCTTAGGTCAGAAACTACTATGAAAGGCAATGAAAATTTGGAAGGTGCAGACAGGAGTCGCGGACAAGGTATTTCAATGACTGAACTGAATGAAACTGGGCTTGGGATGGCCTTGTCCCAAACCACTTCTCAGCTAGGAGATGTCTGTTGCTGGGCAGACGTGGGGTTAGTGGCTCACCTGCAGAGCTTTACCATTGCAGGAGTTGGGAGCAACCTACCACCTGTATTTTGGATAAGAGCAGCCATTCTGGAGGTTGCTCACTTGAGTCAAGAAGTGAAGACTGCAATAGAAATCCAGAATCCTGTTCTCAACAGACAAACAGCTATCTACTGGGTAATCCCTGCTGCCCCTGCTGCAACCAGTAAAGACCCCTGATGGTACCTTCCTCTCTTTATCTGGTGGGATCAACTAGTCCTGCATCCTGCACCATTGTCGTGCCATTGGTGGACTTTGGAAGTGTTCCAGGACCATCCCATAGGTTGTCTTTCGATTGACCAGGCCTCTCTGCTGTTATGGTCACCATCCTCAGCTGGAGCTTGGATGTCTGCACATCCTCGACTTGTGGTACAACAGTGTCATCACATCCAACTCTCCTGCCCAAAGAAGGCATGTTTGGAGCCTATTCTTTGCCGCTGCCAATGAACCCAGCCTGCTGACCCCTGACTGGGGTTTCTTCGGTGCTGCGCTTCATCTGCCCTATCCTGGGTGTCCCTCCTGATTGCAGACTGAGCTATGGCTGCTATCCTGTGGCGTCTGGCCCATCCTGGTACAAGTCTGCTGGAACTGTTCTGTAACCGGAGATCAGAACCACCATACCCAATCTCAACACATACATCAACCACTGCATTCCTGACCCTGGACACCGCCAACTGGAACAATGATAGAAATGTCCCCAGCAGCTCTAAGAACCTGAGAGGTGGTTGCTTAGAAAATCTGAGTTTGAGGTGCGAGTGCACATTGAACTCTTTTTCTAACCTCCCTCCGCAGGGATTGCATGGGCACGAAGTGCAGTCCCTAACATTATGATATGATATGATATGATATGGCATTTGTAACGCGCCTATACACAAGTGTTTCAAGGCGCGACATTATTACCATTACCTGGCTGCGATCAGCGGTGTTCCAGCCTAGGATTCCCCCTTGGCAAACCTTTGTGGTGTAGAATTGGAAGTACACTCCTACCTTTGTCCTATCAAATCTTTCTTTCAAAGTGTGCTTTAAACTATAGTTCTTACTTATCTGTTGGCTGCAGACATAACTTGTGCAGGGTAGATTGGAGACTTCTGACCCCAACAAAACCCCCTTTCAGATGCTTACCTGCCTCTTGAACTCTCAAGACTCTGGAATACTTACTTGATAGGGAAGCACTGCTTACTTTGGGTGTCTGTCTTATTATTGTAAGGCAGGGTGTATGATAATAGTCACTTGCATAATCACATTACTTGTTACAATTTTAGCATTGCATCAATGAATTGCTTTTTTTCTGTTGTAGTGTTCTGTAGTCTCACTTTGAGTCTGCAAACTGTGAATATATAAAGATACAGATATAGATATATCTTTTGTATTGTCTTTGGTCAAATAAAATATTCAACCTTTACAATATAATATAAACCAAAATGTAAACATACAATACAATAACAGAAATACAGTTTTGATCGAGCAACATAGGTCACACATCTAATTACAGGAAATCATCGAATTATTTCATAGAGTTGAACATCACAATCAACACAATTATTTCTCACAAATGTCCTAAAAGTTAAATACATTAATACAATAACTACTTCTAAACAAATGTTCAATCCTATCATTTAATACAATAATTAATTATTGTTTTACACCTATTGAAATTACAATAACAATAAAACTTGATCTCATCCATCCATTCCATTTAATGTAAAACATCTTGACAAAAGATTAAAAAAGCAACACTTAATTACATTAGTCCCAACGGTTCTGTCTAATAAGAATATATTCCGTAAATAGTATAGACCTTCAGACTTTTTATGAACCCCCATAATGCAAGTGCAAACGTTGTATTGTCTAAGCATAGAAGAAAAAAAAGCAGGTGGAAAAGATTTGTAAAACACTTTTAAGTGCCACGTGGTGTGTGAAAGCTTAATATGTTGGCAGTATATGCATACTTGCCAACATGATCCTTCCGATATGTAGGTGCTTACCAAGTGTTTTTTTCTTTTAATTCTGGGAGTTGTAGTTGCACTTTTTCCATTAGGAAACTTGGACTACAAGAAAGCAGAGGAAAACCAGGACTGGATAAGCACCTACAGATTGGAATGGATCATGTTAGCAGGTATGCATGTATGATATGATTTTTTTATAGCGCTCCTATACACACGTGTTTCACTGCGCTGTTAGGCAAAATAAGATGTAGTAACCCTGTGGGAGACTACACCAGCCCTATCCTCTTGGCAATAGGTAACCAAAACTTTTGTATAGGACTGTACTACACACGTTGGTGGAGTGACTGCGCAGCAAGGCTCATCTCAAGAGGGATAAATGTGAGTTGTGTGGTTGTAACATAGAGATTCACAATGACAGGTATTCAAATAACACTTATACACAAGGATTCTTGATTAAAATAATTATTTATTAATTTAAGTCAGTTTTAAAATAAGCCATCTTTCGAAGGGAACAATGTGCAACACTTAAATAGGCTTCAAAAATGCACTCCTTCAGTTCAGTTAAGTAAGTAGCTACCCTTTTGGGATGGCACACAGATACTTCCTACACCCTGAGGTGACTTCAATAGTTAGGACACTGCGGATAATAATATATCACTTTTCACACTCAAATTGTAATACTGAAGTTATTGCAAAAAGGAAAATGTTAGGGAAGGAAACAAAGTTTAACACGTTTCTCAAACAGGTAAGCACTTTTCAATTCCCCCAATGAAATATAGGTTAGCTCTTTCCCAGCTATACAAGTAAGGTATGTATGACTTTTTGGAGGGATAGTAAAACACAAAGTCAGAGGGTAAGAAGAGTCTGCACGGAGCCAGGACAGCCAATGTCAATCTAGAGGAGATGAGGCACTTCTTATAGATAGCACAAAAGTCCTGCACAATGTTAAAGGAATAGTGCGCTCAGAAATATTTTGGTCCCGAGGGTTCGGGCATGTTTTTTTAAGCATACGTTGATCGATTGTACAAACATTTCCTATGTACCTTACCGTAGTTTTCCACTTTTGTACACATGCGAAATCGGGCAGCAGGGCGCAGGCATTTTGTGATAATCTGATCCGTTGCCGCATCGCCCAAGGAGGACTGTCCTGGCACCACTAAATCATATCCCCTGCCCTTGAGGCTGACATCACCAAACCTAGTGATATTCTCCACCTTTCTCCATGGCGTTACTGTAACGCTCACCTGACTCCCACGGAGACGCTGACCAGGTCTGGGCTGCTGCGGCCTCTTCTAAGGTGATGCGCAGGACTCGGAGCACCGACTGGGCCGGACCCCCAAACCTCGCCTGTCTGATGTGTAGGAAGATCTTTCTGTAGATGGGGAAAAGGATTTTAATCACCTGCGGAGTGACGAGTCGAACCCCTCCTTTCCCCTTTTACTCTCTCTTCAAACCACCTCTGAACCTTCCCGTTAATTCTCACCTTAAGATTTGAAATGACAAGCTCTCGATCCTGCTTCTGGTGCAGGGGCGCGGTAGAATCCAGTTACTTCACTGGTTACTGGACGGGCATTCAGGTCCAGTTGCTTCACTGGTTTTTTGGATGAATAAGGCGCTTTCTTAAGTATATGACTTATCAAGTTCAAGGGTTGTTCTCCCTTCCTTTTAGGCCTTTATTTTCAATGGACTGCTTTTAGTCTTTTAGCGCAGGTGCAGAGCGAAGATTCCACGTAGAGAAGACAATTCGCTGTGGATAATTCAGGTGAGCTTATGTTGGGGTGGTTTTTCTAATGTCTGTATGCTCACCCACTAATGCGCGTGTTCTTTTTTCCCCATAGGGGCCGGGGCGCGGTACTGCCAAAAGGCATGCCGACCCGAGATGAGGAAGGATTCTCCCCCACCAATCGCCAGGTAAGCCTTCTGGCAAATCAGTTTTTTCCCAATGTTTTCTCTGGCTCACCTTTTGTTCTTCTCTTTTCCTTCCTAGGTGCTGGAATGCAGCGGAACGTGCGGATGGTCGTAGGAGTACGGAATTCCTTGTGGACAGGTGAGTTGAGCGCAGCGCTGCAACGAGCAATGCGAGGAATCCAAAAATAATGTCTTTTCCTTTAGGACCGTCGGCGTGTTGGCTCCGGATCCCATGCAATATCAGATAATGTCCTTTATTCACCTTCTCTTCCTCTCTTCTTCCTTTTAAGTGTTCCAGGACTGAAGCAGGCGTGGCTGGAGTCAGGATGCAGGAGCAGACACGGCAAGCGTCCAGCTGCTAGGAGCAGAGCAACACGAAGCATGAGCTGCTGTCTGGGCGTGGCTTAAATAGCCTCCAAAGAAGTCCCAGGTATGTATCCTTCCCCAATCAGGTATCTATCCTTCCCTGACCACGCCCGAGTGGCAAAATAGTCCCACAGGTAAAGTAGTTCCTTTCAGGCCTCAAAGAGGTCTGGATCTGGCAGCATGGTCTGCATCAGGTAAGTCCACCAAAAGCACTCCCTTTATGAGCCTGGCGCCTATGGCGCCAGGACTGATGTCCAAAATGAGCCTGGCGCCAAAGGCGCCAGCACTGTGTCCAAAGGGCCCTTATTTGGGGTTGCTGGACCTTCCCTTGGGTACCTGATGTGTGCTTCCGGGGCTGCCGGTCTTGGACTGGCTCTCCGGAAGTATGCATCATGACAGCACTCGCCCCCAAGGCCCCTCCCAAGGTCGTTCTCTCCGGGGGTCTCGGTTTGTTTGGGAAATTCCAGTGGAACCTTTTGACTAACCGAGGTGCGTGCACATGGTCACTAGGCTCCCAGGATCTTTCTTGAGGCCCGTATCCTTTCCAATCTATTAAATATTACAATTTGGACTTTGACACCTTGGAATCCAAAATGTTCTTCACCTCGAACTCGGGTTCTCCATTTATTCGGATAGGTTCTGGTGGCTTGATTAGTCGGGTTCCAGGTTGCACCGGTTTCAAAAGTGATACATGAAAAACAGGATGAATACGCATATTAGCTGGTAGGTCGAGTTTGACGGCCACCGGGTTGATGATGGCCGTAACTGAGTAGGGCCCCACATATCTTGGGTTAAAAGTTCGAGGTCCCTTGAGCGATAAGTGTCTGGTAGCTAACCATACTTGGTCTCCTACTTGGTATTGAGGTGCTTCACTTTGATGTAGATCAGCATTCCGCTTGTTCTTTCTCTTGGCTTGCAGTAAATGCACAGTTGCTTCCTTGAAGGCTTGAGTTATTGTAGAATGTAGATGGTTTACGGCGGGCATTTCGAGGCTTTGAGGTGAATCAAGGTCTGAGGTCCGAGGATGATGTCCATATATGGTATAAAAAGGGCTTTGTCCAGTTCCCGAGTGTATCGAATTATTGTATGCGTATTCAGCAATCCAAAGGATATCTTTCCAATTACTTTCGGATTGATGCAACATACACCGTAGATATTGTTCAAGGGTCTGATTTGTTCTCTCAGTTTGACCATCGGTCTGAGGATGGTGACTGCTCGACAATCTTACGTCAATCTGCACCAGCTGACAGCACTTTCTCCAAAAATGGGAAATGAATTGGCTTCCTCGGTCAGACACTAGTATGGATGGGAATCCATGTAAACAAACAATGTTTTCCAGAAATTCCTTAGCTAGGTCTGAAGCTGAAGGCAAGCCTTTTAGAGGAATGAAGTGGGCCATTTTAGAAAATAAATCCACTATAACAAGGATAGAGTTATATCCACAGCAAGGAGGCAGGTCCGTAATAAAATCCAGTGACAAGGTGTGCCAAGGTGCTGGTGGAATGTCTAAGGGTTGAAGAAGACCAGCTGGTCTCCTCTTTTGTCCTTTGTTTTGGGCGCAAATACCACATGACATCACAAAAGATTTAATGTCCTTTCGCCAAGAGGACCACCAGAATTGTCGTTTTACCTTTTCTTCCGTTTTGGCAATCCCTGGGTGTCCTTCTATCAGGGTATCATGATAACGAGAAATAACTAGTTCTTGTAGTTCTTTGTGTGGCAAAAATAGGCACCCTTGGAAGTAAGGTAGGTCATCCTTAACAGTAAAGTTAGATCCCTTTAAAATCCAATCTTGCAAGGCTGTAGGGTCCAGGAGTTGCTTAACTCTAGTTTGAATGTCCTCCAGAGTTTGTAAGGTAATCATACCTAGAATTTTTTGTTCGGGAATTATTGGTACTGGTTCTGCGCTTGTATCTATTTCACCCATTCCTATTCGGGAAAGGGCATCAGCTTTACCGTTCTTGCTACCAGGACGATAGGTGATTACAAAATCGAATTCAGCAAAGAACAAAGCCCATCGGAGCTGACGTGATGACTGAGCTTTGGCAGTTTTCAAATATTGCAAGTTCCGGTGGTCTGTGATCACCGTGATGGTATGTCTAGCGCCAAGAAGATAGTGCCTCCAAGCCTTAAAAGCGGATTTAATGGCCAATAACTCCTTATCGGTGATTGCATAGTTAACTTCAGGTGCTGAGAATTTTCTGGACCAAAAGGCTGCGGGGTGTAGTTGATTAGATTCGGGATCTCTTTGAGACAGAACAGCTCCCATGGCTAAACTGGATGCGTCGGTCTCAAGTATGTATGGAAGATCCGGGCGGGGGTGTTTCAGTACTTGTGCGGAGGTAAATTTGGCTTTCAGCTCCTGAAAAGCCTGTTCGGCTTCCCCAGACCATTCAAAGCGTTTATTTTTCTTCAAGAGTGCAGTGATGGGTTGAACAATCCGCGAAAATTCCGGGATAAATCTGCGGTAAAAGTTGACAAAGCCAAGCATGCTTTGTACGCCTTTCACAGAGCTAGGCGATGGCCATTGAAGGATGGCATCCACTTTTCGTGAATCCATTCGGACTCCTTTAGGTGTCAGGATGAAACCAAGAAATTCATCTTCTGTGGTATGGAAAACACACTTTTCAATTTTCGCAAATAGTTTGTGCTGGCGCAGTTTCTAGAGAACTGCCTTAACATGCCTTATATGTTCAGATTCCGAAGAGGAGTATATCAGAATGTCATCGATATAAACGACGACACAAACATCTAGGAGTTCTCGAAGGACATCGTTCATGAAGTTTTGGAAGGCAGCAGGGGCGTTGCACAATCCGAAAGGCATTACTTGGTACTCTAATAGTCCATATTTGGTACGGAAGGTGGTCTTCCATTCGTCGCCTTCTTTTATTCGCACCAGATGGTAAGCCCCCCGGAGATCTAACTTGGTATATATGCAGGCCTCCTTTACTTGGTCAAGAAGTTCGGGGATCAGGGGCAGAGGATAATGGTTTTTAACAGTTATCTGGTTCAATGCGCGATAGTCGATACAAGTTCTAAGGTCGCCTTCTTTTTTTGGCACGAAGAACAGGCCGAGGATGCAGGAGACTTTGATGGGCGAATGAAACCATTGGCTAGATACTGATCTAAATATTGTCGCAAATGAAGATTTTCAGGTTCCGTAAGAGCATAAATTCTGCTACACGGGGGTTGCGCACCCGGCATCAGATCAATTTGGCAATCGTATGACCTGTGAGGGGGTAGCGTGTTGGCCTGTTCCTTCTGGAAGACGTCTTGAAACTCCATGTACTCCGGCGGTAGCTGTAAAGTGACAGGGGTTACTGTAGCCAGGCCTATCTTTGGATAACAGGTTTGTGCACAATCAGGAAAGGTTATCCTCTTCGCTCGCCAATCAATTCGAGGATTGTGTGTTTCTAACCAAGGGATTCCTAGAATTACTTGAAACTGCGGGGCCTTGATTACGTCAAACACAACAGCCTCCCGATGCCCGTCCTGACCTACTAGTGTCACCTCTGCAGTGGAATGTGTTACTGGCCCAGAGGCAATTTCAGATCCATCGACTGTGGTGATAACTTCTTTAGTGGTTTTTGGACGAAGAGGGAGATTGATCCTAGAAGCCAATTCATGATCCACATAGTTCCCAATAGCTCCACTGTCGATGTATGCCTTTATAGCATGCAACTGTCCAGGCTGTTCCGGATTCACAAGGATCATTGGCATGATGAAGTGCGAGGTCTGAGAGTCAGTTTTCAGGCTCCACAAGTGGACCTCTACGCTTGTCGGGCATGGTCTTTTCCCGAATCCGGTTCCTTATGATTCTTATCCGTGGCTCCTACCGTTTTCTTGGGTGGTTTCACCGGGCAATCTCGTAAAAAGTGTCCAGAAGCCCCACAATAAAGACACAATTGCATCTGTCGTCTTCTTTCACGTTCCTTTTGAGATAACGGTCCTTTAACCCCTCCAATTTGCATAGGTTCGGTAACATCGGCATTCTTGGGGTTAACGAGGGTCTTGACTAACACGCGAGTCTCAAATTTGGACCGATCTGCTTTTCTATTTTGAAGCCTATGGTCTAATTAATACAGTCTTGGGGTGGATTTACAACTTGGGCTAGAACATCTTTAAGTTCCCCACGTAGACCTCGATGAAATAACGTGATTCTCTTATCCTCTGGCCACCCAGTCTCCACTATCAACCTATTGAAGGTTGCGATATAGGCTAATAGATCCTGGTTACCTTGTCGTAAGGACAGAAGTTCGTTGTCCAGGGCCTGTCCCTGAGAGTGCCGAGCAAATAATCTTTCCATGCGTGTCTGAAAACCTTGAAAGTCTCGGAGTATCAGGTCGTCTTGAGTGACCAGTGGAACCGAATAATCTGCAGCGCAGCCGCTGAGATATGATAATACAAAGGCTACTTTGGTTTGGTCGTTAGGAAAGGCCCCCGATCTGCAAAGGAAGTGTAATCGGCATCGATTCATGAATACAGCAAATCTTTTGGGGTCCCCCGCAAAACGTTCAGGTGGGGCCAATGGCATATTTCCTGGTAGATTAATTTGCACAGGGTTGCTTGAAACCATTGGGGCGGTAATACCCCCCGAACCTGGTAGAGGAGTTTGTCCAGCTTGACCTTGCAACAACTGCCTGGCAAGGTCATCAGTTCGTTCCTTAGACACAATTAGTTCTCTCCTGAGAGCGTTTGTCTCCTGACGTGCGGAATGCACTTCGGCCCGTAATTCCCCCAATAGGTGGGCCAGCTGATCGGTTTCGGAAGTCTCCATAGCGTCCGGGTGGGAAATTGTAGGAAGGCTTCGCGTTCTGTAACGCTCACCTGACTCCCACGGAGACGCTGACCAGGTCTGGGCTGCTGCGGCCTCTTCTAAGGTGATGCGCAGGACTCGGAGCACCGACTGGGCCGGACCCCCAAACCTCGTCTGTCTGATGCGTAGGAAGATCTTTCTGTAGATGGGGAGGATTTTAATCACCTGCGGAGTGACGAGTCGAACCCTCCTTTCCCCTTTTACTCTCTCTTCAAACCACCTCTGAACCTTCCCGTTAATTCCCACCTTAAGATTTGAAATGACGAGCTCTCCATCCTGCTTCTGGTGCAGGGGCGCGGTAGAATCCAGTTACTTCACTGGTTATCGGACGGGCATTCAGGTCCAGTTGCTTCACTGGTTTTTTGGATGAATAAGGCGCTTTCGTAACTATATGACTTATCAAGTTCAAGGGTTGTTCTCCCTTCCTTTTTGGCCTTTATTTTCAATGGACTGCTTTTAGTCTTTTAGCGCAGGTGCAGAGCGAAGATTCCACGTAGAGAAGACAATTCGCTGTGGATAATTCTGGTGAGCTTATGTTGGGGTGGTTTTTCTAATGTCTGTATGTTCACTCACTAAGGCGCACGTTCTTTTTTCCCCATAGGGGCCGGGGCGCGGTACTACCAAAAGGCGTGCCGACCCGAGATGAGGAAGGATTCTCACCCACCAATCGCCAGGTAAGCCTTCTGGCAAATCAGTTTTTTCCCAATGTTTTCTCTGGCTCACCTTTTGTTCTTCTCTTTTCCTTCCTAGGTGCTGGAATGCAGCGGAATGTGCGGATGGTCATAGGAGTACGGAATTCCTTGTGGACAGGTGAGTTTAGCGCAGCGCTGCAACGAGCAACGCGAGGAATCCAAAAATAATGTCTTTTCCTTTAGGATCGTCGGCGTGTTGGCTCCGGATCCCATGCAATATCAGGTAATGTCCTTTAGTCACCTTCTCTTCCTCTCTTCTTCCTTTTAGGTGTTCCAGGACTGAAGCAGGCGTGGCTGGAGTCAGGATGCAGGAGCAGACACGGTGAGCGTCCAGCTGCTAGAAGCAGAGCAACGCGAAGCGTGAGCTGCTGTCTGGGCGTGGCTTAAATAGCCTCCAAAGAAGTCCCAGGTATGTATCCTTCCCCAATCAGGTATGTATCCTTCCCTGACCGCGCCCGAGTGGCAAAATAGTCCCACAGGTAAAGTAGTTCTTCAGGCCTCAAAGAGGTCTGGATCTGGCAGCATGGTCTGCATCAGGTAAGTCCACCAAAAGCACTACCTTTATGAGCCTGGTGCCGTGGGCGCCAGGACTAATGTCCAAAATGAGCCTGGTGCCAAAGGCGCCAGGACTATGTCCAAAGGGCCCTTATTTGGGGTTGCTGGACCTTCCCTTGGGTACCTGATGTGTGCTTCCGGGGCTGCCGGTCTTGGACTGGCTCTCCGGAAGTATGCATCATGACAGTTACCTGGCAGCGTAGCCAAACGCATCCAGTCATCACCTACGTGATGTGACAAAGAACCCAGAAATTAACACACATCGTCTCACAACATAGCGCGTCACAATTCGGAATATAAAACTGTACTTTAAAATGAAATAGCAAGACTGTACAATTTGTAAAGTACTTTTTCACAATAAACGCTCCTAGAACATCCAGCGATTGCCATATTCAATCAAATGGGTAATTTTTTTCTTTTTTCTCGGTCCACAAATGTTTATCGGAGTCAAGCAGTGTTCCTTTTGGGTACACAAGGTGTTCCTTTTAGGTAAAAGAAGCGCTTTGGTCGCACAGTGAATCGCAAGGCTTGTGCATCAACTTGGCGCTAGACCACCGTAAATGATGTTATGTTGTTCCTAATCGCTGGTACCGCGTAAGGGCATATCGGCTGTCATTGCTCGCTGTTCATTGGGCTGCTATAGGGCAGGGGAAACTTTGCAATGACAGAATGCGCCCTAGTCCAATATTGGAGTCGAGGGTACACAAAATAGAGTCAAAGTGTGTCTAGCAATAGCCCCACCTGTGCTTATGTCAGGGCCTCCTTCCCCATGGCAGCAGATCGGCAAAGGAGGCGCCCCCCACGAGTGCAAGATCAGGATGCCACTTTCGCGTATAATGTATGTTGGCCAGGGGCTCAACCGACCCACCCCTTCCTTACATTAGCAACGACCCCCAACACATACCCCCATGAATATATTGGTCAGAGTGCTTCTATTTCTCACCAACAATGCACTTTGATGCGCTGTTTGGTTCACAGTCAGTAGTTCTTGCGTGCCAAGTATCTTATGTAGCCTAGGTCTCCTCCCTTTTGTGGGATAAGTAGTTATTCAGCTATTTGGGCAACTGTATGGTAAGGCAACTGCCGAACCCCAAAGTTTCTTTTACACTGTTATCCATCTGGCCCTCCCACGATCAGTGAAGGTCCCACAGTAGCTCGGCGAAACTGTGAACTGTGAAAGCACAGTGTTACATTTTATGGCATTCGTAAAAATGGTACTAGTTGAAAAATAAATTGACAAAGAGGATAGATTTCAAAAGACAAATTGGATGCTTTATTTGTACACTTCATAAAAACATTGTTGATCAAAAAAACAGATGGTAATCATTTGAACCGGGAAGTGAACTGATCCATGAGCTCTGCTTTAGTGGATAGGGCACGTTGGCAATGCTTTGTGGCAATGTATGTGTACTCTGAACAAAATCGCGTGCAATTCCGTGATTATGCTTCTCCAAGACATTAATAATAAGATCTTTCACAAAATAGAATTCCATTTCCTCATATACTGGCTTGATCACCCATTTTTTGCTTCTTTTCATAAAAGCCATAGGGTAGTGAAGCATCTCAAAGTTTCCTGCAGTCCTCGATTGTTCACGGCGTACATTCTCATTATGCCCTAATACTGCTAGTAATGTCCTATATTTCAACCGTTATATGCTGAAATGCAATCTCTTTGGCCTGTACTTTAGGCACATATTGTGGAACACCTCCAAATCTCCCGTGTGACAGAATTCTGTGAGTCCCTTCAGATCTCTTGTTAGAGTTTTATGAAACACTATTTTCTCAAGGGCTTTGTGTGGAGGTGAAGATGGAATCAACCACTTCTTCTCTCCGTTCCTGCTCCGGCGACAAAGGGCCATGTGCACATTGGTGGAAATGTTGGTTTTCTGTCCAAGAGTGAACGTTGGAACAGTGGTGCATTAGTGACCGCCATTTTTCTAGTACAATTTCCACAGACCCATCACAAGTTTTGGAGCTCCACCAAAGATGGTTGATGAAAGACTGGGACCACTGTGAAATACTTTCAGAACCTTTTTTTTTCCCTGCAGCTGATATTCTTTTATTGATGATTTGGCAACGTGCCATACATCAAATTGATGGCAAATATTTGGAAACTGCTCTCTCATTGTCTTGGCTATTGAAACGTGTCTGTCTGTGGTAAGAGGTTGATTTGCATTCCCCTTGTTTGTAGATCTTCCAGTGATTTTATAAAAACCAAGTTTCTCCATGGCCACTAAGGATTTACATTCGGACACCTGCACGACCACCGAACTCACATTTTTTTTTACTTTCCATGTCCTGAAATTGGTATGTGCAGTACTTTGCTGAAAATACAGGGCTGTCACACTGTCCATCGCCAGCTAGCCTGAACCGTTTTTCGGAGAATGTACTTTGAATAGGCAATTGTTCAATTTTCCAAGCTTCACTAATGGCAGGGAATAGATATTGACGTTGATATTTGTAGTACTGCATTTTAGAAATGAAATGGAATCCCACAAATTCACAAAAACTGGACAACTTACTTAAACTAAAGCCACTGAAAAGTAAAGCTGCTGCACACAGTAGATTGCCAGCTGGCAGTTTCCCCACCATTGGTTCAGCGGACCATGAACATTTTTCATGGTGCATTTCACAGGTGACATGTATTTTGAGGTTACTGACTTGTGATAGACCGGTCACATTCACCAACGGCTTCCCACATACCTCCCCTCTCACTGAATGCACACATTTCAGCATCATTATAATCTCCATCAAGCTGCTGTCGAATACTGTGTATTTGGCCTCCTTTATTAGACTACCATCCTGCATTAATGTTGTTTCTGACTGAACTGTGGTTGACATATCAGCCAAACTGGACATAATGTAGTTGAGATCTTAGTCTAGTTCCTCGGTCAATTGTATTGAGGCTTCAGTCTCTGTCATTTCAGCATCTGTTACTTGAACATGAATCGGAGAAATCATCAATGTCGATTGATTTTTGGGTGGCCCTCTTTTGGCGGGTGTTGATTGTGTCAGGTGGTCTGCTACTAATTCAATACACTCAGTTTCATTTTCATCTAGTAGAGCAGTAGCATTTTAGCAATGGTCAAAAAACACTTTGCTGGCTTCGCCGGTCACATTAAATTCATGTTCTGGCCATTGGGCAAAAGCATCTCGAGTCTGCTTATTGATTTAAACACGCTGCGCCTCAAATAATAGTTGCTCCATGGTGAAATCAGTTTGGCAAGCAGCATCTCTCATTTCTGTTGCTTTCTGTGCCTGCATAGTTTGTACACCATCGGTCAACTAGAAGACAGGTTGGAAAAACCTGTTCAATGTAAATCCAACCTACAGTATTGAACAACTTAGATTTTAAAAAAAAGCATGTTTTGAAGGCACCAGCACAAAACACTGTTTGAAAATGAAATTGTTTGTAACCTACCGTATCTTTCTTGCTTTTCTTTCAAACCTTCTTCTTGACTGTAACGACTGCACTAGCAAGCTGGTCCACCGACTTGGATCCACGTGCCTCCTTTTCTATATCCCGATCTTGCATACATCCCTAGAAAAGAGTATCCATTAAAAATAAGTAATTTGTATTATAAATCAAATTATTCCTTCGCACACATGGCTTACACAGATAAACTCGTACATTGTTACGTCATTTAGTCAAAATATACGTTTAGAATTTCACCTGATTGATGGCTAGTTTACTCGATCAAAGTTGACTGTGCAAAGCACACTGTTCAAAATGTTGCACTCAAGCAATTTGCAGAAACTGCTTGTTTCTAATATTGTCACTGTCTAATTGTATCAGATCTAGGACTGACTTTCTTTCATTTGAGGGAACTGTCAGTACACATACTTCTGGCTCTGGATCAACTACGAGGGATGATGTAATTGTTGTTTAAGCTTCAGCATCTCCCTGTAGCACAGTACTTGTTTTAGTATGGATGAAAAAATTGAAATTGAACACACACAATGTGACGCAGACATTGGTACATATCAATAACAAACCACGAATGAAACATTGTGTAACCGAATGACACAATACGTAAATATGATCAGATTATCTCATTCGAGGGAATTGTCAGCAGGCATACATCTGGCTCTGGATCAGCTACGAGTGATGATGTAATTGTAGTCAAAGCTTCAGCATCTCCCTGTAACACAGTACTTTTTTTAGTATGGATCAAAAAATTGAAATTGAACACACACAATGTGATGCAGACATTGGTACATATCAATAACAAACCACAAATGAAACACTGTGTAAATGAATGACACGATACGTAAATATGATCATTTTATCTCAAATTCCATGCATAAAACTATTCCGGAACTGAATATCTAAGTAAGACTACCTGATACGCGGTCAAATTTATTGTTGACTCCATGCAAGACATGGATGCTGAATCTTGCTCCGTCATATTCAGTGCATAGTCATGAAGTTGTAAAGGGAAAATCTGATTTGATTTAGAAATGCTAATCTTAAAAATTGGCATGTAAGGAGACAGATTATGAAAACATTATGCTTATTTCAAAGGGCACTAAAGCATAGTTTTCTGTGCCCATAAATCGTTTTCTATGATGCTTCTAAAACCAAGGACAGATGTTTAGCAAAATGGTCTTTATTTAAAAATCAATACAATCTTGTAAATATGAAAAGTATTATAAGGGACATTTACACCTAAAACACCAATCCGTCCATTTAGTTACCTGTTCACTACCCTGAGGGCTACAGCTAAATGCGGAACCGTGACTCACCAGAGGTGGCATGTGAATGAATAGAGTCGGAATTGCATTTGGGAGCAATTTACGAGTCATTCTGAGTCGATTCTTCTTTGTGTACATGGATTGGTCGTACATATTCGGGATAAAGTGCAGGCTGCATATGCGGAATCGATTACCTCTCGTGTCCTGCAAAACTTAAATGGCAATGGCAATGAGATGAAAGAACATAACACTACTTGCTATGTTCGTTCGAAATAGATAGAAATTTAGAGATCAAGGAGATATGATTAGGTGACCTGCCCTCACCTTGACCAACAAACAGATTCTGCAAGCAGGGTAGTTAGTGGCAGGAGAACAGGGAGATGTTTACAGGTAGCACGAGGAGGAGCTGACTCGCAGTGGTCACAGAAGTTCTCAGGTAGCACGTTCACGACTTGACTTTCAGTGCTCAGTTCTGTTCTCATGATAAGTATCAAGTGGTTTATAAAGAATTAGAAAAGAGGGTGTGTATGTGAATGAATGACATGTATATGTCGTGGTCTTATGTGGGTGGCAGGGGCGCGGCCAGCTTCAGGGGAGCATGCCTTGAGACACTGGGTCTGGGGAGGCCATGTGTACAATGGCCCCTGTGCGGAAGATACCTTTGAAGTGTACATGGTGTTTGGCACCTTGGCCGTTCCCACCCCTGACAGCACCCCTTGGCAGTGCACATCCACCGGTGCAAACTGCCTTTCATAATGGAGGGGGATGGATGGGCCTGAGGCGTGCAGGAAAGGGCCGGAACACTGCTGAATGGAGACACACCTATGTGGATTGTAGGGGCGCGACCTGCTTCAGGGGAGCATGCCTGGAGACACTGGGTCTGAGGAGGCCATGTGTACAATGGCCCCTGTGCAGAAGATACCTTTGAAGTGTACATGGTGTTTGGTACCTTAGCCGTTCCCACCCCTGACAGCACCCCTTGGCAGCACACATCCACCTGTGCGAACTGTTTTTGATAATGGAGGGGGAGGGATGGGCCTGAAGCGTGCAGGAAAGGGCCGGACCACTGCTGAATGGAGACACACTTGATTCACTGAAAAACTGAAACAACCAGTGATAAAACTTCTGTTGTGTTTTATTTTGTTTCTTATTTTGATGGCGCAAAACTACTACACATTGTAAAGTTCTGGTTGCAGGACAGTGAGGGAAAATCCCCAGTACTGACCGCTGTCACTAGGGAAAGTTTCTCTTACGGCACCAATGACACAGGTGGTTATTACTCATCGAACACGGTGTCCAAGCCTCCCATGAAGCCACCATGTAAATGAACGATAGGCCACCAGCCTGTACCACCTGTGAAAGAGAAAGATACAAACTGTTTTTAAATGACCAAGATAAGTGTATTAAACCTTACTTGCCAATGACAATTCTTGTATCCAATGGCATTGTTGCCAGTACAAATGCTACCTAGACACTGTACAATATTAACCGACTATTATATAACTATTACTATAGAATTGCAAGACTACATTCATTTGGCATTGATATATCAAAGTTACGACAACATAGGAGACAACCAGGAAATAGTAGTGGCCTAAGTGACATCACAACTAAAGTACACATACTCGTTACTTGGATTCCTAGGGCGAACTGTTGCTCAAAGTTCGTTCATAAGGACAATCATAATCCTCAACATGGTCCGTGTGAGGCAGGCTGCCCTGAAGTCTAGCAGCTCGGTAATGCATTGCGGCCGAGCCTCGCCTTCCGATATGTAGGACAAGCATCCAGAATTTTCTCGGCACCAGCAGTTCTCCTCCTCGGTTGGCACTAGCGCGCACCGATTGCAGGTACACCAGGTGGAAGCGCCATCCATGCGACTACGCTCAGGCTCTTGATCTATTGAATTGTCCTCCGAACTGTCGTCCGAAGCCCCGTCATTTGAGCATCTTTCTCTTTCGAGTAATTCCGCCTCAGAATACTCAATATTGTTGCCATTATGGGGGAAACCAAAAAAAAATTATAGTAATGTGTTCGCACAGGCTACAAGCAACGAAGGTAGCTGACCAGAGCACAAAAACGAGGCACAGAATACTCAAAAAAGACAGTGAAAGGAATGGAAAAGAAAATCTGATGTTGTCTGTTGAGAAGCAGTCTGTTCATACTTATTGAGGAAAGAGGCGTCCTGCCATTTTCCATGGAGACACGTCATTAGCTGATGCGCAGAGAATGTTGACACGAGACGTGCTTTGGCGTTGTGAAATGGGCGGTACGTGTCTAGTGATGTCAGCCTCAGGGGTGGGGGATATGATTTAGTGCCGCCTGGGCAGTTCTGCTTGGGCGATGCAGCAACAGATCAGATTATCACAAAATGGCTGCGCCCTGCTGCCTGATTTCGCATGTGTACAAAAGTGGAAAACTACGGTAAGGTGCATGGGAAATGTTTGTACTAGCGATCAACGTATGCTTAAAAACACATGCCCAAACCCTTGTGACAATAATATTTCTGAGCTTACTATTCCTTTAAAGAGAGTTTTGTAGCAGAAAGAATCACTGTTGGCCACAAGCTGGGAGGCCTGTGAGAAGCAAAGATGCAAGCAACTCTACAAAAGGCAGCAATTGCAAGTCTCCAGTGAGAGCAAGCAAGCTACACACAACAAGAGGTAATTACCCCTAGTTACACAGTACCTTTAGTCCGAAGAAAAAGATCCAGTTGGCAGCTGTTCCTGTTGTAGTCTGGAAGATCCTGTTGTTACTGGGCCTCAGTCATGGGGACAAGAGGGAGGACATCTGGGAATCCTGCACTATGGTTTGAAGGCCGGCGGTAGCAATGGGCACACTCCAGATCAGCTGCACTTTGCGGGTTCAGCTAGCTGGAAATCGCACCACCACGGTTCTTGGACACCTTGTGGACTTTCCTTTATTCTGGGGCCCAGCACTCTGTTGCGATGGCTCAGGTTTGGTTAGTCTGCTTTGAGGGAGTCCAGATGATCTTCCTGGAGCTCGGGTCCGGCTTAAAGGTGGTGCACTTGATTCTGGTGTTCCTGTCCCCTAGCACTCGGTTCCTGCAGCAAAGAAGTACAGCCAGCAGAGAGAGGGGTCCCAGTCAAGTTCGTGGCAAAGGAATAGGGCAGGAGTCTGCATCACTGTTTGTTTGCTGTCTGCTGCTCCATTCTTCACCGTTCTTCACTTGCCATGCCTGGTTAGGATACTCCCCTGAGTGGTAGAGTCAGCACAACTATAAAAGGGCCTGGGGAAACCCTTGCAGTGAAGCCTGCCAGGCAAAGTCTGCCGTGCTGTTTCTTTGCTGTCTGCTGCTTTCATTCCTCACCTGTCTTCACTTGCCACGCCTGTCCGGGATACTTCCCTGAGTGGTAGAGTCAGCACAAGTATAAAAGGGCCCGGTGCAACACTTGCGGCAAAGCCCACCAGGCAAAGTCTGCAGCACTGTTTATTTGTTGTTTGTTGGAAGTTTGTGAACAATCAGAGTCTGGAAGAAAGAAGCCATAGTTCATTGTTCGTGGAACACGCAGTTTCTCCTAGGCGGCAGCTGCTTGAGGCATCTTCTGCTGAAACACACTGCAATTCCTGACACATTGGAATATTCGTGTTGAGTGCGAAGGAGTGTGCAGGAGGTATAGACTTTCAGCCTTGCTAACTTTTTAGTATCTCAGCAACCAAAGACTAATGTGCTTGTGTCTGTGCCGCAAAATTGGTTGTTCCTCAACCCTTGTACTTTCACTGTGACTCGGTTCGCGTCCAGGTCAAGCAGTGCCCCTCCTGCTCATGCTTTAGGTCTGGGTTTTTTGTCCTTTGACTATGTTTATGAGAGTGAAACGGGTGATGGGAGAAAGGATCATTTGAAAACTTGCTGTTTGATCTTAAAACGTTGAAATATTCCTGTGGACTTTTATATTTGTGTGGCCTATTATCTGAAGTGTTTTTGAAGTGTTATATATTGTATATAGTTGTATTCAATGAATTTAAATGAAATTAAATGATATTTTATTTAGAGTGGCCTCGTACACAAGTGTTTCAGAGCGTGACCAGGCAAAAAGGGAGGGGAACAAGGGAGAACAAAAAAGAAAACAGCGATCTTACTATGCCAGTGACATTTAAGAAAGCACAAGTGCATGGAAAAGGGAAACGGGGGAAAGTGCATGGGCGGGGGGAGTGGAAAGTGTGGAGCAGAGGAGAGAAAACATAAATAAATATTAAATAAGATAAATAGTAAATAAGGGCAATAAACCATGGTAGTACAGCCAGCAAATGGCAGGTGAAAGTTAGTCAGAAAGGTATATCTGATAAGTGCAGAAGAAAAGTGGGAGGGGGACTATATGGGTACATATACAGAACCCTAGTGCAGAGGGTGGTCTGGTGGCAGTGCAGGAGGTTGGCAGGGTCAGCAGGTAACTGGGCCCGAATGAACAGAGGGTGGCCCAGTGCACGATACCAAGAGAGGAAATCAATCAGCAGGGGAGAAGGGGGACAAAGAGGAAGGTCTTGAGACGCTTCCGGAACCGGAGAATGTTTTCTTTTCTTATCTTTTTCACATTTTGATATTTTACTCATGGTATTTCTTAACACTTTTTAGCAGTGTTAGTTCTGGTTAGGCAGCTTTATTGAGCCCTGTACTCTGATATTTTGGTAATTGACCATCATAGCTCGAATTGTCGTTCCCAGCAAATACTGCACACATTATAAATGCTTAATTGAAGGCCGAAACAGCCCTATCTCCAGTGTCCAGTAGAAATAAGATTATTAGGTTGTTTAAGCCTATACATGAAGTGAATTCCCTGATAACTGAAATACAGGGCTTTCTATACGATAGTGATGGTATAGAAGGTAAAAAAAGGAAGTGATAACAAAAAAAGATAGGAAACAAGAGGTAAATGAAAGGGTTGTGTCACAAGCATCACCAGTCAGACCCAGACCCTGTGCCTCCAACTGTGCTGTAGATCTGGGTGCACATTGGGAAAGGGATCTGATTGATTTTATCGAGCCCTGTGACCGGTTAGTGATAGAGGGCAGAACTAGGAACAGTTTTTGCACACAAGGCCCTAAGGAACCAGAAACCGGGGAAGGATGGGGGAGATTATGTGTTTCCCACAGTGGTTCGCGAGTCAGGGGAGGGGGTGATTTATGGTAGTATAGTAGAGATCTACTCCGTCCAGACAAGCCTTTTACCAAAAAGTTGTTTTGTGGGGCCTAAAGATGTTTTACGGTTGGCAACAAGTACTGTGAACACAATAGCCAAAGATGAGGAAAGTGTAATTGGAATTGGCAATACACAGGACAGAGGGACAACAGAGATTAATCCCATGTTCCGTCTGGCAAATAGATTTGAACCCCTTGCAAAGAAGGGGCTGGGGGTTAAATTGGGGAAGCTCCCACTAGCTAAGGGTACGGGTGACCAAACTGGTACTAAGAAAGGTACAAAGCTACCTGGTAAAAGTGTAATTTGAACACCAATTCCTTGTAAGAAATTGTTGCAAATGCCAAATATAACTGGGGAAAAATACAGTGATCAAGGGATTCAAACCTCCCCTAATAACTCAAACTGTTCTTGATGCTCTGTACCTAGTAAAATGAACTAATTCAAAAGACCTTATACACTGTATGATAGGCTCTCTTTCAAAGGACATAATGTTTGATTTCAAAGAAATTAAGGAGAGGTTAGATACAATAAGTATGCAGGACTCAACTAAAAAAAGTCATGTGGACTCAGAAGGCCTAATACCCAGACACCCCTATGATCCAAAAGTTGAATGTCCAGGGATCTTCCACTTAACTTACTACCAAGACATAACATATATACAGGGGAGTTGATACCACCTGCCCGTATTCCTAAGCCACCTGGTCCTCTTGATAGGAGGCTGTGTAATTAAAATGATCCCTCTTTGACAGGTTCAAACCTCACCCAATTAGGAGGTCCACGAACATACAGGCCCAAATGTTTTATTGAAAATGCCCTGGCACGTAAAGGTTGTCCTTCTGTAGTTATGTAGAGAGAAATTGCAGACAAACAAAACTGTCCCTTGGCGATTCCACATTGTTGTAGTAATTTTCTGGTACCAGTTGTCTAGCAAAGGTAGAATCCCACTAATGTGACTGCCTCACTGCAAAAAAAAAATTGAGAAAGGTATTTTAACCAATTGCGCCAACTGGTTTTTAAGTTTATACAAAAAGAGACAAAAATCAATCACTTTTGTGAATAAATTTTAATCATATGAATCAAAGCTTCTTTCAGTTTTTCATTGTAAGATTCCAAATTTGTTCTCTCAACACGTGTTTCGCCACTTTTTGTAGTGGCTCATCAGGAGAGATTTCCTATGGTTCTGTTTCCTTTGAATAAGTATTCCTTTCAATCATTGCTTTCTCAAATTATCATTTTTTTCGGAATCTCAATTTTACTGGAGACATCAGGATATGACTGGTGCATCGTGGCCTCATGGTTTTGAAACTATGACTTGTGCTAAATGAAACATTTTGAAAAATTTAGATTTTGAAAAAAATGAAAATTTGAGAAACCTCTGATTGAAATGAATACTTATTCAAAGTAGCACTTTCACCACCAGCTACCCACCTTCCCTACACATAGGATGCAGATTAACTACTCACCTGGTGATAGTAACTATCAACCAACTGTGTCTATTACCATGGACCAGGTTTCAAACAACGTATTTTAATAGATATATAATTTCACACAAATACAAAATTATTAAAAGACAAAGTCAAATCAAACCCACATATAGTAAATCTTGTCAATAGCATTTTTGAAGAAAAAGAAGAAGAGTCCACCAAAATATTGTTACGTGAACAGATCAACCCAATATGACAAATCAAATGTAACTTGTTCACACAGTGATGTGTGATGTTAGTAACACAGGTGGTAATTTACCTACATGTACAGATTTCTATGGAATTTGGAGTGTCCATGTTGTTTGATACCTGGTCTATGGTAATACACACAGTTTGTATTTTTTGTATTTTTATTGATTTATAAAGCGCCTTACACCAAAGCGCTGTACAAAGAACAACATGATACATAAAAACATGAGCGATAAACTGTGGAAACATAACAATATGAATCAATCAAACAACAAAACAATGGGAGTAGTTAACCTACATCCTATGTGTAGGGAAGGTGGGTAGCTGGTGGTGAAAGTGCTGCTTTTTATATGTATACTTCCTCAATCACCTCAGCCCCCTCACAAAAAAAGAGGAACCTTTTTGCTCAAAACGTTTGAATCTCATACTTATTCAAAGGAAATAGAACCATAGGAAATCTCCCCTGATGAGCCACTACAAAAAGTGGTGAAACACGTGTTGAGAGAACCAATTTGGAATCTTACAATGAAAAACTGAAAGAACATTTGGTTCATGTGATTAAAATTGATTCACAAAAGTGATTGATTGAAACCAGTTGGCGCAATTGGTTAAAATCCTTTTCTCCAAAAACAACTTCTGTAGTTATGGTCAATGATCCCCAACTAACATCGAGATCATATGAGGATCAGGAGGCTTTGATTAACAAATGTACTGAATGGGTTCAGTATAGCAGTGGTTGTCTATCCATAATAACAAGTGACATTATTAAGTGCCATAGAGCTCATATTCCCAAATCTGGCTTTGATAATATTCAGGTATATCTACGCCTGCTGGACGGGATTCTGGGAATTGACCTTAGGACCTATCTGCCTGACAATGTAAAGATAGCCCTAAAGCCAGTTGAATCATTCTACAATAGTTTAGATGGGATGGAGCAGGATTGGCCAGGCATAATAAGTGAAAAGGAGGGGGCAAAGAGAACAGAAATGGGTTTAGGGAGGGAGGGTATAACTTTAAAGTCAGTTGCCCCCTAGGCGGACTTGAGTGCAGTCAACTGACTGACTAGAGGCCCAAGCAGCACAGCCACAGCCTCTGATTTCACACTTCTCTTGTGGAATGTAGCAGGATTGGCCAGACTCATGGTCGACACAGAATGGCACTCCTATGTATGTGGGTACCAGGTGATCTTGGTGCAGGGGATGTGAGCATGTGCACGAGTCTCAGTTCAAGGATGTGACACTTTTTGTGTCCCAGCTGTAAAAGGACCTAAGGCAAGGCCAAGTACTGGACTCGTGGCATGTGTGGATGTCAATCTGGAATGGAAAATGACCAACCACCCAACCGACTGTAAGGACCTTCAGTTCCTACTGGTGAAAACTAGCAAGGGAAAACCTTTGTATCTGCTCAATGTCTACCATAGGCGTACGGGCCCAAAGAAAAAGGAAATGGTGGAGACCTTACAGGGGTTAACCGACTCTAGGGTCCTTGGGGGGTTGGAAAAAGACAGTATTATCCTGGCTGGGCACCTCAATCTGAAAATAGAGCCGATAGGATCACTACAGAGACTATGGGCAATCAGGCCTGGGATATTCTCATCTCAGTAACCACCCCACCCCCACTCCCAGGAAGGTTCACCCCTCAGCAACAGACATGCCCTGTATCTTGTGTAATCCGAACTTGAGGGCATGCAATTGACGGTTCCAAAGTGACCAACAGGAGGCTAAAACATTCAGGGGAAACACGGGATATTCACTAATTGATTATATTTTAATTTCGGGAAAGGACTGCGCTTGGGTCGGAGATTTGAAGGTCCGGCCACGAACCAAAAGTGACCACTACCCGCTAGAAATTAAAATGTAAGGAGGCTGTCTAGGTCAAGGAAATTCTCAAGAGCATAAACATGCCCACCCAATTAGCATCACGGGCCATGCCCTTAAATCAATAAAATTGTACCGTTTGATGTTTCAGGAACATAGCCTTCCATTTATGATGGTAACTATAGGTAGAGAAGAAACCTCACACCTAGAGATCCTGATTGAGTTTGTGAAACTTAAGGGCAACTTGATCCCTCATTTAACATTGCTAGCAGTGGTAGTAAAGAGAAAGTCACATTAGCAGAAAGGCTGGTTGGACAATACCTGTAGGGAAGCGAAGAAATAAATGTTGATTTGTGTCAACACAGACCAAGGTGTAGACAGTGTCAAATTGCATTTCTTAAGAGCAGAATATAAAACCTTAATCAGAACGAAGAAAATAGCATTTTCCCAGGACCAATGGGGTGCTCTCTACAGTGCACTTGAGAGTAGGGATAACATATTAGTTTGGAAATTGGTAACAGATAGGGACCTGAAGGGCGATTGTACACTTCAGTGCAGCATTAATGCAGATGACTGGCAACTCAACTTCTCAAATTTGTATGGAACGGCAGAGAGCCCATCATAGACCCTGAAGAGTGATAAGCCTTCAGCTCTAATTTTGGGATCTCCATATATATCTGAACAATAAGTGGAGGAAGCCCTGAGTGCACAAAAACAGGGAAGGCCTCTGGACATGACCTAATCCCATCAGATCTGTTCAAAGATGAGATAGGGGTATGGGCCCCAATCTTGTACAAAGTTTTCAATGCAATTTTTGCACAGTGCACGGTTCCTTTATCTTGTAAACATCGGCTACAATCCCAGTATACAAAAAGTGTGGTAGGGAAATCCCTGCTAACTACCATCCAATATCAATATTGGACGGAGCGGGAAAAGTCTTCACCAAGATAATTTAGAGTCAACTACAGGATTGTGTAGGTTCAAATTATGTGATCACTGACATGCAGGAGGGCTTTAGGAAAAATTGGGAGACGATTCATCAGTGTTTCATGCTCATACAGAAGCATGTAGCACTGCGAAACCAAAAACTTTATGCTGTGTTTTTAGATCTTTGCACAGCCTTTGATTCTGTCTCCAGAGAAGCCCTATGGAAGATCATGTTTAGAAGAAAAGTACCCCCTTCTTTGGTCTCAATAGTCCAGGCACTTTGTACAAACTCTTTGGCAACAATACGCTATGGCCTTGGGGGTGAAGAGACACATTATTTTAAGGTTAACAAAAGGTGTCAGACGGGGTGCGTCCTGGCCCCTCTTCCTTTTAGCATATATGTACAGGAAATCATTGATGCCCTGATGAGAGAAGGCCAGAATTGCCCCAAAATGGCAGACAAGACACACTGTGCACCTTTTTAAGCAGACAGTGTGATTATTCTCTCCACCACACACAAAGGCTTGAAAAAAAACATTGAATGTTTTTCTATTAAAATGTAAAGAGTTGTCTTTGGAGCTAAACATTGAGAAATCTAAAATAATGATTTTTAAACCAAGGTTTGTAAAACATAATTCCCTGACTATTGAGGTAAATGGTGTCCCTCTGCAGCAGGTTGGGTTTTACGATTATCTGGGAGTCCGGTTCCATGAGATGGGGAGGCTGGAACTCAGAGGTGGAAAAGTCAGGAATAACCCTGGGGAAGTATAGTGGGGCTATTAGAGCTTGCCACTCATGGCATGAGAGTGGATCAGTGTCCCCAGTCCTCGGTCTTTACAAAAACAGGCCCTTCCCGCAACCCTTTATGGTTTGGAAATATGGGGTATATTGCTTCAGGGAAACTGGATCTCTGTGAATGAAAGTTACTGAAGAAACTATCTATACTTCCTGAAAGTGCTCCATTGGTGTTGATATACCTAGAACTTGATATTAACCCAGTATCAGCAGAGCGGCCCTCAAACCGGCTTTTTATTGGTAACAACTATGGCGGAATGAAGAGCTGGAGAGTTACTGGGATACAGTGTTGTATTTGATGGCCTTAGTGGGAGGCAAAAGATTGTGATGGGCGCTCCATGTCAAGAATATCTTCTACACCCTTGAAGCGGGCAAACCTTGGGAAAATCCCAGTGCCTGCTCACAACGTCTGTTAGGGAATTGAAAAAATTGGCTAAAGACAGATCAAGGGCCCAACTGGTAATGAAAGCGCGGTCCCTTAATACTGGGAGAGAATAAAGTGAATTGGGCTTCATTAATCCAGCATATGAAAGAACCTTGTACCTACGGATGTGGCTGAGAATATTCCCGGTAGTCTCCTTCACAAAATCACAGAAAACCAGAGGGGGAAGTGTCCCATGTGTGGGGCAGTCTGTGAAATCCTGACACATTTTGTACTGATCTATCCTAGTCCAATAGCCTTAAGAAAACTTCTATTTGAGACCAATCCTGAAGGCTGTGGGAGTTTGCTCTGTTGTGGAAACAGTTTGGTTTGGTTTCTTAGACAGCCAGTGTCATCTTGTGTTGTCTTCGCGTCAGCGGCAGACCTGCACAGGGCTTGGCTCCAAAGCTTTGAAATAGATTCTGAAGCTGTGAGATCTCATCCTTTGCATTTATGATAAGTGGTACATTTGACAAAGCACCTGCCATGGTCTGTAGGAGGTTTCTCAGAATGTGGGTTGAGGCTGCGAGCAAAGCTCTCCTCTGTCTAGTTGTTTTAATACTTTATGACATGTGGCTTTTTAAAAATAAAAATGTGGAATTTTTTATTGTGAATGTGTAATGTATATTTGTGACTTGAAGTTTTTAAAAACCAATACATGTTTTCAAGCAAAATTGGGCCGGACATGAAGACAGGCAGCACATATGCATTAAAGGTGCATGATGATGTCACAGCCATTGAGCCAAACTGTACTTAAACTGCTTCTCCCTGTTCATCAATAGCTTATAATGCAGCCTCATTGGCCACCCTGTGAGGGCCACAGGGACGTCGCTCAGGGGCTACAATGAATTTAGCTCACTGGCGTAGCGGGGACCACCACAGTCCCGGCAGTGCGGGAGGCCCCACTACACCAGGTCTAGGAGGGGCTCCCATCAGGGTGAAGATTGGGCAGGGCTAACAGCACGAGTAAGAGGTGCATAGTAGGGGTTGGAGCTAAACGTGACATGTGGCACATATCACATGCCATGTTCAGCTCCAACCCCTTCTCCTCCGGCTTCCTCACGCCAACGTGCACAGGAACCAGTAGGGTCTCCCAGCTTTCTGGTTCCTGTCTGTAAGCACCACAGAGGAGCCAGGGGCCTGGAACGATGGACTGAAGCTCAAGCAAAATAAGGTTAGGTTTTTTTTAAATAAATATGTTTGTGTATTTTGCATATGTGAGGTGCATGTCTGATGAATGTATGTGGTATGGGTCAGTGAGTGGTGGGTGAATGAGGAGGAATATGATAGTGTGTTTGAATGTTCTGGGTGGATAGGTGTGTGTCTGTTGGGGAATGCTATGTGAATGGATGTGAGAGAAGGGTTATGGGTGAATGAATGGTGGGTGAAGGAGCCTGAATGTCTAATGTGTGTATGAATGTTCTGTCGGGGTCGGTGCATTTCTGTGTGAAGAATACAGTGTGAGTGGATACAAGAGAAGGTATATTGGCCAGTGAGTGGTGGGTGAATGAGTAGGAATGTGATAGTGTGTTTGAATGCTCTGGGTGACTGGGTGTTTGGGTGCGTTCCTGTTTGGAGAATGCAGTGTGAGTAGATGTGAGAGAAGGGTTATGGGTGAGCGACCGGTGGTGAATGAGTAGGAATGTGATGGTGTGCGTGAGTGTTTAGGGTGGGTGGATGTGCTCCTGTTTGCAGACTGCAATGTGAGTCGATGTGAGAGAAGATGTACGTGTAAGTGACTGGTGGGTGATGGGTATGAATGTGATAGTGTGTGCTTAAATGTTATGGGTGGGTTTGTGTCTGTGTGAAGAATGCATTGTGAGTGGACGCAAGAGAACGTGTATGGGTCAGTGAGTGGTGGGTGAATGATTAGGAATGTGATAGTGTCTGTTTGAATGTTCTGCGAGGGTGGGTGCGATCCTATGTGGAGAATGCAGTGTGAGTGGATGTGAGAGAAGGTTTGTGGGTGAGTGACTGGTGGGTGAATGAGTAGGAATGTGACAATGTGTGTTTGTATATTATGGGTGGTTACGTGCTTATGTGGAGAATGCAGTGTGAGTGGATGTGAGAGAAAGTTTATGGGTGAGCAAATGGTGGATGAATGAACAGGAATGTGACTGGGTGTGTTTGTGTGAATGTTCTGGGTGGCTGGGTGCCAGTGTGAATGAATTTGGGAGAAGATGTATGGTGAGTGACTGGTGGGTGAAAGGTGATGAGTGTGAGCGTGTAAGGCCCTGGGAGGCTGGGGATCACTAGAGCATTTTTGACATATCTTTAATTGACTTGGCATGTTTTACTGGTATTTTCTGGCAAAGCCAAGTTCATGTGTGTTATTATGTGGCTAGATTGGCATTTTGGTGCAGCCAGTCTAGCCATTGCTTACAGTGGCATAACATGTATTCCTGTGCATCTTTGATAAAGCAAGCATGTTAAGTAGTATTACATTGCTAAACTGACATTTTGGTGTAGCGGCCTAACTATTTCTTACTGTAGCATGGCTTTTTATCAACTGAGCATTTTTCATGACTTACCTACAAAACTGACTGCAAACTGTCTGGTCTTTTACCCAACTTTTCACAGACCATTTTAGCCCATTATTCAAAACACGTTCTATGGGGAGGGGGAAGAATCCCCCCGCCCCCGTCCTCCCAAACGCATTTTTGTTGGACAGGCTCCCTCACTAGGCTTGGTCGCGATTGTATACTTGAGGCAAATATTTACACCCTCCAAGAAAACAACTAAAAAGAAACAGAAAGGTCAAACTCTCTCAATGGATCAAGTGTATAAGCTTTTAGATCCTCTAATTTTTCCAACTGTAAAAAAAATGAATCAAATTGCTTTAACTGTGCCACTGAGCAGTTGTAGCTGTGAGAGATCTTTCAGTGCTTCACAGAGACTTCACAATTGGTTCAGATGTAAAATGGGGCAATGTAGATTACAGGGCATAGCTGTACATTCAGTAGAAAGAAGAGTACTGCAATTGGATTCTGATGATGCTATGGTTCATCGTTTTGCTGGATTGCACTCGTGAAGGCAAGCACTTACTTTTACTAGTTAAAATGGTAAATGAAGTTAATTGAGATTGTGACATTATACAATATGTTAAATCATATTTGACAAAGTTTGTTTTCATTGATTTCTATAGGATCCCAATCCAGTATCTGTGTACAGTTCACAGTTGTTGCAAAGGATCATTTTTGTTTTGTATTATGTATCTTTGAATTTCAAAAAATCTATGTTGGAATTGGAAATGTTTCTTTCATTATTACTGCAGTATCTTCTGTCCATACAGCCTTTCCACTAATGGAATAAATCCACGCATTTCATGGTTTAAAAAGCTATGTTGGAATTGGAAATGCTTTTAATTTGTTAGTTATGTTATATTAGGTATGTGTATCCCGCATGTGTGCCGTTGGCCGCAGTTTATTAGCGGTACAATATTCGGTAGCCCTTTAGATCGCTAAACTAAGAAACCTTTGTACTTTCCTGGTTATTTTGAAAATATTGTGCTGAAATGTGTGATTTAGACAGAGTTTTTCAAAAATGTTCTCATGGGATGAGTACCCACCCCCTCCCCCGTACCTTTCTGGTCAAGTTCAGGCTCGCTCGCTTGCCTGCTACATTGTATAATCACATTACTTATGTCCCACCACTTTTTAATCCCACTAGCTACCCCCAACAACCAGCAGCAAGTGACTCCAGATGGTGCTTCAATACAATTTCTCAATCCCCAAAATGTACTTCCAAAAGAGTTTGAGCAGGAATGTATGCAATATTACCGCTCGAAAGCACGATGTGGCACGTGCGTTCATAGTTATGTGACGTCTAAACCTAACATGGGCTCTAGCCCCAGATCTTTTACAAACCTAGCAAGACCCCTAGAAAGGCACTGTCCTTTCTCACTGATCCTCTCCAAGGGGAATGTGTGGCTTGATATGTAACTTGGTCATCCTTCAGGTTCCCATCATCTCTCTCTCTCTCTCTCTCTCTCTCTCTCTCTCTATCTATCTCTCTCTCTCTCTCTCTTTCCCTCTCTCTTTTGCTTCTCTCTCTTTGGACCAGTTTATGACAGAACTGTAGGATGTCCGAATTGTCAGGACCCAGTGAGAAAGAGACAGACATATATTTATTTATTTAAATGTATAAAGCACACAGCGGCCCTAGGGCATTGTGGTGCTGTTACAGAATAAAGCAGAATGGTTAGTCACATCCTGTCGAGGCTGCCTAACCTATTCACTTTGGGGTTAAGGCATGCGACCACCACGTGCTTCCTTGCACCTAGCACTGAGTGCCCAAATCCTATTTTAGACTGTCTTTCAGCTTGTCTTGTTAATACTAAAGTGTGTTTTTTTGGTGCAGTTTGAGATAGACGCTGGAATGTAAACCAATGTATGCTCGCATGTCTTGCACAGCTGCACACAATGGAAGGGCTGCACAAACGATTCATGGAGTCAGGTAAGAATTCGGAGTATGCTGGATGTTTTAGAATTGCTAGCGGCAAATAGAAGACGCCCATGTCATGGGGCTCTGGGACTTGTTAAAAAGTGCAGCAGTGCTTGTGCACTTAGGTATGCGGGATGTTGCCATTTTTAGTCATGAAATTTGCTAAAACATGCAGCATCCTTAGATATTATGGAGCTGTTTTATTCCAGTTACAATCAGCAGCACCAGAAGTGATGTTGCTGAAATGGTGGTAACCCAACGCAAAGAAACAGGTATGTCATCCTCAAAGTCAGGGTACTAATAGCAATATAACCATCACAGGAAGGGGGGGGCCTTACTGGGGCAGGTTATTCCCCCAGGTTAATGTTAAAGCCCTTGCTTCTCTCGGGCTTCTAACTATGGCCCAGGGTATTAGTTGTCCCGGTAATGCCCCCTGCTCGGTTATTTTGCTTAAATAAAGATCAAACCACCTAATAAATAGATGAAAGTTAAAAAGTTTAAAAAGCTGACACCACCTATCTGTTCCACCTGGCTAGATCCAAAACAGGGTAATGTCAGTCCAAATGTGGGTCTCCTGTACACCTAGGCCTCCACCCCTCCCAATTCTACACAAAGTCACAAAAAGGTTAAAAAAGTCACACAAATTGGGGAACGCCTCAGTGGCTTGGGAGGCCTTCTCTAGCCCATTTCCTTCCCCTTTTTTTTATTTGCATTTTTAAAGCGCTCACAGAGCCCGTGGTCATTGAGGCGCTGTTACAGGAATTGTTTGTTTTTTTCCGTCATGTAATTGTTTTTTTTTGTCTTAGTTGCTTATTTATAATGCGCTTAAACACCCAGAGGTTTCTAAGCGCGGACCCGGGGATCGAACCTGTGTTGCTTCGTGTCATCTTGCTTCCAAGGCACGCAGCTATCCTCCCTGGACAGCTTCGTGAAAGAGTGCAGCAGTCCAAGATATAACATTCCATGCTGTATTAAGTGAAGCAAATTGGCAAAAAAAGTCAGAGGGGAAAACGTACTGCCTGGCCACCTCGTTCCTTTTTTTAATTGCCTGCTTGGAGTGCCTGAGTCCCTGGCCCTCATTACAAGTCAGGCGTTAAGGGTTTAATGGCGCAAAGTGGACAAATGTAGATTAAGGAGGAGGCTATTGCAATAGTCAAGCCTGGAGAGAACCAGAGCCTGGGTAACATTGAGTCTCTGGGGGAAGGTGAGGAAAGGTAGAATTCCTTTCAGAAGAAAAAGCTGAAAGTGGGACTTCTTGGCAATGTCCTGAATATGATGGAGGAAGGAGAGAGAGAAGTTAAAGATGATTCATAGCTTTCCAGCTTCCAAAGAGGGAGCAGGGAAGGAGTCGGGTGCCAGGGTCCAAATAGGAAGGATCTTGGTTTTGCTGCCATTGAGGCAGAGATCATTAGAAGTACACCAGGTCTGGATTGCTGTGAGGCAGTCAGGGATGATGAAGGGTGCAAGGGCGTCTGTAGGAAGTTTGAAGAAGAGTTGAGTGTCGTCAGTATAGACCTGGAAGTTGCGAGAGAAGGAGGAAATGAGGCATGCCAGCAGAGTAAGAGCCGAGGCGAAAGAAAGGAGCCCTGGGGAACGCCACAGGTGGAGAAGGAAGTAGGGGAGGAGAAGGTGCCCAGTGTGAATTTGGAAGAGCAGTCAGTTAGGAAGGAGGTAAGCAAGTCCAGTGCTTGCTCTGAGATACCAAGGGTGTTATGGAGCCTCTTTATGAGGATGGAGTGGTTCACTGTTTCAAACGCAGAAGAGAGATCAAGGAGGATGAGGACAGTAGGGGGGTTGGAATCAAGGGAAGCAAGAAGTTTGTCATGGGTGTTTCAATGAGCAGTTTCCATGCCGCTGGATGCTCGAATCCAGATTGATGGTTGTGGATACCATCAAAAAGTTCAGTGTGGAAGTTGAGTTGGGGCAGGGCCAACCAACTTCTTAAGCAGTTTCCCCAGGAATGAGGTGATGGATATGGGGCAATAGTTGGCTGGGAAGGAAGGGTCTGCTGATATGTTTTAAGGAGGGGGTGCACAAGGGAGTGTTTGAGGGAGGATGGAAAAGAACCAGTAGCAAAGGAGTGGTTACAAAGATTAGCGAGAGGAGGGGAAATATTGTCCTTGATGGTTCTGGATGAGAAAGGGGCAACCTGTTTGGATGAGACCTTCATGGAGTTGACTACTCTGGTGACTTCTTCCGGAGAGACAGAGGTAAAGGAGGAAGGAGGAGGGTAAGTGGTCAGGGGAGGCAAGGGGTGGAGGAATGGGTTGGAAGAGTGTGCGACAAGGTGGTTTAGTACGTCCTGGGTATTGGAGGTGAAGTGAGTGGCAAGTACATTGCAAAGGGTTTGGGAAGGAGTAGGGGGAGAGGATACTGCGGGTGGGCTTGCAAGTTCCCTGCAGATTTTGAAGAGTTCAGCCATGTTGTTGGACGCGCCAGATACTCGTGCCTGAATGTGGACCCTTTTTTTGGCGTGGATTGAGAGTCTGTAATGCCTTTGGAGCAGGCGGCAGGACAGTTTGCCAGAGGGTGAACCTGAGGTTTGCCACTTCCGTTCTGCAGCCCTGCCCTTACATTTCAGGTCTGCAAGTACTAGGTCTTATGCTTGGAGGCAGGTTTCAGGTGGATCCTCATGACTGGGGCAAGGATGTCAAGGGTGTTAGTGATGGAAAGATAAAGGTTGCTGAGAGCAGAGTCAGAGGTAGAGTCTGAGTTGTGTGGGTAATGAAGGTGGAAGTGAAGTCAGCAGCTGACACTCATTTCATCGGATCGATGTTTGTGAACGAGGTTAGCAGGGCTTTTGGAGGAGTTGTCACAAGGCCTTAGTGGCCCAGGTGGGAGGAGAGAACAGAGTGGGCAGACCAAGAGAGAGGGGTGACCAGAGGAGATGAAAGAGGTAGGTCAGAATGGTTGATGGCATCCAGCATGTGTCCGGCAGAGTGGTTTAGACCAGAAGGAAGAATGGAGAGGGATAGGGAGGCGTAGTGGTCAATGAAGAGGGTGGATGCTGTGCACAGGGAGTCAAATTGAATGTTAAAGTCACCCAGGAGTAGCCGGTTAAAGGTGGTTGAGAGTAAGGAGGAAAAGAAAACAGCCCACTCATAGAGAAACAGAGAGGAAGAGCCTGGAGGATGGTAAATGGTAGCAATGGTCAGAGTGGAGGAGGGAGGGATGACCAATTTGCATGATAGGCTCTCAAAGGGACAAATAGAGCTGTGTGGGTAGGATGGACCCACTCAGCAATGGTATAGAATCCTCCATGCCCCTAAACCGCTGTGATATTCCTCTGTTACGGACTCTCTGTAAATAAGAAATATATATGTAGAAATCCGACATAGAGGAATGTCCTCTTTGACCCCACAATTGTTGTTAAACACTCTGCAGAAAAACAAACAATGGAGCACTCTGCTTACCCCACACTGAGGTGGGCTATTGATACAAATTGTCAGATTATTATTTCTTTAGCCACGGACCCGCCACAATAGGCGTTGATTTCCCACTTGGAATCTTCTCTGCAGAAGAGAAATAATAATAGCCCCCATATTAGGCTTGGGTCTTCAATCTGCCTAAAAAGTTGATATGAACCAAGCAGTCTCTGCTTAACCTGAACGCCTCTATTTGGAAATCTCCCAGTTGCTGTGCTTGCATGGTTGCTTAGATGTGGACCCCTTGCTCATTGTTCTTAGAGAGGCACAGCTCCACCTCACTGATGAGGCCCGACTAGGCTGAAACAGGTGTCTGAGGTTGCAGTTGGTACACTTGTTCAGAGGAGAATTGCCTAGCATTTCAGTGCTGGACTGCCCCTGGCAGGACAAAGACTGATATGCAGGGATATTTCTCCTTTGTGAAAGGGACAGTGAGCTAAAGACTTGGTTGATACTCTTCCGGGGCCCATCCACCGAAGAACCGGTAAATGGGCCGTGTTCGTGCCTGTAGAGGGACTCCCAGAACCCCCTTCTTTTGCCTATTAAGTAACTTTGGGTTCTCACCCTAAGTTACCAGGACAATCCAGACGTGGACCCCTTGCTCACTGTTCTTAGAGAGCCACAGCTCCACCTCACTGATGAGGGCCGACTAAGCTGAAACACTTGTCTGGGGTTGCTTTTGGTACTCTTGTTCAGAGGAGAATTGCCTAGCGTTTTGGTGCTGGACAGCCCCTGGCCAGGACAAAGACTGATATGCAGGGATATTTCTCCTTTGTGAATGGGACAGTGTGCAAAATACTTATTTGAGACTCTCCCGGTGGCCATCCACCCAAGAACAGGTCAATGGGCCGTGTTCATGTTGGTAGTGGGACTCCCAGAACCCCCCTGTTTTTCATCTAATACAATAGAGCCCTTGAGCTCATTCATCCCGCACTCCCCCCCGGTTTGTAAATGCCTTATACCTGTTTTGGGCTTCCTGGTTCAGTGCCTGTCAGTGGAGAATGTTTCCCCTGCTTGATGCACTATACATTTCTACATATACCTTTTTAGTTCTGTGGGCTATGGCCTGGTGCATGTTTAGCGGGATATTAACCTTTACATTTAGAGAGACAGGGTCCCCTCCAAGATGACCATCGGTTGTTTGGAGACTTCCTGTAGAAATAGATAAAGGTTTCATCACCCTAGCAACAGGAGTTATGCTTCGGTTTAGAGCAGGGAAGGACCGGGATTTGCCTTTGGTGGCGTTTACTATTTCCCAAGGTGTTTCCTCCTCCGCCTGCAGGCGGGCGGTGTTAAACCCGCCAGGTCAAACCTGGCGGAAACATCACCTCCCGGCAGGTTTCAGTAGTGGCCATTTTGCTGACGATACTGCACCTCTTCTGAAAGTGAGGGACACTTGCATTATCCTGGCCCATACTCTGTCTGAGCTGCGTGTGAAAAGCTGCCACTGGTCGTGCCCATGGAGCACCTATTCTGTAAGTGATGGACACTCTGATGTCCATGTGACAGGTGCGCAAGAAAATAAAGGTGAGGGAAAAGCCTGCGAAGGGCAGTTCCCTGCTCTGGCCACAGAGTGTGTGTAATTGTCCGTTTGTGCAGCGCGGGCCCGTGCAGCGCCTCACACCTCGAGCAGGCCCGGCCCCCACGCTGGGTCTAGCATCACAGACACTGTCACTGGCCATGCTCTATCTGGTCTATGTGTAAGAAGCATGCATGGCCTAAGCTCATGCAGTGCCTATACAATATGTGATAGAAGCTTGCCCTGCCCCTGCCCATTCAGCATCTTTTCTGAATGTGAGGAAAGCTTGCAATGCTGCTGTCATGCATGCCTGACATGCATGTGAGGGATCTTTGCGCTTCCCATACACTACATCCTCTCTCTGAAGGAAGCTTTGAATATCTTGACCTGGTGTTTTCCCTTTGCTGTGCATGGTCTCTGTGGCAGATATTTGCAGTTCCCAGTAAAGGTGTCTGCCCTTTGTGTGAGGGAAGCGTGTGCTGATGCACATTCTACGGATCTATGTGATTTTGTCGTGTTTATTTCATCGCAGTAATATTCATCGAATTTGTTTTTACAAGAAGATTTTGCCACAAATATATGCAGGGGGAGGCCCCTTAGGCCCAGCAGCCCCCTACATTAATTATTCACCTAACCCACCCCCAACATATAGTTGCAGCAAAATCTGTGGTTACAAACAAGATGAATTCTTCAACTGCGAAATAAGCTCCACAAAAACTCCCATTACCCATTCTACTCCCCTACCCTGTGTGAGGGCAGGTTGCTTAAATGCTGCTGCTATCTTTATTAACTGTGTGAGAAGGAAGTTCACATGCTGCCGCTTCCTGCACTTGCTGCTATCTTTATTGAGTGAGTGAGAAGGAAGTTCACATGCTACTGCTTCCTAAACGTGCTGCTATCTTCATTGAGTGAGTGAGAAGGAAGTGAGTGAGAAGGGAGTTCACGTGCTGTGCTTCCTGCACTTGCTGCTATCTTTATTGAGTAAAGGTTCACATGCTGCTGCTTCCTGTACGTGCTGCTATCTTTATTGAGTGAGTGAGAAGGAAGTGAGTGAGAAGAAAGTTCACATGCTGCTGCTTCCTGCACTTGCTGCTATCTTTATTGAGTGAGTGAGAAGGAAGTTCACATGCTACTGCTTCCTAAACGTGCTGCTATCTTCATTGAGTGAGTGAGAAGGAAGTGAGTGAGAAGGGAGTTCACGTGCTGCTGCTTCCTGCACTTGCTGCTATCTTTATTGAGTAAAGGTTCACATGCTGCTGCTTCCTGTACGTGCTGCTATCTTTATTGAGTGAGTGAGAAGGAAGTGAGTGAGAAGAAAGTTCACATGCTGCTGCTTCCTGCACTTGCTGCTATCTTTATTAAGTGAGTGAGAAGGACGTTCACATGCTGCTGCCTCCTAAACGTGCTGCTATCTTTATTGAGTGAGTGAGAAGGAAGTGAGTGAGAAGGAAGTTCACATGCTGCTGCTTCCTGCTATCTTTATTGAGTGAGTGAGAAGGAAGTTCACATGTTGCTGCTTCCTGCACTTGCTACTATCTTTATTGAGTTAGTGAGAAGAAAGTGAGTTAGAAGGAAGTTCACATGCTGCTGCTTCCTGAACTTGCTGCCATCTTTATTGAGTGAGTGAGAAGGAAGTGAGTGAGAAGAAAGTTCACATGCTGCTGCTTCCTGCACTTGCTGCCATCTTTATTTAGTGAGTGAGAAGGAAGTGAGTGAGAAGGAAGTTCACATGCTGCTGCTTCCTGCACTTGCTGCTATCTTTATTGAGTGAGTGAGAAGGAAGTGAGTGAGAAGGAAGTGAGTGAGAAGGAAGTTCACATGCTGCTGCTTCCTGCACTTGCTGCTATCTTTATTGAGTGAGAAGGAAGTTCAAATGCTGCTGCTTCCTGCACTTTACAGGTAGCACTACTTATGTCCATACTGTGCCCATTCTACTGTAAGTGAACTTCGAACTACTGTTGCCTGTTGTTTTTGTTTTCTGTGCATGAATGAAATGAAGTGCATGGCTACTGCCAGTGTTAGGCGTGTTTTGTTTCGTGCGTGTCAGCTATCCATGTAGTTTACGTCCATGTCTGTTTGCATCCGTGTATTGTGTGTTCATGCCTTTTTGTGTCTCTTTGTGCATGCATGTTTGCGTGTGTAGGTGTTGGTGTGTTGTGTCTATATGGGGTGTTTGGGAAACATTTCCATGTCTAGATGGATAAGGATGTTGTTTTTGATGCTGCTAATGAGTTTATTTTGACTGTGCCTGACATGGCCATTCCTCATGATCCCCGATGGATATGCTTTCTATTTGATGATATGGTCCTGGTTTATTATCCTTAGCGTGAGTGATATTATGTGTACGGCTCAGTGCTCACAGTTTACCGCAAAGATGGGGAATAGTAGGATGGGCATCTGGTACAGGAAGAGACAGGGTCAGGACAAGTATGTGAAGAGTTGTGGTCTTTGAATGGGGGATACTGCAGAGGGAGGGGGCTTCAAATGACCTTTCACAGAGGGCATCCAATATCATTATACTGGCACTTAATGGATGCAAACATAGTGTGGAAAAGATGGCGGCTTGAAGTCGAGAAAGTGCCAAACCCTGCCCTACAGTGGTGATGAGATTATGTGGCAGGCCAGGGTTTCCTTACTCCTTCCATGCCTGATTCCTAGTGCAGTCCAGAATCAGATGGGTCAATGGAAGAGGAACCCTAAGGTAGGGCTATTTTCCCTTTGGCACAGAGCAATGTCCCATTCCCCGCCCCCTTATGGTCTGTGCGTTCAGCCTCCCCCTTTGCCACTACTCACCCGATTACAGCAGCAAATGCCCAGGTAGAGTTTTTATTTGCTCGGGAACAGCCATTTTATGTCAAGGCTGAGTGTAAAACAGCTGTTCCCGAGTATGAGTACTTTGTTGTATTTGGTATAGAATGACAGCACCAGGGCTTGAGAGACTGTACCTTGAATATGACGAATGTGCATGCCATAGAAGGATTCACCTGCCAAAATACAGCAATACATAGGCATAAGAGGTTGAACTTGACAATGTATTGGGATCATGTGGGCCTGTGAGGCTTCACATTGTATGAGTATACTTGACATATGAGGCTTTACCTGTAAGAAGACTGACAGCTCCTGGCCCATTACATTAGCACTTGGGCATGTGAGGGTATACCTTGCAAACTAATACTACATATGCAATACTTTCCCTGCCATAAAATAGGAGTACTTAGACATTTGAGGATACACTTGGCATCTAATGACACCTTGGCATGTGAGGCAGTACCTTCAGTATGATGAGAGCTAGCTATCATTGGTCTTCAAATGACAACATGACTTGGGTTTTAGAGGCTGCACCTAAGATATGATGGCAGCTGTAGTGGTATTTGAATCTGTAGGCCACTTTAATGTTCTGTAGCAGCCTGCAATAAGGTGCCATCATGTGTTTTCCTGATTTCCGACGCTAAGGTATGGGGAATTAGCTTGCTTTTATGTTCTTTTATATGGGACCCCTGAACTAAAATTGCCAGACCTGGTGCAGTGCTAGGCACACTAACCTTTGTATTATGAAAGAAACAGTTCACACAATGAGAGGCCACACAGACAGCTTTTTACAATATCGCTCTTTGTTGTGTATCTTCATTTAGCAAAACATAAAACATCGACTTTGTGTTTCTTGACACATGCTAAAAATAGGACAAAGTCCAAATGTGGCTTATCAAAATGCAGTTGGAAAGCCCATTTGCAAAATAAACAGACATTGGGCCTCATTACAAATCAGGCGGTCTGGAAATAACGGTGGCGGTAAACCCGCCACCACCGTTGTTTCCGGACCGCCTGATCCCGACTCCTGCAGGCGGGAGGTGATGTTCCCGCCAGGTTTGACCTGGCGGGTTTAACACCGCCCGCCTGCAGGCAGATGAGGAAACACCTTGGGAAATAGTAAACGCCACCAAAGGCAAATCCCAGTCCTTCCCTGCTCTAAACCGAAGCATAACTCCTGTTGCTAGGGTGATGAAACCTTTATCTATTTCTACAGGAAGTCTCCAAACAACCGATGGCCATCTTGGAGGGGACCCTGTCTCTCTAAATGTAAAGGTTAATATCCCGCTAAACATGCACCAGGCCATAGCCCACAGAACTAAAAAGGTATATGTAGAAAGGTATAGTGCATCAAGCAGGGGAAACATTCTCCACTGGCAGGTTCTGAACCAGGAAGCCTAAAACAGGTATAAGGCATTTACAAAACACATAACAGACCCAAATGTTCTTGGGAACTCACTCCATTAAAGGTCAAGGTGGAATAAAGCACAGTGCTCTAGCTCACACTCTATATGATGACTCATTGCCAGCACTCTAGTCTCCCATTATCTGATCTTAAGCTACTCGATGGCTTCATTCAGGCCTATCCTATCATTTCTAGTGAGATACATGAGTTCTTGTTGCCGTTTTAATGGTTTCTCCTCTCATTTGTTAGTTTTTGCCTTTTATAGTCTGTAGCACCATCCATTCAAATTCTTCCCAACCATATATATTTTTTTTGTAAACATTTTATTGGTTTCATAACAAACAAACAAACAGTGCACCTTAACATGGTGCATAAACTACTCAAACCTCAACATCCGCTTTTGCTTCCCCTCCCTCCCATTAAATTCTCTACAAGGGGACAACATGGTCCACTAGTCCACGACTGTCTCTTCTTCTCCATAATCCAGGGAGCTATCCGTGTCCAATTCGTCGGGTCCCAAGCCCATCAGTGACGCAATCAAATCCTGCCATGCCATCAATGTTTCTGCCTCCTCTTCGCGCCCTCTATATGCTGCCTCCCTCCAGACCACTGTTTCAGCCTCGGCCCATCGCACGAGGTCCCTCCACCAGGTTTCTACATTGGGTCTCACCTGAGCTTTCCACCCCATGGCTATCCTTTGTTTCACTAAAATATAGGCCAAATCTTTCAGCTTGCACACATGCTTGAGTTTTCGTGGTCTAGGGAAGCCCACTACCATACATGCCCACACGGAGTCTACCACCCGTTCGATCCCTTTAGTAGCCAGTCGGTCTGCTATTTCTTTCCAATATCTCGCTATTTCGGGACAAGCCCAAAAAATGTGTACCATCCCAGCATTTTCCTCCCCACATTTTAGGCAATGCTGTGTAGCCGCATTTGCCAACTTAGCAATTCTCTTGGGGGTCATATATGCTCTATGAGTGATATACAGTTGAATTTGTTGCAGTCGGGCATTCCTCAACACTTTTTTATGATACCCTTGCATCCTCTCTCATAAACCATCACTTATTGTCTCCCCACTTTCTTCTTCCCAATCTCGCCTCGTTTGAACCACCTCTTTTCCCACATTAGACATCAATAATTCGGAAATTCTGGAGACCTCGTTAACCCGGTCTGACACTGCTTGGAACATTTCTATGGCCTCGTCTGGCTGCTGGGCCAGTTCTGCTTCTGACCACATCTTTCTTAGCAGTGCCATCAGCCTCGCATACGTTATATATTGCCCGTTGTGTAGGCCTTTGTTCTCTCTTAAGATATCAAAATTCTATTCTGCCCCCTCCTTGCCACACATCCCCAACTGTTGTCACCCCTACAGGTTCCCAGTATTCCCTTGTGGCTCATCTCAGTTGGTCATCCATCCCCGCAGTGTCACCAGGGGGACCTGCAGGAAGCACGATGTCCGATTTCACAACTTTACAGAGGTCCTTTGCCAGATCTTCCTACCCAGGATCAGTAATGCCGCTCTCCTACTTTTCAGTGGTTCCGTTACCCACATCCATTCATTCAGGAAATATGGTGTACATTCTGCCCTCAATAGTCTGGACTCTGATGTGGTGTCATCAGAAAGCTATCTAGCTACATATTGTAATTTACCCACCAGGTAGTACACTTCAGAATTGGATAGATTGATCCCCGCCCAATCGTTTGGGGTTTGTAGTTTCCATAGGACTACCCGATTCCTAGTGTTATGCCAAATAAACCCTCTACACGTATTATGGAGTTTATTGAAGAAACGTTTAGGTATTGAATACGGGACGTTTGCAAAATAGTGTAGCAGCCTGGGCAATACTATCATTTTAAGCAATGCCGTCCTTCCCATCATGGTTATGGGCAGCCTTGTCCAGAATGTCATACTGCGTTGGATCCCCTCTACTGCTTTCTCTGTATTATTCTTGTGTTCATCTGCAACCTTCTGATACACATTTATCCCCAGGTATCTAAAGGTGTCTACCGCCCATTTAATCTGTAACACTGGAAGCGTATCTTGAGGCATTCCCATATATCTCCGCAGCAGGAATATCATTGACTTTCGTGGGTTTACCGTTATACCCGATAGTAGTGCATATCGATCTGGTACCTCTAGTATATATTGTAAGTTTTCTTCAGGGTATCTCAGATACAATAGAATATCATCTGCATACAATGATATCAGGTGCTATCTGCCTTTCGTTGTAATGCCCACCTCCTCGTATTGGTATCTGAGGTATGCTGCCAGTGGCTCTAGCGCTAGGATAAACAGCATCGGGGACCCGGGCAGCCCTGTCTAGTTCCTCTGCCTAGCATCCATCTTTCCGAGACCACCTGACCCTGTCAGGACTCTGGCAATCGGTGCACTATACAACAGTTTAACCCACTGCAGATACATCGGTCCCATCCCAAACCTCCCCAAAACCACTAGCAGCCAGGGCCACTTAACAGAGTCAAAGGCCTTGACTGCGTCTAGCGAGATTATCGCCAGTACTTGGGAGCTGCCGCCGGTCTGGTCTATAACATGGTGCAATCTCCTAAGATTGTCAGAAATGCTCCGTTGGGGGACATATCCCGTTTGGTCATGGTGTATTAGGGTGCTTATCAGTGGTCTCAATCTGTTTGCCATCACCGCGGTAAGGATCTTACTGTCCTGATTTAACATTGACAGCGGTCTGTAAGATCCACAGTCCGTTTCTAATTTGCCCGGCTTAAGAAGGGGGATGATGACCACTTCCCTCAGAGTCTCCGGCAGCCTGCCCTGTTCAAACGCCTCATTCAACATAGCCAACAGGGGTGGAGGTAGGTCTTCCATATATGTCTTGTAAAATTCACTTGGGAGGCCACCGGTCCCCGGCGCCTTATTGGTGGGTAGGTTACGGATTACGTATTCCAGTTCCTCCAATTCCATTGGTGCCTCAAGCCTTTCCCTATTGGCTTCCTCAAGCTTGGGCAGGATGATATCTTCCAGCGCATCATTTATATCAATTTCCTCTGCCTCTATTTTATCAATGTATAATTTACGATAGTATCTCTGAAAACACTCATTCACCCCTTCTTGTCTGTCTTCGAGCATGCCATCCTCGCGGTGCATCTCCCGGATCACTTGTCTTGGGGTCTCACTCTTACACAACTAGTCTAGTAATCCGCCTGGTTTATCCCCTTCCGCATGTTGTCTCTCAATATATTTCCTGTAGTTGAGTTTACATAATCTATCCCAGTGGGATTTACATTTTTCAGTTAGGCGTCTTATCGCCTCTGTCTTTTCAAGGGAGTCTGGTAATTCTTGCATCTTATCCTCGATCTCCCTGGTGGTTTGTAGGTCTGCCATTATGCCATCTAGTATTACCACCTTCAATGCTTCCCAGAGTGTGCCTGCTGACTCATCACTTCCCTCATTTAGTTCAAAGTACTCCTGTTCTGCTCCTGTACTGCTTTCCTTAGATCTTCCCTGAACATATTGTCTTTGAGAGCTTCTGCTCGAAGTTTCCATGTCGGTATCCTAGGCCTAGGCGGGGAGATCTGCCATGTCACCGTCAGTGGCGTGTGATCTGACAAGACTGCTGCTTTGTACTCTGCATGCTAAATCTGCTCTACCACGGAAGTAGACACTAGTATCTAGTCTATCCTGGTGTATAAGTCATGTAGGGCTGCATAATGAGAGTACCCCCTGCAAGCAGGGTACAACTTCCTACAAATCTCAGTGAGCTGAAAATCTCGCATGAATTTGGCCAAGGCCTTTGCCGCCGGGCTAGGCTTGGTTCTTTTGTCGTCTGATCTATCCAACTTGGGGTCTAGTGTGCAGTTAAAGTCCCCCCCGACTATGACCTCTCCTTCCATGTATGGGTTAGCGATAGCGTAAAGATTCCTGAGATAAGGTGCGGTATCATTATTCGGGGCATAGATATTAATCAGGTTAACCATTTTATTACCCACCATCCCTTTTACCAGCACCATTCTTTAATCTTCTCTTTCTTCCTGTTGCAACAATTTGAACGGGACATGGGGCGCAATCAATATAAGGAACCCCCTGCCGTATACTGAGTATGTGGCTCCTATTGTGGTCCCTTTCCATTTCCTCTTCATCAACCCTAGTCTCTCTTTAGTCAAGTGAGTTTCCTGTAGCATTGCTATGTCTATCTTTTGTCGGTGTAATTACATCATAACTTTGTTGCGCTTAATATAAGTGTTTAACCCGCGTACATTCCAGGTCACAATTCTAAGGTCCCCCATTTCAGCTGTATCCTACTCCGCTCACCCTTCTCCCCATCCTCTTCCTGTACAGATTTAGTTGTGTTTGCAGGCATCCCGTGCTGTGCTCCCATATCATCTTTGTTATTTCCTCCCTCCCACCCTTCCCTCCCCCAAACCAAACACCCCAAACTATGCCCCTCCCAACTCCCTTTCCCCCACAACTGTTGCCCAGCTCCATCCCTGAATCTCAGGCTAACCCGCATCTGGCCCTGCCCTGGCTAACCCACTACTAGGTGCCCTGCAGGGTGTTACCCACTACTGGTATCCCAACTAAACTATCTACTGGGGTGTGAGGTCAGGTCTGCCGTCCCTCCCAAATAATTTCTACCTCGAGTCATGCCTGCCTCCTACTAGTATCACAGGTCTATAATAAAGTCCCAATTTCCTGGATCATACTGCACCTCAGTCTCTCACGCCGGCACTTCATTTCTCTCCTCGACCTTCCCTCTGGTCCTCCAGACCCGTCAGACAGTTCTGTATGTCCAGCCACTCCATTGCATCCTCCGGGGTCTACAAAAATATTGCTTGGTTTCCATGGAACACTTTCAGTCTTGCCGGGTAGATCAATATGTATTTGAGGCCCGCTTCCCGGAGCCTTTTTTTCACTGTCCTGAAGTTCATCTGCCGTCCTTGCACTTGGAGTGTGTAGTCCGGGTAGGCCATTAGGGACACCGAGGACCTGTGTATCGTGCCTCCTTTCCAAAAGTATTCCAAAATCTTCTCTCTGTCCCAATAGTTCAATATCTTGGTGATAATTGGTCTTGGGGTGGTACCCGGGGAGGCCTTCTTGACAAGGCTATATGCGCTCTTTCCACTGCAAAGCCTGGGCTAAGTGCTCCCCCATCTATCTCTTGCATTACCATTGTCTCAATGTATTCAGTGGGGTTTAAGCCCTCTTGGCCTTCACAGAGGCCCACGATCCGTATGTTGTTTCTACGTGCGCGTTCTTCAGCTTCCTCAGCTCTATCTTCTAAGTTGCGCACTTGTTGAAGTAGTGCATGAATCTCCGTGGTGTGCAGCGCGCAGGCTGGCATATTTGCTTTTACCTCATTCTCCAGTGTGCCTGTGCGCTCCGCTATCAATCTCACATCCTGCCTCAACAGGTTGATGTCCACCTGGACCACATCAATTTTGACCTCCAGCAATGTTGTGAGTGTAGTCATGGCCGCCTCTAGTTTAGTTTCCCATGTTGCTTTCAGGTCTGCGATTGCTTCTAGTATCTGTCGATCTCCGCGTGTTGGCGATGCATCTCCCAGTGCACGCCTCTCTTTATTCCTGGGCCCTTCCATTGTGAGTGGGGTTTTGGTGAAATCCTCCATTGCGGGCTGTTTACCCTTCGATTTGGGTTCCTTAGTTGCCATCTCTTTTGTCCTGCCGCCACGGGTCTCGGGGACCAGGCTTGTGTTCTTTGCGTTTGTGCCCTCTCCCTTTGCCGGCGCCAGGGGTTATACCAGGGTTGTCTTTCACTTTGGTACGAGGTTCCTCCGCTCACCGCGCTCTATTGGGGTCTTTTTCCCCTTATATCTCTTGTTCACCTGGCGCTGTGGTCTTTCCTACCCGTGAGCGCAGTCAGCCTTAAGCGGTTTGGGGTGCTGTGTTCCGTTGTCTCCTTGTGCGTTATGCCAGCCCAGGTTTTTCCCTTATTTTTTAACGTCTGTTTCGCCCCAGTCGTGTCCCATGGTTATGACGGTCCCTGGCTGTGTCTTCTCTGTGGGTGCTTCTATGCCTACTGTTTCTCATGCAGTGTCTTTTCGGGTATTTTACCCTTGGGCTTTCATGTAGTATGGTCTGCCTTGTTATGGAGTCAGCCCGCGCTCCTTTGCTTATGTAGGTGTGGCTGGACTATATTATTGCTTTGTCCACCTCTCCAGGTGACGTGCTCTGTGCTACTGCAGTCCCTCGCAGATCACAGGAGGTCCCGTTCCATGCATTACGATCACCCCTGCGCTACAGTTCTCAGTGTTTGGCCAGATTTCATCCCTCCTTGAGGGCCTTAGGTGTTGGGTCTTTGTTACCTGATAGCCCACTGGCAGCCGGGGGCTCAGGTGTCAATGGTTGAAGAATTTGGCTCCACGTTAGGGTGGACAGAAAGACTTTACCCCCCAGCCTTCTTGGTAGGGATGGTGGTGATCCCTAGGGCCAGTGGTCTGCAGAGTATGCTGTGGTCCCGTTAGTCATGACTAGGTCGCAGCTGGGTGATCCCGGTCCCCTCACGGATCCTGGGGCATACAGTGGAAGCCACACGTGACAGACATAGGGCCGGCAATAGAGGGGGAATTAGGGGTCCTCCTTGATTCAGCCAACCAGAGGCGTGCTCCAGTAAGCAGCAGTTTTTTATGAGGGGCTCGATGTTGTGTTGGGGCCGTCTCCCACCTAGGTAAAAGGCAGGGTTCATGCATATATGCCCGTAGCTTCACTTCGGCCTGATCTGGCAGGTTTTGGAATTGTTGTCCCCCTGCGGCTCACCTCGACAACTCTCTCCTACTTTAGGAAAGAGACCGTGGCCAGCAGGTATGCTGCGCTCGGCACAGGATTGCATCACACGGACGAGCTGGGTATTCGTTTAGGCACACACCCTTTCCTCCAACACTCCTATCAGGCGTGCTGGTGCTCACTCCTTCCGCACCGCACCTCACATCGAGAATGGGAGCGGGGGTGCCCTGACACAGGTGCCCACGGGAGGAGACGGATAGTGCCATTGAGAGCTGCAGGTCAGTTCCTCTGGCAGAGCTTTGCCCGCTCCTCCGTACTGTCTCTGGCAGCCAGTTATTTCGTGAGTTTAGAGCGGTCTACCACACTCTGGCCCATTAAGAGCCCTGGGGTCACTGGCAGTCCCCCACCTCCTCCTCACCGCGCAGGCCACCAAACCAGGCATCCCAGGGGCCTCCCTTCGCCTCAGGTCCTCCAGCTGTGCACATCGCACTCTTCCAAAAATGGCGCTGCCTCGCAACTCTCCACCTTTTCGGTTGCTCCGTGTCCTTTCCACTTTATCTGCGGGCCCCTCCTCTGTGCCGCAGCCCGTTCTCGGGTGCGGCTGGGCCGGGGCTTCCTCCGCAGAAAGTGCGGGCAGTCCTCATTCCGGCCCGCCCTTATGCTGTCATCGGCACTGGAGTGGCAAACAGTGTCCTGGCCCTCCGTGCACGTTCGCCGCATTTCGTGCCCTTGCTTTGGTACCGTAGCTTTTCTTACAGTGCGGATCGGGGTGCCCTGGATTTGAGCAACCATGTATGGGGCCCCGGTCTGCACATTCACAGGGACGGAATCTGACTGCTGCTAGCATGCCCAGTCTCTCGCCTGCAGTTATGAACCTATCAGGGGGTGCTCTGTGACGGCTCCTGCATGGATCCGTGCGCGCATCAGTTCGCGCCTCTCAGTCTCCCGAGCCCTTTGTTATTCAAAGCAGCCATTTTGTTGCTGTGTCATTTGTTGCGATTCGTGCTCTGCAATGCTCACTGTTTCACTGATGTTACAATGTTGCAGCTGCCAGACGTACCGGTCTGTGCAGTATCATTTCTGCTCCATTTGCCTGCTTTTCTATGTGTTTTTGGTGACTCTGAGGACGGGCATTACCAGGATAGTATTCAGATCCTCGGGAGCTCCAGATCAGCTCTGCCTCCTACATGGCTCGCTAGCCACGCCCCCCTCCCAACCATATTTCATAGCTAAAAAGTGGTTTACCATAGGTGCTTCTTCAATGTTATTTTTCAAGCTATTCCTATGTTCCATTATTCTCGTCCTCACCTTACGATTAGTTTTTCCTATATATTTCAAGCCACAAGTGCAGATGATAAGATAAATAACCTGATCAGTGTTACAATTGGAGAAACAATGTTGTGTCCCTGTTTTGCCCATAACAAGGTCCACACTTTGGTATTTCTTAGTAAGTTTACATACACCACATTGGCCTGACAGATGGTGTCCCACAACAGGGTTCAAACCCCAAACTCACCTGATGGTGCTAGTTTCCGTGATGTTAGTCTGTAATTTGCTTTTACTCAAACAGTTGCCTATGGAAAAAAAATGTGTAGGCAAAAATAGCTCAAATGCTGCTCTTCTCTTTGCAACACTTACCAATGTTTATTAATAATGTTCAGAATCTCGAAGCTCCGATCGCAGATAATGGAAACACATACCAGACGATTGTCAGTTGGCTTGGGCGGTTTATTATCAAGGCCTCTCTATGATTATTATTGGCCCTCTTTGCAGCTATTTCCACCAATTTCTTTGGATATTCCCTCTATCGAAGTTTATTCGACAGCATCATGGCCTCATTCTCAAACGCCTCCTTTGTACTGCTGTTCTTTTTGAACCTCAGGAATTGCCTGAATGGTACATTTTCCTTGAGGTGTTTTATGTGATGGCTTGTGTAGTCCAACAGGGCATTTTGATCTGCACAGTGCTTAGCACTGATGTGAAACACTGATGAGAACCATACAAACCAAAGAAAGGAGTTGGAATTTGGCATAGCATGGTAATGCAGTGTAGTGTAGGGCTACTAATAATTAACTTTACTAAATACTAAAGTACTTACTTCACCAACTTTAACAAAACAAACCTTAAGCTCAGAAAATAAATGAAGATTTGAAAGCTGAACATGATGGTCAGAGCACGATAGAATTGCAGAATTCAGCTGGCAAAGACACCCCATTGTTTGAGCAGGGGGAACAGGAAATGACAGAGGAAGCTGCTTTGGAAAATAGAATGGGTGGCTGGGCTTTTTCGGTCGCGGCAGGTAGCCTATGGAATGAACTTTCCGACAGGCATGCGCAATTTAACAAATCACCTGCCATTCCGGCATACACTAAAAACGTTGCTGTTCTAGACCTGTAGTTAACTACCCTAGTGAGCATCCTAGCGCCAAGGTGCCCTTGTGGTGTATGTGCGCTTTATAAATATCTGTAACATAACATTCTAATTAGTGAAGTGTCAGATTAGGCATGGGGGAGAAAAGAAAGAAAAAGACCTCATGCCCTTTTCATGCAATAGAACATAGAGGTTTGTTTTCTGCGCAAAAATAGTCACTTGCAAGCTTGCAAATGTATCAAATACATTTCAAAGCTGCACAGATAACTGCCCATCGCCTGGCAAGCAGAAATGCAAATCTTGGAGATAAAAAGGGAGTTTCCACTGTGGGAGGGTGGTGTAAAAGCACAGGGACTTTAGAGTGTCTCTGCATTACTAAGCTGTCTATGAATATGTAGAATGCCAAATGCTTCATTTTCTCCTCAGTACCAAAGAGACATCCACATTTGCATTTTACTAATGGGCCTCATTACGAGTCCGGCGGTAACCAGGTGGTAAAACCGCCAGACTCGTATTACCATTCCACCTCCGTGATTCCCGGAATTACCAGGGCATTACAACTCAATTCCCATTGAGTCCTATGGGACTCAATGGGAATGGGGATCATGGAAACACCGGCAGCATCTCGTGATGCTGCCGGTGTTTCCTCCTCCGCCTGGAGGCGGGCGGTGTTAAACCCGCCAGGTCAAACCTGGCGGGAACATCACCTCCCGCCTGCAGGAGTCAGGATCAGGCGGTCCGGAAACAACGGTGGTGGCGGGTTTACCGCCACCGTTATTTCCAGACCGCCTGATTTGTAATGAGGCCCATTGTCTGTTTATTTTGCAAATGGGCTTTCCAACTGCATTTTGATAAGCCACATTTGGACTCTGTCCTATTTTTAGCATGTGTCAAGAAACACAAAGTCGATGTTTTATGTTTTGCTAAATGAAGATACAAAACAAAGAGCGATATTGTAAAAAGCTGTCTGTGTGGCCTCTCATTGTGTGAACTGTTTCTTTCATAATACAAAGGTTAGTGTGCCTAGCACTGCACCAGGTCTGGCAATTTTACTTCAGGGGTCCCATATAAAAGAATATAAAAGCAACCTAATTCCCCATACCTTAGCGTCGGAAATCAGGAAAACACATGATGGCACCTTATTGCAGGCTGCTACAGAACATTAAAGTGGCCTACAGATTCAAATACCACTACAGCTGCCATCATATCTTAGGTGCAGCCTCTAAAACCCAAGTCATGTTGTCATTTGAAGCCCAATGATAGCTAGCTTTCATCATACTGAAGGTACTGCCTCACATGCCAAGGTGTCATTAGATGCCAAGTGTATCCTCAAATGTCTAAGTACTCCTATTTTATGGCAGGGAAAGCCTTGCATATGTAGTATTAGTTTGCAAGGTATACCCTCACATGCCCAAGTGCTAATGTAATGGGCCAGGAGCTGTCAGTCTTCTTACAGGTAAAGCCTCATGTGTCAAGTATACTCATACAATGTGAAGCCTCACAGGCCCACATGATCCCAATACATTGTCAAGTTCAACCTCTTATGCCTATGTATTGCTGTATTTTGGCAGGTAAATCCTTCTATGGCATGCACATTCGTCATATTCAAGGTACAGTCTCTCAAGCCCTGGTGCTGCCATTCTATACCAAATACAACAAAGTACTCATACTCGGGAACAGCTGTTTTACACTCAGCCTTGACATAAAATGGCTGTTCCCGAGCAAATAAAAACTCTACCTGGGCATTTGCTGCTGTAATCGGGTGAGTAGTGGCAAAGGGGAGGCTGAACGCACAGACCATAAGGGGGCGGGGAATGGGACATTGCTCTGTGCCAAAGGGAAAATAGCCCTACCTCAGGGTTCCTCTTCCATTGACCCATCTGATTCTGGACTGCACTAGGAATCAGGCATGGAAGGAGTAAGGAAACCCTGTCCTGCCACATAATCTCATCACCACTGTAGGGCAGGGTTTGGCACTTTCTCGACTTCAAGCCGCCATCTTTTCCACACTATGTTTGCATCCATTAAGTGCCAGTATAATGATATTGGATGCCCTCTGTGAAAGGTCATTTGAAGCCCCCTCCCTCTGCAGTATCCCCCATTCAAAGACCACAACTCTTCACATACTTGTCCTGACCCTGTCTCTTCCTGTACCAGATGCCCATCCTACTATTCCCCATCTTTGCGGTAAACTGTGAGCACTGAGACGTACACATAATATCACTCACGCTAAGGATAATAAACCAGGACCATATCACCAAATAGAAAGCATATCCATCGGGGATCATGAAGAATGGCCATGTCAGGCACAGTCAAAATAAACTCATTAGCAGCATCAAAAACAATATCCTTATCCATCTAGACATGGAAATGTTTCCCAAACACCCCATATAGACACAACACACCAACACATACACACGCAAACATGCATGCACAAAGAGACACAAAAAGGCATGGACACACAATACACGGATGCAAACAGACATGGACGTAAACTACATGGATAGCTGACACGCACGAAACAAAACACGCCTAACACTGGCAGTAGCCATGCACTTAATTTCATTCATGCACAGAAAACAAAAACAACAGGCAACAGTAGTTCGAAGTTCACTTACAGTAGAATGGGCACAGTATGGACATAAGTAGTGTTACCTGTAAAGTGCAGCATTTGAACTTCCTTCTCACTCAATAAAGAAAGTAGCAAGTGCAGGAAGCAGCAGCATGTGAACTTCCTTCTCACTCACTTTCTTCTCACTCACTCAATAAAGATAGCAGCAAGTGCAGGAAGCAGCAGCATGTGAACTTCCTTCTCACACACTTAATAAAGATAGCAGCAAGTTCAGGAAGCAGCAGCATCTGAACTTCCTTCTCACTCACTTCCTTCTCACTTACTCAATAAAGATAGCAGCAAGTGCAGGAAGCAGCAGCATGTGAACTTCCTTCTCACTCACTTCCTTCTCACTCACTAAATAAAGATGGCAGCAAGTGCAGGAAGCAGCAGCATGTGAACTTTCTTCTCACTCACTTCCTTCTCACTCACTCAATAAAGATGGCAGTAAGTTCAGGAAGCAGCAGCATCTGAACTTCCTTCTCACTCACTTCCTTCTCACTAACTCAATAAAGATAGTAGCAAGTGCAGGAAGCAGCAACATGTGAACTTCCTTCTCACTCACTCAATAAAGATAGCAGCACGTTTAGGAGGCAGCAGCATGTGAACGTCCTTCTCACTCACTTAATAAAGATAGCAGCAAGTGCAGGAAGCAGCAGCATGTGAACTTCCTTCTCACTCACTTCCTTCTCACTGACTCATTAAAGATAGCAGCACGTTTAGGAGGCAGCAGCATGTGAACGTCCTTCTCACTCACTTAATAAAGATAGCAGCAAGTGCAGGAAGCAGCAGCATGTGAACTTTCTTCTCACTCACTTCCTTCTCACTCACTCAGTAAAGATAGTAGCACGTACAGGAAGCAGCAGCATGTGAACTTTTACTCAATAAAGATAGCAGCAAGTGCAGGAAGCAGCAGCATGTGAACTCCCTTCTCACTCACTTCCTTCACACTCACTCAATGAAGATAGCACGTTTAGGAAGCAGCAGCATGTGAACTTCCTTCTCACTCACTCAATAAAGATAGCAGCAAGTGCAGGAAGCAGCAGCATGTGAACTTCCTTCTCACTCACTTCCTTCTCACTCACTCAATAAAGATAGCAGCAAGTGCAGGAAGCAGCAGCATGTGAACTTCCTTCTCACACACTTAATAAAGATAGCAGCAGCATTTAAGCAACCTGCCCTCACACAGGGTAGGGGAGTAGAATGGGTAACGGGAGTTTTTGTGGAGCATATTTCGCAGTGGAAGAATTCATCTTGTTTGTAACCACAGATTTTGCTTCAACTATATGTTGGGGGTGGGTTAGGTGAATAATTAATGTAGGGGGCTACTGGGACTAAGGGGGCCTCCCCCTGCATATATTTGTGGCAAAATCTTCTTGTAAAAACAAATTCGATGAATATTACTGCGATGAAATAAACTCGACAAAATCACATAGATCTGTAGAATGTGCACCAGCACACGCTTCCCTCACACAAAGGGCAGACACCTTTACTGGGAACTGCAAATGTCTGCCACAGAAACCATGCACAGCAAAGGGAAAACACCAGGTCAAGATATTCAAAGCTTCCTTCAGAGAGAGGATGTAGTGTATGGGAAGCGCAAAGATCCCTCACATGCATGTCAGGTATGCATGACAGCAGCATTGCAAGCTTTCCTCACATTCAGAAAAGATGCTGAATGGGCAGGGGCAGGGCAAGCTTCTATCACATATTGTATAGGCACTGCATGAGCTTAGGCCATGCATGCTTCTTACACATAGACCAGATAGAGCATGGCCAGTGACAGTGTCTGTGATGCTAGACCCAGCGTGGGGGCCGGGCCTGCTCGAGGTGTGAGGCGCTGCACGGGCCCGCGCTGCACAAACAGACACTGACACACACTCTGTGGCCAGAGCAGGGAACTGCCCTTCGCAGGCTTTTCCCTCACCTTTATTCTCTTGCGCACCTGTCACATGGACATCAGAGTGTCCATCACTTACAGAATAGGTGCTCCATGGGCACGACCAGTGCCAGCTTTTCACACGCAGCTCAGACAGAGTATGGGCCAGGATAATGCAAGTGTCCCTCACTTTCAGAAGAGGTGCAGTATAGTCAGCAAAATGGCCACTACTGAAATATATGGGATAAAATACCCCATTCTGTACATTATAAGGATACTGAAAGTCACTGAGAAGTTCTGTGACCAAATAGAGGAACAAGGCCATGCACTGTCATCCTATTTAAAGTCCAGCCTCTTGTAATGTTAGAGTTCTTCCAGTTGCTGATGAAAATAATCAATTCAGAATTTGCTTTAAAAACTAATATGCAACTTCTAATGTGTTGCAGAAAAAGGGTTTAAGCAGTTCAATAAAAACGCATTTAAAAACGTTTTCATTTTGTACTTTAAAATAAGTTATAACATGAGGATTCTTGCTCTCATGTGCTAAACTCTAGCAGTGGATTAAAAACATACTACCATAAAAGGTTTCTGGCTGTAAAGTGTCACAGAAGAGTGTTGTATTGGTGTATCTTCTGGAACCCTTGGTGGCGTCACTTGTTTATCTGTACCCAGGGTTCCAGGTTCAGTAGCCATTGAAATACCGGAGAAGCGGGCTGGGTCCGGGGTCTCTGCTGCCAATAAACTACCTTCTCAAATCATCCAACCGCCTCACTTACCTTGCTACAGTGGCGACAAGGATAGCTCCTGCTGGCAGCAGACCCTGCAATGACCACGCGTGCCTGTCCCCGACGGGGGAACCAAAGAGCGACCCACCAGCTTCCAGGGCAAACGGCTGGAGGAGCAGCAGCTGTAGCGGAGGGCAAGCGCAGGCAAGAGGAGCAGCAGCTGTAGCGGAGGGCAAGCGCAGGCTGGAGGAGCAGCAGCTGTAGCACAGGGCCAGCGCAGCCTGCAGGCGCAGCGACTGTGGCGGAGGGCCCACCGCCATCCTTCCCATCGCCAGTGAAGGTTAAGTGACTCGCGCACCGCTGGTGTGCCCTGCCTGCCCTCAAAAGAGTTTACCAGACGTCCGCCAATCTCTGGGGTCAGACGGACCCTCAGGTAAGAGGCTTGATGCCCCTGCCCTTTCCACAGCATCACATTTTTCTGGTTTCGGCAGATCTTAACGCCTGCTGTTGCCAGGCTACGGTCCTCTGCTGCCCCCATGCCACGAACCGGTTCTCCGGAGTACTGCATCCTACAAGGAATGCAGTGATTGCACAGGTAAGATTACTGTTGCGATTTCTGCAATCGAAGTTTCAGGATTGTTGCCTGTCATGTTTGGGAGTTTTCTTCACCAGCATCGATTTCCTTGAAAGGGTTGCCATAACTTTAATTAAGGGCTGCGTGGCTGCTGAAATTCTGCTCTTTGCTGGCTCAAGCAGCAGTCACTTTGACGTTGCAATTAACCGCTTAGAACTGAAAACAGAGCAGAAGCAATGTAATTTTCTTAGTACTTGTCAGTAGCGATGTCCCAACTAGCCTGTAATGAGACAATTATGTATAGGCTATGCACAGGCATTACAGGTGGCCATTTATTAGATATGAGATAAAGTACCCCTTACCATACACTATAAGGATATTGCAAGTCACAAGGGAGTTCAGTGACAAAATAAAGGAATGAGGAGTTCCTTTATAATGTCAGGGAACTCTGAGATGACTTGCAATATGCTTTCTAGGTATGGTAGGGGATATTTTATTCCTTATAATACAGGGACACACACAGTTATCATCTTTAATACCTGGCCTCTTGCTTGATCTAATGCAGTGGTTTTCAAACTGGGGGACTGACCCCCCCGGGGGGCTACAAAGCATGTCCAGGTGGTCCCTAAACTCTTTGAAAAGGAATTAAGATGACTGTTTTTAATATAAAAATGGATTAAGGTGACTGTTTTTAATAGGAAATATATGCAGTAGACAAACTGCTTGTATTTTAAAGAACCGGGCCACCCCTTGATATCCATTAGGCATCCTAAGGGGGGTAAGGGGAGCAGCCCATAGGTATGGAGGCCCAGAAACTATATATTTTTTTATATCAATAAGAACATTATTTCCAGGCTTTTTTCCACCTACAGAATGCTAACATGTACTATAAAGCAATTATAAGCAGCTGTCAGGGATGCCACTATAGAGGTGTCTCGGGCAGGTGGGGCTCCAGTTTGGCCCTCAAACATTGCATCTGTACTGTTAAGGGACTTCAATTCAGCACTCCCACTAAGTCAATGCCGAGTCTGGGATGCCCAAGGGAAGCGCTTATTTATATATTTTTATGACAAGTTATAATCTGGATGATAAACCCTTATATAATGCCCCTCTCTTTGAATCCCCCTGACCTCACTGAGCCAAGAAGTAGGTTTGTTTTGCAAATTAAAAGATTTATTTTACAAATTAAACAATATATATATATCACACTTTTATAATAAATTAATATTTGCCACACACTTATGAATATGACAGTGATCAACAATGGATAATATTACACTAGCACACTTTTGTAATCACTTAGGAGTTGGTATAGAAAGGGTAAAGTAGCAGAGAATACTTTTATGGTTTCAAGGAAAAACAATGATGGAAAGAATGCAGCACAGAAATAAACTGATCTGGTTTCAACAAGAGAGAATATAATCACTTTTCCCCTTGTGGCAATTCACTCCACCCTATGCAATATAAAGAGATGGAAGGAAAGCACACAGTTTTCAGGAATACAATCAACATGCGATACAGATTCAGTTCAAATTCTAGTAATCTTGGAGCAACCAGTATGCTTTTAAAACATGCAGAAATATTTTGAATGTGATTTGTACTGAAGTGAAAATATGCTAAAAATGATTTTAATTCCCTATAGGCGATTCAGGGTAGGTGACAGCTACTTTGAATTAGTTCAGGTCAACACTATCAGTGATTCATGAGGGATTATTAGGTTGAAAACGGATTTCAGCAATGCAAAGCAAAAGCAGCTATTTTTCTACAAGTGGTGAAGTGAGCTAGTTGCAATTTGCGGCACTTTTTCTGAGTGCGTCGAGCACGATTACGGAAAAACTATAAGGAGTAGAAAGATTTAGGGCTTGTTGGAAAGCTGAGGATCCTAGCTTTCAAATGAAAGTTAAATCTCGTTCCTAGCGTACGCGGTTCAAAAGATACGGACGATTTCGTTGAGGTAGATTTTCAGAAATGAAATAATGATTCAGAATGGCGAATGACACTTTCACAGCTTTAAAATCAGAGAATGGACACGATTTCTATGATGCAGTTCTGGACAGGTTAAAATGGTTTGAATCAGATTATTTTAGACTAAGAGATTGGTTCTGGCACAGTTTTCAGGATACTCACTCCTAGTCTTGGAAGGAATGGGCTCCGTCACAGATCTGGTCAACAGGTTTAGCTGCGGTTCTCTCGCCACGGACGGTCTCTGGTACCGGTTCTGCTCACAGCGATCTGGGTCAGCTCTGCTCTGCTGGTCTGGATCTCTGGTTCTGGCAAAAGTTCTTGGCACTGCACAGCTGTCTGGTCTGGGTCTGGTCTGTGGTTCTGGATACAGCACTGCTTTCTGGGTTCTGGCATAGGGTTCTAGCCAGAATCAAACAGCACAGCCCGGCTGTTGAAGAGTCAGGTTGCAAAAGATTTTGAGGCCTGCTGAAAAGGATTCAGCTTGTAGTTCAGGTCCCTCTGCTTTAAAGTTCTGGAGTCTGGAGTCTAAGTTCTGGATGGTCCTTCTTGATATTGTCTGGTCCGGCAGAGTGCTTCGCAATAAATCAATTTGAAATGGAAAATGAATGTGACCTGCCTGTCCAAAGCAGTCTCTTTTTATGTGTTTTAAAAGTGGGTGGGTCGTTGATTTTCTATGCCCAACCCTCTGAGGATCCTTTCTGTCCTCTGACTGGAGAACGGAGTAGTGAGTCAGGATGAGTCAGAGTGATGATATTTTTATGGCTGGCTGAAGTCCCTCCCCTTTGCATTTATTTAGAAAAACGATTTGTCATAACCACACATGCTTCCCAGATACACAAGTTGTTGAAATTACATGTACACATTGCAGATGAATTAAGGTACATTCTTGACCAATTCTGATCTTCCTAAGAGCTTGGGTTCAGAAATGACAATTTATTTTCATTTTTAGTGGGTTTTGCCATATTGGACTTTTACCCAAATTTACACAGAGGTACACCCCCTCTCTGGGCATATTACAGTAAATTACTATGTCTCTAGCATAAACACAGTGTCTACAATATTCATAATTCCCGGGGTTTTGCCTCAGAACATCACAGAGCGACCAGCTGAGTCTTGAACCGTGAGTAAAATTGTCATTTTAAGAATCTCAAAGTTGTACATTTCTGTCATCTGGTTATAATTAGTTATCAGTATTCTTATAAAACATATATTTGCCTTCAATTCAATTCACAAAAGTGTCTGGGTCTGCCCCCAGAAGCTTGCTGAGTCAGATGGTCACATGGCCTGTTTCCTGCCAGAGCACTGTTTACAGTTACACCTCAAATCAGCATATTCTATTCAATTGAAAGAATCTATTGTGTTGTGTCCTGCAGGCTGCATGGAAGTCCCCTCCCTCCCAATCAACAGGGCCATGTGATACCCTGGGCTGTTGCTGGGAAGGGCAGGTGTGAATGTTTCCCATGGACAGGCAAGTCTTTTGAACCTTTAATTACATAAGACCACCTTCTGATCAATGCACAGTTCTGCAAGACGGCTCTCCTGTCAGGATTTATAGAGCGCCAGTGCCGGTCAGTGGCGTGCAATGGTACTGCACCCATTTTTTTTTGACAGCTGTTCTTAAATTTAAAAGGGGAATTTGGCTTGACAGTTATGATCCTTGCTGACAATGTTTTGATGGGGATCCTTGCAGTAGAGTGATGTGGAACACCCCACAAGAAGGTTGAATCTTTATAGTGGTCTTGTGGGCCATGATTTCAGCAAATTTTGACACCAATGAAACGAATTTTTGAACAGCTCTGTGTGCAACCAAAGGATGGGTCTGGGAATTGTCAAAAGTGGATGGTGGTTTATCTGTCAGGTTTTCACTGCGCTTTTTCTGGTGGGCGCATTGCTTTTTATGCTATCAGCAACGCACAGTAATGTTGTAGGGCTCGGATGCGTGGGTGAAAATATCCCACAGTACACAATGTAATGGAGGGAGTACCAACATGCCATTTTGCTTTTTGTACTTCAATTTCTCCACAGTCCTGCAAGTTTTCTGTGTTTCCGAACAGACCAGGAACAGGAACTGAAAACATCCAAAGCACATTCAGAAAAGGCAGGAGCAATGCAAGCTTCAATTTCATGCAGAAAAGGCAGGAGCAGTGCAAGCATCCAAAATATACAGAAAAGGTAGCAGCAGTGCAAGCTTTGATTAGATACAGAAAAGGTAGCAGCAGTGCAAGCTTCAATTATAGGCAGAAATGGCAGGAACAGTGCGAGCTTCCATTATATACATAAAAGGTAGCAGCAGTGCAAGCTTCGATTACATACAGGAAAGGTAGAAGCAGTGCAAGCGTCCATTACATACAGAAAAGGCAGAGGCAGTGCAAGCTTCCATTACATACAGAACAGAGACAACATGGGCAGAGGCAGAAAAGGATTCCATCACACACAGAGCAAGGAGTAAAGCACATGCAGAAGTACGACCTATCACCACATGCACATCCACTGCAGCACAAGCATGGCCAGTGCAAGCTTCCATCACATACAGAACAGATACGAGATGGAGAGAGGCAGAGTAGGCTTCCATCACATAGAGAACAAGGAGTAAAGCACATGCAGTAGCAGTACTACCTCTCACCACATGCACATTCGCTGCAGCACAAGCAGGGTCAGTGCAAACTTTCATCACACACAGAAAAGGCAGGAGCAGTGCCAGCTTCCATCGCATACAGAACAGAGACAACATGGGCAGAGGCAGAGTAGGCTTCTATCGCATACAGAGAAAGAGGTAAAGCAGTAGCAGGCAGGGGAGTATCCAGCATTGCAAGAGTGGGGATGGGGGGGGGCTGAGCCACAAAAAAAGTCCTGCTACTTTTTGCCCAAAATGCACTGCATTCAATTCCATATGGTCTCATTTGTGCCCCCAAACCGTCCACCCCTGCCAAAATATACTTTTAAGCTAACATTAGTGGCAGATGGCATTTTAACACATAACAAAAAAATGAAACTGCAGAATCATTACAGATGCAGGAAACTCATCTATTAGAGCTCTATCCAGGCACTCTGGGGCAAAATACATTCAAACCACCTAATTTGCATATGGATTGCACCAACAGAAATGACTTAACAGAAAACGACATTGCAAGGACCAGCATCAGTCTAGCCATTCATAGTAAACTAACTATACACCATATACATTGTCATAGAAATATGTTGACCAATAAGAGTATGGCTTTAGTTGTATTCTCCCATCCTGCATGCAAAGTCACAATAGCATCAGGTAGATTAATGTGAGCCTAACAAACCACCATTGCGTTTTTAAACCATATTCGTTATTTCATAAAGCATGCACATTATGGACCCTTCACACTTCTGAACATTCCCTCTTATTCCCTTTTCTAAAGGGACAAATGTCCCTGCTAATAGTCCCCACTTCCTTCCAATCAATGCCTAACGGCTCACAATGAAATGCTCTGTTGACACAGAGCAACGTGAGAGCCCCTCTGCTGCATGGAGCTCGTTGGTACAGTTTCCTTGCACAGGACACCACCCCCATTCAGAAAGGGTAAGGTGTCCTGCTTCCAGGATGATGAGCGTGCTGAGCAGGAATTGCTCAGCACACATTGTCCTGTCAGCAGGACACCTTTCTCTTTTGGCACCCTCAACAGGAGAGGTGTCCCTCGACAAATGTCCTGGTGAGGCTCTCAAAAGAACCTCTCCGGGGGCAGCTTGCACCCACTATCCTCGCTCGGTACGCCACTGGTAGCAGGTGTGTTGCTAGGACTGTAAAAGATCTGGGGCTACGCTAATATAAGGGACTGTTGGGACTCGGGCTAGCTAGACCTTTTGGTTGTAGCCCCTCACCTTGTATCTGGGGTACGACCAAAAGACCTGGGGCTATAGCATCGCCTCTGTACAGTAGCAGTACAACCTTCCACCACATGCAGATCCACTGCAGCACAAGCAGGGCCAGTGCAAGCTTCCATCATATACAGAAAAGGAATGAGCAGTGCAAGTTTCCATTACATAGAAAACATAGACAACACGGGCAGAGGCAGAGTACGCTTCCATTGCATACAGAGCAAGAAGTAAAGCACATGCAATAGCAGCACAACCTCTCACCACATGCAGATCCACTGCAGCACAAGCAGGGCCAGTGCAAGCTTCCATCATATACAGAGAAGGAATGAGCAGTGCAAGTTTCCATTACATAGAGAACAGAGACAACACGGGCAGAGGCAGAGTACGCTTCCATTGCATACAGAGCAAGAAGTAAAGCACATGCAATAGCAGCACAACCTCTCACCACATGTAGATCCACTGCAGCACAAGCAGGGCCAGTGCAAGCTTCCATCATATACAGAGAAGGAATTAGCAGTGCAAGTTTCCATTACATAGAGAACAGAGACAACACGGGCAGAGGCAGAGTACGCTTCCATTGCATACAGAGCAAGAAGTAAAGCACATGCAATAGCAGCACAACCTCTCACCACATGCAGATCCACTGCAGCACAAGCAGGGCCAGTGCAAGCTTCCATCTTATACAGAAAAGGAATGAGCAGTGCAAGTTTCCCTTACATAGAGAACAGAAACAACACGGGCAGAGGCAGAGTACGCTTCCATTGCATACAGAGCAAGAAGTAAAGCACATGCAATAGCAACACAACCTCTCTCCACATGCACATCCACTGCAGCGCAGGCAAGGCTTCCATTACACACAGAAAAGTTAAAGTACAACACCGGCAGGGGCAGTACTGGCTCCATTTTGTTGCCATTGTTTGCACTTCATAAATTATGGAAACAAACAAACATGCACGTCAGGCACAGCTTGGACAGGTGCATGCACGCAAAGGGGATGGAACGAATGTTCCTGCTTCCACCAATCCATATAAGAGGTCAGATTGCGGGACTTCCAATTACCTCCTGTACTCTCTGTCAGGCTTCTATCCAGAAGGATTTGAGCCGGAACAGCCAGGGGAAAATGGTCTCTTCTCAAAAGCAGCCTAGGTCTTGCTGCAAGGCCATGTAACCCGCATTAGCACAGAGCACACGATGTGCACGAAGCGAGGGCACTTGCTGACATGAGTCTCACTGCACCTGCGGTGCACAGCCCCAATCTCTCATCTCCCCGAACACGCGGGGCACACTTCGCACCAGCCAAGAATATGTCCCCCACAAGCCTTTGTTTGAAAAAAAGGATGGGGTGTCCCTAGGCAGATTGTCAGTCACCAGTTGGTGGCAGAGTTGCTTGCACACATGAGTTGACATGGGCACCAAACTTGGGTATGGTAAGGCACTACACCCAGCCTGTAGTAAGCAGTTCTACAGCTCTGGTGCTTGGACTAGTCTTGAGCACTGTGTCCATCCCCTTCTCCCAAAAGCGAATCAGAGGCTGAGGGATACATAGGGTAGGGCAAAGGGTGACTTTTCTCTCACATGTTTCCCCATCCTAATCCCCTCAACAACCTCAAAAGCCTCTTCTTCCTCGCAGATTGAATGGAAGAGCCAGGGCAAGGGGTTGCGACCTGCAGAAAGTAGGCATGGTTCTTAGAAAGCCCAGTTTGCTTTATATCTCTGGGGAGGCCACAGTGACTTCTAAGCCAGGGTGCACAGAGGCAGGACCAGAAGAAGCAAAGTATGAGCTAGGGTTAGCATTTCCCAAGGGTGTACTCGGAGCCAAAAGAGGCCCTGAACATGTTTTTCAAAGTGGTCTCCATATTACATGATGCATGCAAGCCCAACACCTCTAATTAGGGGTCGAGAGGGTCCCTCCCACATGAGTTCAAATCGTGAATTGGAAAGCGCATTTGCCCCTTTAAACATTGATTAGAAAGTAGTTAAACATAAACAACAGACATATAATATTTGTTAAGACTTAGCAATAACATACTGTAAACCTTATACACATTTTTGATTTCTGAGGGATGTGGGGGATAAGAAGAGATGGGGAAAGCGGGGAGTGTGCACAGGAGAGTGGGCAAGAGAAGCAGAGAACCAGGGTGCCAACACAAATGAAGCCCATGGTGGAGAGTCCCACGAGGAAATCCCCAGAGTTCCCTGAAGGCCAGTCCAACCCTGGCAGTTGCTCACCTGATGTCCTTCAAATGATGCCCATGCTGAGGTCAATCCAGGAGAACATCATCACCACTCACCATCCAATGGTGAGGACAGGAAGAGAACAAAAGGGTAGGTCACAAAGACAGAGGCCACAGGAGGAAGAATTCACTGCATTGAGCAGGAGGCAAACGGAAGATGATGATGAGGGGTCTCCCTAGAACATTCTGGAGATATTATATGGTGTAGGCCGATTGAAGAGACAACAACAATGCTGTGAAGCTTGAGTTAGAAGTAAATGCAGTTATTAAAGGAGGGTTAAAACATCAAACGCACTTCCTGAGGCGAATGCAAGGCATGTTTCTGTATTGAAATTCCTCGGCGAGGCTGGATTGATCTCAAAAAAGCCTTAACAGAAAGCACGCTGTTAGACGTCAGAGTGTGTGACGTCAGCACGAGCACTGTGGCTCATGCCAAGTCACATTTTGGGGCCACGTGTCTACACACGTGGCCTGCTCTAATAAAAGAGCCAAATGGTCTCCAGCTCGGCAGTTACACAGTGAATCCTTGTCTGGATGTTTTCTGGCACAAAAGCCACAACTGTGTCCAAGGTCATGCATCGGGTAACGTCCCCAACACTCAATGGGAGAAGAGTGGCATGGCAAGAACCACTGCCACAGCGGCTGTACCCCAGACCTGCTGCCTTTCCTGCACCCATCACCGTCAACAACTCCTGCCTGGAAGGGAGCCTGCAGATGGCACGACCTGGACCTCCATCCTGTCCTCAAACACCACGAAACACTGCCAAAATGCTGTCATGACTGTGGCTCTCCCCAGAGAGAGAGTGCAGTCAGACAGAAGGGAACGAGAGCCTGGCCCAAACAGGCTGCCATCAGCTCCTAACTGGGGGGAAGAACAACACAGCAACAGCTAACACTGCTGTGGCTTCATGGAAGCAACCCCAGTGACTCTGCCTATCTGTGCAGCCAAAGGGCCAGGAGCAGGTCATACAGCAGAGTATGGCCCCGACACCACTAGCACAAGAAAAGCGATGCGGCAGGATCCACAGCCGCAGTGGCTGTACAACAGAGCCCACCACAGCACCTCATCCCTGGGGCAGACAACAAGGTTGCAACAGCCTTAGCGCTGCTGTGACTCTCCCCAATGAGAGTGCTTGTGCGGCAAGGCAGGAAGCAGGGCAGAAATAACTCCTGACTGGGGGAGAAGAGCAACGGGGCAGCCATTGCCGCTGCTGTTTCAACAGACGTTCGATCTGCCAAACAGTGGGAAGACCTGAGCACTGCCCAACCCTGATCACTACACGTGCGACTAATGCTGCAGGGAGTCTGTACATGGTGGGGCCGCACCGCGACGGTAGCATGGAAGAACTACCGCCTGAGGGGGAAACCCAGAAGCGGACCTGCTCACTGCCGGCAGCTGTTCCTCACCTGATGAGGGACGCAAGGAGAGTATCCTCCCCTTGCCCCGATCCTCAAAAGTGGCCCGAAAGACTCCAGACTACAGTCTGACTCAAGGGAGGACCACCCAGGCCCCGCTAGAACGACCTTCATACAGCGGAATGGGGCAGAGACTTGCTGGCAAGATGGCAGCCGATGTGTCCCTGGGCGTGTCTTTGCCGTCTATTGGAGCACATTCCATCATGGGTGAACAGACATAGAGAGACTGCCCTGTGACCATCTGTCGATGTAGCCACAGTATTTCTGGTGCAACCTTTCCGGCCAGTGGGTCGATCCCCACTCTCGTATTGAACCAATAAAGTTTGTGTAATAGAGCTCCAAAGTCGTGCCACACACCAATGTATATATGTGCTTAAGTGTATGCCACAACAAAGGGGTATGGGTATATTGCAGTGACACCGCAAATGCAATATGTTTACAGTAGGCCCAGCATAACAGCATGTCATCTGTGGTGGCCAAAACTCCAAGTAGTTACCATCATCACTCATGAGACAATAAATGGGGCAGCCCAACCCCTGGTAGAATGGCTGTGTAGAGATTGGGTACAGTAGTGTGTCCATATAGAAATGTGTATAATAAGGGTTTGACCCATGAGCTCAGAGTGAGTAAAGTGGTTATTGTAACACATGCCATCTTAAATCGTTGAGTGATTTGTTTGTCTTTACCCTTGGCATAGGATGTTGTGATGTTGGGGCCACGTGTCTACACACATGGCCTGCTCTAATAAAAGAGCCTCGCGGTCTCCCACTTGGCAGTTACACAGTGCATTCGTGTCTTGGTGTTTACTGCCACGCTGCGCGCGGCACAGACCAGGGGCCCATTGGGTCGCCCCACCAGGAGGGGCATCCACTGTATGGCAGGGGCCGGAGACCCTGGTCCCCCATAACAACTCACGCGTGCACTGTTTTGTCATTTCCTTTTAAGCACTAGGAAAGTGAGTACATTGCAGTCAAGACGTAAACAGATGTGGTCGTTTAATTGTATTCTGGAAAGTCATGCAAACAAAGGAACACAATTTTTTTTAAAAAATTCAGGTCAGCTGACTTATGGGAAGAACAATAATAAAAAAAAAACATATGGCGTTTTTAATGAGGCCGCGGGACATAATTCAGCATTTCTAACAAATGTGTGTTCATTACCAAAAACAATATATCATATATGTTAAAGGATTCGCAGGAAAGCAGCTGCCATGATATTATAAACTCAACAGGCAAGGCATTCAGAACATTCATGCAGATTATAATGACACAGTATTCCAGCACTGGGCTGAAAATGTCAATGATGGTGGCATATCTTTCCCAAAAAGGAGATGCATATTAGAATGTTGGCCTCAATATGATGGCTATACTAGAAAGTCTTGCAGATAATCTACCAATGAAGGCAATGCCTATTGTTTTCATTGTAATCTTTGCTGGCAGCTATTTAAGCTGAGTAGAGCGCTGAGTTGTTTTACCTACCAAGGCGCGGAACATGGCTGGGCTGCGTTACCATCAGCAAAACCGGGGACAATGCCGCTTCAGCCCTGTTAGGGTCTCAAATGGATGAGGGGGTGGAGGGGTGACAGAGATGGGAATTTTGGAAACTGGGGAATCTGGAAGTGTAAAATGGAGGTAGAAGTACATGCCTGCAGAGCAGGCCCCAACATCTAATTACAAATGTATTATGTGCCAATCCTGGATTTTAATTTGGTATTTTGGAACCTGTAGTCCTGTACTTTTCCATTACACATCCTAGACTACAAGACCCACATTGCAAACAAATGACTGGGCACGCTCCACACAAAAGGAAAGGGGTATGTTGGCCTGTATGCGGAGAAGGGAATGGGGGGCGTGAAAGCAAATGAGTGGTGGGCGGTGAGGAGAGGATTTTGCCACAGTAGATGTGAACGATAATGTAAGGATTTTTGACCCGCTCTTGTAGACATCTGTGGGAACTAGCTGTAGTCATGTCATACCTGTGCAGCAAATGCGTAGGTAGGGGTCTCCAACTCACAATGCATCTGTGGTTGCAGCAGCACAGCAGGCATCAGTCGCAGAGTTGGCATTCTGAAACTCAGGGGAAATCACTCCCTACTGTCTGAGTGGTAATGGATCCTGAGCCACAGGTTCACACACAGGGCCATTTTAAGCACTTTTGGGGCCTGGAGCATGAACATCTTTGGGGCCCACCTCCACCAAACCAAATTATTAAGGGACACAAACTATCTGGTCGCGTCTCTCTCATTGCAATAACAGCCCATAGCTAGATATGATGCCTCGCAGCAATCAAAATAGGCAGGCGTACTTCCTTTCAGTCCCCTTAGTCTTTTCATTCTTGCTGTAATCAGAATGATAAACAAGTAGCATTTAAAGGGGAACATTTTCCGTCCTTGACAAGGGTACCTGTGCTCTAGTGTAGGTACAGGACACATTTCACCAACAGCAGGCCTGAGGAAGGTACACCAGCCATAGTATAAATGCAGGGCACAGATCATGTGAAAAACTGCACATAATCCAGAAAAAACAGACGACTCAGATTAGCAACCTCACAGAATGAAAAGGTGCACAAGCATGGATACGGGAGACCAATTGGAAGCAAGTAGAAAGCAAGGCGGACCATGGCATAGATAGTGGATGAAGATTAGAACCTACCAGGAAGGTGTCCATATCCAGACAGAGATTAGTAGAGGTATATGGTTTCCAAGTATTGAGTGAGGCTTTTTTGAAAATCTCTCTAAAGGGTGCCCAGTTTGAAAGGTTTAGGGACTGGCAAGTTTGACAAGTTAGGCAATATGATATTAAATGAGATGCCTCGGATCACACATTGTTTAAGAAGTGACAATGGGATTTCCACCTACTGTGACATTTCTGCACTTTACCACATTTTTTGCAGTTATTACCTTAAATTGAAAAAATCCTATTTTATAGAATTGACTTGGAAAATAACATAACCCAACTTGACAATTTAAAAAAATCTAAATGTTAAAGAAGTGTTTTATACAAAATTCCATCTTAATTTTCTTCATAAACAAGGGAAGAATAAATTGTCTGCTTTGTTCTGTCTAGAACCCCTTCCACTCAAATGGCCTAGATAAAAAGAAAGATGAAGTAATGTGCAAAACAATGCCACCAATATGTGAGGAGGCAAACCTGTTCACAGATGACAGCACAGTAATGTCAGAGATGTGATGTGTTGTCCAGAATCACTGTACTACCTGCAAAGCCAAGACACAAGCATAAACACATTGGTTCCACAGTCTCGAATTTTGGATTTCTAATCACCTCTCTGGACTAACATTTTATGCTCATCATTGGAGGTGGCTGCCTAGGTTTGACAGTTGGCAAATGACAAACAGTTCAAGGGCACATCAAAATGTCAAAAACCCAGAAAAAGATTTAACTATAATCTTAATATAACTTGGGTGTAGGGCAGGCAACACAGCCTTGACACATAGGCTTTCAATACAAAGCTAGGCAGATGGTATCCAAGACCGGGGTACCTCTGTCCCCTGCACATCTTTGTTTGTACTGGTACAGACACCAGTCGAAATTTCCAAATTATGAATTGTATCATTACTTCACTTCTGATTTTACAATTGATGCTACTATCTAAACATATTGACCATACTTCCTGTGTTACTTTAAGATTTACCATTGTTTGTATTCTTTCTGCGTTTGGGACTTCTATAGACAATGTCTTCCTGAGATTGGTTACCTTTTACAGTATCGAAGCACTCTGCAATGATGTCATCGCGCTCTTATGTGATTTCGGCAATTTTGGCTATATTTACCTTGCTCGTCACGGGCATTTTGCTTTGCTGCCCCGGAACACGCTATACCTATCCACTGAACGACTTGGGGTGAGTTTTTTTGTCTCGGCTGATGTTCCACTGATGTAAAGGTAGTCTTTTAATTTTCACTAGTTAATCACAAACTTGTATTTTCTTATGTTTTCTTTTAGCTGTATGTTAAACATACCAGTTTTTACTGAGCCTTGATTTAGTCTTCACCTTCCTCTGGCTGATTCTACCTCATCAGGTATTTTCTAGACTTCTTTTTGTTCTCTATACATGTTGGACACCTATTTTTTATAATTCTTTTTTTGTTACTTTGTTCTGTTCTCTGTATCATTTTCTTAAGGTATCCGGTCATTTCATCGACAACCAAAGCATCGACAGCCATACCATCTAAAAAAGAGCATCTAAAAAAAGCATCTAATGCATGTTTTTAGATGGGTTTAGTTTAATAAAAATGTGTTTCAAAGGTTAGAAAAAGGGTAGTTGAGGGGGGACCCCCCATTAAAAAAGTATTTGGGAAAAAATGCATTAGATGCTTTTTTTGGATGCTTTTGTTTAGATGGTATGGCATTAGATGCTTTGGCTGTCGATGGAATGACTATAAACCATTCTTAAAAGGCATTGCACTTGAAAGACTCTTTTGGCACATGTAGCCTTCTCCTTCTCTTTTTGATGATGTACTTTTGGGATTCAATTCTATGTTTTACATGAGATTTTCTCATATTTGGCACATGTATTGACTATTGTAGTATATGTTCTTTTGAATTAATTTTGCGTCTTGTGATTCTTGGGTTACTTCCTGAAAATACAGTACTAATTAATACATAAATCTCAGTTGGAGATGTTATATTGTATGCAATTGTTTGTGATATAAGTTTGGATTTCCTTTGGTAACTTGAATGATGATACTATATTATTTTTTGTTGCTCAACAGATAATTACTAGCTCCTGATGAAGGGAATTTTTCTTTCCGAAACGCGTTGAGCCTCAACTGTAAATCTTAAAGAAAATCTTAAAACAAAATTTGAGTCCTCTGACTTATTTTTGTATATTTTAGTTGCCTTGTTTTACACGCCCCTACTTCAAGTGATTTAAACTCTTTATTCATTTATATGTTTTAACTGGTGTCTGTACCAGTACAAAGGTGTGCAGGGGACATGGGTATCCTGGTTTTGCATACCATCTCCCTCGCTAAGTTTTACAACTCCCCATCTGAACACATCAATTTCTAGACCTTCATAACACTGATACTATGTTTGGTTTTTATCGCAAACGCTATCGGGTGCAGGTACAATGAGATCATATGATGCAATATTTTATTTGTATCGCGCTCGTACACAAGTGTTTTAGAGCGCGACAAGGCAAGGGAGTGGAACAGGGGCGAACAAAACAACAATCTTACTAGGCCCAGTGACATTGAGATTGTGCAAGTGCATGGGAAAGGGAAAGGGGAGAAGTGCATGGAAGGGAGAGAGTGGAAAGTGCAGAGCAGAGGATAAACAGATAAATAATAATAAATACAAATAAAATATATAATGGAGCAATAAACAGGGGTAGTGCAGCCAGCAAGTGCTGTGTTTACGGCAGCAGAACTGGGTAAGTCTGATAAGTGCATAAAAAGAAGAAAATGGAGGGATGGGGGACTGTATGGGTACAGATACAGTCCCCAGTGCAAGGGGGGGCCGGGAGGCAGTGCAGAAGGGTGACAGGGTGAGCAGGTAACTGGGCCAAGGGGAAGGATGGTGACCAGATGCACAGTGCCAAGAGAGAGCAGATCAGCAAGGGAGAGGGGGAGCAAAAGCAGATGCAAAGAGGAAGCTCTTGAGGTGCTTCTGGAACCGGAGATGGTTCTCCTCAAGTTTTAGAGTGGCAGGGAGGTTGTTCCAGAGGGAGGCCCCAGTCGAAGACAGAGATATACCCCCGGCTTGTTTCTTTGAGAAACGACTGACCCTGAGGGAGTTAGAAGTAGAGGAGGGAAGAGCTCGAGAGGGTAGGGATTGGAGGAGGGATAGTTGAAGGTATTTTGGATCCGGGCCCCAGAAAGCCTTGTGGACAATGCAGAGGGTTTTACATTTAATCCTTGCATCCACTGGGAGCAAATAGAGATTTCAGACCTGGAGAGATACGATCCCAGGGCTTGAGGCCAAGGACAAGTCCTGCAGTCCTGTTCTGGATTATTTTCAGGGGGCGAAGAGTAGAGGCAGGTAGATTTAGAAAGAGGCTGTTACAATAGTCCAACCTACAAAGAACCAGAGCTTGGGAGACAGTGAGCTTCTGGGGAAGGAGAGGAAAGGAAGAGTCCCTCAGAGGTGCAATAGGAAGTTTTACTTTTTAGAGACCTCAGAGATGTGGCGGATAAGGAAAGTGTGGAGTTAAAGATGACCCCAAGGTTCTTAGACTCACAGGTGGGGATAGGAGGAGGGCCAAGCAAGGCCGGCCAGAGAGAGATATCGGCCAATGCTGATAATAGCACCTGCTGTATTACAAAACAAATTACATGTAGATGCAGGTTTATCAATTTCAAACACAGGAAAAGTTCTGTCGGCCTTGATGGAATTTGGTATTGTAATCTTGCACATGAACACAGACCTCTGCAATGAGTGCATACCACACTGAGCTATCTTCTGAACAACTGCAGCAATTAAATCTATTGATTTACATTATGCCCCACCCCCACCAAAGTTTTGCAGTGTGGCGAAGGGGGAGGAAAAAGTATATCTCCCTCGGCGGGTCGCCCTTGCGGCAAAGCCCACTGCATGAAAGGGCATTGCCGCCTGTTGGGCTTTCCTCCCTCTTCATTATCCAGAAGCAGCAGAGTGCTGTGTGGAGGCCCCGTCCCCTACCGAAGCATTGCAGTGTGGGAGGAGGAAGAGGTATATCTCCCTTGGCGAGTCGCCCTTGTGGGAAGCCAGCTGTGTCAAAGGGTGCTGCTGGCTGTTGGGCCTGTGGGGCTGCTTGCTGATGTGAGTGAGCCAATTGCCACTTCGAAAAGCTGAAGGAAGCATCGCCATGAAGTAATGTTTATGACTACCCAGCCACCTTGACTATTTTCGAGCTGGTAGTGAGGAGAGAGCCATGTTTGTCCATTGAATCGCCACCTGGAAATGCATTTAAGCGGAGGATGTCCATTGTCCAGCGAGGCCTAGGTTTTTACTTGGCTGCAGCCAAACTATTATATGGTACAGCGTTTATTTATCAATAGTCATTTTTTTTAAAATGGGTTTTTCCCAAATTATTTTCTTTAGAAAAAATGCATACAAAAATAAGGGGGTGTGGGGAAAGGTTATATAAGGGGAGAAATAGTGTTACATTGATAGGGGTGGGGTCAAGGAGGTTTCCCCCAAATACAAAAGACACATTTCAATGTTTTTTCCAAAGAAAAAGAATCAGCAAAAAACCCATCGAAAAAATGACTATCGATAAATGAAGATAGTACCGTTAATATTCTCCCCACTACACTATCTATGAAGTATCTATAACTGACTTTGTGCAGGGAGGGGGAGTCAGATTAAGGGTGCCCCCTTAGCAGTTGTGCGTCCCTTACACTGTTCAATAGCTATATTTTTGCAGAATTCTTGGTTACTTGGTTTTAGTAATCCCCAAGCTATACTCTATATTGTTTGGTCTTACTTCCCCTTTGTACCCTGCGACTGAAAATCCTGTATTGATTTTAACATGTTTTTAACCTTTTATTCTAATTGAAGATTTTAGATTTAGATTTGTATTGTATAGTCCTCCTTGATTCTCTGCTGATTAACTCCCTTGAGGCCGCTAATAGGCACCAATGTACTTTTTTAGTATTGTATAGAATACTATTCCCAGTAGTAGAAGTGCATTTTAGTACTGTGATCCAGTGATTCGGTCTCTATCACGAGAAGTACCCATTGGTTCTATTTTCAACTAAATACTACCATCTTAATACCCCAAATGGTCAAGAAGAAAGCAACCTCAGGCAAAAAATAAATCTACTATTATTAGCGAACCAACAGAAGATGCAAATATTTTGACTGGTGAAATTGAAGTACTTCTTAGTACACGCCCTCCTCCAGATGGGCCATTAATTACATCTTTACCTCCACCCCAGATTAATTCAGATTCTTCAAGCTGTTTAGTTGATAACGCTACTGACTCAGTATTCATTGATTTAAGTACTTCCCCTGAGAAAGGGGTGCCTGGTGGATCTGCAAACCTACATGAACTAGTCAAGAAGAAAACTAACCTCCCAAATACCTGTAATATTTAACAACTGGTGCTAGCCAGCATAAAGCTACCCCGCTAATTTGTTTAGCGAGGCTGGACGAGGAACTCCAGCCTTTTCAAGTAGCTAAGCAGGACACCCAAGTGGGAGGGAGAAGCTTCCCTATTTCAGTAGAAATGCAAGAGAAAGTAATTAGCAAGATGAACAGCTTAAACAGTGAGTCAAACTTTGTGCAGATTAATGTGCCCATTCCAAATCGATTTGATGTGCATACAGATAGAGCCGATACTAATGCAACTCAGGCTGGTGGGAACCATGGTGTATTCGGTTCAGGCGAGAGACGGCATGATAATCTGGCCGCAGTAGTCTCTGGATCGCATCAGTAATTTGTTAGTTAACCAACCAAGTAACCACACTCACATGAGCACCATATGCGACTGCTGTTGTGCCCGTTCCAACGGCACTGGCCCATCACTTGGGGAAATAATCTTTCCTTCAATAAATGCTTACCTAGATATAACTTCAATTAGGATAAGCTTTCAACATTGATAAGGAAATGTGCTAATATGCCCAAGGACAAGAGCAGTAGCACGAGACCCGTTGCCACCCTAGTCCCCTGTGGAACAATGCCATCTTGCTCTGGGGATAAAGGGAAGGGGCTTAACAACAAAACTAGTGCAAAGCCAACTCATCCTACTGGGACTGGGCTGCCAACTAATAATGCCAACTAATAATTCTTTAACTGATAGACCACTGGTTAGTAGAGTCAATCATGGAATTGAACCACATAAAGTGAATAGAGTCCCCTTCAGTCAAAGATGCATGGTTCAGATCCAGAGGGAGGGCAGACTAGAATGCAGCTCCCTGCCTTGAACATGTGGCCAATACCCCAGGAAAACACTATCTTCAATTAACTCCTGTTCCAAGATCAGTGAGTTCCTTGGTGCATGCTGTTTTCTTGACGAATGTAACAACATTAAAACTGGGTGCAAGGGAACCTAAAGACACACTAATTAGCAAAGTAATCCATTGGATTAGGTCCTGTAGGGAAAGCTGTTCTATAACCAGGGGAGGTATTATAGATTGCGTTTGTCTTCCATGTCCCAATGACACCTCCAAAGACACTATTAGAGTGGCTTTTTCAATGCATATCTTTCTTCATTGCAATTCAGAACGATTCCCCCCTTAGGAGTTAACATTATGGTGAGAACAATCTTACCCCTGACTAAAAGTAGAAGCAATTTGTCATAAATCCAACAAGCTGGCCCAGCTTCCACATTGGATGGGGTGGATTGAATTATGGTGTGCCCCGTGCCCACTGGAATCACATACATGCCTGGGGAGGGGAGCACTCTTGTGGTGCATAAGCCACGCTTACTCTCTTGGAATATAGCAGGCTTAATCAAAAATATAGGGGACGACGATTGGTGCAACTTTATTAGGCAGCCTCAAATTATTTGCCTACAAGAGAGGTGGGCAATGGCAAATTGCATTATCCAGGGTATTGCTACATTCGAAGTACTGGCTAGCAAAGGGACAGGTGGCACGCCTAGCAGTGGTCAGCTGACCTGGCTTGACCCTTCCATAGTCGCTGATATTTAGAAGGTTGTTTCCAAATGCAAGGACCTCCAAGAGTTTTATATTGAACTTTATGATGGCACTGATCTGATATTGTTTAATCTATACAACAGGCAGTTGACAGGAGATGGCATTAAAACTATTCTCCCCGTAGATGAACAAATTAAGGCTTGGCGTTTAAATTATCCAACACCTTTGACCAATATGGTTGCGGTTGACCAGAACGTACAGTTTGAGCCTCTCCATCTAACTGATGGCTTAGCAGAAGACGAAGATCAAGCCTGGGATATCCCTGATTTTGCTGCAACTTATCCTAAGAGGCAACATAGATATGCACTGGAGGCTGCACGTGTGTGGCTTAATTTAATCCTCAGAGCATGCAGTGGAAGGATTGTTAGATAAATTGTCTAGAGGAGATACACCTAATCTTGTGGTATTTTGTTATTGTGATAAAATGCTAATGCATAGGTGTCTTCCGGTGGTCGGTCAAAAGGCTGAAAAAAAATCTCGAATAACAAAAATCTCGAAAAAAAAAGGCCAAAAAAAAAATCTTTAATTTTTTTTTATATATATATATATATGTATTTTTTGGGTCAGGTAAGTAAAAAAAGGGTTAAAATAAAAAAAAATAGAAAAAAAGGGGGCTTGGGGTGACCCCCCATTTCGAAAAAAAAAGTCATAAAAAAAAATTTGATATTTTTTTTTCGGCCTTTTTTTCGAGATTTTTTTTTTCAAGATTTATAAGTTCGGTATTATGACTATAAACCGTGTCTTCCCTATTTAGAGTGGTAATGCTCCCCTCAGAATATATCCTAATGCCTGTATTTCAACTCTGGAACCCCCAAAGTGAAAGTTGCCAGACTTGTTACACTTATACTTTGACAGTAACACTATCTTTCCTCAGCAATTTATCTACGATGCTGAAAAAATGCCTTGATGGCTGATCTGTTCATGCTGTAAACATGCAAAATGAAATACTGCACACTTGTTCACATTCTAACTACAGAGCCAATAATAGATCATTCTCCGGAAATGATTTACCATTATGCACATTGCTTTATGTGCATATTAAATACAATGACCCAAATGCCATGAAATGTATCAGACCACAAAGTGATTTTTGTAATGTGCCTTTATCGTGACAGATAAACCTACCAATTATACACTGCAACAATTATACATGGAACACATTTTTCAGTGCGATTGTGGGGAGAGAATAAAAAATCAATTTCAAAAGGAACAACTCAAGAATAGAATGAACTGTAATCAGTTCAACAACCCGACCTTGAATTACAGGACTTAGCAGTAGTTACGCTTAATAAAATAAATAAACTTGTAATTTCAGAACTGCATTTACTTTTGACATTGAAACATTATACATCAAATGAGCCCCCCTTGCTAACTGTGAAAATGCATCCATTCAAGCATGCAGCTCACATATTGACTGGTTTATATTTACCTTGAAATCTGCCGATGTTCCTGCGCTGTTATCTCTGGAAAACCCCTCTCGGAAGCAATAAGAGGTATTGTGATGTCCGCACACCCAGGCAGCCCACAATAGACACGACTTGTATTCCAGGATAACTGCTTCCCCAGTCTACCGACCATCTCCTGCCGTCTACCAGGAAGTTTCTGAAGCTCTACTCTGCCAGTCTGATTACACCCACTCTCCCTCTTACTTTTAAAGGCTAGCCCTGTCATTTAACAGAACCTGCCCCTGTTCCAGAACATGCCCACATCATCCGAGCTGCCTCAGTACTTTTCCCCTGAACATGATAGTTTTGCAAGCATATTTGCAACAATTGCTTGCAGCGCATACAATGGTGCTTTTCAACAGTGCATATTTCAGCCCTGCAGTTTGTGCCATGATGAAATATCACACAGCCAGTCAAATACATTTGTACCTTTTAATTCCTTTGCAGAAAAGCACTGATATTCAGTTCATCTCTTCTGAGCCCTTTTTGCACTAATTTGTTAATGACAAGTTGCAAGTTATTGGTAAGGGGTTGTTGATTGATTAGTTCAGGTTAGTATGTATGTACATAGTGCAAACCAGACAAATTAAATTTTACCCTGAACTCTTTGCCTTTTAATACATGTGCTCACTGCAAGAATGTGCATTTCCTTTTCGTGCTCACACTGGCCATTTCTTATGTTTGTATTTTCTACATGAACCCCTTACCACTACTTATTTGTGACCCCTGTATATCATTGCCATCAGTGTCCCAACATATTTCCTCCTTTTTTCTACTGCTGTGATCCCCTGGTCATCACTGCAGGAGAAAACAAATCAAACTCTTTAAAATGGATGTGTCGCTCGCAATTGAAATGTCCAGATCTGAAAATAAATACTATGCACATTGAAATTCAGGCATCATAAATGATGTACATTCCCCAGCTTCATGCAAATAATCAACATTCCCAAAATACAGTAGATACCATAGCAACATTTTAACATAAAGAAATAATGTATATATATTTTTTAATCAGAACTCATAATTTTTTATCAGTGGTTTGATCTCTATTATTTTTTAATGATATATTTTCATCCTTTTTTTAAAGAACACCCACTTTTTCAATGAGATCTTTATCTTTGTTTTTTTTTTATCTGATCACCATCTTTGAACATATAGATATATAGATTTCTTTTTTATTGGTGATCTAATTAAATATATATATATATATGTATATATATTTTTTTTCAAAGAAAATGTACAGGCACAATTACACCATTCATTAACATTTCCAGACAACATACAACACATATTTGTCATTTAACAAAATGCAAAACAATAAAGAAAAATTAAAATAAAATAATATTTAAAAAACTGTGTGTGTCCTGTAGCAAGATAGGTTGTGATACTATGCCACAGGTATGTCTGGTCCATCCGATGTTGCACTCAACACTGTCATTGGCAGAGTTCCTCCAGGCTGGCACTCCAAGGGACCTTCTCCAAAGGCATCATCTCCATGGTTCTTCGGGCTCCTTATGTTCACCCACTTTCTTCGGTCCGGGGGCTTCCCAGGGACCTCTGGTCCAGTGGCATCCTCCAGGGGTCCAGCGCTCTGAGGATCCGGCACTGACAAGGAAATTAATTAATCATCTAGAGTAAAAAGAAAAATTAAGTACCCAGCACAATACATTTTTCATCCTTCTTCTACATGAACACCTACAAAACAAATTCGACTTATATTACCATCCAGCCATAAACATACGTCTGCCACGCAGGAACACCTGAAAATAAATGCATCATTATACAAATCAGAGACATACACATCATATCATGCAACCAAAACAATTCCAAAAATACACTCCTCCCCACATTATCTCTGCATACCAGAACCCCATTAGTATTTCAGATGTATGACTTAGGTTTACATTGATTCCCTAGTTAGATCAACCTTTCACCCTGCACTTATTATTATTATTTTTTGTTAACTAGTCTCAACTCGCTCAAGCCTCTTCACCTCATGTCTTGGGTGAAATGGTTTTATTTGGTTTACATGGACAAACTGTTCCACTCTCACCTCACACTCCTTTTTATCTATCCTGTACACCACGGGTGAGATTTTTTCGTTTTTTCTGTATGGGCCTTGCCATGCTGCAAGAAATGTAGAGCTTTTATGTTTGCTCTTTCCAAAGTTAAACTTATAAACCTGATCTCCTACCTCATATTGCTTTACAGATGTCTTCCTATCATAATATGTTTTTGCACTGTCAGCAGCCTTTTCCAGATTCCGCTGCACAAATGCAAATGCATGTTGTAAGTGCTTCCTCAATTCTTCCACATATTCGTGAATTGTGGAGGCATTTACAAGTGTCTGCTCGTGAGTCTTGTAAAGTAAATGCTGTAGCAACACCATTTTTCTTCCTGTAAGTATTTCATGAGGGCGAGATGTGTTGATTTAGCGCGATTTGCCCTAATGGCCATTAATACTGAAGGCAGCCGAAGCTCCCAACTAGAACCTGCTTCACCCACAAATTTCTTTAATACATCCACAATTGACCTGTTGTTCCTTTCCAACCCACCTGAAAATGTAGGGCGGTATGAAATGTGTAGTTTCCTTTTCACACCCAATATCTGCCACACTTTTGTCATTAGTGCACTAGTGAAATGACTTCCCCAGTCTGACTTTATCCTCTGGGGTAACCCAAATCTCAAAAAAATATGATTCACAAGCAATGTGGCTGCCGTTTGGGTACTGCAATCCGGTGTTGGAATGCACTCCACCCATTTGGACATTAAACAAACTACCGTTAACAAATATGTTTTTCCTCTGGCTGATCTTTTTACAGGCCCGACATAGTCGATTTGCAAATCAGACCATGGAAGGGTCAAACCTTAATGGTGCTCTATGCGTAGGTGAAGCAGGTTAAAACTGTGTAGATACTAGACACCCTTTGTTGTATAGTTCAGCATCTTGGGACATGTGTGGCCAATAGGCATAATCTTTTAAAATTGTCCACGTTTTCTGGGAACCCTGGTGTCCTGCAGATATGGCATCATGTGCATGATGTAATAACAGTCCCTGAAATGACAAAGTCACTACCCATTGTATCGGACCTGTCACGGATTCTCTAATCATCAGTCCATCTTGTAACCTAATTCTCTTTTTTGTTTTTTAGCAATACCCTCAACTCTTCTTTCCCTTTACAATCTTTTTCAGTCAGAGGATTTTGTTCTGCCTCTAACAGGTGATTATACAATATGCTTAAAATTGGATCCTCTTTTTGCGCTCTGACTAAATCTTCATCTGGAGTATCAAAACTCCATTGCATGACTGGCTGTTCAACTACTTTTGGAGATTTTGAGCATGTTATCGCATCTACCTTTATTTCACCAAGCAGGTGTTCGATAGGAAACAATTCTCCCATCACAGCTCCAATTGTGGCTGACTGATCTGCCTTGTCATTCCCCTCCTTGTACACACCTGGTGTTTTTAAATGGCCTCAGACTTTTCTCTAATGTGTCACCATATCATTTTGTGACACAATTTTGTCTATGGCTTAAATCATCTTGCCATATTTAACAGGTTTTTTGTTATAGGTGAGCATACCCTTTACCTTCCAGTCAGGTAAATATTCTATAAAACTATTTTATGCATGATCGGAATCAGTGACCAGAACTATATTGTTGAGTTTTTTTTCAACTGCGGTAGCGACTGCTTTGTAAATAGTGGCCAACTCTGCTACATGACTACTCCAAGACTCACTCCTCATGCTTACTCTGGGAATGTTGTCACATTTAAACCAGACAGTACAAAAAAGAAGGTGGGTGAGGCGCGCACTCCCGGTCCTGGTCAATTGAACCTGTTGCAAAAAATATAATAAGTAGCTGGGTCAAATCCCAAAATGGACAAATATTCACAGGGTTAGATCCCTTCTGCTGAAAATCAGGTACTCAGTAATAACAGGGTTAGATCCCTTGCTGCAAATCAGGTACTCAGTAATAACAGGGTTAAATCCCTCAGCTGCAGTTCTGTGGTCTGTAGTTGTTCTCCTCCTAGTGCTTTGTTATCTCAAATAATCATCAGGGAGGCTGTTGAGCAGGTGTGAATATGCTATGAATATGAGTCCCGGGCTCCAGAGGCAGCGCCACGGGGTGACTGTGCCCCACTTTGGAGAATCATAAAGATGGTTCTCTCCCCTCCCCCAAATTTGGGAAGGACTTGTGCTTTGGAGGGGTGTCGGTTGCTGGTCACCTGAACAGAAAAAACTGTTTTCACTACAGCTACCAGAATCCTTTGAGTCTAATTAGACACACCTGCTCAACAGCCTCCCTGATGATTATTTGAGATAAGAAAGCGCTAGGAGGAGAACAACTACAGACCACAGAACTGCAGCTGAGGGATTTAACCCTGTTATTACTGAGTACCTGATTTGCAGCAAGGGATCTAACCCTGTTATTACTGACTACCTGATTTGCAGCAGAAGGGATCTAACCCTGTGAATATTTGTCCATTTTGGGATTTGACCCAGCTACTTATTATATTTTTTGCAACAGGTTCAATTGACCAGGACCGGGAGTGCGCGCCTCACCCACTTTCTTTTTTGTACATTTAAACCAGATATTTCCTATTCCTGCCACAAGCTCTTTTTCTGTGTTATTTTCCAGATGATATGCACAACCATCTACATAAACAGTTGGTAAATCCCTATATACTTCCTCAATGACAGGCCGATTCATGGAATTAATGTGCGCTGAAATTTTCGGCGTAAGCGTGCGAAAGCGTGCAAATCGCAGTGCCAGTGCGAAAATCACCGCGAAAACTGCGCACAGCGATTCATGGAAGTCTGTGCGCGTGTAAATCCCAGGATGTGCGCCAAAATTCTGCGTGGCGCAGGCTGGCGCACTCATCTCCAAACAGCGTGCGCTACGCGCACAGCGAAATCGCACATAGCGCGACGCACACAACAAAAGTAGGAGGAAGAGGGGGCGTGACACACGGAATGGGGAACAACGTGTGAAAATGTGGGCGTCACGGGGGAAGTACAGGAGGCAAATGCGCGGAACACCCACATGCACGTTCAAAACACGTATTCATGGAATCTAACAGGGCTTACGCGTGCGCCAAAAAAGACACGCTAATCCGGAAACACGTACGCCAGCAGGAAGCAGGCGTAAACCCGAGCAGCATAAAAGTGCACGCAAACAACAAACAAGCTCAGACGCCAGGATGAATATACCGTTCCTAGCAGCAGTGGTCGTGGGATACTGCAGGAGGATAGTCATGCCCAGAATTTTCACACCCAGAACCAGCCTTTTTGGGATGCCTGATGACCAGGTGTATGGGAGGTACAGGTTTCCACCTCACATAATACTCGACCTGGTGAGTGAGTGGGAGGATAACCTCACATCACCCACCCTGTGCTCCCAAGCACTCAGCCCACTGGAGAAGGTCCTCAATGTACTGCACTTCTTGGCCACTGGATCATTTCAGCGGACAAGTGCTATAGTGGGGGGGTGTCACAGTCACGCTGCCTACACCAGATCTTGGCCATCATGACTGCACGTCCATCAGTCCGCAGGCACATATACCTGCCCAGAACACCTACAGAAAGGCAGGCTGCCGTCCAGGATTTCTACGGGGTGGCACAATTCCCCACAGTCCTAGGTGCCATTGATTGCACCCATATGGCTCTATGTCCCCCCAGGGCATCAGAGCACATCTATAGAAACCGCAAGCACTGGCATTCCATCAACGTGCAGGTAGTATGTGATGCCAAGGGAATCATCACCTCAGTATATGCCAACTATCCAGGGTCCACCCACGACAGTTTTATTTACAGAATGTCAACCCTAAACCGGGACCTAGAAGCTGGGCGGCATGGCGATACATGGCTGCTCGGTGAGTATAAATGCCACAGCACATGCATGCATGTCAGATACTGAGTAATGTCACAACCCTACTAATGATACCCATCACCACCTCCCCAGGGGACAGTGCCTACCCTCTGAGCACCCACATGATGACGCCAATTTGGAACCCCACCACGCCACCCGAGGTAAGATACAACACAGCCCACATTGCAACCCGGGGCATAGTGGAGCGCACATTCAGAGTGCTCAAGTCACGCTTTCGCTCCCTTGACCGTTCTGGCGGGCAGCTTTTATACGCTCCCCCAGTAGTGTGCAGGATCATAGTGGCAGCATGTGTCCTGCACAACGTTGCAACACGCCGGGGCCTGCCGGTGAACATGGTGGTGCCCCACATCCCCAACCACATGCACGGCCGCTGCGCATTGGAGGGGAAAGGGCACAGGGTGAGGCAGCCCGTACGCAGCTGGTGGCTAATTACTTCACCAAAAATCACACCCCTGTGGAGTGCACACAGCCCTGGAACATACCAGCTGACAATCAATGATGATGACATAAGGGACAGTCAACTGTCATAACCATGCCAGCCTGAGATTGGTCACCTGGAAGTGTAACATTGTGTGCAACCCTACCTACACAAACACCACCAATGCTGTGTCATCAAAAGACACACTTCTATGTTGCTAAATTCATTAGCCCCTTGCAAAATACAACATGACAACAGTGCCATGTCACCCAACCCGTCCCCAGCACTGCCACCCAACACACCATGACATGTCATGCTATGTGAGAGCAAACAAAGCAATCCCCAAAACCTAACACAAGTGTCACAAAGTACAGTTTCCCTAATGGAAACTGGCCACACACAATATGCTCCCAGTAATGTAGAACTAACAACACACATGAGCAAATACTTACCGACAATACAATGCAGCTACACAACCTCAAACATAGCAAAAACATGACAGTATTAAGTTAAAGTAGTGGTAGTCTTACAACCTGATTATGCCAGCACATCGACCCCTTCCAACTGTACAGTGTTGCTGCCACGCAAATGTGTAAGTGCACTGCTTACAACATGAACTCCATCTCCAAAGTAGACGGCCTTGTGAAGACATGAGGAATGAACCTGCAAATTAGGAGGAAGACATGGATGTACAAGCACATATCAATACACCATGCAGTGTACAATACAACAACAATATCCACTAGAAATGTATACACAGTATTGATTGCAGACTGCCCACACAGCTCATGGGAGTCCAACGTCACTGTGTAATTCACTGTCACTTGGGCACACCCTTTGCAAGCCCATGGAAACGGGAAGCAGGAGGGGTGTGTGTCTCACGAACCCAAGCATCTAACCCAAACTCAGGACAAGCCTGCATGTGCCCAGTGGATACCCACGGGAGCCACACAAGGCAACACACTGTAAAAAAAAAATCAAAAATCAAAAATCAAAAATGGCCATGTGGGGGCCAGGGGGGATGGCCACCCAGGAGGTCCGAGGACAGGTTGCGCACCAACAGCCACCTGTGTGGATGTTGGGGAAAAAAAACACCTCCATGGGCTCATGGCCTGCATGGCTATGCCATTGTGGGAGAACTGCTGCTGTCGCTCTCATCACCCTCTGCTGCTGCATCGGGAGGTGGTGGTGCTATGGGAGGCAGCCCACGCAAAGCCCTGGTATGGTCCTCCATGGCAGCAAGCATGCAGGTGTGTAAGGTCTCGTTCTGGAGGATTATAGTGTGGAGATCCCCATGCAGCACCTGATGTGATGCCCGGATCTCCTCCCGAGTTGCCTGCATCTCAGCTGAGAGCAAACGTGTGAGCCGTTCCAGCTGCTGTTCTGTCCTCAAGTTAGTGGAAGCCTCAAGGTCAACAAGAGTCTCCCTGAGGTGATGGAGTTCTACCCTCAGGGCTTCCCTGTGGGCCGGGGACTCTATTGATATCGATTGGCGTAGAGTTTCCAGTGCCGCCCGTCGGTCCCTGTTGGACGCCAACATGTCTTCCCTGTGTGATTGGCAAATGGAGTCTGTTGCCTGCTGTAGTTGCTCCATCTGCCTTTTAGGGGGGACAATGGAAGTGGCCACCCTCTCCATTGCTTGAGCCATCATCTCAACTGATACTGCCTGTTGGGTTGCCATACCGTACATGGATTGTTCCCATAGGGTATTGCCTGGTGGCATACGGCCACCGCGTCGGCGGGCACCACACCTGTTTAGGGCAAGGTGATCTGCGCCTTGCTGTGCCGACACATAGGACACAAGTGCATCAAGTTCCACGTCATTAAAGCAAGGATTCCATGACGTGCCGGAGTGTGTAGCCGTGTCTGGGGTCTCAGCCTGTCATGCCAGAGCACCCTTCTTCCTCTTCTTTAAAGGTGGAGCGGAGCCAGAGTGGCTTACGCCGCTTTGGTCAGTAGGGGCAGAATCACCGGTGGACTGGGTAGTAGGAGTGTAGGAATGCACAATGACCATAGGTCTTGATGCAGGCATTGGTTGCAGGGTAATGTTGGCAGGGGGAACGTCAGTTTGATGGACCTGGACTGACACTGTCCTGGCTGGGAGAGTCAGAGCTGGGGCGGATGGAGCTGCAGCTGCCCCTGCAGCCTCCCCACCCTGCACACTTGGGGCAGCAGATGACATAGCTGCCCCAGATCCACGTGGCTTGATGACAACAACTTGCACCGCCACACGTGGCCTAGACTTGCTGACCTGGAAGTCAGCCTGGGAGTCATCCTGTGCCAGGTCAGGTGCCACAATGTGCTGGTCCAACAGGGGCTGAGCTGGGATGGTGTCAGCCACGTTTCCCTCAACCGGGGGCGGGGCATGAGTGTCCCTGTTTGTTCCTCCACACATGGAGGTATAGGGGCACCCTGCAAATCCCGGCCACGTCCCCTACCGCGCCCACCACGCCCACCGTTTGAAGGTCGGCCACTTTTGCCTCCCTTACTGCTTGGTTGCCTCCCAACCATGGCACTGATGTTGTTGTGCGTATGGGAGTTGCAGTAAACTATTGTCCTGGGCAATTGGGGGACAAAGTGGTAGGATACTAGATGGAATTCATACCCTAGTGCTCTAACAAGGCTGTCTGTGGCCCCTGGGGGAAGATGACACAAAAATAAGCATACGCGTAATACACGCAGCCTACAATGACCTCTGAAGGGGAACGCGACACACGGGGAAAGCACAGTTGCTAAGTATGTGCGGAACTCACCGTCTGCCTGGAAAAAGAACGTGAAAAATACGCACGTGTGCGCGTTGGCAACACCCCCGCCAAAAGAAGAATTGTACGCTGTCTGAGGAGACAGGACAAAAGGAGAAGTGAACTCTGTTTGAGGAAACAGGCCCAACAAAAAATCAGAAAAGAGCTGTCAGAGGTAACAGGGAGTACGAACTAGAAACGCTGTGAAGTAATCGTGTGTGAACCGACAAGAAGTACAGATTTCACCCACTCGCTCTCCACGAAAAGCACGTACAAGGAAATGGCGTCCTACATGTAGCTTTTACACCGGCCCACACGTACACGTCAGAAACGCGTGTACGCGGGCCCTTTTCTCCAATTACACGCGATGACACTCGGACGTGCAGTTTTTCCATGTGTGCTCTGTCATCACGTGCTATGAGGGAAACGGCCGTGTGCGTAATGTGATTTACACGCTTACGCGCTAAGGGCCTTTGGTCCAATGAAACCGTGTGCGTGTGCTGATGTGCCTTCCTCGAATTACACGCTGACATGCAATTTTTTCATGTGCCAAATCACTCCGTATCAAGCTGGCAACATGAAAACACACGCAAGTCCACGCTCCTGCCCAGAAGGCTGAATTACTGCCCCCCAGAGCCCCGAGCACGCTCCCACCTGCCATCTGCTGCTGCCTGACTGCCTGCCGCCCACGTCCCATGCCATTTGCTGCCTGCACGTCAGCCAGGGGTGTAGTTGCTGTGACCACCCCTGCTGGAACCGAAGACTCCCGACTGGGATTCCATCGCTCCACAGCCCAGCCCCAGGACCCAGTTTCCCACCCATTCCTGCCTCTGGGGTTGCCATGTCCAGCACAACACCATCTGGCAGCACTGGTAACCCCCAGCCAGAGAGGCAGAGGGCCACCAGCTTCACTGCCACCGAAGTTGGTGTCCTGGTAGAGCAAGTCCTGGGGCAGTATGATGCGCGCCGACAATGAAGGACGGACCAGGATCTGGATGGACATCGTGACTGCCATCAACGCGGAGGGGGTGGCAGTCCACGGCTTACATCATGTCAAGAAGCGCTGGGAGGACTTCAGGTCCAGGACCCTCAACAAGGCCTGGCGCCTCGCTAAGGCAGCGGATGCGAATGGGCGCCAGGGCCAGCTGTCGAACCATCAAATGAGAGTCCTGGAACGCATATGCCCAGCGCTCTACGTCCAGATCCTTGACAGGCAGACCCGTCTGGAGTCGAGCGGTAAGTGTACATGCATGTTGATAGTACGCTGTGCGTGTCGTGTTGTGCCAGTAGTGTGCAGGTTGCACATGTGTTTATGTAGGTCCATGTAGGGATGTGTATGAACATGGCGTGAGGCTGCCACATGTGAGTCCTCTCAGTTGTGAGTCACATTGATGGTGTATGTGTTGGTAAGCATGCTGGGCAAATGCAGGTGTGGGAGCACACATGTTTGAATTTCTGTGTATGTACATTGGCATGGTTGTGGCATGGATGGTGGTTCATAATGCATGTATCTGCACTGTGTACATGTGCATGTATGTGTATCTGACAAGTGTGCAACTGTGATGCAACATGGATGCACGTGACACTGATATGTAGAAGGATGAATGGCAGATGTGACATGTATGGCGATCTCATCACTGCAACAGTTGGAGGAGATGTAGACATGCATGTAAGTGTGGTGGTGTGTGTGCATGTCTAGTGCACTCCTTGTGTTTCATGTGATGTCAGGCTCACCTTTGGCTGTTCATGCTGTTGTATGTGTATGGATGGTGCTGACTGGTGCAATATTGCTGTTGAAATGTTCATGTGTGTGAGTTAAAATGACATGTGTGTCGTGGAGTGTGATTCCGTGTCTGTAGTTAAACAATGCCACTCATGTGCAACTGTCATGTGTGCATCAGTCCATTGTACAGTGTCCTGATGCCTGTGTTTTATCGCTCCCTGTCTGCAGCGTCAACTGAAGAAGAGGGCGGAGAGGGTGCTGTGGAGCACAGTGGCAGGGATCATCCCGCCAGCCGGAGACGACAGGCCCGGCTCCCCTCACAGTTTGTCATCTTGTCGGGGAGTGAGGAGTCCGGTGCCGCGTCCCAGGCCGCAGCTGCCGAGGGAAGGTCCAAGAGGCGGAGGTCAGAGTTGGACTCCTCGGCAGCAGAAGGGGCAGCTGAGACCCCACAGGGTCAGACGGAGGAAGATGGCACTGAGTCATCCAGGTTAGTGGGGGGTTTGGTGGAGGAGGAGACCGTGCAAGGGGCAGACACAGGGTCTGGAGGTGGGGATTACACTGGTGCTAGTGGTGCAGTGCAGGGGTAGGGACAGGTGGCAGCACAGGCCACCGCGGAGGTGCCTGTGTGTAATCCTGTCTCCGATCCTGTGACTGCATCATTCCGCACCAGCAGGGATGCCTATGTCCAGACCTGTTTTCAGGGAGGGGATCCGCTTACAACAACTGGCCTTCCTCTCCCTGCGGACATGGCTATCCGGGACCGGGTTGAGCCTGTCCTGGGTGGGGTGGCGTTGCGTCAACAGGCCATGCGAGGTGACCTGCAGACTTTTCTGCACGTCATCTCGAATGGCTCGTTGACCGCGTTGACCTACTGGGACAGCTCCCCAGGGGCGGATTCCTCCGTTTGCTGGACCTTGTTCTGACCCCCTCCTCAAATGAACCCCCTATGCGCCAGTCGTACTCCATGCCATCTTCCCACCCATGTATCACCTGGGTACCCTGTGGAGCTGCCTCTGACCCTGCGGCCAGGCTGGTGGAGGACACATCCCTGCCACAGTTGGGAGTCGGACGTCCAGCAGGGGTGGCCGCATCAACAACTGCACCCCAGCCAGAGGAGGATGTGCAGGCAGCAAGAGCCAGGGCACAGGCAGAGGCACAGCAGCAGCAGCAACAAGGTGGGAGCCATGATGGCTCAGGGCCTTCGTCATCGGGGGGGCAGGCATCGGCCAGAGGGCAGGAGGACCCAGGACTGGAAGTGTCTTCCATGTGGCAGCGGTTAGGCCATGCTATAGATGCAGAGCGGCAGCGGGCAGAAGAGACACGGCTCACGATGGTCTCAGGGCCATAGAAGAGGACCGCCTCCAGGACATTGAGCAGGAGTTTGATGATGCCCTGGCCCGGGACATCCAAAAGTGAGCCGTCGGACTAGCCCGCTGCCATTGTAAATAGTTTTTAGAGTTAGGTTTCCTTTTCGTTTTCCTTTTATTTGTGGTCAATGGACAATGCCACACACATTTGTATATAGTTATATTATTAGGTAGTTTCTTAGGTAGGTTTCATTTGTTTAGTTGGGCTCATGGACCCTTTACATCGTTGGACAATGGATTGATTTATTTTTGGGATTTTTGCACATGGATCAATGGATTTTTATTTTGGACAATGGATTGTATATAGTTACATCATCGATTCATTTGGATTTTTTTTTTCATTTTGGACATGGAGTAATGGTTTTTTTTTCAGGACAATGTATTGTAAATAGTTGGACTATGGATTGATTTCGCATTTTTATTTATCATTATGAACATGAAACAATGGATGTCTTTTGTTTACCTTATTTTGGATTTGCGTTGGTGGAGGGAGAGTTTGGAATGTTTTTCTTTCAAATTCTATTGCATTACTTATCATTTTCATTCACTCATCTTTTTCACATGCTTTTCATTTCATGTTTGATATTTTGGTATGCTTTCATTTCATTTATTTATTGATGTACATAATACATTTTCATATTTTAGTTCCATGTGTGGGATTTGCTCATTGGGTTGATGCATGTGAAATTGTGGGTTTACACAAGCAATGCCAACCAGTGTATGTGTGTGATGGACATGTGTTGATGTACATAGTTGAGTTTTGGTTTGTGTCTTGAGATAGGCATGTCAGTGTGGGATGGATTGGGAAATCATTGCGTCTCAAGAATGGGGTGGCGTGATGTGGTATTTTTTGGTGTAGAAGTGGGCCATGACTGTGCATCTTTATTTCGTGTAGGGGGGACATGAGTGGGACATGAGTGGGGGAATGCTGGCAGGTGCCCCGCACTGCTAGGGGTTGGGAGTGCAGGGGGACATGAGTGGGACATGAGTGGGGGCCTGATGGCAGGTGCCCCGCACTGCTGGGGGTGAGGGTACAGGGGGACATGAGTGGGGGCCTATTGGCAGGTGTCCCGCACTGCTGGGGGGTGGGGGTGCAGGGGGACTTGAGTGGGACATGAGTGGGGGCCTGATGGTAGGTGCCCCGGACTGCTGGGGTGTGGGGGTGCAGAGGGACATGAGTGGGGGCCTTCTGGCAGGTGCCCCTGACTGCTGGGGGGTGGGGGTGCAGGGGGACATGAATGGGACATGAGTGGGGGCCTGATGGCAGGTGCCCCGCACAGTTGGGGGTTGGGGGTGCAGGGGGACATGAGTGGGACATGAGTGGGGGCCTGATGGCAGGTGCCCCGCGCTGCTGGGGGGTGGGGGTGCAGGGGGACATGAGTGGGGGCCTGATGGCAGGTGCCCCGCACTGCTGGGGGGTGGGGGTGCAGGGGGACATGAGTGGGGGCCTGCTGGCAGGTGCCCCTGACTGCTGGGGGGTGGGGGTGCAGGGGGACATGAGTGTGGGCCTTCTGTAGTGTAAGCTGACATGTGGCTTGGCTGGGGGCATGCCCATGGTAGATGGGCTGCCTGCGGGACATGACCAGGGGTGCAGGGTAGTCCCCTGTGGTGTGGGCTGCCTGCAGGAGCCGTAGGGGGTGTAGAGGGAACACCTGGGAGGACCCACACTGCCAATTCACGTGTGAAACTTCCCGCGCACCCCAGGGATACACGTACCCCACTCGCACAGGGCCAATCGCGTGTGAAACTTCCTGCGCACCCCCGAAATACACGTACCCTGCTCAAATCGCGTGTGAGACGTCCCGCGCACCCCAGTTATCCACGTACCCCACTCGCACAGGGCCAATCGCGTGTGAAAGTTCCCGCGCACCCCCGAAATACACGTTCCCTGCTCAAATCGCGTGTGAGACTTCACGCACACTCCAGGAATACACGTACCCCACTCGCACAGAGCCAATCGTGTGTGAAACTTCCCGCGCACCGCCGAAATACATGTACCCTGCTCAAGTCGCATGTGAAACTTCCCGCGCACCCCAGGAATACACGTACTCTACTCGCACAGGGCCAATTGCATGTGAAACTTCCTGCATACCCCCGAAATACACGTACCCTGCTCAAATCGCATGCGAGACTTCCCGCGCACCCCAGTTATCCACGTACCCCACTCGCACAGGGCCAATCGCATGTGAAACTTCCCGGGCACCCCCGAAATACACGTACCCTGCTCAAGTCGCGTGAGAAACTTCCCGCGCACCCCAGGAATACACGTACTCCACTCGCACAGGGTCAATCGCGTGTGAAACTTCCAACGCACCCCCGAAATACACGTACCCTGCTCAAATCGCGTGTGAGACATCCCACGCACACCAGTTATCCACGTACCCCACTTGCACAGGGCCAATCGCGTGTGAAACTTCCCCCGCACCCCTGAAATACACATACCCTGCTCAAGTCGCCTGTGAAACTTCCCGTGCACCACAGGAATACACGTACCCCACTCGCACAGGGCCAATCACGTGTGAAACTTCCCACGCACCACCGAAATACAGGTACCCTGCTCAAATCACGTGTGAGACTTCCCGCGCGCCCCAGTTATCCACGTACCCCACTCGCACAGGACCAATCGCGTGTGAAACTTCCTGCGCACCCTCGAAATACACGTACCCTGCTCAAATCGCGTGTGAGACTTCCCGCGCACCCCAGTTATCCATATACCCCACTCGCACAGGGCCAATCGTGTGTGAAACTTCCCACGCACCCCCGAAATACACGTACCCTATTCAAGTCACGTGTGAGACTTCCCGCGCACCCCCAGGAATACACGTACCCCACTCGCACAGGGACAATCGCGTGTGAAACTTCCCGCACACCCCCGAAATACACGTACCCTGCTCAAATCGCGTGTGAGACTTCCCGCGCACCCCAGTTATCCACGTACCTCACTCACACAGGGCCAATCGCGTGTGAAACTTCCCAAGCAGCCCTGAAATACACGTACCCTGCTCAAATCGCGTGTGAGACTTCCCGCGCACCCCAGTTATCCACGTACCCCACTCGCACAGGGCCAATCGCATGTGAAACTTCCCACGCACCCCCAAAATACACGTACCCTGCTCAAATTGCGTGTGAGACTTCCTGCGCACCCCAGGAATACATGTACCCCACTCGCACAGGGCCAATCGCGTCTGAAACTTCCTGCACAACCCCAAAATACACGTACCCTGCTCAAATCGCATGTGAGACTTCACGCGAAACCCAATTATCCACGTACCCCACTCGCACAGGGCCTATCGCTAGGGGCGTTCTTGGGGGCGTAACTGGCACTGCTGCAGGGTCGCTGTGCCACTCTGCGCCACGGCTGGTTTGGGAGGCTAAAATCCATGAATATGCTGTGCGCGGAAATTGATTTTAGCGCACGCGGCTGGCGCAGACATTCTTACACGCACACAGTGTGCCAGCCGCGTGCGCCACTTGTGCACAAAATTCTAAGAATTACCCCCTGAATGCCTTGTGTGGGGATTGTTCTAATGAATTGAAACTTGATTCTATTTCTGCTTCATCGGGTGTACATCCAGCTGCACAATCATGCAAATACGCAAACCCTTGGGCAACTGGGCTCTTTTTTATTTTGTCCATATTTTACCTCCACCGGAAATCCCTGTATTGCCAACATCCAGGAAGTAATTCTGGACTGCGCAAAATTCCCTGATCTAATTCTCTTGCTTTGCAGAAACTGCAGGAGTTGGTGATTTGTTTCAATAATTACTCTTTCCCCTTGAATGATGGGACAGAAATGTTGCAACACCCAGACAGTGGTTAAGAGTGCTTTTTCACATTCACTGGATTTAGTTTCAACCAGTGATACGGCCATGCTAACACATGCAATAGTTTTGCTATTCACATCATGTGTTTGATATAATATGGCTGACATGCACTGATTAGTGAAACCTATCTCTACAAAGAAGTCCTGGGGCCTCATTACGACCCAGGCGGATTTCGCGGTGCTAAATGCACCGCGAAGCATGGCGGAAAGCCGCCGATAGCGCCATGGGGGTTGGCGGATTTACCGCCCCATTCCGACCTCGGCGGAGCGGTAAATCCCCAATCCCCATTCTGCCCTTCCCCATTCCCATTTTTGCCCCATAGGGTATAATGGGAGTGGGGAAGGAGTTAATTACGCCACCGTAGAATACGGTGGCGTAATTAACAACGAGGTCCCGTAGCGCCATGGTTTTCTCCGGCTGGTAAAACCAGGCGGAGAAAACCTCCATGGCACTACGGGAACTCGTAGTATGGCGGAGAGGTACGCCATGCACTACGCTGGCGTAATACCCTCTCCGCCAGGGTCCTAATGAGGCCCCTGGTCTTTTATGGGATATTCTAGACGTGGCACTTTCATGAGACATTCTTTTAGCCTGGCCACTGCTTCACATTCTTCTTTTTCTCACTTCCAGGGTACACCCTGCTTTAATAATCGTGTTAATTATTGTGTAATCTCTTCATAATTCTCAATACATTTCCTGTTATAACCTGTCATCCCTAATACACTTTTCAATCCTTTCAAATTACTAGGATCTTTCAATTTATGTATTTCCTCTACCATCTTCTTTTGTGGATTTAACCCATTCTCAGTCACCTCATGGCCTAAGAAGTTCACTTTATTTTTACACCATTGTGCTTTCTGTAAAGATACCTTGGCGTCAGCCTTCTGCAACTGGCCAAGCACATGTCTAATCTCATTGAAATGATTCTTCAGATCCTCATTTTTAATTAGCACATCATCTACATAAACTATTGTTCTCCTTTCCGTTGCATCTGGGAGGGCCTTCCTCAAAAATATTCCAAATTCACTCCCACTATTGACATATCCAAAAGGTTTCCAGGACCATGCATATTGGGATTTCTCAAAAGAAAATGCAAACGCATTTTGGATATCTTCAGTCAGTGGCACACACCAGTATCCAGCTGTAAGATCGAATGTGGTAAACACTTTTGACCCGTGGACCTGGGTGAGACCCTGATCAATAAATGGAAGCAGCCACCTGCAACAGGCACTCTCTTGCTTAACTCTCATAGGTCTGCACACAAACGCCATTGGCCATTAGGCTTTAACACCCCCAATATGGGAGTATTTGATGTGCTGTGAATTGGCCTAATGATCCCTTTGGATTCTAAATTCTTAATTATCTCAGCCAATGATTACAAACATGCCAGGGGCAACCGATATTGTCGCACAAATACTGGTTCCCTACCATGTACCTCTGGTAATGTGGCAACATGCAAATCTGTTAGGCCACAATCATATGCATCTTTGGCAAAAACCTCTTTAAATTCCATAAATATTTTCAACTGATCCTTTTCCTCTTCATTTGTGCATGCATCTGCAGCCTGGACCTGCTCTTCTACCATTTTTGAAAATTCTTGGAAGTCCTCTAACAGAGGAACCTCTGTGCTATCCTATAACTGTGTGGCTGTATCTCTATGGATAGTTGACACATTTTAATATTTTGGAACATTGACTTCCATCTCAATATACTGTTTCTCTGTTTTATTTTCCTTTACATCAAATAGGATGCAATCATCTCGGTGACAGCACACTGTCTCACTTGATTCATAAGGATACACAGCCTGAATTTTAAATATTCCTTTAGGCTGAGAATCCAAATACTCTGGCAACTCACTCTGCGCATTCACATATCTTTCAGGAATATTCCCAATCACAGCATTACTCAAATCTGCAGTATAAGGAGATCTTTGGATTGCCATTCCTAATGCTGCATTCTCCTCTAAATGAATGTCATGGCTTTCTTTGTTGTCCACTAGAATTTTAATGAGTCCATCCCCAATCTCTACCAGTGGTGTATAGTCACATTCTAGCCCTTGCTGCCTCATGGATTCATTTAGGCACAAACATGCATCAGAACCGTACATCTGTTGTTCCTTTCTGTATTTTAATGCTATTGTAACTTGCCTGGCAAATGCAGGAATAGTAATATCCTTTATCACCTGCAATTCAATCGCATATGGGGTCATCTGCGCGCAATGATGAGCTTGTCTCGTGTCCTCAAATTCAGGTGTAGCCCCTCCCAACCTGGACCAACCTTGTAATTGAGAAAGTCTAGAGCATACACATTCTGTGCATGATGTCATTTCCGAGATAACAATTATTTTGTGTCCCACTCACTAGCCATACATTATGATGGATCATCTTAGGACCAATTACGATCTTTAACAGGCATCTCCCTACATCCCTATTTCCCGACACCAGATCATCCAACCCAAAAACTGTGTTGGTTCTTTATTGAGAATTTTGGGATCTCCTCCCTTTCAACTATTTGCTGCAGTATGTTCTCATTAATGAAACCTCTTTCCTGCTCAAGTGCTAAAGTGGCTTCTATCACTTTGGAATGCCCAATTACACGGATAGGAATCCATTGTTGCCCATCTCCCATGTATATTTCTGAAAAGTTGAAATGTGCTTTTCTGTGTTTATCTCTGGAGTAACATTGGACTTGCATTTCTCTTCCTTTAAATAAAAGCGCAATGTGTTTTCATCTATTTCTGTTTGCCATATTTTCTTGGGATCCAAATAAATCTCTAAAGACTGCTTCTCTTTTTCACCCCGCATTTTACCCTTAAACATCAGAATGACAGTGAAACTAGGCACACAGACATTCTGAAGATACACTTCCATTGCACTTAGCTACGGCATGACATTCTTTTGTACTGTTCTTTAGTGACATCACCTTCTTAGGACTCAACGGATTTTTGGCTAGGGACCATAAGGCCCCATCAGTGAGGGGTGACAACCTCTTCAGGAAATTTGTCCCTATTAGGAAGGGTATTTCACTGATGGATGTGATCAATACTTCCTATGTCATCCAATGCCTCCCTATCTTTATGTCAACCTGAGTGACACCTTTGATAGGTATTTCCTCACCATTGAAATTGTGAACAGGGCCTTCATTTGTCTCACCTTTTATATGATTTTGTGGGAATCTCCCTTCATTGATACTTTTTACTAACTCTATGGACATGATCGTGGCCTGTGCACCTGCGTCAATCATTGCAAATGCATTACATTTTTCTTCCACGGTGAATGGATCATAGTACCCGTCTTCATCTTCCACTAGGACACACAAAAAGTGTGAATTTTTGCTGATTTCAGCACTCACCTTTTTTAGCCCCTTTTCACTTCTTGCTAAACACATGAGCATGTGAAATGACATTATTTTCCTCTTTTTGCCCACTTCATTTTGGATTTCTTGGTCTATATTCCTATTCTCAGAACCCATCTGGACTATGGCAACTGACTGCCCTCTGACCTGGGACTATCGGTGTTCACCATGCAGTTTTTTGACTGAACATTTTCACAAGTATCATGTGTCAGCCTGTCATTTTCTGGCCCAGGACACCTACTTGTGTTTTGCATGGTGCCTGTATTTTCTGTCTCTTGGAACATATTTGGCTCAAACTAATCTCAGGTAACTGAACTGCACCCTCCTTTTGAGCTACCGTCTATCCTGTCTGGGTTTCAACAGCATTCTGATTATCAAAGGAAGATATAGTAACAACTAATCCTACCTCTTTATCAGGTGTTTTATTTTCACAGAGACTGTTCTCTTTAAATCTGTCTCTCTGTTCTTTTGGTTTTTCTTGTTCATTTTCTCCTAGTTTTATTAATCATGGCCTGCTGTTCACTTATTTGCATTTGGCACTGGTCAAACTCTCTGTCCTTCTTGTCATTCTCCTCTAACATTTTAACCATTTCTTGTTCTATAGCATGAAACATTTTATCTTTCCTCCATATTATTTGTTTGAAGCGTTTGCATTTCAGAAATGGTATCATCATTGTCTTGTCTTATTGCTTCTATGACCCCTTTTAACTGCATCAATTACTGTTCACTCTCCTCAAATAGCTTTTTCTTCTAAATCGACTGATTATCCATATCACTACATTTAGATGTTAGATTGCTCTAATTCCGATTGTAGGCACTTTATTGGCTCAACTGCATCATCCAAACTGGCCTACAATTTATTCATTACTTCAGAATCAATCCCCTGCATTTTTAAAGACCGGTTTAGGAGAAACCATAGCTAAGTCCACAATCGTATGATGCACTCCTTTTCCCCATTCCGGTCTGGAGCTCTAAAAAGTCTCAGCAGGCATACTTGTACAATACTCCTTTCTTCAAAAATGCCCTGCAATGATTCCTTCTGCACTTCTTCACATGTTCAGTCCCTCCATAAAACTGCATTTTCTGATTACCACACCCCATGGGCAAAGAGTTTTGCCTCAAGTTATTTCGCCAGCTCAGAAAAATCAGCTCCAATTTGGGACATGGTGACACCATGCACAATGCTGCACTATCGCTTCGCAGAATGAATTCCCTTTTAAGTGCACAGGATGGCTGTGTCTAATACACTGCCACACCCAGTAACTGCTTTAAAGTTCCCACAGGCCAACGCACCAAAATATGTTAGATGTATTATACCACCTAAACCTACTTTTGTGGTAGCAGGCCACTCCAGCCATATTGATTATATTATCCTCAATCTACAATCATGGGCTTTGCTCAGGGAATGTGAGGTGAGCCCGAGATGTGAAAGTGGCCATCGCCCACTGACCTTGACATTGACAATTGGAACCCCCTTGCCACCTCTTTTGAATAATGTTTCTAACAGCATTTCAATAAATATTGTAGACACGCCAGGTGGTCCTTGAAATGGGCTAATCTGAGTTTGAAAACGCATTATACAGATTATATGACAAACTGCTGGTACCCCTTGGGCTTGTCATAGGCAACCCAGGCATCTCTAAATCTGAAATTGTAGATTCCTTCTCTGTGATTAGTAATAAAATCAGAGAAGGTATGGCTTTACCTGCCAAGGCCATCAAGGAGGCAACTGTAAAGAAAAATCCCATGTTATGTTTTATTTCAACAGGCTTGCTTCTGGTTCAAAGCAAAATAAAATAAAATAAAGAAATAAAGGCATTGGCTGTACTGAAAAATTATCCAAACAGGGATCTACTATGGCTCAATGGACAGTTAGGGGTTGGGGGCTTCCCCCAACAGGAGCAACAAGGGATTCTGGGACACCTACGTGTTAACTGTTGCCTTTTGAAACTTTGACCAAGAGAGAAAAATAGCACACGCTTGTCAGACTTCTGTCTGGGCTTCAGCTTGAGACAATAGATCTGGGACACCTATGTGTGATTTTTGGAAGTGACAACCACCAGTCACTCAAACTGGGGAAACTCCAGGGGAGCCCTGGGCTAAACTGACATTTGGTGGTAGCCTGAAGAAAGAAATGATCCCAGTTGGGGGACAAAGACCATCCCATTTTGGCTCAAAAGACTAGTTATTAATAAAACTTTGAGACTTTTGTCTCTGCAATTGGACAATGCAGAAATGCGAAAGTTTCACAATCTAAATGCACTGCTGGGGGTGGGGGTGGTGGTGCAGGGGGACATGAGTGGGACATGAGTGGGGGCCTGATGGCAGGTGCCCCTGACTGCTGGGGTGTGGGGGTGCAGGGGGACATGAGTGGGGGCCTGCTGGCAGGTGCCCCTGACTGCTGGGGGGTGGGGGTGCAGGGGGACATGAGTGGGGGCCTGATGGCAGGTGCCCCGCACTGCTGGGGGGTGGGGGTGCAGGGGGACATGAGTGGGACATGAGTGGGGGCCTGATGGCAGGTGCCCCGCACTGCTGGGGGGTGGGGGTGCAGGGGGACATGAGTGGGGGCCTGATGGCAGGTGCCCCACACTGATGGGGGGTGGGGATGCAGGGGGACATGAGTGGGGGCCTGATGGCAGGTGCCCCTGACTGCTGGGGGGTGGGGGTGCAGGGGGACATGAGTGGGGGCCTAATGGCAGGTGCCCCGCACTGCTGGGGGGTGGGGGTGCAGGGGGACATGAGTGGGACATGAGTGAGGGCCTGATGCCAGGTACCCCGCACTGCTGGGGGGTGGGGGTGCAGGGGGACATGAGTGGGGGCCTGATGGCAGGTGCCCCGCACTGATGGGGGGTGGGGATGCAGGGGGACATGAGTGGGGGCCTGATGGCAGGTGCCCCGCACTGCTGGGGGGTGGGAATGCAGGGGGACATGAGTGGGGGCCTGCTGGCAGGTGCCCCTGACTGCTGGGGGGTGGGGGTGCTGGGGGACATGAGCGGGGGCCTGCTGACAGGTGCCCCTGACTGCTGGGGGGTGGGGGTACAGGGGGACATGAGTGGGACATGAGTGGGGGCCTGATGGCAGGTGCCCCGCACTGCTGGGGGGTGGAGATGCAGGGGGACATGAGTGGGGGCCTGCTGGCAGGTGCCCCTGACTGCTGGGGGGTGGGGGTTCTGGGGGACATGAGCGGGGGCCTGCTGACAGGTGCCCCTGACTGCTGGGGGGTGAAGGTGCAGGGTGACATGAGTGGGGGCCTGCTGGCAGGTGCCCCTGACTGCTGGGAGGTGGGGGTGCAGGGGGACATGAGTGGGATATGAGTGGGGGCCTGCTGGCAGGTGCCCCTGACTGCTGGGGGGTGGGGGTGCAAAGAGACATGAGTGGGTGATCAGTAGTGCAAGCTGACATGTGGCTTGGCTGGGGTGCATGCCCATGGTAGATGGGCTGCCTGCGGGACATGACCAGGGGTGCAGGGTAGTCCCCTGTGGTGTGGGCTGCCTGCAGGGGCCGTGGGGGTGTAGAGGGAACACCTGGGAGGACCCACACTGCCAATTCACGTGTGAAACTTCCCGCGCACCCCAGGGATACACGTACCCCACTCGCACAGGGCCAATCGCGTGTGAAACTTCCTGCGCACCCCCAAAATACACGTACCCTGCTCAAATCGCGTGTGAGATTTCTCGCGCACACCAGTTATCCACGTACCCCACTCGCACAGGGCCAATCGCGTGTGAAAGTTCCCGCGCACCCCCGAAATACACGTACCCTGCTCAAATCGCGTGTGAGACTTCCCGCACACCCCAGGAATACACGTACCCCACTCGCACAGGGCCAATCGTGTGTGAAACTTCCCGCGCACCCCCGAAATACATGTACCCTGCTCAAGTCGCATGTGAAACTTCCCGCGCACCCCAGGTATACACGTACCCCACTCGCACAGGGCCAATTGCATGTGAAACTTCCCGCATACCCCCGAAATACACGTACCCTGCTCAAATCGCGTGTGAGACTTCCCGCGCACCCCAGTTATCCATGTACCCCACTTGCATAGGGCCAATCGCGTGTGAAACTTCCCGCGCACCCCCGAAATACAAGTACCCTGCTCAAATCGCGCGTGAGACTTCCTGCGCACCCCAGGAATACACGTACCCCACTCGCACAGGGCCATGCGCATGTGAAATTTCCCGCGCACCCCCGAAATACACGTACCCTGCTCAAGTCGCGTGTGAAACTTCCTGAGCACCCCAGGAATACAGGTACCCCACTCGCACAGGGCCAATTGCGTGTGAAACTTCCAGCGCACCCCCGAAATACACATACCCTGCTCAAATCGCGTGTGAGACTTCCCGCGCACCCCAGTTATCCACGTACCCCACTTGCACAGGGCCAATCACGTGTGAAACTTCCCCCGCACCCCTGAAATACACATACCCTGCTCAAGTCACGTGTGAAACTTCCCGCGCACCACAGGAATACACGTACCCCACTCGCACAGGGCCAATCGTGTGTAAAACTTCCCACGCACCCCCGAAATACACGTACCCTGCTCAAATCGCGTGTGAGACTTCCCGCGCACCCCAGTTAGCCACTTACCCCACTCGCACAGGGCCAATCGTGTGTGAAACTTCCCGCGCACCCCCGAAAAACACGTACCCTATTCAAGTCACGTGTGAGACTTCCCGCGCACCCCCAGGAATACACGTACCCCACTCGCACAGGGACAATCGCGTGTGAAACTTCCCGCGCACCCCCGAAATCCACGTACCCTGCTCACATCGTGTGTGAGACTTCCCGCGCACCCCAGTTATCCATGTACCCCACTCGCACAGGGCCAATCGCATGTGAAACTTCCCGCGCACCCCCAAAATATACGTACCCTGCACAAATTGCGTGTGAGACTTCCTGCGCACCCCAGGAATACATGTACCCCACTCGCACAGGGTCAATCGCGTCTGAAACTTCCCGCACACCCCCAAAATACATGTACCCTGCTCAAGTCGCATGTGAAACTTCCCGCGCACTCCAGGTATACACGTACCCCACTCGCACAGGGCCAATTGCATGTGAAACTTCCCGCATACCCCCGAAATACACGTACCCTGCTCAAATCGCGTGTGAGACTTCCCGCGCACCCCAGTTATCCATGTACCCCACTCGCACAGGGCCAATCGCGTGTGAAACTTCCCGCGCACCCCCGAAATACAAGTACCCTGCTCAAATCGCGCGTGAGACTTCCTGCGCACCCCAGGAATACACGTACCCCACTCGCACAGGGCCATGCGCATGTGAAATTTCCCGCGCACCCCCGAAATACACGTACCCTGCTCAAGTCGTATGTGAAACTTCCTGAGCACCCCAGGAATACAGGTACCCCACTCGCACAGGGCCAATTGCGTGTGAAACTTCCAGCGCACCCCCGAAATACACATACCCTGCTCAAATCGCGTGTGAGACTTCCCGCGCACCCCAGTTATCCACGTACCCCACTTGCACAGGGCCAATCACGTGTGAAACTTCCCCCGCACCCCTGAAATACACATACCCTGCTCAAGTCACGTGTGAAACTTCCCGCGCACCACAGGAATACACGTACCCCACTCGCACAGGGCCAATCGTGTGTGAAACTTCCCACGCACCCCCGAAATACACGTACCCTGCTCAAATCGCGTTTGAGACTTCCCGCGCTCCCCACTTAGCCACTTACCCCACTCGCACAGGGCCAATCGCGTGTGAAACTTCCCGCGCACCCTCGAAATACACGTACCCTGCTCAAATCGCGTGTGAGACTTCCCGCGCACCCCAGTTATCCACGTACCCCACTTGCACAGGGCCAATCGTGTGTGAAACTTCCCGCGCACCCCCGAAAAACACGTACCCTATTCAAGTCACGTGTGAGACTTCCCGCGCACCCCCAGGAATACACGTACCCCACTCGCACAGGGACAATCGCGTGTGAAACTTCCCGCGCACCCCCGAAATCCACGTACCCTGCTCAAATCGCGTGTGAGACTTCCCGCGCACCCCAGTTATCCACGTACCCCACTCGCACAGGGCCAATCGCGTGTGAAACTTCCCGCGCACCCCTGAAATACACGTACCCTGCTCAAATCGTGTGTGAGACTTCCCGCGCACCCCAGTTATCCATGTACCCCACTCGCACAGGGCCAATCGCATGTGAAACTTCCCGCGCACCCCCAAAATATACGTACCCTGCACAAATTGCGTGTGAGACTTCCTGCGCACCCCATGAATACATGTACCCCACTCGCACAGGGCCAATCACGTCTGAAACTTCCCGCACACCCCCAAAATACACGTACCCTGCTCAAATTGCATGTGAGACTTCACGCGAAACCCAATTATCCACGTACCCCACTCGCACAGGCCTATCACTAGGGGCGTTCTTGGGGGCGTAACTGGCGCTGCTGCAGGGTCGCTGCGCCACTCTGCGCCACGGCTGGTTTGGGAGGCTAAAATCCATGAATATGCTGTGCGCGGAAATGGATTTTAGCGCACACGGCTGGCGCAGACATTCTTGTGCACAAGTGGGGCATGCGGCTTGCCAGCCGCGTGCCCCACTTGTGCACAGAATTCTATGAATTATCCGCTGAATGCTTTGTGTGGGGATTGTTCAAATGAATTGAAACTTGATTCTATTTCTGCTTCATCGGGTGTACATCCAGCTGCACAATCATGCAAATACGCTAACCCTTGGGCAACTGGGCTCTTTTTTATTTTGTCCATATTTTACCTCCACCGGAAATCCCTGTATTACCAACATCCAGGAAGTAATTCTGGACTGCGCAAAATTCCCTGATCTAATTCTCTTGCTTTGCAGAAACTGCAGGAGTTGGTGATTTGTTTCAATAATTACTCTTTCCCCTTGAATGATGGGACAGAAATGTTGCAACACCCAGACAGTGGTTAAGAGTGCTTTTTCACATTCACTGAATTTAGTTTCAACCAGTGATACGGCCATGCTAGCACATGCAATAGTTTTGTTATTCACATCATGCGTTTGATATAATATGGCTGACATGCACTGATTAGTGAAACCTATCTCTACAAAGAAGTGCTGGTCTTTTATGGGATAATCTAGACGTGGCACTTTCATGAGACATTCTTTTAGCCTGGCCACTGCTTCACATTCTTCTTTTTCTCACTTCCAGGGTACACCCTGCTTTAATAATCGTGTTAACGATTGTGTAATCTCTTCATAATTCTCAATACATTTCCTGTTATAACCTGTCATCCCTAATACACTTTTCAATCCTTTCAAATTAGTAGGATCTTTCAATTTATGTATTGCCTCTACCATCTTCTTTTGTGGATTTAACCCATTCTCAGTCACCTCATGGCCTAAGAAGTTCACTTTATTTTTACACCATTGTGCTTTCTGTAAAGATACCTTGGCCTCAGCCTTCTGCAACTTGCCAAGCACATGTCTAATCTCATTGAAATGATTCTTCAGATCCTCATTTTTAATTAGCACATCATCTACATAAACTATTGTTCTCCTCTCCGTTGCATCTGGGAGGGCCTTCTTCAAAAATATTCCAAATTCACTCCCACTATTGACATATCCAAAAGGTGTCCAGGACCATGCATATTGGGATTTCTCAAAAGAAAATGCAAACACATTTTGGATATCTTCAGTCAGTGGCACACACCAGTATCCAGCTGTAAGATCGAATGTGGTAAACACTTTTGACCCGTGGACCTGGGTGAGACCCTGATCAATAAATGGAAGCAGCCACCTGCAACAGGCACTCTCTTGCTTAACTCTCATAGGTCTGCACACAAACGCCATTGGCCATTAGGCTTTAACACCCCCAATATGGGAGTATTTGATGTGCTGTGAATTGGCCTAATGATCCCTTTGGATTCTAAATTCTTAATGATCTCAGCCAATGATTACAAACATGCCAGGGGCAACCAATATTGTCGCACAAATACTGGTTCCCTACCATGTACCTCTGGTAATGTGGCAACATGCAAATCTGTTAGGCCACAATCATATGCATCTTTGGCAAAAACCTCTTTAAATTCCATAAATATTTTCAACTGATCCTTTTCTTCTTCATTTGTGCATGCATCTGCAGCCTGAACCTGCTCTTCTACCATTTTTGAAAATTCTGGGAAGTCCTCTAACAGAGGAACCTCTGTGCTATCTTATAACTGTGTGGCTGTATCTCTATGGATAGTTGACACATTTTTATATTTTGGAACATTGACTTCCATCTCAATATGCTGTTTCTGTTTTATTTTCCTTTACATCAAATAGGATGCAATCATCTTGGTGACAGCACACTGTCTCACTTGATTCATAAGGATACACAGCATGAATTTTAAATATTCCTTTAGGCTGAGAATCCAAATACTCTGGCAACTCACTCTGCGCATTCACATATCTTTCAGGAATATTCCCAATCACTGCATTACTCAAATCTGCAGTATAAGGAGATCTTTGGATTGCCATTCCTAATGCTGCATTCTCCTCTAAATGAATGTCATGGCATTCTTTGTTGTCCACCAGAATTTTAATGAGTCCATCCCCAATCTCTACCAGTTGTGTATAGTCACATTCTAGCCCTTGCTGCCTCATGGATTCATTTAGGCACACACATGCATCAGAACCGTACATCTGTTGTTCCTTTCTGTATTTTAATGCTATTGTAACTTGTCTGGCAAATGCAGGAATAGTAATATCCTTTCTCACCTGCAATTCAATCGCATATGGGGCCATCTGCGCGCAATGATGAGCTTGTCTCGTGTCCTCAAATTCAGGTGTAGCCCCTCCCAACCTGGACCACACCTTGTAATTGAGAAAGTCTAGAGCATACACATTCTGTGCATGATGTCATTTCCGAGATAACATTTATTTTGTGTCCCACTCACTAGCCATACATTATGATGGATCATCTTAGGACCAATTACGATCTTTAACAGGCATCTCCCTAATTCCCTATTTCCCGACACCAGATCATCCATCCCAAAAAATGTGTTGGTTCTTTATTGAGAATTTTGGGATCTCCTCCCTTTCAACTATTTGCTGCAGTATGTTCTCATTAATGAAACCTCTTTCCTGCTCAAGTGCTAAAGTGGCTTCTATCACTTTGGAATGCCCAATTACACGGATAGGAATCCATTGTTGCCCATCTCCCATGTATATTTCTGAAAAGTTGAAATGTGCTTTTCTGTGTTTATCTCTGGAGTAACATTGGACTTGCATTTCTCTTCCTTTAAATAAAAGCGCAATGTGTTTTCATCTATTTCTGTTTGCCATATTTTCTTGGGATCCAAATAAATCTCTAAAGACTGCTTCTCTTTTTCACCCCGCATTTTACCCTTAAACATCAGAATGACAGTGAAACTAGGCACACAGACATTCTGAAGATACACTTCCATTGCACTTAGCTACGGCATGACATTCTTTTGTACTGTTCTTTAGTGACATCACCTTCTTAGGACTCAACGGATTTTTGGCTAGGGACCATAAGGCCCCATCAGTGAGGGGTGACAACCTCTTCAGGAAATTTGTTCCTATTAAGAAGGGTATTTCACTGATGGATGTGATCAATACTTCCTGTGTCATCCAATGCCTCCCTATCTTTATGTCAACCTCAGTGACACCTTTGATAGGTATTTCCTCACCATTGAAATTGTGAACAGGGCCTTCATTTGTCTCACCTTTTATATGATTTTGTGGGAATCTCCCTTCATTGATACTTTTTACTAACTCTATGGACATGATCGTGGCCTGTGCACCTGCGTCACTCATTGCAAATCCATTGCATTTTTCTTCCACGGTGATTGGATCATAGTACCTGTCTTCATCTTCCACTAGGACACACAAAAAGTGAGAATTTTTGCTGATTTCAGCACTCACCTTTTTTAGCCCCTTTTCACTTCTTGCTAAACACATGAGCATGTGAAATAATATTTTTCCCTCTTTTTGCCCACTTCATTTTGGATTTCTTGGTCTATATTCCTATTCTCAGAACCCATCTGGACTATGGCAACTGACTGCCCTCTGACCTGGGACTATCGGTGTTCACCATGCAGTTTTTTGACCGAACATTTTCACAAGTATCATGTGTCAGCCTGTCATTTTCTGGCCCAGGACACCTACTTGTGTTTTGCATGGTGCCTGTATTTTCTGTCTCTTGGAACATATTTGGCTCAAACTAATCTCAGGTAACTGAACTGCACCCTCCTTTTGAGCTACCGTCTATCCTGTCTGGGTTTCAACAGCATTCTGATTATCAAAGGAAGATATAGTAACAACTAATCCTACCTCTTTATCAGGTGTTTTATTTTCACAGAGACTGTTCTCTTTAAATCTGTCTCTCTGTTCTTTTGGTTTTTCTTGTTCATTTTCTCCTAGTTTTATTAATCATGGCCTGCTGTTCACTTATTTGCATTTGGCACTGGTCAAACTCTCTGTCCTTCTCGTCATTCTCCTCTAACATTTTAACCATTTCTTGTTCTATAGCATGAAACATTTTATCTTTCCTCCATATTATTTGTTTGAAGCGTTTGCATTTCAGAAATCGTATCATCATTGTCTTGTCCTATTGCATCTATGACCCCTTTTAACTGCATCAATTACTGTTCACTCTCCTCAAATTGATTTTTCTTCTGAATCGACTGATTATCCATATCACTACATTTAGATGTTAGATTGCTCTAATTCCCATTTTAGGCACTTTATTGGGTCAACTCCATCATCCAAACTGGCCTACAATTTATTAATTACTTCAGAATCAATCCCCTGCATTTTTAAAGACCGGTTTAGGAGAAACCATAGCTAAGTCCACAATCGTATGATGCACTCCTTTTCCCCATTCCGGTCTGGAGCTCTAAAAAGTCTCAGCAGGCATACTTGTACAATACTCCTTTCTTAAAAAATGCCCTGCAATGATTCCTTCTGCACTTCTTCACATATTCAGTCCCTCCATAAAACTGCATTTTCTGATTACCACACCCCATGGGCAAATAGTTTTGCCTCAAGTTATTTCGCCAGCTCAGAAAAATCAGCTCCAATTTGGGACATGGTGACACCATGCACAATGCTGCACTATCGCTTCACAGAATGAATTCCCTTTTTAAGTGCACAGGATGGCTGTGTCTAATACACTGCCACACCCAGTAACTGCTTTAAAGTTCCCACAGGCCAACGCACCAAAATATGTTAGATGTATTATACCACCTAAACCTACTTTTGTGGTAGCAGGCCAATCCAGCCATATTGATTATATTTTCCTCAATCTACAATCATGGGCTTTGCTCAGGGAATGTGAGGTGAGCCCAAGATGTGAAAGTGGCCTTTGCCCACTGACCTTGACATTGACAATTGGAACCCCCTTGCCACCTCTTTTGAATAATGTTTCTAACAGCATTTCAATAAATATTGTAGACACGCCAGGCGGTCCTTGAAATGGGCTAATCTGAGTTTGAAAACGCATTATACAGATTATATGACAAACTGCTGGTACCCCTTGGGCTTGTCATAGGCAACCCAGGCATCTCTAAATCTGAAATTGTAGATTCCTTCTCTGTGATTAGTAATAAAATCAGAGAATGTATGGCTTTACCTGCCAAGGCCATCAAGGAGGCAACTCTAAAGAAAAATCCCATGTTATGTTTTATTTTTTTTTTTTTTTTTTTTTTTTTTATTACGAGTATATAATCACCGTGGTGATTTTTACAAGAAGATGAACAAGAAACGCTCCTCAGTTCTGACAATTATCTGTAAAACTATAAAACTGTCTAGCTGTGGCCAGGCCCATTAAGCCGCGGGTACATGTGTAAAAATCTGATCCAATATTTTTGTGGCTGCAATAGACCAAGATGTTCTCAATCCTCCTATTAGGCGCTCCCACCAAAGCTCTTCCTCCCTCAGGTAGGAGTTTTTTAAGTGGTGGAGAATATATGGTGATCTGAATTTATCAGTACCAGGACACAGTAATAGAAGGTGCCGTAGAGTTTCGCTTTGTTCAATTTTGTTGCAAAAGCGACAAGTGTTTGATGTTGAGAGGCCCCTTCTGTACAGAATCTCATTTGTAGGTAGCAAATTCAGCCTCGCCCGAAGTAAGATGTTCCTGGTTTTTTTGTCTGGGTGCTTAATCAGGAAGGGTTGGAGTACATTCAGTTTTCTGTTTGTTGGTGGAAGGTGGCTAGTTGACTTGTACTCAGATGCCTTTTCCAGTGTATTTATCCAGTCCAATTCTTCTAGTCGGGTTTTAGTCTTTAACGGATTCCCCAGAAGTTCTTCAATCGAACTGCCGCAGATGTCCAGTTGCTGTAAACACATTTGCTCCCATTTGGACGATAACATAGATTTGTTTGCAGTCATCTCTTCATGGACCATCCGGAAAATTGCAGAGGAAGAAGGATCTATTATTTTCCGATATAGCATAACTGACGCTCTTGTCACAATTGACTCTAAGGAGGAAAGAGAAAGTTCACGTCTAATCAGAGCAATCGGAGTAGAAGATGGCATGTTCAGCACTGAGCGCCAGAACTGACTCTCCAGTCTGGCCCATATGCAGTGAGGTAAAGATGGCATGGCCTCAGCTCCATAGGTGATGGCCGGGATAACCTTGCCCCTGTAGAATTTGAGTAGTGGCAACAATGAAAAACGTCCGTATTTGTTATCCAGTATTTTTGCTTGCGAGGCTAGCGATTTCATTTTACCAAACAGATGGTGCTGCATCGCTAAGTCCTTAGCCGTAGAATCAATAAGGACTCCAAGATATTTAAATTCAGCCACTTGTTCGATTTTGTTTGTGGCCAAATACCATGAAGTGTTCTTCTTCCTTGTCTTTTTTTGATTCTTTCCGAATACCATTATCTTCGTTTTCTGTTTATTTACTTCTAGATCGTTGGCGGCTGTATATGTAATCAATGCAGTCAGTTGCCGTTGTAAACCAATTGGGGTCTGGTCCAATTGAATGAGGTCATCTGCATACAGGAGTCTCGGAATCTTCTCCTTGCCCAGTTCTGGGGGAAATACTCGTGAGCTGGTTAAAGAGTCTTTATAATCCCCAAAATAAGACAGAAAAAGGGCTGGTGCTAGAGGGCAACCTTGTTTGACCCCTCTGTCTGTTGTTATAGATGACGAGAGTAGGCCACTGGTGTTCAGTCGTACCTGCATTGATGTGGCAGCATGCAGTGCCTTGATGGGATTCAGGATCTCCTGGGGGCAGTCCCAACCGGAAAGTTTTCCCCAGAGCTTCCTTCGGTTGACCAGATCGAAGGCCTGGGATAGATCTATAAATGCCAGAAACAAGTTCCGATTCTTTTCGCGGGCTTTTGCTTTTAGGAGACTGAGGATAAAGATGTTTATACTGGTTCCTACTCCTTTTTTAAACCCCGATTGGAGAGGGTCATTACAAGGTGCACTTTTTGCCCACTGATTGAAGTGGTCCAGCAGAAGGGAGCCATACACTTTCCCTATAACATCAAGGAGGGCCACCGGACGGAAATTTCTAGGGTCGTCCTTCCTTCCTTTTTTGAATATGGGAATAATGATTCCTGTGGTCCAAGTGGGCGGGATTGAACGGGAGGTGGTGCATTTGTAGAAGATTATGCTCAGCAGGTTTGCCCATTCTTCTGGTGCGGATTTCAAGTTCTCATTTGACAAACCGTCAGGCCCGGGGGCCCTTGATTTCTTTAACTTGAGTATTTTATCCAGAATTTCGGCTCTGTCCGAAAGGTCAACCCACCTCGCTGTCGTCTGGGGATTTAAAGGTCTTTCCTCAGAGTCTGGAGATTTGAAGAGTGATGAGTAGAACCCAGTCCATGCTGGTTCCGATATGCTGTTTACCATCATTGTAGATGCCTCCTTAGCTCGTGGGTTGACCAGGCTCCAAAAGTCTCTAGAGTTGGATTTTCTGATTTGTTCTAACATGTTTTCAGAGTCTTGTTGATGTAATTTCATACGGTGGCCCCGTAGCCAGTTTTTATAGGCTCTTGTTGTCTCCTCCATGTAAGCCCTAGCAGCGGGCGAGTTGTTTCTTGCAGCCATTCTTTTAGCTCTGCGAAGAATGTTTCTCTGAGCCACCAAAAGCGAGTCAAAAGTATGTGCGTGGTAGGTCTGGGTTGTATTAGGCCCCTTCGATCTTTTTAACGAGGCTCTGTAAGGTTCCAAAAATGGTCTGTAGTCCACCTTTGCGGCCTCCTTACCGCTTCCATACAAACAGGTAATTTCTTGAATGTTGGTCCGTGAGATCCTTACCCGGTTTCCTTTCCCCACCGGTTCAATTCTTTCACAGTAATGATCTGAATCTGGTTTTGTGGAGGCCCATTTAATGGCCAACAGGTTGTGATCGCTTTGCTGTGACTGGTAAATGTTGAAGTCTGTCAGCCGGGCCAACAACAACTCAGAGACAAATATATAGTCTATTGTTGAGCTGGTCAAACCTCTTTTCCATGTTGGTAGAGCAATCGAATCAAGAAATATAGTTGCCGAGTTGAAAAGATGTCTGGCCGTCATTAGCTTCTGCCAGGCCAAGCCTTGTTTACAAGGTTTGCTCTGTGCGGGGTCTGTGCAGTTGTTGTTAGCCAATGGGCACTTGATGTTTAAGTCTCCACATATTATAACATCACATACCCCGAACTCTAAGTAGACTGAGTCCAGTGTGGAGGTTACTATGTCAAACAGTGAGGTCTGTTGAATCCCTTTGTGGTTCCAATAGATCGACATCACCAGCAGGGGGGTGCATGTTTGATGTTCTTCCCCAGCCTCCTTTTGTTGCCACGAAATAAGTACCGCGATGGCATATGGGGTCTTCAAGATGGTTTTGGTTATTACTAAACCCACTCCCATCCGGACTGCAACAATTAGGCCTGATGAGGGTCTTCCTTTAGGGCCCACTAAAGCTTCTGAGAAGGCAATCTCAAAACCATCCAGTGTAGGTTTGGATTGTAACCCATGTTATGTTTTATTTCAACAGGCTTGCTTCTGGTTCAAAGCAAAATAAAATAAAATAAAGAAATAAAGGCATCGGCTGTACTGGAAAATTATCCAAACAGGGATCTACTATGGCTCAATGGACAGTTAGGGGTTGGGGGCTTCCCCCAACAGGAGCAACAAGGGATTCTGGGACACCTACGTGTTAACTGTTGCCTTTTGAAACTTTGACCAAGAGAAAAAAATAGCACACGCTTGTCAGACTTCTGTCTGGGCTTCAGCTTGAGACAATAGATCTGGGACACCTATGTGTGACTTTTGGAAGTGACAACCACCAGTCACTCAAACTGGGGAAACTCCAGGGGAGCCCTGGGCTAAACTGACATTTGGTGGTAGCCTGAAGAAAGAAATGATCCCAGTTGGGGGACAAAGACCATCCCATTTTGGCTCAAAAGACTAGTTATTAATAAAACTTTGAGACTTTTGTCTCTGCAATTGGACAATGCAGAAATGCGAAAGTTTCACAATCTAAATGCAATTTTGGTGGCTTTAATTTAAGATGTGGTAGCCTTCACTGGCATATAAGGGACAGAATGGCAGAGAATTTGATATTCTGAGGAAAGTGTGTATGGTGCCACACATGTATAAAGTCATAGAATCTTAGGTATAACATTTCTCACTGAAAATGATGAAAAACTATTAGACAGACGAAACAAAGTCCTACAAACTGGAGAGTTGGATTGCCATGCTCTGCGTGAAAAATGTAATTTGCCTATGTAATTGACAAAAGTGCCACAACTGCACAAATGTATGATTCATGTTATGATTTTTGGCAAAAAGTACTTTGGGATGGCTTTGCACCTCATAAAACACAACCCCCTAAACTGAATCCCCTCCTTGATGACGTGACCAACACAGGCTGACCTATCCCGTTCTGAAGGGGTAGGTCTAGCTTATTTCTGCCCAATCATAAATTCTGTGATGTCAATCGTCTTATAAATAAGAGAGGCTGACTCACACTCTAGACACTCTCTCCTGAATTTCCAGTGCCTTCGTATCCAGACATTACAGATCTACCTTTGCAAGATTCCAGACCCTACTGCCAGGCCAAAGCATAGCTGACCCTATCCCAGCATGGCCATTGATTCAGAAACCCCACTAAAAATCCCAATAACAAAGAGGAAAAGCTGTGGTGCCCTTTTGGGGAGCATCCTGTGACGAGACCGGATTTTGGCCAACTACCTGCATGCCTGCTGTACCCTTGCCATCCAGTGACCAGACTTGCCCAGCTGTTTGCTGTAAGGGGCACCCGCCTTGCTGTGACCAGAGCCCTTTGAATCCAGAACCTGGTTGGCTGTCCCAAATCCCAAATTCAAGCGCAGATTGTGAGTATTTCCCCATCCCATAGCCAAACATAGTCTACCCTATCTTGATACTTTGTCTTTGCCTATTTTTTAAGTAATTCTTTTCATTCCCTGGTAACTTGTTTAAGACTGTTAGAATTTTCTGTGCATCCTGTCCTTGATTTCCCAGCGTTAGTGCCACTTTTCTATTAATTTCTGTCTTGCATAGATCATAAGTCCTTAGTCATATTTTGAATAATCAAATTAATTCCCACATAAAGTTGAACACAGGGTGAAAAGGTTGACGTTGCAAATAAACCTTGTAGCGTACGGTGTATTTCTTTAACAATATAGTTTTGATAATCTAGTTTAAGTAAAACTTGCCTTTCTTTCCAAACCGATTTTCTCTTTGTAACTGCTTTATTTTACCAAAAAACAAATTTCTTTCACTCTGAAAATCTCATCCAATTATACAGCTATAGTCACTCTTTCAATTCTATATTACCCTTGTGATGTGCATCTATTCCCCAGCCACATTCCAATTCTGTGTATTTCACCCGTTTAAAAAAAAAAAACGTTTTGACATTTAAAACTGAAAAAACTGAAAAAGGTGAAAATGCTACTTTTACAGTGTGATTTTTACTGCACTGGGGTTCTCACTTTCAAACTGCTTTTGACCTGTATGCCTTTTGTGATACATTGATTTATAGTTGCTAGTGATATCACATCCCTGATACTGTGATAAAACATATGTACTTCATTGTTTAACCACACATATAATTAATTATTTATCAAAATCAGTGTGTCATTTGATGCAATTGCAAAGGGTTTTAGAATCTTATTTTGTGAGGGAAGGTCGGATTTTGATTCTTTTTGCTGCCTCATATCCCTGACTCCCTGCTGCTTCTTTCTATCCACTCAGAATTCGATTGATTGGGGTTTGAGGGAAACTTGCAGGGAGAACCTTAACTCGGGTGCTATCTATCCTAATTGAAAAAGTGCTCCTATTCATTTGTGGTTTGGATATGTTCTTGTAGAAGGTTACCCACGTGTATTTCAGTAGTTTTCATTATAATTATTACCCCATTGGTGATTGCTGCGTAATATAAAAGTTGTGTGATTTTCTTTGAATTTAAAATAAATAAATATTGTGTTACCAGCCACCAGCCTAGTTCATGGTCCATTCTGACCAGGTTATTCATAAAAGGGGGTGTGAGAAGGGTTGGTATCACCTCAATTCGAATTCATAGAAAATAAAGAAAAAGCATTCTCATTGCGCACTACATCTAAGGCTTAGGGTGAAGGTCCTGGTCCGGTGTGGGACGCCGATTGGAATCCTTCACAATAAGAAGTTACGGCATTTAAAAAGGAAGCCTAACTCCTTGTTCATGTTCCAGCGGGAGTCTAGGCATCTAAAAAATGTATATAAAAATTGGATAAAGAGGAGACGTCTTATGGGCCTAATTTCAAACTGGCAACAAATGATTGCAGCTTTAAAGTGCAGAAGCCCTAGGGATATGTGGTGAGTGTTGACGTTGGCCAAGGGGCTGGCCGATTTGTCTATTCTACATCCTATCTCTGCAGTGACTTGGGTAAAATTAATCAAAAAAAGGATGTACGATCCAGTCTGTGGTGACAGAATGCCGCCTAACAGCAATCATGTCTGTTAAATCCATTTTAGTCTCGGAAATGTCCATAGCCATATTCTGAAAATGAAGAACTCAAGGGGCCTGGGGTCCAATGGTTTATCTACAGCGGTCTTGAAAGGGGACAGTCTTCTCTGGGATAATCTCTCATGTGCCCAATTTCCAAAAATCTGTAGTGAACGGTTGATCCCTGGGTCTTGAAAAAAATCTATATTGGTACTTGTTTTTAAATCAAGATGGAGGCTTCCAGCCCTTTAAGATGAGTAGCGATACCCTTGAGATAGATGGGGATGCAGATTTTATTCATACATCAATAATCGCGATGACACAAATAGTTTGGCAAAAGTCTGTCTGTTTTAATGCTAAGTATCTAAAACATGGAGTACAACGAATATCAGCAATTGCGCGATACTCTGACTCTAACTACTTCATAAAAAAGTTGGGTTCTTATACCCATAATTGGTCATAGCTGATGTGTTGACCTGCGTCATTACCAACGTCATCCTACGTGGCAAACTACAAAAACCTATTAGGAATTGGGATTTGTTCTAAGTGAATAACTAAGGATAGGTTCTATATCTATATGGATTAACTGAAAGAGGTAATAGGATAGTTAACATTATGTGGGGCAACTAAGCCCTCCCTCGAAAAATGGCCACTATGAACATCACTAAATGCACAACGTCTCATTGGCTACACAAACTATATATCGTTCAGTACAATGGATGAACTGTATATTCAGTAACTGTATGGGCCATTGTGACAAACACTAATTCTAAATCTAAATAATTGTTTTTATCTGTTTTTTTCTCTCGATCTTTTCCTGTTCTTTCTATTTCTATTTTTCCTTCCTGCAATTATATTACTTTTATTGTTTATTGTTTGTCTAATTGGCATTACCATACCTAAATACCTCGTACTTGTCTCTTTTTCCCCATGTATACAGTACTGCTCTTCCAAAATGTACTGCTCTTCCCCGAAAAGTGCACAAAACAACTATAAATCATCAATGCAATTATAGAGCAAATAATTTGAACCATGAACAGACAGACACAATAACTCACAGCCACGCACTCTTAGAAGATAATTAGCTCTTTACGGCTAGTTATTCAAAGCTTACAAGTACATAGAAATAACTCATAAAAATAATAAGGACATAAATCACAGAAGAAGTAAAGAAGTCAAAAAGAAATACATCACCGTGAGCGTACCAGAATTCCTCATCTCGTCCAGAAGCGGCTGGAAGACCCCGGGAACAGCCAGGCCGAGAGCACCACAGCTCACAGGAAGGCTGGACGTAAGCGTCCTTCTCCAGCTGAAGTCTCACCTGACCCCCTCCGGGCTCCGCCTATATACATACTCCACAAAGGGGAGTTAATTCTCGAACATTCTGGAAATTGCACTTGCGCAGTTGAGGAACAGCTGTCGGTTGCCAGCTGGGTCAATCGAGAGCTCCCCCAAGGAACGCAGTGCCTCCCTTCTCTGAAAACACGCTCCACGGAGAACAGTAGCAAGCCATAACAACGTTAGCTTTCCCAGCAGAAGTGGCCTTGACCGCATACCAGGTTTGGAAAAGCATGTTTGTCTCAGCACTGTGAATCTAACACTCAGCAAAATGTGTGCAGCCTTTCACTGCGGTATGAAGTAAATATCCAACATGGCTCCAAGTGCTCCCAGAATGCATTGCGCACCCGTGCCATTTTGGATCATGCAAAAATCAAGCATAACAATTCCAGGAACCGGTCTCTGAAACCTACGAAATGTTAATACTAAATTAGGAATACATTGAATGCAACAACAACAAGCAATTATAATAGACAGTATAATAAAAATGCAAGCAGAAATGTAACGTAGTGTACCCCCAATATCAGGTATCCATGAAAATAACCAATCCCACCAATTTCTGTTACAATCTTGAGACACTTGAGAAATGAGATCTCTCAAACCTCGAATATGACTTTCAATAGATCATGAGTGGTCACTTAAATTGAAACAACACATACCTTCAAAGGCATTACACCCTAAATTATGCTTTAGCAATAGGTAATCAACAGCAGCTCTGTTCTGCAAAGTTGCTTTTCTAATAACTTGACTATCAAGGAGTAATTCTTCTAAAGCCTGCGAAGTATGATTAAGACTTTTAACTACTAAACACGCTAATTTCATCAAAGATTTGTAACCTCCAGCAGCTAAACCCCAAACACCCACTAATGAAAGGGTTAATGCTAGAACCTCAGCTTCTGATAGCAAATGTACATGTGAATCACAGTCAGGAGATAGCCCTACAGATTCAAAAGTTGACCTTTTACCTCGAGTTATCACTGAGTGTAAAGGAAACATCATTAGTCCTAATCGAGTTAAAGCACATGGACCTCCAGAAATGTTAGCTGGAATATAAGTATATGTAATGTTACCACATGAAAAGAGCCATCCTGTTGGAAGTTTCACATGATTCAAATGACTAGCAGTTATCACTGTATGATTGCAAGACATAGTGTTATTTACATTGGTGCATTTGCGTGACATTCGCGAACATAGTCGCCTCTTGAACAGAGTATGATTGTACTGATTGGTCAACTCTATTTGTCGGCATTTACCAATTTCTTCTGCTTTGCACGTCATAATGTAACACACATCACCTTGAGTTATATTGTACGTAATAACCCGTGTCAAATTTCTCCATTTTTTGTCAGTCTCTTGGCAGAACCGACAATATTCGTAAACTGAAAAAGATTGTCTAATGTCTGAGTCTTGAACTAAAGAATCATTATGAGTGATGCCGAAGATATGCTTTAAAACCGGAACAGGCATCGGCACCGCTACCAAACATGTAGTCAATAAAGCTTCAGCATTGGGCACATCAGTAAGACAAAAGTGTGATATATTCAGTACTTGGTGTGCCAGATATATCCACATATTCTCTTCTTGGGTAATCATAGGAGAGTGTTTCCTCCTTCCTACAATCGACTCTGGCACGGCAGGCATCAAGGTTGTTTTCACTTGCTCCTGATGTGTTTTTCGCATTTCACAAATCCATGTCTTCGGTCTGGCGGGTTTGTTGGCACTGGCATAGGGCTGCTTGGGGACAATATTATTCATCACTATCAGTATCCCCTTGATCACTGGCACTGATGTGGCATTTGTCGTTGGTAACAGTAGATTGCTTAATTCGCCCAAATGGAATCCATTTAGTGCCACAGTTACACCAACCAAACCCAGGATCTACAAAACAAACCCAGAAAAGAGATATCAGTGTTGCACATCACTCTCTCAGGTAACATTTGTCTGCGGGTACATATTGCCATTGCTTTCTACCAGGCTCCATAACTAAAACCACTTGATCTTTGCCTGATGCAATGACATCTGCTGGCACAGGTGGGCCCCTTGGCTTTTCCACCCACACCTTTGCACCCGGTACCATACTGTCTGAAGAGCCAAAACCGCAATCCCCACGGGTAGTTAACACTGTAGGAGGCTCCCCTTTCTTAATCATGGAGAACTTAATGGGAATGACTATCAATTGGGCCACTCAATCACCCTTGTGGATTGATAACAATTGGTCCCCACTATTCATTAGGATAATTTTAATCTCGCCTTGGTAATCAGCATCAATTACTCCTCCCAACACTTGAACTCCCTTCAATGATAGGCCAGATCTAGGGGCAATCCATCCCATATGCTCTGGGGGAATCTGTACTCCAATCCCTGTTTCAATTACAACTATTCCTCTTGGGTCTAATCTGATTCCTTCATTGGAATGCAAGTCTACCGCTGCTGACTCTGGAGTTGCTCAATAGGGGGCTAAAGAACCTGGTGTAATTTCCCAGTATAACAGTGTTTCTCTGACTGAATTGGGTTGAACCTGTAAATTAGGAGTCATTAATCGCATCAACGGAGTTTCATGTTCATGCACAGGCCTATTGTTTAACACTTTCACCGCATCAAACACACGATCACGCCAGCCTGCCAAGCTGCCATCTCCAGATTTGTGCAACTGTTCTTTCAGTAACCCATTCATGCGTTCAATTAGCCCTGCCGCAGCTGAATCGTAGGGCACGTGGTAGATCCACTCAATGCTTTTATCCTGACAAAATTCTTGGATTAATTTGCCTTTGAAATGTGACCCATTGTCACTTTGAATCTGCAAAGGCACTCCATAATGTAATATGATCTGATCTAACAACCTGATGGTGTTCAATTGGGTTGCACGTTTGCACGGCAAAACCATCAAATATCCCGATTATGTATCCAAAATAGTGCATGCATACTGACAGCCTCTGCTGTTTGGCATAGGACCGATATAATCAATCTGCCAAATTTGACCTGGTAATTTTCCTCTTTTCAATGTGCCTCGAACAATTGGTGTTGGCACACAGGACATTGCAAAATGATTGTTTGCACTATTTCTAAAGGAAGACCGATGCCTCGAGCTTGTGCCCACCTGATAGTAGCCTTTTCTCCAAGGTGCCCACATTTCTGATGGGCCCATTTGGCCAAACCCTCCATATCGTCCTCCCGAGCCTCTGCATCCACTGAGGAAATCTTGGTGTGTTCATCTGCAACAGAATTAAACCAACGTTCTAATGAATCTGTGGCACAATGCGCGTCCACATGATATACAGTGACTTCACTTTGTAACAACATTTCTGCAATATCTTGCCACAGTTCCTTTCCCCACAACTCTTTTGAGTGAATCTTCCATCCATTCTTTTGCCAAGTTGGCAACCACACTGCCAATCCATTCGCCACTGACCATGAATCTGTGTACACATAACATTGACGAGGGGTCTCTTGTTTCAACGCTTGGTAAACTGCGTAAAGTTCTGCGAACTGACTGCTCTTTCCTTTCCCTGTCGTCGTCAACATCTTTTTGGTTTTGGGATTGTATGACACTGCTTTCCAGTATCGCTCAAGTTCCCACGTATCGGGCGGAACCATCTGTGAACCAAGCATGCTCTGTTTGTTCCACGGTCAAATCACTGTAAGGTACTCCCCATTTCACGGGAGACTCACGTTTTTGAGGCACTTCTGGTGGTATGTTATCTGAGGGCGGTATGTTGGCTACTTGCTCATGTAATTTTGCCACTCCACCCTTTCCTGATTTGGCTCTTTCTTGAATATACCATTTCCACTTAATTATGCTGGCTTCTTGAGCATGTCCTATACGATGCGTTTTAGGAGAGCTCAATACCCACTGCATGATTGGTATTTCAGGTCTCATGAATACATCATGACTCAATGTCATCTGCTCAGTATCAATAAGAGCCCAATAACATAAAAGCAATTGCTTCTCAAAAGCAGTATATGAGTCACCAGCATCGGGCAACTTACGACTCCAAAACCCTAATGGCACACGTTTCCTGTCTTGTTTCTGCCACACACTCCAGTTAGCATAATTGTCTTGTACAGACACATTTAATTCCACTTCGCCTTCCTTCAAGGACCATAAATCAAGCACCTGCTGCACTGTGTCTTTCGCCATCTCAAAGGCTTTCTGCTGCTCTTCCCCCCACTGAAACTCATATTTTTTTCGTGTTACCCTGTAGATGGGGGCCAATATCTGCCCTAAATGCGGAATGTGCTGTCTCCAAAACCCAAACAGTCCTATAAACTGCTGAGCTTGCTTTTTGTTTGTTGGAGTGGTGAATTCAAGTATTTTCTGTTGAGCTTTTGGCACCATTTCTCGATGCCCATGATGCCACTGAATCCCTAGTAATATCACTGTTTCAGCTGGACCTTGAATTCTACTCGGATTAATCTCCCACCCTTCCTTTTTCAATCCTTCCATAAGGACATCTAGCTGACTTTGCACGCTGCGCTCATCCTTGCCCTGGATCAAAATATCATCAATGTAATGAGAGATCTGTATGTCAGGCTTACACGTTATCTTGACTAAATGCTCTGCCAACAGCCGTTGACAAATAGTCAGACTGTGCATGTACCCCATGGGTAGTCTCGTGAAATTGTACTGACGTCCACCCCACGAAAATGCAAAATGTTCTTGACACTCGTCAGCAATTAGCACAGAGAAAAATGCATTGGCTAAATCGATCACTGCATACCAAGTCCCCTCGAACTTTTGGACATTTTCAATCAAAGTAATAGCATCTGGGACTGCGGGCACTAAGGGAGGAGTATGTTTATTCAACTCCCTGTAATCCACCGTCATCCTCCACGACCCATCTCCCTTTTCAATAGGCCAGAGCGGATTGTTCCATGAGGTGGTAATAGGGCGTAATACACCCGCCTCCACGTACTCTTTAATGGTGTCTGACATTTCCTTGTGCCCCCCAGGAATGCGGTATTGGTTCATAGCTACCCGCTTGGTTGCCCCTGGCGCTTGCACTGGGGGCATCTTCAATTTGCCTACAGTAATGGGTGTAGAAATCAATGCACTCACACCAAACTGGTACGTTTTACCACCAAGTCCCAAGGTTAGCCCTTCCAAAATGTCAAAACCAATTACGTATTCCGGTCTCGGGACAATCAACACTTGGTATCTCTGCCTCTTTAAATTGCCTATTTTCATCTCCACTCATGTTTGCACTGAGGGGGTCTCCTTTCCCCCTAAACCTGTAATCGTAAACTGTTTGCCTTTAAATCGTGTCGGATTACCATGAATCAAAGAGGCCTCCGCCCCAGTGTTTATCAATACTCGCACCCCGTGTGTATTTCCTGGCCCCCAAAAAATCTTAACATCAACATGAGGCCGCCTATCCACTTTTATGCGGGCAGACGCTGCTGGAGCTTGGCCGAAGCCCTAGTCAAACTTTGAATGAGTGTGACTCGACTCCGCTTCTAGCATCGCACTCACCACCTTTCTCAAATCAGCGTATGTCGGCTGGTACGGGGATGGTGTCCCCATAGACCCTTTGTCTTGTTCTTCCGCAGGGGTAGCAGAAGGTGAGGCATCCCCCTGTGGCATGGTGACTACTTGTTTCTTAACATGTTTAAGCGCTCTTTGCCTGCAAGTCCTCATTTTTTGTATAATTCATACATTACTCTGGTTTCAATGCCATCAATTTCTTCGTGTGGCATACCATCTTTTACCAAAGCCAAAAACATGTCTTTTCGGGACACTCGGGAGTCTCTGCTATCTTGCCACCTGCCTTCAGTTCTCCTCTCACTATGCCCCTCTCTCTCCCGTGGCTTGTTATCGCTCTTATCCCATTCTCCCAAATCTGCAAGTTGCCGAATGGCATCTGCTACCTCATCGGTAGCCTTGCCCATCATGCCTACGAGCAAAGTCATAATGATACTTTTGTATGCGGGTGGCGCAGTTCAAATCACCATGTTTCGAGTTGAAACTAAGAGCGGCACGGCTCCCATGTAATCAGGAGCATCTATGTGAATCGCCTCTTTCATAGCATGCTCTCTGACTTTTTGAATTGCTTCTCTCAATGTATACCACTTCGTTTCTTCCCAGGGCCAATCGGTGGTAATAGGGTATTTACGGTTACATGCTTGGACTACCAGGTGCAACAAAGACACCTGTGTATCTTGACCATTTGCGTCAGGGGCGGTCCTGTTCTTAAGACCTCCTGTACATTGGTGTCAATTGACAGGGGTAAAAAATACAGTGAATCAGTAGAATCTACCAACAACCCAGCAGCACCCCCAGCTAGCAATCTCACCATCCATGTCAATAAAGCTTCCCCTGATTTTTGCCTCAAAGGGGTAATAATTTCCCCAACCTCCTGTTGTGCGTAATCTTCAAACGTGGTTAAATCCACCATACCGCCACCAGGATTCTGCGGGTGTGGTCCGGCTCGCCGCCTTCTAACAGGCTTCACCGCCACTGTTTCCTGTTTCACCTCTGGTTTGGGGTCAGACTCTTCTGCGGAACTACTTTCTAGACTGGTCAAATCAAAAATATCACCATCCCACTTGTCCGGATCCCAGTCTAAGCCAGCGGTAGTGATTGCAGTTGCCACCTTTCTTTTGTCGACCCCTCCCCGTCTTTTCCTATACTTATATTGAGCTACTCTGACTGCTGCCCTCTCAGCCACCGCCTGATATGTGTCTGCCTTATCTTTAAACAGTTTCATTTGAATCTGCTGCATTAACGCAGTCTGCCGTTCTGCAGCTAGCTCTCTTTCTAATTGAAAAACCTAATTTTTCATGGCCACCTTCATCTGATGTATTTTCCTACAAGCATGCAAAAGAACCCTGCCTAATGCTGCACATTCTTTCCCACGTTCTACTGGAACTTGTTGCAAGCATGCAATTACATCAGCCGGATCGGCATCCCCCAATCCTTGATCCCATGTTTCACTTAAACCGGCACCATATGCCCACGCTTGAGCCAATTTATCATACGGACTCTTAGTCCAACCTGGAATAACAACATCAGAACAGTCACCGCCAGCAGTAACGTTCTTCTTCTTGAACAAACTACTCATTATCGCAAGCAAAACCTTGTTGAATCTATATATTTTATTCTCCACACTGCAATCACTCCCACAGGCACTCAAACACTTACAACAACGAGAAAGGAGAAGGAAAAAAAACTTCACTATTCAAAAACTTCACTTACACGACAACCAAATTCTATCTACGTTTCAACAGATTCTTAGATGCACGGAACCACTCATCACGTACATCCTGTCGTGACACCAAAAATGTACTGCTCTTCCAAAATGTACTGCTCTTCCCTGAAAAGTGCACGAAACAACCATAAATCATCAATGCAATTATAGTACAAATACTTTGAACCATGAACAGACAGACACAATAACTCACAGCCACGCACTCTTAGAAGATAATTAGCTCTTTATGGCTATTTATTGAAAGCTTCCAAGTACATAGAAATAACTCATAAAAATAATAAGGACATAAATCACAGAAGAAGTAAAGAAGTCAAAAATAAATACATCACCATGAGCGTAACAGAATTCCTCATCTTGTCCAGAAGCGGCTGGAAGACCCCGGGAACAGCCAGGCCGAGAGCACCACAGCTCACAGGAAGGCCAGACGTAAGCGTCCTTTTACGGCTGAAGTCTCACCTGACGCCCTCCGGGTTTCCGCCTATATACATACTCCACAAAGGGGAGTTAATTCTCGAACATTCTGGAAATTGCACTTGCGCAGTTGAGGAACAGCTGTCGGTTGCCAGCTGGGTCAATCGAGAGCTCCCCCAAGGAACGCAGTGCCTCCCTTCTCTAAAAACACGCTCCACGGAGAACAGTAGCAAGCCATAACAATGTTAGCTTTCCCAGCAGAAATGGCCCCGACCGCATACTTGCTTGAAACACTTGTGTATAGGCGCGTTACAAATGCCTTATCATATCATATCATATTATCATATACCAGGTTTGGAAAAGCATGTTTGTCTCAGCACTGTGAATCTAACACTCAGCAAAATGTGTGCAGCCTTTCACTGCGGTATGAAGTAAATATCCAACATGGCTCTGAGCACTCCCAGAATTCATTGCACAACCGCGCCATTTTGGATCAAGCATAAATCAAGCATAACATATACCAATTGAATTTATGTATATTATTTGAATATATGTCAAATTATTGAACTTGTCAATAGTACTATGCCCTATTTTGTTTTGAGAAAGGCTCAAGTGCAGCCGAAACATGTGTAAACTGAAGGGCGCCACAACATTTTCTCATTGTTGATTAAAACTCAATACAGATTCTTTTGAGAAACAAATCTCTATCAAAGAGTGTGGTGCAGTTATTCTATGGAGAAACCTTTTGTCTTGTATCATGCAAGGGCTGAAAAGGGCTAGTAGGTCTTGGAATGACTCCCCTCACTATGCGCACTGTATGCCCAGCCGTGAATTGCTGGGAAACAATACAATTTACCATAAAAAATGCAACATGCTCGATTAGGTTCAGTACGAACCAATCCTCAGCAATGGCTACAGCAAGATTCTCCCTATTTGTATGCGCTGGGTAGTGTAATTGTTCTAGCACTACTCTTAAAAAGGCTATAGGCATCACTGGTTTACCAGTGCTATCTTGTCGCCAAAATGCTTCAGAGGGGTTTAGAGAAAACCTGCTTCGCTTCCACAAATTATTTTCCTCTTGTGGTGCCTCTCATTGGAGCTCCAATATCTGTGTTTTAGGCATATGATTATATCCCTCACCCACAATTATCATCACATTCATTCTTTCATTCACATCAATGGTTTCAATATTCATGATCCCTGTATCTGTATTGGTTATGCGCTTGGCTTCAGCGTCTGCTGCTCTATTTCCATGCGAGATAAAATCTGTCCCTTTCATGTGAGCTGCACATTTGACCACTGCTGTGCCCACTGGGCATTGTAGTGCCTTTATGATCCTGTCCAATAATGCTGCGTGCTGCACTGGCGTGCCATCCGCTCAGAGGTAGCCCCTCCTCGTCCAGCGCATTAATCCTGCGTGCACCATTGATGTCACATAGGCAAGTCGATGTACACTGTTACTTCCTGGTCTGCGTGATTCTCAATCGCGAGTATCAATGCCAATAATTCTGCAGATTGCGCTGAATAATGAGATGGCAATTGAGTACTCACGAGCACTTGAAATTCTCCATTTGCCAAATGTTTCACTACCGCTGCACCTGTATATCTCTGCCCATCATTTTGATTGATCCTTAAGGACCCGTCAATGAAGACAATCTCTCCCCCTGCGAGAGCATTCTCCTTTACTCTAGGGAGCTCATCACTGAACTCTTCATAGTTCACGCAATCGTGTATAGGTTTTCCTTCAGTGATTGGCTCAGCTATAAACATGGCTGGGTTCACTATTTTACATCAAACTATTTAATCGCTGGATTTGATATGACTACTTCATAGGCAGAAGCCCTTTTAGAAGTCAATGTGCCTTTCGGTTTTTCCAAAATAGCAAAGAGTGTGTGTTCAACAAATAACGTCATAGAACATCCCATCACAATGCTTGTAGCCTTTTGTATGGTGAACGCGGCTCTAGCCAAACTTTGTTCACACAAAAAGTGACCTCTCATTACTGGTTCCAAAATTCCACTGTAATATGCAAGGGGCTTGTACCCCAACGTGTTTCTCTGTGTGAGTACTGCTTTCATAAAAGTACCATCTGTATGCAGGATCCCTAGAACTGGGGCTGTGCATATTACCTTTTTCAATTCATCAAACCCTTCTTTCATTGCCTCAGTCCATATGATTTTTTCTTGCGTTGCCTGTTCTTTCTTCAAGGCCTGTAAGAGAGACCGCGTATACGAGCTGTAGTGAAAGACCCATGCCCTGAAATAATTGCACCATCCTAGAAAACTCTACATCTGTTTTATCGTGTGTGGCTTAGCTGTTATTAAAAAGGCCTCAGCTCTTTCAGGAGTAACTTTCTTTCCCTCATGTGAAATCAATTGACCTATATACAACACTTCCTGTTGACAAAATTGTAACTTTTCCTTGTCGACCTCATATCCTTTGTCAGCAAGTATAATCATCAGCTGAACAGAATCGCATCGGCATTCTTCCTCTGTGGTGCTGCAAACTAAAATGTCATCCACGTATTGCAGCAGTACACTTTCAAAAGCAATATTGCTCAAGTCCATTTGGAGGACTCTGTTGAAAATTTATGGGGACTCACAATACCTTGTGGGGCAGCCTTGTGCTTTTTAATCGTACTTGTCTAAAGTTAAACAATGCAACGGGATTAAGAAAAACGCATTTTTCAAATCAATCACCGTGAAATATCATGCATCAACAGGTATATTACATAGAATTGTAGACGGGTTCTGGACTAGAGGGAACTCGGCCTCTACAACCTGGTTTATTGGGCAAAGGTCTTGTACTATTCTCCAAGACCCCCTTCCCTTTTTTCACTGGGTAAATTGATGTATTACATGGTGACTCTGACTTCACTAAGATACCTTGGTTCATCATGGCGGAAATTGTCTTAAAAATGCCTTCATCTGCCTCTGAAGACATGAGATATTGCAGTGCTCGAGGTAAAATTGCTCCTGGTTTCAATTTAATCTGCACTTCCCCAACTCCTTTCAGTAAGCCTACATCATAGGGTCCAGTGGTCCATAATGAAACTGGGACTTTCGCCATATCTTCATCAAAATATTCAGGACGTTTCTTTGCTAGCATCATTCTCTGCAGAACTTCTCTCTTGATCGCCTTTACCCAGCTGACCTGTTGACCTGCGTTATTACCAACATCATCCTACGTGGCAAACTACAAAAACCTATTGGGAATTGGGATTGGTTCTAAGTGAATAACTAAGCATAGGTTGTATATTTGTATGGAGTAACTGAGAGAGGTAATAGGATAGTTAACATCAGGTGGGGCAACTAAGTCCTACCTTCAAAATGGCCATTATGAACATCACTAAATGTACGACGTCCAATTGGCTACACAAACTATAGGACCCCCAACTACGTGGTCCCCTACAATTTGTTGGCTACTAACCCCCGTCAGTATTTTTCCACCTACCTGAGCAGCACTCAGACAGAACAACCAGGTGTGGGTGAGCTTGTCTTAGCACCAGCTTCCCACCAATTAAAAATGTCATCTATCATCACCTCAATGGTCCAGTGTCAATTAGTACTTTGATGTTTTCCTTGAGTCTGTACTGTTCTCTTAGAAATTTTAAGTAGTATGAGCACTATCCGGCTTCCGTGCATAAGTGTGATCTTCTTGTTCATCCAACTTTCTTCCATCCCGTGACTGGACACCATGAAATTAAGCCTTTTCGTGTATTTGATTTTATTTTTGAGAGTCTTCTGACATCTTTTGTTTTTGCTTGACCTCTCTGAACAGGAGCTTCTGTTCTTTCACGTTAAATGTATCTAATGTCAGCCAACTCCAGTTTGATAAGACCTTGGCTTTCTTGGCTCAGTGAACTCCTTAGCGGAAATCTTATTCTGTTTAATTGAATTGCTTTTCTTTACTGCGACACTAAAATGAGGCCTTCTTCGTTGTTCAGTACTGCTTTATACGTAGTGGAAACCTCCATCCTTTACTTGTCCATATGTATCTATGAGGTACATATGTATATGTTGGTGCTTGCCGCGATTCTAATCTATTAAAAGCATGTGGCTAGCTTCATGATTGCTTTGCTGCTTGCGTTTCATTGCATCTGTACATGTTTAAACTAACTATCTTGATCAGGTCTCTGGCATAAGTTTCTTCATCTTGAGCCCAAGATGCCACTTATCCTTGGTACTTCTTTTTCCTTTATAATCGTATGCCTCTCTGGTCTGGTTATCTTTCTATATGGGTGTCGATTCAACATTGTATGACGTCACCATTCATCCTGGTCATTCAGTTTCTTTGCTTCTTGAGGAATCTCGTTCAAATAGCCATAATATTGTATTGGATGCAAGTATGGTTTCCTCAATGGGTACTTTATCTCCCATATTCTCTTAGGTATACGTATTCTTATGGGTACTGCACAGATCCCACACTCTTCTCTTTGTTGGTTCACCTGTTCAGTATACATCACATATTTTGGTTCATACGTCTCAGGTAATGTAGGCGGCGCAGGCAGAGTGGGGGTACTTGGCTCCACCTCTACAAAGAGATAGACTATTCCGTGAGAATTATCATCTACTGTCTCTTCTCGATATAACTGGTTAAGTCTTTTCAACATATGTACTTGAACATTTACAGTCCTGGGTCACTGATAATAACATTCTTCACCCCTTGCAAACGGGTTTCTGCTCCCAGGTCAAGTACGGTACACAACATTGAGCTTTTAGATACCATATTTGGCCAGGTTAAAGTGTTCCAAGCCCCTTCTGTATGTATCACGTTTGTCAACTTTAGGTTGGCATTCAACCAGGTTAATCTTAGCATCTTGTAGAGCAAACTCAGAGGGTGGAGTTGCCCTAGTTGGTTACTCGAGATTCTTGTGGTGCTGCATTCAGAGGCTACCGTTCAGATACGCTTGGACAATATGAACTTGTCGAAGCCTATGAGAATCAAAAAGAGAGTAAAGCAGGGATGCATGCTTGCAACCCTGCTTTTTAACATCTAAATCTCTGATTTATTAGCTAGGCTGATGAAAAGTGCAAAATGTCTCCATAAAATTGGGAAAACTGCTGTCGGTGCTATGCTTTACGCACACGGCCTAGCTGTCGTCGACCAATTGCTGACAGGCATGAAATCATTCATGAGCGAGTTGTGGTGTTATGCCAGAGAGCACGGAATGTCTATAAATTTAAAAAAGACAAAAACTATGCCGGTCACTGCAAAGAAAGTTAACAGATCTCGATTGAACACCTGCCTGGGTATTATTGACTATACTGCTTCCTATAAATACTAGGGATTGGAAATGTCGAATAGTGGCAGACATAGCAACGTTGTGGAAATTAAAACTAGAAGGGCTAAGCAAATCACACATTTAATTTGTGAATGTGCAACTAATTATGCAGGGTTCTCGATGGTGGGCGTGTTTTCTCTGTATAAACAATGGTTCTGTCTGGCGATTTTGTATGGACTAGAGGCCTTAGCTCTAAAGAACTTAAAATGGCTGAACATGTTTGAAGTGTATTTTTGAGCAATTTACTGGGACTGCCATGCTCAGCCTTAATTAAGTATGTACGCCTGGAGCTGGGCCTGGTTTCCTTACAAGCTCAATTGCTACAACGTAGAGTTGTTCTATTCTTGAAGGCACGGTTGTCCCATTCATGCCCATTATTGGTAAAACTGGGCGAGTGCTATGGCCTGGAACATACCGCAGGGTCTGAGGCCCTTTGGTGTTTAAGGAGACGTGCTCCATGATAAATTGGGAACCGAATTTCGAACGTTATGATGATTTTTGTGTACTTAACCTGCTCACTGAATGCCCTTGTCTAGGGCCACTCTGCATGACTACCCTGGGCAGCCTTGTGTACGATTATGATGCCATCAAACCGAGTGAATGTAGGACTTATTGCTCCAATACGCAGTCAGTGCCACTTTATAGGGTATGGCACACTACTTGACCGACTCTTAGGAAATTGATTGAAATTGACGTGAATTGAACATTAATTGAACTATATTTAAAACTACGATGCAATGTTTATTAATGGTTTGCACGGTTGTGTGTGTTTTAAGGTTGCTGATGTATAGTCATATTTTATCTATGTGAAATCTGTTGTGATTGATTTTACATGTGAATATGTAAATACAATTGTAAAACTTCTTAATGAAATAAATACAATACATAGATAAATTATATTTACTTCAGGGCCAGGATCATATTTACAGATATCCACCTTCTTTAAAATGAGCATTTTTTGGCCAAAGTTTTGGATCGTTTTTGCTTCGGACATTCCTTCTTTCTTTTCACTCCATGTTATGCATTCCCGCATGAAATTACACTCCATGCAACATTTTAACAGTGGGTTGCAATGGCGCAGACAAGCGGCATGTGGGGCAGAGTGACTTCATAGCATGTGGCCTTGCAATCTTTTTCATTTCTATGCTGGATTAGAGGAAAGTGTGTCGTGCACGTGACACAGAATTATTCTCGTTCAAAAGGTCGGATTTTTAAAATAAGGAATGTAATTAATATTGCAAAGGAGCCCATATTTTATTTGAAGTCCTCATGTGTGCACTGAGCGGTGCCATGCATTGTAAATCCTGTCTAACCAGCAAAGCATTCTGGGGGACGATTGGCACCTAGCGCCTAAAGGCTCTGCCTTTGTTTTAGGGATCGGGTAATTCTCGACCTCCCTCAGATGTGTCAGGCTCTATGAGACTGGTGGGAACCTGCACTACTGCTGTTGTGTTTTCATTTTCTGAACTGCGCACATTTGCACAGCATGACCATTTACAAAAAGCCGCTACAATATCCCAAGGTTTTGCGCTTCCTCTGAAGTAGCCCCTCCCGCTGGTAAAAGAGTCTCCCGTCAGCCCAACCCTCTGTTATGAATGCGTCCTTTTAAAGAGGACCAAGGAATAAGTTCACATTATTTCAAAGCGGTTGGCATATGTGTTAACCAGAAAAAAACATAGTTTCTTTAACAAATTGGAAGTACAACAGAGCTTGGCGCAGATGTCATCTCTGTCCTACTCGACTCATATCTTGGCTTCTGTTCTCTGCCACTCTGCCTTTACTACTGCTGCTGCCCAAGCTAAGTAAATACCCTGCTCTACGAGGTGAGAAATGTGACCAGCTCTTGGTGTCAGAGGCCCGGGCTAGGTGTCACGAAAGAGTGAGGCCCTCCATCTCAGAGTGAGAGGGCTTTTATCTATCCCAAGCCCTAGTCTGGCGCCAACTACCTTGGCCCAGGAGGAAGATGGACAGGGAGGTAATGCCTTCTAAAGCTTTCAAGGATGTGGGACCACGCCTCATGCAGGCTGGGAGGGTGTGCCACATAATCGCGAACTAAGATGGTAGGTCCTCAAGAGGAGCGCCACCTCCCTTGGCCCAGGTTATTACAAATAGCAATACAGTATAGCATTGTATGTTTTCAAAAAAAGTAGTGCAAACAACGTGGACTTGTCACTTCTACAATTTTGCAGTGCCCCCAGGGTCTGGTAGGAACAAGATGCATGACATATAGTAGTGTAGTGTAGCTAGCTCAGATTCAAATTCATTTAAACCTTTCCTTTATCTGTTTTCTTTCTTCTACTGTGTAGTTCAGAACGATAAGGTAAATAGAGGAGAGACTCCAGCATGTCAAATATGGAGAAGAGAGACGAAGAGTGTTCGCAAACAGAGGGAGGGGAAGGAGAGAGTAAGGAACCATCGTTTACGTCAAAGTGTCTACATCTAGCTCTACTGCCGGTCTAGATAGGTAACAGTTCCATGAAAACATCACATTCTCTCATAACTCTCAAGCTGATTCTCTCATGAGACCGATCTCTCCTTTAAAGATGCCAATTTCTGCATTTGGAAGGTCTCCACACTCTACTAGTGCCCTGGTGCCAGAATATAACCCATTTGGTGCTTTGCATTGCCCTGTGGACTGATCTCAGGTTTTCATCTCCTAGATCTGAGAAAGAAGTGCATCACGCCCAGTGTAGCAAGACTGGCCTATACTTCAATATTGGAAATTAGCACCAAACACACGCGTGCTGACACCACCTGTAAGAAATCGTGCACCTTTCTGCAGCTTCACACCATATGAAGTAGATTTACATCGGGTGTGGCACAGAACCAGTATGTACTTAAGCACTTTAAAGATCCCGTCTGGTGACAAGCAGAGTCGAAATAGAGTGTCCTGCAGTAGCGGTCTGATTCTTGAATCTCTGGAGCTTTTCCTAATGGTTTTCAGAATCCAATCCCAGTCCCCCATGGTTATTTCTTCACCCAGTTCTGCTTCCCACTTTGCCTTGAGTATGGAGAGGTCTTGCTCCCCCAGGTGCATGACAGGTTCGTATAGCCATGACAATGGGCAGATGTAAACGCCTTAGTTCAAGACCCACCTGCCGTAGGTTCTTCTTGAAAGTTCCCAAATGTCGATCTCAGCACAACATCTTGTTCCTTTCAAGAACTATGACCTCTCGACAGGAGTTAGGTCATATGCCGGCCTCACCATCTCTCAGTAAAGCATTTCTGCCCCTTCTAGCAACTCTCGGATCCATGAGATTTCCTTGCAGCAATGTCCTCTAAGCCCTTTTGCTTGAATTCTTTTTATCACATTTTACTGCAAAAATGCAGGGGGAGACTCCCAACCTCCACATATCCCCCACCTTTTTAAATACCTAAACCCAACCCCCATCTATATTTTGTGGTAAAATGTGGTAAAACACCTATGAGTAAATGGGCTCTGAGCAAACCGGCCTGCGAGGAAATGGGGTATTTCCCAATTCTCCCATTCTTCTGGGCTGTTTTCCCCTCACATGAATTCATTTTGCTCTGTTCAGCTTCGTTTTACATACGGGTCTCCTAGAATCAGACATTCATTTTGTCAGAAAGGGGCCTCACCAATTTGTTTGCCCATCAACCTCCCCTCCGGCTGCTCAAAACTGACAAGAATCAGGCTCTTCAATATTTGTTATTCCCTCCTACACCCAAGTGTGGTGCTTTCTTTCACCTTCTCAGATAAGTCTGTCTCCAATGTGAACCACGCTGGAGTTTCAGATTCCTGTTCTCTCGCGCGCCGTTTGGCCTGATGCAACGTTGCAACTCTGTGATACTGTCTCAGATGGGGAAGGTTGAAACACCCTTCTCAGCTGGGAGATGTACGTTCTTTAGATTCAGAATAGGTTGTTTCTCCTCCCCCAAAGCTGTCCCTGCTGTAATTCAGTGATTGTCCACCAGAAGCGCTCAGCAATCCTCATTGGGAGTGCTTGCAGCACATATGATGGGGACCCTGACGCGTGAGGCACGAGCATTATAATTTTCAGGAGGGATTGAGCCCTAGGACTCCGGTCTTGTGATCAACTAAGAGAGACTTTTCCCAGAGGGGGAACTAAAATCAAATAAGAAAGGCCCAGATTTGAAAAAGGCGCTAGATACACGCCGAAGCACGTGTCATCCAACAAGAGCTAAATGACAAGTCAATAAATTAAGAAAAATTCTTTTTCAAGAAAACTGGCTTTTGTGACTTCTTGCTACGTGTTAAAATTGGCGCAAAGAGGTGCAGGCACAAACTGACTTTTTCTCACAATTTTCAAACGGAGTTGAGGAACTCAGTGTCTCCGTGATGACCTACACCCATGCGACAACCTAACAATAAATGATGAAAAAATAAGAAAAATATTACACAAACAAGACATAATCAGCTCAAAGAGCAATCAGAAACAGGTCGTGAAAGTACAGCTTAAGATATCTCTACACACAAAAAAGTTCCTCTACCTCATAATCTATGTAATATAGGCCACATGTGCATGGGATGGCATACACTACAAATTTGGTAAGACAAGAGATATTGTGTTTGTATTTCCAGGTGTGGCCATTGCTGCTAACAAAATGAGTTTTAGATACGTGCTTGCACATTTTGCAGCTACCGCATTTCCAAAACGCAACATGTGAGTTCTTGTTCAGCAAGTGTGGCATTTCAACTTTCTCCGTTGGTCTCATGCTGGAAGATATTATATTTTTTAGGGTAGGTTACCTTTCGAAAGGTGATACTATGAGTGGCATCTAGCACTGGTTTAAGGTGTGCATCTGTGAGAAGTATTCCCCAGTGTTTTCTCATGATGGATTTAATTTCTTTGGATTGTTTATTAAACCCAGTGATGAACCGAATTTTGCTAGGTTTAGGCTCTTTTTGATCATGAAAAGGTTTTGTCTAGTAGTTATTTCAGCTTTGTTGAAACAGCCTGAAATAGTATTTCTGCTATAGCCTCTCTTAATGAATCTCTGACCTATGTGCTTAGCTTCAGATATATAGTCTGTGTTATTGCTACAGGCACGTTTGGCTCTCAGAAATTCACCATAGGGGATAGATTTGATCAATGTTTTCGGGTGGTGACTCTTGGCATGGAGGGTCGAAATGGAGCCTGTGGTTTCCTATACAGTTTGGATGTGAGATTGTTGTTAAGTATCTGAAATTCTACATCCAGGAAAACTAGTTCCCTTTTATTACATACTATGGTTAGTTTCAAATCTAATATGTTGTCATTAAGGATGTTAACATATTGTCCTAGTTCTGCTTCTGAACCGTCCCAAATAAGAAATAGATTGTCAATAAAACAATACCAGACAATGATGTGTTTGGTCAAGTGCTTCAATTCTTCCGTCCAAGCCTTCTGAGTCTCCCACCACCCCATATATAGATTGGCGTAAGTTGGGGCCATACAGGACCCCATCGCCGTCCCCTGTGTTTGCTTGTAAATCTGGGTGTCATGCAGAAAAAAGTTATGTTCAAGACAGAACTGTAGCATGAGCAAGAACATGTCATTATGCTGATGGTAGCTGATGGATCTGCTATCTAAAAAGAATTGACATGCTTCTATTCCAGCTGCATGATGAATAGAGTGTACAGGGAAACTACATCTAGGGAAGCTAGCATATATTCAGGCTCCCAATTAACATTGTTGAGCTTAGTTAATAGGTCAGAGGTATCAAGTATATATGAGCTCAGGCTGGTCACAAATGGCTGAAAAAAATGGTCCAAGTATTTAGAGGTGTTTTCCAATAAACTCCCCTTGGAGAACCTATGGGTCGACCAGGCGGGTCAATAATACTTTTATGGACCTTGCGATTAAAGTAAATGAGAGGGGTAGTGGGGTGAGGATTTTTCAAATAAAAATATTCATCTTTATCAATAAGTTGCAAGTCACACCAATTTTTCAGCATAGTATAGTAGAGGCAATTGGTTTCCATTAATATTCCTTTCTCGGCCAGTATGTAGTTGTCCATGTTATTCAATTGTCTCATAGCCTCTGCTTCATATTTGTCACTATCCATGAACAATATGCCTCCTCCGTTGTCAGATGGATGTATGACAATGGAGTGGTCTAGTTTCAAAGTTTCTAATGCTTGTTGCTGAGGGTAGTTGAAGTTCTTGAGCGAGGATGGTATTTTGCTAGAAAGTTTTTTAAACTCTTTCATAACCAAGTCTTCAAAGACATCAATAGGTCCACATATAATATTGGGACACAAAATAGACTTGGGCTTGAAAGTAGTAGGACAGTTGATATCAGTTACTATCCCAAACTGTTTTTGCAAAGAAATGTTGTCAATCCTGACTGCTTCATCCATACCTAATAGATCAGTCTCTTCCATACAAGCTAAACATATCCGGCTGGTGAGGTCCTTGGTTGTTAAGGGAGAGATGTCAGGTCCTCTGGTTTGTTCTCTACCTCGTCCTTCCTCATATTTGGTGGCATGAAATTTGGTGAGTTTTAATTTCCTGATGAATTTGAAAAGGCCAATTCTAGCTGCCGTGTAGTCATATTTGTAGGTGGGGTTAAATGAGAGACCTAGGGAGATTACCGAAGATTCATCCTCCGTTAGGGTTCTTTTGGAAATATTAAAGATTTTCAGCTGGAGGTTTTCTTCCCTCTCGGTTTCCCCCTCTGGTTGGTCCCAGATCTCGTTGTCATGTTGGATTGATTGTTTGCGTTTGTTGCCCCTCCTCGTTTTGTTTGATCGGTTCTTGCCCCTGCGCATCGTCCTGGTCCTCCGCGTTGGCCTTGCCCTCTTCTGTCCATCTTGCTGTCTAGGTGCAGCAGTTTGAATTCTTCTAAAAAGTTCAACTTTTTTGAACCCACGCCTCCTGTGTCCAATGAGTCTACTTCAGAGCTCCTCAGATCTTCAGCAGCCGAAGCTGGTTTTCCTGTTTCATTGGTGGCAATTTGCTCCAGTCTCTTTTTGATGGGGGCATCAAATCTTCTGGCAAATGTATATATTCGTCCTTGCTCGTAGTCTTGCCTGTCCCGCTTGAATTTGTGCTGTTTCCTCATTCTTATTTCCCCTTCGCGTCTTTCAAGGTTTTCCTCCATACCATTCATTCGTCTTTTACACTCGTCCCCATCTTCAGACGTGAAGAGCTGCTCTTCCATCTCTTCGATGTCTTTAAGGAGTTTCATTCTGTCAAGTTTAGCATACTTCGCCAGGCTCTCTATCATCTTGAAGGAGCACGTGTTGGTATGGCTGGTCCATTCCTCAATGAGTTTGGGGTCCATGTCTTAAAATGTGGGAATGGTGAGGATTCGCAAGATTCTCGGGATTCTCTCAACCTCTAGATACGTCTGCTAGGAAATCTCCAAGCGTCCCACCACTTGGAGATTTCCTTTTTCTTAATTCTCTCAAGTTTGTCTAGTTTCTGCTGAACTGTGAGACTGGCTGGCAAACTGCTATCCACTGTTGCTTCATTGGCTGCTGTGTCTTGCTTGAATAAAATAGATGCTGCTGCTCGCCTCTTAGCTTCCACCAGGTCTGCCATTGTGACTGATTCCAATACAGAGTTGGAAAAATTTGATTCAGTCAGATGTATATGTATGGGTACTGTATCAAAGGTATGGAAGTAGCATATTCTGAGCTAAAAGACACACATGTCTGATATATGTTGTCTAACAATCCCACTCTCATACCACTAAACAATGGTCAGAGGGGTGCTCAGTCAGTCTCCCCCTATCAGCAAAAGATCTCCCAAGAAGGAATATCTAATGAATCTGCCACCAAGCCCGATACACGCTGATAATAAAAGGTGGGGGCTACACCATGAATATTAGTCCATAGGTTAATCCTAAAGAAATCACCAAGGACTTAGTGTCTTAAATCATGGGAGACGGCAACTCACAACTTAATAGAAAAAACTATTATAACCAAAAGGGAGTGCTCAGCCTAACTAGGTAGCCGGTGCTTAAGGGTTAGAATGGGCAATATTCATGAAAAATAGAAAAAAACACATACATCCTAGGGTTATAATACTTCAAAAAAAACACTGGATGTGTGTGAGGACACCCAAGCACTCACGACTCTGCTTACTTCCAGAAAAATATACTTTTATTCACTTAAAAATATACAGTACATAGAAATATAAATAGATATTTCATCACAGGCATGAACAACATGCCTGTACAAATGGCAACCCAGTGCTCTAAGAGCACGCACACTCAACCATCCGGGTGGAGAGAGCCACGCATTCCGCCTGTTCTCGCAGGCTTCATCAGGCTAAAAATCCATTACGCCAAATGCATCAGAGAGTTTAAAAATAGGCAACTAGAGCGGCCCGCTGCCTCACAGACATCAGGTGTTGTGGAGGTCATGTAAACGGAGCTCTTTACGCTTCTAAACCAGCTAGAATCTCTAAGAGGAAAAAGCCGCCATATTGGAACCGCTAGAAGTAAGCCGAAATAGCCCTTATAACTGCTAGTGCAGTTATATAAATGCAGCATAAACACGTCTGTCTCACGTGAGACAGCAAACCACTTTATGTTGCCTCTTTACTATACATAAACATGTTCAAATTTATGCATTTTACAAAAACGACACCAGTGTGTCTGTTAGTTTAATCATGACTTATGGTTGTTAAAATAACAGCAGGTTGTCGTGGGCCCAAGCGGGGCATGTGTGGTGTCAAAGGTAAGCATCGGGGGAAGCAGCAGCAATCTTACACTGATATTCTACCCATAATCTAAAGCAGCCCAAGGGGCTCACGTATATGGTATAAGAGTGATTAAATAAATATGCAAGTGCATCAAAGGACATAATGATCACTGCAGCTCCAGAGGGTGCCCTTCAGACTTGAAGTACAGTGGGTAAAACTAGTGGAAAGTGCTAGTGCATCAAAACAGGAGATCACAAAATGCTATCCCTCTTGGAATAACCAACAAAACCCAACCATAGATTCATAATTACATAACAGCATAAAGGCCTGCATCAAACCCTTCCACAAACCTGCAGATCTAGAAGGCTCCATATGGACAACAGTATGATAGACACCAAAGTTAAGTTTGTAAAAACACATCCATTTCTGAGTCTATGTTGAGTCCTTTCAGTCTTAATGTGTCTAATTTGCATATGAGGGTAGCCTCTAGTTGCCTAAATTGGAGTTCACGATTCCCCAATCTTTTATGGGGGGGTATATGCGCCAAGCCTTGAAATGACATGTTATTCACGTCTCCATCATGCTTATCCTTAAAATGACCAGTGAGAGGTTATGTCATATCACCATTTTTGATCACCCTATAGTGCTGCAAAATACGCAGTTTGAGCGGTTCAATGGTAGAGCCTATGTAATATAGGCCACATGTGCATGAGATGGCATATACTACAAATTTGGTAAGACAAGAGATCTTGTGTTTGTATTTCCAGGTGTGGCAATTGCTGCTAACAAAAGGAGTTTTAGATACGTGCTTGCACATTTTGCAGCTACCGCATTTCCAAAAGCCAACATGTGAGTTCTTGTTCAGCAAGTGTGGCATTTCAACTTTCTCCGTAGGCCTCATGCTGGGAGATAGCATATTTTTTAAGGTAGGTGCCTTTCGAAAGGTGATACTAGGAGTGGCATCTAGCACTGGTTTAAGGTGTGCATCTGTGAGAAGTATTCCCCAGTGTTTTCTCATGATGGATTTCATTTCTTTGGCTTGGTTATTAAACCCAGTAATGAACCGAATTTTGCTAGTTTTAGGCTCTTTTTTTATCATGAAAAGGTTTTGTCTAGTAGTTTTTTCAGCTTTGTTGAAACAGCTCGAAATAGTATTTTTGCTATAGCCTCTCTTAATGAATCTCTGACCTATGTGCTTCGCTTCAGATATATAGTCTGTGTTATTGCTACATGCACATTTGGCTCTCAAAGATTCACCAGGGGGATGGATTTGATCAATTTTATTGATCAAAGTTTTTTTCTATTTTTCATGAATCTTGGCCATTCTAACCCTTAAGCACCGGCTACCTAGTTAGGCTGAGCACTCGGCTTTGGGCTATAATAGTATTTTCTTTTTAATATATATATATATATATATATATATATATATATATATATATATATATATATATATATATATATATATATATATATATATTACATGGCCACGGTAGTGGCCATGTAGTTATGGTTAAGTTGCTGTTTCCATAGGAAGAGCACTTATTGGGCCAATTATAACTTCGCTCTCCCTGGACGGATCCTCACCAAACTTTGCAAAAAAAGTATATGGGTCACTCTGAATGGGAAAAAACTTTGCGCACAGCCACAGGCCAAACCGCTGGACGGATTTACACCAAATTTGCGGCAGGAGCGGGGGCTTGGTCCCGAAAGCGTGCTTTTGCAAATTTGGTACAAATCCGTCCAGTAGTTTTTTATAAAATGACCAAAACGTAAGGCAAAAGAATTAGTGATATCTGTGTTCGCTTCGCGGACGGACTTCCCTGTTCGCTCCGCGGACAGCACCCCGATTGGCCCATGGGGTTGCGTCATGTCCGCGGACATGCGACGTGTTCACTGATTGGACGGCGAGGGGCGTGGAACGCGTCAGATTTTCTGTGGCGCCCGCCATCTTGTATTCGCTGTCGATCACATACAGTGCGGTGAAACGTGAATAAAAAATTGTATTTAGTGCCGTGTGTTGGTGTGTAAGAGTGTTTGGGGAGGGTGGGGAGTATGAGATAGGTTCAATGTTTTGTTTTTTTATGTGCTAGACATTTTGTTGCGTTCGATTTGTCCGCGGAGAACACGGCTGTTCTGACATTTTGTAAATAAACTAAATGGTGGGGTGTTTAGAGGACGGAGTATGTGTCATTTTTGTTCGCAAGGAAGGTAAAAATGAGCTATGAACACTCGCGGTGTACTTAATTGTTCGTAAATACACAAACTGGGGGTGTCCTCAGGACGCTGTCCGTATTGTAATCTGTCTAGTTGAATGTGTTCTAAGAACACTCGCGGTGTCCTGAAATGGTTGCAATTACACAAAATGGGGGTGTTCTGAGAAAGTTGTTTGTATTGTTCGTTGTCAGGGTGAAAGTGTTTTAAGACCACTCCTTTTGTCCGCTAATAGTACAATTTCCTATGGGCGGCAACCGACTTTTTGTCCACTAAAGAAACGATAAATCCGGCTGGTGTGCGCCGACATTATGTGATAATCCTATGACTGGCGCTACTGACCTGGCTGACTTGCTTTTGCGACACTAAATCATATCTCCCGCCCCTAAGCCTGATATTATCAAAGCATTCATATTCCCTGCCTCTCTCTGTGACGTTACAGGGTGTGTCATGAAACGCGCCCAGTCCTCTGCAGTCCTAAGTGACTTTACACAGAACCCGGAAGACAACACATATTATGTCACAACACAGCGCGCCACAATTTGGAATATGAAACAGTGATTTAAAAGCAAACAGCAAGATTGTAAATTTTGTAAAGTACATTTATTTGACATCAAATGTTTAGAGAATATTCAGCAATTTGCATTTGTCTTTGTTGTCGATCCGCAAAAGTTCATGTTGAGGCACGCAATGTTCCTTTGCGGTACAGAAGGTGTTAGATCAGCTTACAACTCAGTGCGCCACAATTCGGAATATGAAACTGTGGTTTAAAAGTAAACAGCAGGATTGTACATTTGGTAAAGTACATTTATTTCACATTAAATGTTTAGTGAATATTCAGCGATTTGCTATTGTCTCTGCTGTCGATCAGCAAAAGTTTATTTTGAGCCACGCGTTGTTCCTTTGCGGTAGATAGGCTGTTGGTTTATGATAAAAGCAGTAAATGGTCGCTCTGATAATCGGAAGGTTGCTCCAACAACGAGCCATTAGACCACCCTATTGGTTGGTATGTTGTTTGTAGCCGCTAGTACTGCGTAAGAGCATATTGGTAATTGGCGATTGGCCCATAAAATGGTGAGGGTCATGAAGTTGCATATTTGGACCTGTACCTGGCAATTGAAGACCCCATCCGCTGGAGTCTGTAAATCATGACATAGGCAAAATGGGGCCACATACCTGTTTTAAAAAACATAAATTAATCTCACCAGCCGATCTTCATTAAAAATCATCATTTTATTTATTAGGGCGTGAAACTAGTTGCTATCGAAGATAGTGCAACAGAGTATGTTAATAATAAAATAATAATATTTTCCCATTCATATAGCACTAAGAACCGTGAGGTATCTAAGCAGTGCTTATTATTAACCACGGTGTGTGGTGCTCATTTATCGACCACGGAAGGATGAAAGGCTGAGTTTGGCCTTGCCAGGATTCGAACTTGTGTTAGCAAGGTGTGCACGGATGTCAAAGCGAGCGTTGTACTCGCTGTGCCACTTGACAGGCTACAGTGAAGTGGCACAGCGAGTAGAGCGCTTGACCGCCTATAGACCGGTTAAATTATTTCTATTAACCCACCCTGTGTCGTCTGCCTTTTTCAGAGCCCTCTAAACGACAGGGGATCAATTCGGCGTTGATAGTGCGCGGTAGAAAACATTATGCCACTTTCAACGAACAAGTTCAACTTGAGCGGTCTTTAATGCTACGCTATTGTAATTATATTTGGTATAAAATAATCTAAAGGGTTACTTACAGTACAATTGCAATTTCCATTGTCTACGAGTAGTGCAGTCCCAAAATAGGACTCTGCGTGTGCGAACGATCTTTCGCATAGTGATATAATATATAAAAGTGGTTTTGTTTCAGAAATGTCATCCTTATCTTCTCTTACGTTTTAGCAACACTCCTTCAAGAGAAGTCTTTCATCACAATCTCTGTCTGTCAAGGTCAAAACACAAACAACCTTATAGTCCGCTTCGTGAGCCTCTCCGGGGCCAGAGAAAAAAATGGAAGCAGCTGATCTTCACTGTGAACGAGCATAAATTCTTACTTTACAACATTCTCTGTAAAGCCATCTGTGAGAAGTTGGTTTTTGCACGCCATGTTTGTATATTGTTTGCGTGATATTAAAAAAAGTTTGTTTAAGGGACGTTATGGTTCTAAGTACAGCCGAAAGACCCCTCAAAATCGCAAGTTATGGTAAGCTATGAAAAATAACTCGCGCCACCACCGTGCACTGCTAAGACTAACACCCAGGACATCAAAGATGACATCACAAATGTCATTGATGAAATCACTGATGACATCACATGTGTATGTACTTTTCATGGAATTTGTGTACTAGGGATTTTTATTATAATGTTGCGAAAAAAGTGTCAAGGATATTGCAATAAATATCATACCGTTATTAGTGCTTTGAACGATGCATTGATATAAATAGCATTGTATTATGGGATTCTATCTAGTATACTGAGCTACTAATGGAGAAACATAGCATTGTGTGCAGAGTACAAGATGAAAGTATAATATTTGTAATGTTAATATGTTGAATAATGAAATTATAATTGTCCTGAAATGTTCGAAAATTCACAAAATGGGGGTGTTCTGAGGACGTTATTCGTATTGTGTGATTGCTTAGCTGTATGCAATGCGGGAATGGCACAGAGAGTAAAGTGGACGCGTCCGCGGACACCGCGGCTACATCCGGGTTTTTCCAGGAAATCCAACATGGAAAGAAGACTGTACGGATCAGCCAATCAGATGTCGAGTTTGTGGATTTGTGTTGAAAGAGACTGTGTGTAGTGAAGATGGCAGAAGTGGAGAAAGTCAGGGTGTTGGTGCTCGGAGATATGTTTGTGCATGGTTTACAACAGTACGCTCAATGCAGCCATGTTGCAAAGAAATTTGATGTGAAAGGAGTGGAGGTGGTGTGGAGCACTGTGCCTGATTGCAATGTACAGGGAATTGTACAAGTTTGTGAGGATATGGCCACGATGAACAGTCCGCATGTGGTAGTTTTGCACTATGGTGCTTTCCATTTGGGCAACGTCAGTGCCCCTACTTTGTTGGCTGATTTGGAACGCTTGGTTCAAGCCGTAATGAAGATCCTTCCAAATGCAAAAGTAATTTTTTCTGGATTACTACCTAGGGCAATATGGGACAATAGTTCAGTTTTTTGTCCTCAGCAAAACATTGCTAGGTGTGTCATCAACCGAGGCATGTGTGCCTTCATGCTTAGAGCTGGTATGTTCTTCTGTAATAATGAGAATATTGATGCCAGTAATGCTGTTAATTTTAAAGAAGATGGCATTTCTTTATCTTTTACGGGAAATGCCTTTCTATTTTGGAATGTAAGGGTTGCTTTGGAGAAGGTTATGTGAAGATTTTAGGAGTAAAGTAAGAAAAAAAACCAAGACAAAAAATACAAAATAACAGGTGTATGTCAAGCATCTGTAAAAAAAAACGGCTCTTTTCAGAGCCAACTTCAAAGGGGAAATGGGGCAAACTATTTAAATTTACATTCACCACGCTCAGATTTTCCATATGTCCGCGGACATGGCGGTAGTCCGCGGACATGAAAATCACTACGAGGGGGTTAGTATGTTCTATGTTACATGTATATGAAGTCAGGGATATTATGGTTAAGTTGTGATACTAAAAACCTATGAAATTCAGTGAAAAAACTTTGTTAAAGGGACGTTATGGTTAAGTTGCGCTACTAAAAACCTATGAAATTCAGTAAAAAAACTTTGTTAAAGGGACGTTATGGTTAAGTTGCGCTACTAAAAACCTATGAAATTTAGTGAAAAAAAACTTTGTTAAAGGGACGTTATGGTTCAAAGTAAAACCGAAAAACCCCTGAAATTCGGCAGTTATGGTAACATAAGCAACCATAACTCACGCCACCGTGCACTGCTAACACTAACACCCAGGACATCAAAGATGACATCACAAATGTCATTGATGACATCACATGGCTGCCTCTCCCTTTTTATCCTTTACTGACATATCGAAGCCACACAGTTTTCTTCAGTAACAGCCAGGAAGTAAAAATTGAAAAGGTACTATATTTGTAGACTTAGGGTCAAGTCACATCATATGAAACATATACATAGCGGAAGACACAGGCTTGAAAGAGAGCAATCCTTTCTGTGCATGAAGATAATCATTAGGGTTATGAGCACTTTCTCATAGTTTTATTTTTATTACTCTACCTTCCCTGTATATGCTCATATGTGTATACATTATACTCACTCTCCTTTCCTTTGGGTGCAGTCACATCATGTGATACACATACATATGTTAAGTAGCAGCTTTGAAACAGAGCAATAGTTTCTCTGCATAAAGACAATCAGTTAGGTTATGAACTCTTTCTCCTACTATTTCTGCTATTTTGTTTACTTCACTGTCCCTGTATATAATCATATTTGTATGTGTTGTTGTCTCTTTGTGTTTTGTCTGTAATAATTATGTATTAAGTGGGTTTTATTATCTACTTATTACATGTTTCACAGTACGCAAAACTCTAATAAGAAAGCAGTTATCATTTCAGTATTCAACATGGCAAGATTATGAATATGGCACCTTCATCATGTATGCTGCACACACTGCCTATGTTTCTGCATGAGCAGCTTAGTATACTGGATAGAACTTCATAATAGAATGCTATTTATATCAATGCATTGCTTAATGCACTAATTAGCTCATGATATTTATCCCAATGATCCTTGACAGTTTTTAGTCAGCATTATAAGAATCCCTTGTACAGAGTTTTTATGAAAAGTAAATGCACATGTGATGTCATCAGTGATGTCATCAATGACATTTGTGATGTCATCTTTGATGTCCTGGGTGTTAGTGCTAGCAGTGCACGGTGGCGCGAGTTATGGTTGCTTATGTTACCATAACTGCTGAATTTCAGGGGTTTTTCGGTTTTACTTTGAACCATAACGTCTCTTTAACAAAAGTTTTTTTCTGAATATATATATATATATATTACCAGGTTGCTGATCTGTGCACTTTGCAAGCAATCTCTATGATACAGTAGTTCTTGAAAAGCGAAAAGTAAATATTTGTACCACCTAGAGTTCAGAAGGTATGCGTCCAAGTGCCTAAATTCCTGAACGGTTCAAATACTGTCTTGACTGCTTAATGAAAGTATGTAATGCTCTGCAAATACTGTAATCTCACTGGGCTACCTTCTTTAGAAAGAGTAAATTGCATACAGGACTTCTCCAACATTAGCGCTTACATGAAGTTATGTCCGTTGCATGCAATTTTCAACTTTGGAAAGCGGAATACAAAGGTTAAGTGTAAAATGAGGCATAATTGCATTAGACCTCGCTTTTGCACTCCATTTCGCAAAAAAATGCAAATGCCACCTGCATAAAACGGAGTGGTTTTGCAGGCGATGAGAAGGAAGAAACATATTTCCCCTCCCATCTCTCACTGTGGCAATAACCGCTCAGCCGGCGGGCCATTACCGCCTATGGTAATGCCCCCAGGGCCGGAAGTTACATGCCCGAGCATAGCAAGGGCCTTAATGATGGCCCCAGGCGCATTACCGTAAGGCGGTAATGGCCCGCCGGCGAGGCGGTTATTGCCATTAGTATTCCAGGGTTTGCAGGCTCGGGATATTAGTTTTTCCCGAGTTTGCAGCCCCGGAAAACTAATCGCTGACGAAACCTTTTCAAGCTGCATTTCTTTTGCCGTTTGAAAAGGTTTCGTCGCAGTGCGCGTTGGTTCTATGAACACTAGAACGCGTGTACTGCTTCATTAGTACGGAGCAACAGGTTGCCATTTTGGGCCAAGTTGCTCCGTACTAATGAATGGAATAAAAATAAAAATAAAAAAGGCCACCTTGGAAATGGGAGAAGGGGCTACGTGTGGCACCTTCTCACTTTCCAAGCTTGCCTTGAAATAAAAAATATATATACCCGGCACATGAACGACGTGGCGTGCTGGGTACTAATGCAAAATAAGACGCAGATATCCTGGATCAGTAAGGTGAGGCATAAGACTCACACCCTGGTTTTGTGCCTCACTTTACCGGTCCAGTGCATATGAAATGAACTCACTGTGTCTTATCAAGTATTAGTTGGGAGTCCCTATATATGATGAAGTTCACGCTATTCATAAAAGTTTCTGTTATAATGGGGCGCATTTAATGAGATAGATGGGTGTCCTCAAGCTCCTCTGCAATGGTCCCCTCATGCTGTCTCAGAGAATTGGTTTATTGTAGCACTGACGCCACCACAGTTACCTATCACTTGTTTGAACAGGAGGATATGTACGTGCAAGTCGCGAAACACGTTATGCTGACGTATTTTCGGATTATACTTCTTGTGCGAACGCCGCCATATGTTGATGACTTTTAAACTGTTTAGGATGCTCGAATATAGGAAATCTGCTACCATTTGTGCACGGTGCAATTGAGACTTTGGAGAGTGCAACTCAACACTGGTTGTTTCATGAACAGTATTTAACATATATATATATATATATATATATATATATATATATATATACTCACCAGCTCAGCTCGTCAGGTCACCAGAGATTCAAATAAAGCGGATGGACTGCAGGAGAACAAACATCTGTTTCCTCCTCTGCTACTGCCAGTCACCAGACCACATTGGACCAGTCAGAGTTCTCCCCCACAGTAGAAAAAGCTAATCATGTGCTCTGCTTTGTATTTATGTTGCTATTGGGTCTTGTATAGCACAACTATACAACTAGAGGATACATGCTGTAAAGGCACTAAATGTAACTAAAGACAGATTTACGAACTGCTATTGTGTTAATGCTTTTATTATGGACAAAATCTGTTTTTTAAATGTTATCCGGTGTAAGTCTTAAAATCATGTGTGGGGCACACTTAAGCCCTACCCCTAGCTCCGCCCTGAATATTTGTAGGACACGCCCCCAATTTTATGACCCCCCACATTGTTGTTGCACCTTTTTTAAATTGCTGAGTGTCGTCAGTGGGGCCACAGACGACTTCCTTGAGTCACCAGGAAATACTGATGAAACCACATGGGCACATTCACACCCAAAATGGTGGATAACGTGCCTATCTATTGGAGAGCCAAGTGTCCTGTGCTTTCTAGTGTCTTTTCAGGTAGCCTGCTCAGAGTCCACTCAAAAGAATGAGATGCACCCACACCAGGGATCACACCCAACGTGCTGACATGTTCCAGACATTGTGAAGGTCTGCGTTTCAGCTCGCGCTGACGTGACTGTGAACAATCTGCCTATGTACACGACTCCACGTGGTGTCATCTGTCTCAGATGCTGATGTCCTGAAGAGCCAGGCAGACCCTGTGAACCTGTAGACTTAGACCCCCCTTGCATGCCGGCCCTTTTTGATAGCCTGGGAGAGAGACACGCAAATGACAGGAATTGTTTCTTTTTTGCAAATGCCTGGATCTGATAGACGAAGACCAACGGTACGAGAAGCATCATTTTGCGCTGATTTAGTACCTTTTTTTGACAATTAATATAGCCTTATTATCCCAAGCGATAATGACCCCTCCCGAGTTCTATATGGCACGTTTTAGCACGTAGCAATACATGTTTTGGACTATTGCTGTTAAAGTAAAAAATATGACTTTAAGAGTGAGTGAAGTACATAGACAAACTGAGTTAATTAAAACAAAATCAATTTGTAGTATTTAAATAACTTGGTTCTCTTTATAAGTTAAGCATTTCAATTGCGAGTTGGTTTGAACTAGAACAGGTTTTACAAGACCATGTACACTAGGTGCAATATAAAAGTTTCTCTATAAGAAAGTGAAAGCATTTCGCAATGTTTTACCTTTTTCTTTCATGTGTCAAATAACATGTTGCAGCCAAAAAAGATCCTCCCAGAGAGAAAGTGTCTTGTTCAAAAGAATGTTGCCTGGAAATTGCATTATTCTTTCCCTGGCTGCTGAAGACTGAATGTTCAGAATGCAGTCAATACCAGTAGTTATTGACTGTAATCTAAATATTTTGATTGACTGAGAAGAGGTCAATAACGATCTCCATGTGCTAGTGTTAATTATGACTGGTAATTTATCCTCGTTCACAGCACAACAGTTCCCCCTAATTATACAGATTACTAGTGTAAACACTGAAAACACACAGTTCTCTCCTCCTATAATGAGTACTTCAGAAGCTCACTATTTTGGTGTGTGTAAAGATTAACCTAAGAGTAACACTTACAGGATATGTTCTCACCCTTATTTCACAGGAGTGGGGGCGAAATCATGGTTGGTACATAAACATCTACTGAGCAGGTAAGTACCATTGGCCAGAGACCCTTGACCACTGGGGGCATTGGCCTGTCCTGATGAAGGCTGCTGAAGGACTAGAGGAGTCAAGCAGGTAGACATCTCTCAAGGTATCTAATGATATATTCATGATAATTTCTCTGTATCAAATAAAAAGAAGTCAATCTAATTAAAATACTCCAACAGGTAGTCCTTATTTAACTGTTCACCCTGAAAACATGTGACCCCTTGGCCCCTTCATCAAAAGCATTCCCAATATTAATAGTGGGTGGACCCTCAACAAACTGATGAAATAACATTTTGAAGAACAATTCCACAAGCACATGTTTACACTGCCAGGGTCTTTTTGATGGACGGACCACCTCTAGGGACTGAAGGTACATCCTCAAGAAACCTTGTAGTTATTTTTAACCCACATTCCTCCCAAAGCATGTGTCACAGTCCCTTCATTTTCTGATCACTTTCCACAGACTGAGGTCTCGCGACACGTGGGCACACTATGCCACCCCTCGGGACAAGGTTCAGGCGCTGTTAGACCATCACAGTGGTGATGGATGCATTATCAATATTGAGTAACATAACATAGTAACATGGGATCATAGCAAGCCTCATGGGCGCCATGTTGTTCTAGATACGCTTCAGGAATGGGGCTCGCACACAGGATCAGAAGCTACTTAAGAATGTTAGTAGAAGTTGTTATTGCAGCACCCAACCCGTGGTGCAGCTTGGGAAACTGCTGCCTCTGTTGAGGCGCTCAGCTCCGTTTGCCAGAAAGCACATGCGTAGTCCGTCACATGTATGTGTGTATTGGATGCAAACTGATGGGGAGGGAGCCTGGGAGGGCCAGGGCATGCAGTGGAAGAGGTCCATGATGGAGGTATTAGAATAATAAACAACACGTGTCCTTCAGAATAAAGCCATGCCCATTGGCTTTGTCATGAATCTCCAGTCAAGTGCACGAGGGCCAGCAATGTCTAAGTGCGTGGAACTGAGCTCACGTGTGTATAGACTGATGTGTGGAGTAAGCTGCCACCGGTGCGTGACAGGAAATACAAGGGCCTGATATCGCCTTGCGCTCTCGCGGACATCCCGCCCATAACTTGAAGTTATATATGTCGGAAGGCAGCCATTGTTCGCTAGTTTCATGCAAGTGAATGTTATCAGGCTGACCCAGGGGTCAGGCCGCTGCGTATAAATGGCGTCTCTGCTCAGCACCTAAGTATATCCAACACCTCGCCTTATTCTTAGAAGAAGAGGAAGTGAGCGCTTTATCTTGAACTTTGTCAAACAGGCGGCGCGCCCTTCCCCCACCCACTCAATCACACACTCCAAGGGTTAGTCTGGGTACAAGATAAGCCGCCCCAAACCTATCTCAGATCACGAAAACAAAACACTGCTGCTGGCCCAGCTCAATCGTGCCTTATTCTTTGTTCATCTGATGTATGAAAGACAGACAATCCCTCAAAATGGGTGGACGGTTGTACCATTCAAGCCTTAACTGCTCAGTTATGTATATTATTTTTAGGGTAGCATCACCCGGAGACCCTGGAACCGGGAAAAATTGCCCTATTGCAAAAAAAAGACAATGTCTACGCATTTTTGCCCCAGGGCAAGGTTTGACCTGGTGCTCATAGTATGGCAAACTGCACTTGTTATGGTGCAATGGTTTTCAGATATGTCCCAGTGTTTTTAAAAATGGAGAAAACTTTTCCCTAGTGCTAATACTGTGCAACTTTGGTGAAACATTTCTGTACTCTGGCCCCAGATGTCCTATTGGCCGTCTGGCTCAGTGGGAGAAGAGGAGGAAAGACTGGCTCAGTGGTAATGGGATGCCATGCTCGTTCCATGGTTTCCCGGTGACGCTACCCTGAAAATAATGTACACAACTGAGTAGTTACAGCTTGAATGGTATATAACCTTCCAATGGGGTTGACGCTGCGCATGACCTGTGCTGTGTCTGTGGTGGATCTTTGTGATTCCATCGAAAAGATTTGGACACAGAAGAATCTATTTAATTTATTTTTAATACCATTTCCACTCGCCCCCTCCTTTATTATTACCCTAACCCACTTCCTGCACACATTTGCAGTGAAATTCATAAAAACAAATTTGATGAATTCTTCTGCGACCAAATGTACTGCGCAGTAAAGTACCTATATGGTCTGTGGTTTCTGCAAACTCATTGGTAGATACAATCTGCAGTTGTTCTCCTCCTTCTGCTGCAGAGGTAGACATTTCATGTCTCCCTCTAGTCATGGCACTTTCATGCACCCCGGACATGCTTGCACCTACAGGAAGATGACATGCGTGTTGCACAGCCACTCTGCAACTAGTATTGTCTCTTGTCACAAAAAGATGGCACATTCAGTTACAGCCACTAAAGTCACTCTCTTTCCGCCCCAAAAATTGGAGACTTTTCCTTAGCAAGAAAGTACTACTTTGAATTGACACAAAAGGGTGTCACATTTGGTTACAGCAACTGAAGATAATTCTCCATTTCATCCAAAGAATTTGAAAAATGTTTTCTAGTCAACACCAGTATTTTGTTTTCTCAGAGAAAAATGGTGCACTGAATGGCAGCCACTGAGTAGAATCTCATCCAGCCACCAAAGAATTCTACGGCTTTTTCTAATCACATTTAGTATTTTGTTTGAGACAATAAAAAGGGTACTTACTCAAAGTGATTGCCACAGAATTAAAGATTATACTGTCTCCAAAGAATTCCATGTTCTTTTCCCTGGAATCCTTATTTTATATTTTCAGAAAAAGGTGGCACACTCAGTTACAGCCAATGAATGTAAAAGCTGCCCATCCCTCAAACAGTTTTAGGACGTTTGTCTCCTCACTCTGACAAGTAATGTTCGATGGCTTTATATCATGCAAAGTGGTCGCTGGGGTGTGATAACAAATAGTGGTCACAAAATGATGGCCTATAATATTTCATTTTTCTTCCTCTCCCTTAACTAAATCCTAGTTTAATGTTTTAACTCTCAACTAAATCCTGTTTTAATTGTCTTCAACTAATTCCTTTTCTTAAATGTTAACCTCTTCCGCAACTAAATCCTATTTTAATGTTCTATCTCTCCCTCAACTAAAACAAAACTTCTTCTCAAAACTTCTCTAGCAATCTCCAGCCTTTGCCTAATAAGGCTGATCTTTAAATTGAAGCACACATGCCTTTTTATATTATTGTAGTCTGAACCACCTACAACATTTTGCCCGAACCGCAGTTAATATTCGGTAAAGCTCGATTTTAGAGAAACTCCTGATATGCAGGTATTTTGGAATATGGCCGAATAAGATTGTAAATTCAGACTCTACAAAAACACATAAAGCCGAGAATTTTAGTCACAATGATCAAATTGTCTTCTAGGTCTGGCACCCTCCAAGAGCCAAAGAAATGACTGGCATCTCTGATTAAATTATCAAGAATCTATCTGTAATATATGTTTCTCACAATCGTGAAAGGGTGCAATTATTCTTTTTATATCTGTAGAAGTTAATATCTTGTGGGTTTTCCCGCACTGGCCTCTCACCTTTTTTGTGTAATATTTTACATCTATTCCCAGCTGTCTCTTATCTACAAACACAAGCATCATGTTCATACTTCGGTGAGTGACACAGTTGGTAATTCCTACATTCCTCTAGTTGATACGAATGCACCTGGAATTGGATAAACTCCAGCAGATTAAAGAGCAATGCCAGAAAGTCACTTGTTTTGAGCGCCAAAAGCACCCCCTGCAGTCCATCCTGTCGACAAAGAGGAATAATTCACTCTAATGACCCAGTCTTCTGTTAAAACACAAATTCCAGGGACTGGGTTCTCGATAGACTGTGATTGGAATAGTGATTGTGTTGTCCTGTCTGTGTTTATTAATACATATGTAAAGTGCACATCATGAATTTAACTCCTTCTTTGTGTTAGAAAGGATCGCCAATTGTTTTTCAGACGGTGATGCAGCAGTGATGCATTTAAGAGCTTTTAAGGAACATGGAAAAAGCAGCTTGGTGGGGGGTGCAGTGCATAGTGGGTGGCGGTGGGGAGTCCCACCAGCTCTGTCCTTAGCTTAGATTTGAACTGTAGGAGGGATTGGGTGGAGCAGTCAAAGGTTTATTCCAGAGGTGAGGGCCAATCATTGAGAACTCTGCTGCTACCTCCTTTGTGCTTTGAGTGAGGGAATAGAGGCAGTTGGGCATTGGTGGACTTAAAAAGGGAAAGATGCCGGTGAATTATGGTTTGGTTGTGTTGTGTTGTTTTGAATTGGTCTTTGCTATGTTGCGTTTTTTGTTTTGTTGTCTTACGCTATATTCTGGTATATACCACAACGGGATCGGTTGCACTGATGAGCCTGGATTCTTAACAGAGACAATTGAGTTTTAAGGAATTTAGTACTGAGGCACTGCTTGCCGATCCAAGCTGAACCAAACACTTAATGAAATATTCTATCAGTAGACTTTAAACTGCATAGTAATCTCTGCTATAACAGTTTCCTATGTTATAAAATGTTCTTCGTTACATAATTGATTGCTGGACTAAGGTCTTATAATGACATAGCCTAGACGTCACTGAAATGAGTATGGCAAATACTTCCACATCGGGTGGTGGACATGGCTGTTAACAGCCCACCAGCCAGAGTCTCGGGCTGCGGACTATTACCGGCCAGGGCCGCCCCCCATCAAGGGGGATGATAGCCAGTCGCACCCCCGGGTTCATCCGAGTGCATGCAAATTATTTTTTTATTTTTCACAGGAGATGAGCACCGTGCATACTGGGCAAGCCCAATCGCCAGTAAAAAAAACAAAAAGCAAGATGGCTGCCACCAGGGCAAGATGGCCGATATGGAGCAGAAAGCTCTGGTCCAGCAAGTAAGTGGGGAGGGAAGCAGGGCAGTGGGGAAAGGTATATTTTGTTTTGGAAGGTTGGGTGTGGGAGTAGATCGTGGGGAGGCAACAAGGAGAGTCTCCCGGTTGCCTCCTCAAAATGAAGATGGCTCAACCCAGCGAAGGGCCGTGGGTAGTTGGAAACAGTGGGCGGTGCACAGTGTGTTCTTGCACGCTGTTCCAGCCACCTGATTGGCTGAGTGCCCTTCCCTGGGTGTGAATTTAGGATATTCTGGACTGGAGGAGATTATAGGCATGGTTAATGGATTGGGGTTGTTTGTTCATTTTTTTTTGTTGCTCGCAGCAAACTGCCTACCTTACTACTGCTCGGGCCCACGTTTTAAACATTCATTTTTTTGTACTGTTCCCCGTCGCCAATGTTAAGGTGTCAACCCTACACCCCCGAAACCCCAAAATACTGAACATGGGGAGCGGGGTACACCCCCGCAACCGCTGCTCTCCCTGTTCAGTATTTTGGAAAGTATGCGGGCAAAGTGCAACAAAGGTCAAATCAGACATGCAAAAAACAAGCAAATGTTGCATGCAACAAAAAATTTAGAACAAATTGGCTAATTCCCGGTTAATATGGTCCTATCATAAAAAAGGTAGAAAAGGGAGTACTCTCTGTGAAAAGTTTAAATGAAACGAATAGAGTTTCAAGACTAAATTGACCCGAGATTCCAGAGAAGGATGGCTACCTCAAGGATTGCTTTTCGGTTGAGTGTTCCAAACCATTCACCTGCTTCTAATCAGAAATGCTGCAATTAAAACCTGACTCATCTATGGCTGTTCCCCTGCACTATCTCAAACTCACTCAGCATTTTCCAAAAACGTGCCCCAGATGAGTGCAGCAAAATAGCACATGCATGGGACTTCCTCAGTGAGAGGAGACCAGACTGCTCGCTTTGAGGTCTGGTAGAGGCGGGTTGATACCAGGGCAGCACGTGGAGTGCTACTACAAAACAATTACACAAAATGAAGGAGACAAAGATCCCCCAAAAATGTGCTGAAACTTTGGCAACAGAGCACTTGGTACATCGGACGTGCACAGCGAGACCATCGAGATCTCTGAAGTGTGGTTTGCATTGCACATTACATTACATATATATCGAAAAGCATTAAGAACAACAATAAACCTAGAAAACAAGGGTGTAAAAGAAACTAGCTGACATATAAAGAAATTCTGGGCTGGACGTGATACCAAAGCCCCACTCATGGGGAAGAGTGGAGGGAGTTTTGGGGCTGTGTGATGATAAGGCGTGGGCACAGAGAGGAAGGATGGAAATTGCGCCTTGACCCTGTGGGTGATCACATGTGTCTGGCAGATTTCCAGTGCATTCGGGAGACTTATTTTCCAACACAGTCTTTTCAGTTTTCGAGTTGATTGATGAAAGGCAAATCTGGGATAAGTTCGTCCACTTTGGCTATTCATCATGTGCAAAAGGAGAGAAGTATGTTTTTAAGATTGGAGAATTTCTTTTCAGCCTCTGTGCCAAATGATGCTATAATCGAGGCTGGATCCCATTACTCGTCGTAGATTTTCAGTACACTTTTTAAGTCACTCAGTATGCCCCCTTACTGCCATTCCTTAGAGCAGGTTATTGCCTCATTTCTAAACACATCCTTGAGTTATTACCATGTTACTTTGAGTATGTAAATTATGCAATTGTATGCCTATACGTCAGTATGTATTTGATTTGTGTGCATTATCGTTCTGTATTATAAGCGTATATATATATATATATATATTCACTGAAATAAATGTAGTAAAAGTTTAGTTAAGTAAGTTGCCCAGATGTACCACAACAAAACCCTTGAAATTTTGTGCAATTGTGAATTCATCACTGGCTTAACTCAGCGCTCTCCCGTTGATGTCCCCCATAATGCTATGCCCCCCATAATGGCATTTTGTATGTCATTGTGAATGCCTTTGCCTATAATATGTATTTGCTCATTGGTTTTGCAACGGGAACGCGCTGAGTTAAGCCAGTCATGTCTTCCAAAGGCACTGAATTTCAGGGGCTTTGTTGCAATAAATCTGGATAACTTGCCTAAACTTTAACTAAAGTTTTTTTTCAGTGAATTTCATGTTCGGGCCACTGGCCATGGCCTTTGGCCGTTTCCACTGTACATTTTACAACATTACCAGGCCACTAGCCATGGCCTTCAGCCACTATACATGTGGGTCGGACCCACTAGCCATGGCCTGGTCTTCGCTATACATGCCCACTGTATATTTTACAGTGCTATCAAGCAAGTAGCCATGGCCGCAAGTAGCCATGGCCGACGGTCTTCGGCCTTGTCCACTGTATATTTTACAACATTACCAGGCCACTAGCCATGGCCATCAACCATGGCCAGTGGCCACGGCCTTTTGGCATGCCCACTGTATATGTTACATTACCAAGCTACTAGCCATGGCCAGTGGACACAGCCTTTGGCAGTGCCCATTTTATGTTTTACGAGATCACTAAGCCACTAACCAGGTCCTTTGGGCGTGCTCACTGTATATTTTCCAACATGACCAGGCCACTAGCCATGGACTTCAGCTATGGCCAGTGGCCACGGCCTTTGGCTGTGCCCACTGCATGTTTTAGAACATTACAAAGTTGTTAGCCATGCCCTTCGCCCATGCCCACTGTATATTTTAGAACACTACAAGGGCACTAGCCATGGCCTTTGTGTTTACCCATTGTATATTCCTGCTCACTCTGCTATTTAAAACACTACCAGGCCACTGGTTACGGCTTGTGATTTTTCACCCCTACCTCATTGTAACTGTAAAAATATACACTTGTAATGCTTTTCTTTGCCCCATAACCACACCTAGAATAGCTAGGAACTACAGATATGTTTATTTGTAATTGTTAAATAGCTGTGGTTATTGGGAAAAACAATAACAACAAAAAATGCTTCCATGCCCACCCATTCACTCATCAAGTGCCCACCCCATCTGTGCCTGATCCCCCAGTCCTCTCAAGGCCCCCTAATCTCCCCATCCCTTTCCCATGCCCCCCAACACTAATTTCTGTGTAACATACTTTAATTCCTGCTCACATTTTCTTATGTAGTCACACCTCCCCCCAATTTCACATGGTGTCCTCCTCCCCCATCACCCACCTCTAGCCTGATGCCATTTAATCGCTTGTCTTCCTCCAAATGACATTTTTCTGCCTTTTTGTTTTCGGGTAGCCGTGGGAATAACCCGATTATCGCTTGCAATATAGTGCAAACAAAAAAAATGCATTTCTTGGGTTCATTCAAGTTAACTATATCCATATCTCTTATACAGGTGGTATATTGTGCCTTTACATGGTGGATACATGGAAGACTGGGATTTCGCCTTTGACGAGTAATACATGCCTGTGTGATTCAAGCCATTTGTGATGAATTCCCCAGTGACCACGGACAATATTGTGGATTTAGACTGGCAGTACCTCGACCATAGCAATATCATTTGCAGTGTCATTGCCATCACCTTTACCAAACTAAATAATAACAATAAAAGATTAGTTAATCTGAACAGTTGTTGGACATATCGGTCAAGTGGCACAGCGAGTAGAGCGCTCGCTTTCAATGCAGAGCCTGCGAACACAGGTTCGAATCCCGGCAGCGCCAAACTCAGCGTTTCATCCTTCCGAGGTCGATAAATGAGCACCACACACTGTGGGTAATAATAAGCAGCGCTCAGATACCTGAGGGTTCGGAGCGCTATATAAATGCCAAATTATTATTATTATTATTATTAAGTCCACAACACGTCCAAACATCTCGGAGTATTGTAATAGATTGGTGTGCTTTAACAAGTTTCATGGCCCATTGCGCTCCCATCATCCACATCCATCCCCATACGCTATCAATGGCAGTTCGCACCTGTGCCGCATGCTCTCACGGTGGCTGGGAGGATGGGAAGGCTCAAGGTGCCGAATGCCATGTACACCTCAAAGGGTTCTTAAGCATGGGCTCCCTTATCCACATGGCCACCCCAGACCCGGTGATTCGAGACTCTCCTTTGAAGACCCCGTCCCTGCACTCAACATATGTCTGTGTCCTTTGACTGCGTTGCAAGCCTATTGCACTCGCCTCATCCACATCCATCCCCCTCCATTATTAATGGCAGTTTGCAGCTATGACCATGCGCTCCCGAGAGGGCTGGGTGGATGGGGATGCTCAAAGTGGCGAACATCATGTACACCTCAAAGGGATCTTCCAAACTTTGAAAATTGCTCACATGGCCTCCACAGACCCGGTGTCTCGAAACTCCCCTTTGAAGACCCTGTCCCTGCAATCAACTTATGTGTATGTCCTTTGACTGGCTTCAGGGCCTATTTCGCTCACCTCATCCAGATCCATACCCCTCTGCTACCAATGACAGTTAGCACCTGTGGGTGTGTGCTCTCAAGGGGGCTAGGAGGATGGGAAGGCTCAAGGTGCCGAATATCATGTACACCACAAAGGTTTCTTTCGCATGGGCACCCATACTCACATGGCCAACCCAAACCCGGTGTCTGGAGAATCTCCTTTGAATACCCTGTAGCTGCAATCAACATATTTCTATGTCCTTTGACTGTTTTCCAGTCATATTGCATTCGGCTCACCCGCATCCATCCCCCTCCTTTATCAATGCCAGTTTGCACCAATGACCTTGCGCTACCGAGGGGGCTGGGTGGATGGGCACGCTAGAGGTGCCGAACACCATGTACACCTCAAAGGGATCTTCCAAATGGCGACCATTGTTCACATGGCCTCCCCAGACCCGGTGTTTTGTGACTTACCTTTGAAGACCCTGTCCCTGCAATCAACATATGTATATGTTCTTTGACTGTGTTCCAGGCCTATTGCCTCATCCACAGCCATTTCCTGCCATCACTGTCAGTTTGCACCTGGGGGAATGGGTGCGCGCTCGCAAGGGGGCTGCAGTGGCAGGCTTGAGGAGGTCAAACATTGCCATTGAGGCCTGGTTGGTGTCAATGAACATGTCAGACATTCACATGCACACCCACTTCTGTAATCCTTTATAAACACTTAGAAGTTACCAAGAAAACATCTTTGAAAGAGACAACGGATATCACCAAATCTCCACTTTTTACTATGCTTGCTGAATTTGCTCATCTGTTCTTCTAAGTAAGGGTTAATCAACTTTTGGTTTAGTTTTCTTTGGTGTCAACGTTCTCTGCTTGGCCACTTTCTGTTGCTTTATACTCTATGTACACTCTAGTCTCATTTTATTTCATTCAAAATGTCAACACCATTAGCAACCATCAGTAATTAGCACATAACATTACAGAGTATTGTTTGCAAATGTAATCTCTCGTAGTGCATGTTTTTAATGCATGTTTGCTTCGGGTGCCATTTTTTAAAAGGTAATTTATTTTTATTATCGAAGGAATATGATGTTGATTTATTCTCTGTGATACTTTTTTGACAGTAATATTTATTTATATTTATTTAACAGATCATGGGGACAATCCAAAAATGCCTTCTTGTATCGTTTCGGGTTGCACTAATAACAGCTATGCTAAAAGTCTGAGTACAGGCCTGCATGTATTGCCAACGGATTTAAATTTAATAAGGAAATGGCTCTTGAGCTGAGGATTTCCAGTGTCCGAAATTGATAGCAGAGCCAAGGATGTCTTGGATGACGTGAGGGGTAATCGATTCTGCTTTTGCAGCATGCACTTCTCTGAAGATATGTACAAACAATCACAGTACACTTAAAAGAAATGCCCAGACTCCTTCGCAAATTACTTCCAAATGTAGTTTCAACTGAATTTCAGCACACGCTAACCCCGGTGAGTAGTGGACGGTGAATTTGGAAATGTATATTACCATTTTAAAAATTTGCCTGTATAATAGGTCTTATAAATGACCACTCAATATACTGAAATAGTCTGTTAACAGATAACATAATGAATGCTTTTCAGTTTTTGTTGAATATTTCCAATGATATTTTATTACACAAGTTTCTTTCGTGAACTTTAGATAACTTTATGTATCCCTACTTTAGAGATACTCGAATAGTTCAGTGCACTGATGGAATTAAAGACCTTTACCATGGCAGAAACAACAGACACCTCCGACATCATTATGGTTAGGTCAAGTAACTTGTACACACACTTTTTGTAATCGTTTTTGATGTGGTCTAAATTATAATATTGATGTCCATTTTCTATTGAACAATGTTATGAATATATACATCGATAAAAGGACCTTGATGCTACATCGACCACTATTCTGGAGTCAACAGCATCCACACTCACCTTTCAAGTAATTGTTTTAGAATATTCCTTCAGATGCGTCTATACAAAATATATATTTCTTCAAATTCAACTTAAAACATAATGATTACTGTTATGTATACTCAGTGCTTTAAGTGGGGTAAGAAATTGAGGGGGGGCCCTCGTTTGGAGGCGTGGCCTCCATTGTGGGCGTGGCCTAAAAGTGCACAAATCATAGTAAGGTGCGCAAACAAATATATAAATGTATTTGAGCATTTATATATTTGTTTGCGTACTACTATGGTTTGTGTATTTTTCAAGCCTTCTTTTATATTCATAGCAATGTTACATATTTCTATGTTTATAAAAGGTGGCTTGAAAGTGCACACACCATAGTAAGTTACGCACACTTGTGTGCTTACCTTACTATGGTTTGTGTACTGTTCAAGCTGCCTTTTATAAACAGACATTTGTAACATATGTCTATGTTTATAAAAGACGTCTTGAAACGTAGGCATCTTTTATAAAGCGCTGAGGACGGACAAAACCCAAGGTGGCTTTGTCCGTCGACAAAGCTTTATAAAAGTTGCTTTGAATTGTGTACGATTCAAGCCATCTGTTATAAACATAGAAATATTTCTACGTGTATAAAAGATGGCTTAAACGTACACAGTTGAAGGCATCTTTTATAAAGCCTTGCCAAAGGAGAAGGGCGCCTCGGGCTCAGTGATCTCTGCTCAGAGCACTGACCCCGAGGCGTCTTTCACTCTCTGCGAACCCGCGGGCTCCGTGATCTAATCTACATATTAGATCATGGAGCCCGTGGGTTCGCTGAGGGTCAGTGACCTGGCGAGGGGAACTAAGGGACTGTAGCTTCCTCTGATGGCCCCTCAGATGAGGGGTCATCAGAGAAAGTTACAGAGACTGACGGAAGTGCCAGCCAGTCACAGCGACGCTGTGGCTGGCTGGCACTTCTGTCAGCTTGCCTGACGTTTAACTGGCGGGCGCATCTCTCGTTGCGGCTGCGGCCGCGGCGGGATAATGCGTCCTGCCATGGCGTGGTGGGGCTGGGGGGCCCCGGCAGGGCCCCGGCTCAGCCTCACTTTTTGGAAACTGCCGGGGCCCGGCCCCGGCAGGCCCCGGCCCACTTAAAGCACTATGTATACTATTACCTTTTGATGCAAACAAGCTTGGGGGGCCCTTTGTCAATATCGACCCCTTTAATGTGTATTTTAGTTTAATGTTAACTATTTATTAGTACTATTACTGTTATATACGCTGAACCTGGAATTTCAACAACGTACTATTCTTCTACTGCAACCGGTCTGGAGGATGAGGTATGAGAAGTGATACTTTTTTTATTATTATTTATTTATTTTTATTTGTTATAGCTGCTAAACCAACTTTTCAAATTTTTATACACATTATCATTTAGCATACTTAAACATCTTATACTTTACATCGAATATTTACACCCCATTATAGGCAAATATGAAACAAGTAAACATAATAAAACCACATAAAACAAAATAAACAGAATAATACAAAGTGAAAGTGAAAGCCCTCCTTAAAATTACTTAGAACTGACAATCACCATTCACTTTGAATTAATTTATGCAGAATTCGAGCCGGGGAAAATTATATTAAGAAATTGCACAATTGCAAGTTGTATAGTCATTCTTGGATTAGAAAACAGACGATTCCATATTTGCACAGAACTGGTGCCACTCTGAACCGACAACTTTCCCCCGAAACATTTCACTCTGATGTCATGTAATGTGGGGCATTCAATGATGAGATGTTGTAATGTTTCACATTGTCCATTAACATTACAGTGACGACAGAAATTCTGATCCTTCGATATTACCTTTCTTCTAGACAGGATCTCATTTGTCTCATATTTATTGAATCTGAATCTTAGATATTTCTGTCGGCATGCATGTGACGGGAATTTCAGCAGATACTCTGCTATTACCCCATACCTTTTGATGCCAAAAGCCTCGAGGTTAAAGTCTTTAAGTTTTGTGCAAAGTTCCGTGTTGAAAATCCAGTCTGCTTGATAAATTTTATTTTTGGCATGATCCGGATTAGTCAACAGAAGCTCAATCGATACTGAGGCATCAGCAGCCGCATTGAGCGTGTGACTTCCACACTTCCTTGACTTACCAACTTTTGCAGTTAATAGATTTTGGGCTAGTACATTTAGAAAGGTAGGCCTCCCTAAACCATCCAGCATTTTCCGTAGAAGCGCACACTGCTTCCATAATACATGGGCATATAAGGAGACCAGACCCAGTTCATATCGCAGCTTGGCCAGTGGTGTACCTGGGGAGAGTGATAGAACTTTTTTCCAAAATCTAGCTTCTAAGCCATCCCAGAATTTGCGGTTTTGTGGTACCAAAGCCTCAACACCATATAGCAGAAATGGAATTACTTTGGCCTTATAAAAGAGCACAATGTGTTTCACGGTGAACTTCCCATATCTTCTTAACATGATTTTAGATTGTGAAATCAAAGAACTAAGTTTAACCCTAATTTCAGCTGTCATGGTACTTAGGGTTTTCTTGTGCTCAATATATACTCCGAGATACTTATATCTGGCAACTTTAGTGAGTACACAATTTTGGAGGGACCACTCCAGATGATATGTTTTTGTAAAATTATTATTACACACTAAAATTTGGGATTTGGCTGTGTTGATCACAAGGTTATTTGATGTTGTATATGAACCTAATTGATTTAACATGTTTTGTAGGCCTATGGGAGTGCGGGATAGTAATACCAAATCATCTGCGTATAGTAAGTAGGCAACCTTTTGAGATCCTATACGAGGCGCATCAACTACACAGTTCATTAGTGCAGGGCCTAGATTAAAAATAAAGAAGTTAAATAAAAATGAGGCAAGAGCACAACCCTGCTTCACTCCTCTATATGTTTGGATAGCTGGTGATGATCTTCCGCCCATATTTAGTTTAACTCGCATAGAGGTAGAGGAGTGTAGTAAGATCACTAAGTTTATAAGGGACATTGGGCACTGATTTTGCCTTAGCTTAGCTATAAGCATATCTCTATCAATGTAGTCGAAGGCGGATTTAAAGTCAATAAACCCCAAATATAAGTGGAGTCCACCATCAACTTTCTCTGATTGTATCATTGAGAGTGCTAAGATATTCGGTATTGTGCCCATGCCCTTTACAAAGCCTGACTGGAATGGGTCTCTTAGACTATTTTGATCTACCCACTCATTGAGCTCCTTTAATATTATTCTACAAAATATTTTCGCAGGTGCATCCAATAAAGAAATTGGTCGGTAACTCGTTGGTAATTGACGGTCACCCTTTTTATAAATCGGAATTGTAATTGCATCCGTCCATGTTTTTGGCAATTTTTGATGGTTGTTTATTGCAGAAAATATCTTGTAGAGAATTGAGCTCCAGACTTCAGGGTGTTTTTTCATCAGAGAGTTCGAAATCCCATCAGGCCCTACTGCACACGAGTTGCTTGATGTCATAATTAGGCATTTTATTTCCTTTTGGTCAGTATGTAGCCAGAACCTCAACACCTCTCGTGTATTTAATGTCGAGACCGTGTTTACGGGTGAAGCATATAGGGATTGGAAGTAATCTACCCACTGATGTACCTCAACTGTCGATGGCTGAAGGTCTAATTGGCGGGCGTTATTAGTTTGATTTATTATTGCCCACATTTTTGTGATATTTTTATCAGCCAAAGTCGACAACATAATTGCACCATCTTTTTGATATAGATTGGCTCGATGTCCTTTGACCCAGTTATTGTGGTTCAGGCGGACTTTTTTTATGAGAGTCAATCTAATGGTGAGAGGAAGCTTTGCCAAACTTCTCACTTCAGCACGATATGCTCTCTTCCTAATGAATATAGAGCTATCAAAAACATGGATGTGCCTTTCTCTTTGGAATTCACAGCCTTCTGGTGGCTATATAATTGCTTTGTATTGGAATATGTTAAACCTATGTCTGATGCTTGCCAATTAGTTGAGGTATTTGAGTCATAGAAAATTTGATTAAAATGCCACAAGGCGTTCTCTGACCATCAGAGTCGGTTCGTGCCGCCATTTACCACAAAGCAACTACCTTCAATTATCTTGTGTTGGATATCATTCGCATTTGCCATTACTTGCCAAGTGGCACACAACATGTTATGATCACTTGTTACAGATGGAGACACACAAAAGGAGCACATTGCTGACCATAAAGCACAATTTACATAGATGAAATCAATTGTGGATACAGAATTTCCTCTCTTCCAAGTTGGTGCGGGAGGGATGTCTGTTTTAAATGCTCCATTCAACATTTGCAAGTTCCTGTGAGTGACCATTGTGTTCCATTGTAACAGCTTTTCACTCTTTTGTGCCCCATTTGTTGCTAAGCAATTCATATTCAAGTCACCTGCTAAAATGAAGTACAAAATCTTATCATCCGCAGATACTATGTCAAATAATTTATTCAAATCCCTAAAGAAACACTCAGTTGTAATGGCTACTGGGTTCCAGTATATATTCAAAATTGCATAGATGTCACCATTAATTACCGCCCTTACAAGTAGCATGTATGCATTCGGCATGGCCCACACCTGTGATGATGATCCCGGTTCGTCTTTCAGCGCCACCAGTAGACCTGCAGAGGGTCTGCCTATTGCGGGCTTCCGAGCTGGATTCAAGTGTATTTGATAACCTGACCAGACTATGGGACTTAGCAACCAAGTCTCTTGCAGCAGAATTATATGGAATTTGCCTAGGCCACTCTCATCATTATTTAGCAAATGTTTGAAACCCTGCGAATTCCAGCTGACCAAGGTAAGAGGGGTGAACTTTGCCAGGTTAGATAGCTAGTTCGAATTACTGCTGCAGTTGCATGCACACGAAGTCCTATCCTTCAATGGCTGCTTAAATCTTGACAATTCGCTGTGACAATTTTTGCCCTTGGCATAGATTCCATATTGCTTGACAACTCAGACTCCAAAACACTGTCGATTTCTAAGTCGAGCAGAAAGCCCAAATCAAATAATGAGTTTTTCGCTTGCCATACCAGATTTCGAATTGCTCTAGATTGCATCCACACCGGTATTGAATTTAAATTCTGATTGGATGTGAATTCTACCAAAGTCAAGTCAGCTGAAGATATATCTTCCAGCAATGGTATATCCAAAAAGATGGCTAATATTGCTCTTCGGTTCAGATCGTATTGAGTACATGGAGCAGGTCTACATTTCAAAATCATGGAACACAGTGCCACTCGAGGAGTAACCTTCCCCATTCCCACAGTCCCTTGTGTTTTAATGCCCTTGGTGGAGGTCACATTATTTCTTTTCTCTTTCAGGTTGGGTGCCAAATCCCCTAAAGCATCTTGAATCAGCACCAATACATCCTTTGTAAAATCAATGGGTAGGCTCAATTGTGGGGGTGAAGATAGATCAGAGCCGGCCACAGGGGTGGGCACCCTAGGGGTGTTTACATCCAAACTTGCGGCTGGAGTCACAGATGTTACTGTTGCTTGAATCATGGGGACAGACCCTCCCATCTCCGGCCCCTTCTGGGCTTGTTTCGCACTCCCTGTGATTTTGTCAACACCATTAAGTAGTTTGCAATGGGTGGTTGATGACGCTGGATCTATGAGTAGAGGAATAGAAAGGCCTTGCATGTAAGCATCTACTGCTCTCCTAATTTCAGATCTGTGGGCTCTTACATCCTCCCCACTATTCCAGCTCGCATCCATAATGTCACATGTGTTGCTCTTTTCAACTGCCAAATTTGCCTCCAGACGCTGTGATCCCTGTAGCTCACTATGCGAGATTTCTTTTACCAAGGTGTCTAGAGGTGAATATGGTTGGGCTCTGACTCGCTTGTTCACATTTGTATTGTCATTTGACTCACATTCGCTGGGTGCTGTAAAGTTCTGTTGGGGGCTATTTTTTTTTTCAAAAAGATAGGAGCAATCTTAATGTTAAGATTCCTAAACACCGTAGGATCATTATCATTCAGTGACGCATTTGCTCTTGTCTTTTGTTTAGCTTTCAGAAAGATAAGGGCCAAAGGAATTGACTTCTTTGGGTTAGATAGTGCTTGGGCCATCTCTGGTTTGTCAGGGAACTTTTCTGTTTTGGATCCTTTCGTGAAGATACTTTGGTCGACCTTCTTTTTAATGATGCCTGCTTTTTTTTGTGTTCATCGGTGAGTTGAGAGGATTTTACGAGATTGCAATTCCTCTGTGGGTCTCCCCCCTTAACAGATGAGCTGTTGGGGGATGTTAATTCCATAATTTTCATATCATCCTCTATCAGAGTCGGATGGTTATTTCCAACTTTCTTTAAGAATGAGTTAGTGGCCGAGTTATTTTGCTTTGTTCTACCCTGATTTTTTGGCTTTTTCTCCAAGTTATCCTTTTTCCTTTGAGATTTAAATTCTTTGATTCTTTTGGCCCGTCTTGCTGCCCTCTTTCTCATTTTTTTCCTGTCTTGGTGTGGACTTGAGTCACCCACTTCTTCTAATGCAGCCTCTTGGGAGTCCAGCTGACTGCTGGTATTGGTTGCTGAAGACTTCTCCATTGCGACTCCATGGAAGGGATCCACATTCACATTTGCCAGTCTCATGAATTCTTCCAGTGTGGACGCTGAAAGAGATGATTCACAGTCAAGTGTAGGATCTGCCTCTATAGGCTCTTTCCCAACTGTTCTTGTGAGTTATGATTGTATAATTGCAATTGGGCCAAAATACCCTGTTTGAGGGATCTATCTGCCTCTTCAGATTTATGAATGTCTGCAATGGACCTCTGTATTGCAGAAATGTCCAAACCCTGTTTAGTGCACTCCAGTTGCATCAACTGTAATTTCGGCAATACACATGAATTAACGGCATTGCAGCAGCCTGCTACGGAGCTGTCCAGTGCGCCTACTTCTTTTGTTAATTCCATCATGGTTCCAGATTGAATTTCCACTTCAGATTTCAGAAGTTCAAAAACGGAGACCAGCGAATTCAACACATAACTGAGTGCGGTTAATGAGTTGACATTCGACTCCAGCCCCTCAACCAGAATTTCTTCCTGTGTTACGTTTGGACTGATAGCAACAGATAATTCGACCGGTTGGCGGGCCTGTACGGGAGTTCCGAGTTCTTGGTTGTCTTCTGCATTTGTAAGATTCAGATGACTCAGAGTTGGATCATCTGTGTCCAGAGCTGAGTGGCAACTGACACATTTGGCCGGTTTACAAACATCTTCTAGGGAGCTTGATGATATATTACTTGGTCCATACGTTAATTCATCAGGCACCACTTTATTTGCCCCAAAATGCTCTTCTATTTTTTTCTGAATTTTTGTTGTTGTTGTTGTGTATTCTAAACCTTTTTTCCACTTATCGGCTAGGGTGGGCTCAGGATCCAAGGCCCCCTTACATCTGACAGGCGTGGAGACAAGGGGGAGACATGGGGTTATATGCACTAACGCTTGTATTTGTAACCACGAGTCCCCCTCCTCCATCGCTTGGCCCCTGCCAGGCTCATCTATAAGACATTTAGCGCCACTGTTTAACGGTTTAACTTCTCAGTTCTGGGTCCTCCCATTCTGGGACTCTTGGATCATCCTGTAGTGGGGGTACTCCTCAATTTCATGAGTCTGCTTCACACTCAAAGACTGGAGCACTACAATGTTCAGAGGTCCTCAGGCAGGAGGAATTACCAAGGAAGAGAGCAGCTATGTATCAAAACGAACCCCACCTCTGAGCGCTAAAATGTATTTATGACAGAGCAGCTCACAAGCTACACTGCTGAAATGCGCTGCTCAACCCTCCGCCCGTTTTTGCAGCAGAGAGGCAATTCACAATGGAGCCGACCAGCTCAGTTATTGTGAGCCCCAAGAGACGCCAAATAGCGCCCCTCCCACAGCGTGTACGATGATGAGGAGCAACACTGCAGCTGAGCGGCTCAAAGGCTACAGAGCCCGCAGTCGCCGCTCAGCCCTTCTCAGCCCTTCTCTAGCTTCCCACGCAGAGCTAGAATATGTGCTGAGAACGCGCGGCTAAAAAAGGGCTATGAAGTACACCGTCGTTACGCGAGGTACTTCTTGCTCCTCACTCACGCCGGCTCCCCCAACTATGACTAGCGTGCAGAGGAAGCACCAAAGTATTCCAAAGCTTTCTCCAATTTTTACAAACAATGGCGAACAATGACGGTTCTCACAAGTTCCGTTATACTTGATTCAGATTTCAATCATGAATGTCAATGAAGCAGTCACAGTTCGAGTCAATGGGGGTTTACCTGATAAAACAGATGGATAATGCGGCAGGATTCCCCTCCTTGCCTCAGCCGACAGCACAGACTGCAATGACTGCTTCCACTTGCACACCACTTCGCTCCGCTTCGCGGTCCTGGGAGTTTTTAACCCCTGCACAGCCAGAAGTGGTAGACAGTGAAGTAGGACTCCAAACCAGGTTGTTGCAGAGTTTCAGTCAAAAGGCTGGAGACTGCAATGACTGCTTCCACTTGCACACCACTTCACTTTTTTTTTATTTATACTAATAGTTATTTTATTTATTGTGATATAGTTTTATTTTTTTTTAAACGGTTTTTATTATTTTTTAAAACAAACAAACAATACAAACCAAACTGGCAGCGCTTTTTGCAACAATCACATGAACATCAATTAGTAAAGACCACTGCTCCCCCAATCCCTCCCCCCTCAAGAGCTTGTTTGTCCTTCTCATTCCGTATCTTCCGAGGCTGCAGAGTCGGTTATTGTTCCAAACAGTCCTGCTATTAATACTCTCCATGTCATCAGGGTACCCACTTCTTCTTCCCCACATATGCCACATGCCTCCTGCCATACCACTGTTTCAGCCTCCGCCCATTTCTGTAATTCCCGCCACCATACCTCCACCCGTGGCTTATGGCACTGCTTCCATCCCATGGCAATCCTTCGTTTTGCGAGCACATATGCCAAGTCCTTCAATTTCCCAACATGTTTAAGTTTCCGTGGTCTGGGAAACCCTCCCAACAGGCAAGCCCAGGCTGTGTCTATAATGAGCATGACCCCTTTGTCCGCTAGTTTTTGCGCCACTTCTCCCCAGAAACTCTCAATCACTGGGCAAGACCAAAACATGTGGGTCATATCAGCATTTTCCTTATCGCATTTTGGGCACGCGTGTCGTCCCGCATTTCCAAATTTTGATATTCTCATCGGGGTCATGTAAGCTCTGTGCGTTATATACAACTGTATTTGTTGTAATCTGGCATTTCTTGACACCTTCTTGTGGTATCCCATAGCACGCTCCCACATCCCATCTTCCATCTGTGCTCCAACCACTGTTTCCCAATCCAACCTCAAATGAGTCAATTCCTTCCCAACCCGGGTCATCACCATCTCATACAATCTGGAGATCTCATGCCCCCCTTCTGATATGTCATATATTGTCCCCATAGTGGAGTCTGGTTCCTCCGCCAATACAGTCTCAGCCAGATTTTACAAATATTCTACACCAGCCTTAGGTACGTGACATACTGGCCCCTATGCAAGCCCGCCTCTTCCTCTAGTCCTTCAAAATCTCTAATGGCTCCCTCTTGCCAGACATCCCCCAATGTAACGAGCCCGACCGACTCCCAGTAGGTCCTGATTATCATCCTTAGTTGTTTGTCTCCCCCTGCCAAAGCAATCAACGGCACCGGCGGGGAACACGGGTACGGGTCCTCCATCATTCGACATACTCTACGCCACATCTTCCACCCCATCAACATCATTCCCGGGCCCTCCTTCATTTCTGACCTAGGCAACCAAATAATTTCCTTCAGGTAGAACGGAGTGCAGCCCTGCCCAAACAGCCTAAATTCGGGAGTTACCTCGTCAGAGAGCCATTTGACCACATATTGCAACTGACCAGCCACATAATAGGCCTCAAAATTAGGCAGCTTAATACCCCCCTTTTCATGGAAATTCTGCAACTTCCATAGCGCCACTCTATTCCGAGTGCCATGCCATAGGAAGTCTCTGCACATACTATTCAGCTTGGCAAAAAACTTCTTAGGTATCATGTACGGGATATTGCTGAAAAAATGTAAGAGCCTGGGCAGAACCACCATTTTGAGCATCACTCCCCGTCCCATCATCGCCAACGGCAACTTCTCCCAAAACTTCATGCTTGTACGGATTTTTCCCACAGCCACCTCGGTGTTATGCAAATGTTCCTCCTCTACCGTGTGATACAAATCTATGCCGAGGTAGCAGAAGGAACCAACCGCCCATGGTAATGGCAACACTGGCAACCGCTCCTGAAGGGTTCCTCTGTAGCTACCCAATGGGAATATGCTCGATTTTTGGGGGTTCACCGCTATTCCAGACAGTTCTGCATACCTTTCCATTACCTCCAGAATATACTGAAGATTTTCCTCTGGATATTTCAAATATAATAGCAAATCGTCAGCATACAGAGATATTAGGTGTTTCTCTCCCCCTACCTCAATGCCTATCATGTCATATTGTTGCCGAAGGTACACTGCCAGGGGCTCCAGGGCCAGAATATATAACATCGGGGACCAGGGGCACCCTTGTCTGGTGCCACTGCTAAACTGCCACCTCTCGCATATCACCGCTCCTGTGGGTACCCTAGCCAGCGGCTCGCTGTACAGCAACTTCGTCCACCTAACATACCCCGGCCCCATCCCGTATTCCTTCAGGGCCTTCAGCAACCACCACCACCTGACTGAGTCGAAAGCTTTGACTGCATCTAGGGACATATTTCTGTTGGGGACATAACCTGTTTGGTCCGGGTGTATCAATTTACTAATAACTCTCCGAAATCTATTAGCCAGGACCGCCGTCAATATCTTGCCATCCTGGTTCAGCATTGACAAGGGCCTATAGGAGCCGCAGCTGTGCCCTGGTTTATTGGGCTTAGGGAGCGGTTTTATTATCGCTTCTCTAAGCGATTCCGGAAACCGGCCCACCTCAAACGATTCATTAAGCATTTCTAGCATGGGGGGGAGTACCTCCTCTCTATATGCTTTATAAAATTCGCTAGGGAGTCCGTCCGCACCCGGGGTCTTACTGGTGGGCAGCTGCCTCACCACCTCCTCCAGTTCCTCCAAAGTAATCGGTGCATCCAGCTCCTCTCTTTCTTCGGCACTAATCTTAGGTAATCCCATATCTCTTAAAGTTTCCCTTATCTCCTCTCGGCTGCCCCCCCCTTTGTCCTCATATGGTGCCCTGTAATAATCTAAGAATGCCTCATTGACTCCTTCTTGGGTGTTCGCTACCTCTCCATCCTCTCTGGTTATCGTCCTAATCGGGGGCCTAGGCGTTTCCCTCTTGTATAGCCATGCCAAGAGACGGCCCGTTTTATCCCCACCTGCATGCTGTCTCTCAACATACTTCTCATAGTTGAGGTTGCAGAGCCTTTCCCAAAGTTCCGCACACTGCTGCTGTAGTTTAAGTACTGGCTCTGCATCTCCCCCTCCCCTATTGAGTTCCCGTTCCAGTTCATCCTCAGCTTCCCCTAACTCTGTTAGGACCCCACCCTGCAGGCCCTTTGATTTAGCAATGGCAGCACCCCGCAATACCACCTTAAAGGCTTCCCAGAGCGTGCCCGCCGAATCCACACTGCAGCGTTCTCTTCGAAATAATGTGTGATCTCGTCCCTGATATCCTCTCTGAAGACCGGATCCTTGAGCGCCTCAGCCCGGAGGCGCCACGTCGGTATCCGCGCTCTGGGGCGGCAGTACTGCCATCCCAGGACCAGAGGCGAGTGGTCCGACAGGACCCTCGCTTTGTATTCTATTTGGGTGGTCTCTACCACCACATCTGGCGTGGCAAATAAATAATCAAGTCTTGTATGCAGCTGTTGCGGGGCTGAGTAATGCGAATACTGTTCCTCATTAGGATGTTTCAGCCTCCAAACATCTGCCAGCCCGAAGTCGTCGAGCAGTGTCCGCAATGCCCTGGCCGCTGGGGTGGGCCTATCAATCTTATCATCAGATCTGTCTACCCTGGGGTTCAGCACACAATTAAAATCCCCTCCCCAAATAACCGCCCCACCCACGTACGCACCCAGGTTGGTACACAGTGTCCGAATATATGCCGCCGTGTTTTGATTGGGGGCATACGTGTTTACAATGCACACCTCCTTATTCTCCACCAGTGCCTTCAATATGACCATCCTCCCCTCTGTATCCACCACATCTTGTGTAAGTTGGAGTGGAACGTGCAGTGCCACCCAGACCAACACTCCCCTAGCGTAGGCAGAATACAGAGAGCCCACTACGATACCTCTCCACGTCTTCCCTACCAGTTCCAACTTTTCCCGAGTCAGATGCGTCTCCTGCAACAGTGCAATATCAATCTTCTGTCTTTTCAAATACATCATGACCTTGTTCCTCTTTAAGTAACTATTGAGTCCCCTGACATTCCACGTTACGATCTTAAGATCCCCCATACACTCATAAGTATCTTCCCCCTTTCCGTGCAGCAAACCCCACCTGTCCACGCGATACAGATACAGCCCTCTAGCTTTTTCTTTTAGCCTCAAGTACAAACTCGAACTCCCCATAACTATACACACCCCAAACTCCCCACTTCCCTCCCCACCCTCTACCCATCCCTTCCCCAACACCACACTCCCCAACTGCTGCCCAGCTCCATCCATGGAACTCAGGCACCTCCAAATTTAGCCCTGCAAGCACCAAACAATGCCCAGAGCTCAGTAGGGTGAAGTCGCCCTAATGGCCACTTAACTAAAGTTACTAAGTGGGGTAAAGAGATCCGCTCTGCAAGGCTCCCCTAAATACAGCAATAGTCACAGTGCTCATAATATATTGTGCAACAGTCTGACCTTCTCTGCTTAAGGCCGCTCAAATGACTATAATCAAGTACCAGAGACCTATTCCGTGCCATCTTGTAGCACCCTCCTCGTGCACTACTTATCTCCTCCATCTCCTCTTCCCGTCCGAACGTCAGGCTCCTGGGGACATCCCTGCGTGTCTAGCCATCCCATGGCGTCCTCCGGAGTCTCGAAAAACAAAGTCTTGTGTTTGAGAAAAACCTTCAATTTCGCCGGGTACAGCAACATGTATTTGTAGCCTGCCTCTCTCAATCTCCGCTTTACCATCCCAAAGTTCATGCGGCTACGCTGCACAGTCAGGGTATAGTCCGGGTAGGCCGTTATGGTTGCCGCTCCTCGTGTAATCGTTCCTCCCTTGCAGAAGTGTTCTAGTATCCTCTCCCGGTCCCGGTAATTAAGGATTTTGGCAATTACTGGCCTAGGTGGGTTTCCCGGTGGCGGCCTTCTTGTTAGAGCTCTATGCGCACGTTCCACCGCGAATCCTTGAGATAAGGCTCCTCCGGGTATCTCCTGCAACAGCATAGATTCGATGAACTCCGTGGGATCGTGGCCCTCCGATCCTTCTGGCAGGCCCACGATGCGAATGTTATTCCGTCGGGCGCGTCCTTCCGCCTCCTCCGCTCTGTTCTCCAAGTTGCCCACTCTCTGCACCAGGGCATGCAGTTCAGCCTTATGGGAGGCACAATCCCCGGTGTTCGGGCTCACCTCTTTCTCGAGAATCTCAGTGCGCTCCGCCAGGGACCTGACGTCCTGCCGGAGTAAATTCACCTCCTCTTGCACCTCACCGACCTTAAGGTCCAATGCCGTTTTCAACTCAGTTACGGCCAGTTCAAGCTTAGCCTCCCAGGTCGCCTTCAAGTCCGCAATCGCAGCTAGGACCTCTTGGTTAGTACCCGTCGCAGGCATGCCGCCTGTGGGGGACTTATCCTTGCTCTTGGAACTTTCTGGACCAGGGGACGTCTTGGCGAAGTCGTCCAACGTGGGCTGCTTCGCCTTCGGTCTCACTGTTCTATTAGACATGGCCCAGGGACCCGCGTTCCGCACAAGTTACAAATGCGCACACAGTTCGCTCCTATCGCCCGACCATCGTGCGGGCTGCTCCTTCCTTTGTTTCTGGTCATTGATCGGCCATTTTGTTTCGTCTTCCGTCTCCGGCGCTCCTTATCTTTTTAGCACAAAACTCCACCACCGTTCCTCCCACGCCTTCCAAAAGTTCACCGAGCGCAGTCAGATCGTTCACACATCGACATGTGTGTTTTCAGCAGTCATAGGCACGTTGTTATGCACTATTTCGCCAGGATCATTTCAGGATCTCGGGAGCTCCTCCAGATCGCATCCTCCTACATGGCCCTCGTAGCCACGCCCCCTTGTGATATAGTTTACATATAAACTTTACACATATTACATATAATCATAATATAACATATTCTTCTTCTTAGTAAATGATTAATATTCTTCTAAAATACCAATCTAACATACCATGTATAACAAGTATAAAGATAAAATTTCGTAACTTAACATTCTCTCAATTCAAAACCATTTCTTAGCAAACCCCCAAAGTGGTTCGTTGTCTAGTCACAATGTATTGATACAACCAATTATCCAGTCCATAACAGTGCTGCAAATTGAACCATGACTAGTCCATTATACTCTCATGTCACTTCTTATTTAGAAAGTAATCATAATACATTTTACATTGAAAGGTGATTTCAGCTGTTAACATCTCTAAAACTATTCATTCATTTATCAGCCTCTAGGGCCTTCACTTAATCACATATCCTTTATCCAGTTATCAATCTTACTCTGTCTTTGTATTGCCTCACTCATAGGTCTCTCGGAATCCTTATATAGTGACTCCCAAAAGGCTTTCTATCTTTAACCATACTTTCTAAATTGAGATGAGCAATTTGATGTTATTGGTATTAATACATTGATACCAGAAGGTCCTCTCACCTACTGCTTCCAAATTATGCACGTATAGACCGTATTGTATCTGGAAGATCCTTAGCCTGTTACATTTGGTTAGGAGATGATTGGCTGTCTCTAATATTTCCCTGTTTTTACAAATTTGTCAATCATGGTCTGTTATAGGGATCATGGTTACCATTCCCATAACTGCCAAGACATGTAGATGAGCCAATCTCAAAAGTAGAATGAATCACCTAAGCCTCTTTGAGGGGCACAAATTAAGGTAGCGCTGTGGACTCTTAAATGTATATAATACATATGACACAAAGTAATACTTTTTCAAGCTACTAAGATGGGCATAGTTTTCGAGCCAGTCCCATAACTCAATACGTTTTACTAATGAGCATTGCATAGCTACCGTGTCGTTTCCCCATCTAGGGGTCCAGCATATTGCCTGATAGAAATGTTCTGTTGTTTCCTTCAATCGGCAGTACGTATGCTCCTTAGATGCCTCCTGCTACATGCAGTCCATTTTCGATGTTATTGTGCATTTTTTAAGTATAGTTCAGCCCTCTTTCTTAATACATTGGCTTTTAGGGATATCAGTCCTAGTTCCAGTCTAATAATAGCCATTGCAATGCATTCCGGAAGACCCAATATCTTTCGCCAGAATTTGCCCTCTATGACTTGATGCCATTGCAAGACAATGGAATGAAGGGATTTGAGTCCATACGTTATCATAGAGGAAAATACCAGTATGTATAATTGGCGTGGGCCCCAAATGGTATAACCACCATGTTTAACTGAGAAATGATTTACCGATGCAGTCACCTGGGCTGCTCTTGTGCTTTGTGAATGTTTACAGGTGATATAATCAATTTCAACACCCAAATATTTTTAATACGATGTGTATAAAATCTCTAGTTCATGAACCATTAATTTAGGGCAGGTTGACTTTCTGTTGGTGAACACCATCAGTTCATTTTTTTCACTATTAATTATAAGCCCATTGCTATCTGCATATGCCCATAGGGCTTCGGCAGATCACCGAACCCCGCTAAATGTGTGATCCAACACTACTAGATCATCGGCATAGGCTAAAACTGAGCAGTGTGCCAATCCTATCTTCGGCGAGCAGTTATGCACTGATGAGATCACCACTGGGAGATCATATACAAATAAATTGTAGAGTTTTGGAGCTGTTACACAGCCCTGCTTCACTCCTCTATTTTGTACTACCTGTCTTGTCATGTTCCCCTGTTGGTCAAGTTTGAGGGACACATAATTATTTTGGTGTAATAACCTGAGGTAATACAACAGCCCATCTGGGCAGCCCATTCTCTTTAACTTTCACCACAATTTTTTTATGGGTATCAGATCAAAGGCGGCTTTAAAATCTACGTAGAGGGCATATAATGGTGGTTTACCCTTAGTTCTTGCTCTGGTACGCAGAGTATCTATAATTACCAGATTATAGGTTGTAGAATATCCCTGTCTGAATCCACTTTGAAAGTGACTCAACATTCCTGTCCTGTCCACCCATGGTTGTAACTCATTCAACAGGAATGTAGCAATTACTTTACCTGTACAGTCAATCATGGACAAAAGCCTGTAATTGCCTGGATCCATTTTATTGCCTTTTTTAAATACAGGGATCAATATCGCTGTCTGCCAGGATGAGGGTATTATTCCTTCTTCTAGGACTTGTTCAAAAATAATCTTTAATAGCCCGGCCCAAAGTTCCGCTTACTTTTAATAACAATATTAGCAAGCCCTTTTGGGCCTGGCACTCTAGAAGATTTCAGGCTCTTGATCATATTGAGTATTTGCTCATGGATTATTTCAAATGGTGGAGGAGATGGAACGAGGTTACTAGTGCAGTGTCATCAATGAATAGCTGGTCATTGCAATTTTCCGGGAAGCTTATACATTGTTGTTCACCAATGGGGTTGATCAACTGGGTTTTCCCTGTGGCCCTTGCTTCCCATAGTAGTTCCCAGATACTTCTAGTATTTTTAGAACATAGCACTGGTACTGTTTTCTGCCAGTGGGAAATTTTCTCTCGATTTCTCTTAGCTTAAAAGTTATTGATTAACTAGATCATTTTTACATTTAAGATAACTTATCTTTTTAATAATTTGCAATACTGTCAGCAAATTGCAAAGCATTAGATCAACAACCTTGATGTATTTATCGCAGAAACAAATGCAGCAATGAAAGTAAACCTTCAGAAAAATGTAATTTGTCACAGAATAACGTAGACCCATTCAATGTGTGAATAGTGTATGTTTTTGTTTATAAACCTTAGCTGCTTAGTGAAAAGTGAAATTGGTGAGACAAAATAACATAAAAATTGATTAAAGGGGCCACAATGTAATCAATAGGTTTTGCAGGATGATCTCTAACCAACTCCCTGCCACATCTCTGAAGGTTTTCATGTACATTTTTTAAATTTGTCTTTTGGAAATGTTACATGTGCAAAGTTAGACTTTTTACATAGTTGAACTGATATTGTAAGGTCGACAATCATTAAATCAACTTTCTCAAGATGTACCTTGTGAGATCAAAGATTTTAACATTAAATTGTTTAACAATTTAATCAATGTTCTTTGAATTTGTGATGTTGAAGTAATCTACTACTGAAGCAGTCGAAATTGAAGAGACACATAGACAAGAGGTATACATAAGATATTGTACAATATCTGTTACCATCCATTTTGACTGTGATGTAATACTTAATATGTTTTAATGTTTTCCATATTGACATTTTGTTATATATGTATGTGTGACTCTTTGAATGGAATATTACATTTCGAGGTTCATATAATATCAAAATGCTTTTTTTCAGCTCGGTGTGGCGGTGGGCAAATACAATTTGACTGTTTCACTGAAAATTCGGAAAACAAGGATACATAACACAGTTTTAAAAAAGTTGTTTATGAGTTATTTAATTGATGTTACATCTTAATAACGTAATTCATATATTCTGTATGTGTGCTATAAATTAAGCATTTTCTTTCTCTTCAGTTAGAGGCCTAGGAAGAAGAGGAGCACACAAACTAATGATGTTGCTTGCTAAACCGTTGTCACTTGGGAGCAGCTACCTTTTGAAGCTCAACTTAGTCCTCGCAAGATTGACAGGGTAATTCATAGAATTCGGCGCACAAGTGGTGCACGCGGCTGGCGCACAGTGTGCGCGTGCAGCAGTCTGCGCCAGCCGCGTGCGCCAAAACCCATTTCAGCACAGAGCTTATTCATGGATTTCAACATCCATAAGCAGCCGTGGCGCAGAGTGGAGCAGCAACCATGCAGCAGTGCCAGTTACGCCCCCAAACCCGCCCCGTGCTCCATGACCAGCGCACAAATCCAGTACATGGCGCAAAGGCCAGTGGACCAGCATAAAGCCCCCCAATCACGAAAACGCATGTAAAACTTCCCACGCACGCCCCAGAATGCACGTACCCCGCTCGTGCCAGGTAAATAGCGTAGAAAAAGCACCCCCCCCTGTGGTGTGGGCTGCCTGTGGGGCATGCCCAGGGTGGATGGGGTGCCTGCATTTATTTCGAGGGTTGCGCGTGAAGTATCACATGCGATAGGCCTTGTGCGAGCGGGGTACGTGTATTTTGGGGGTGCGCCGGACGTTTTACATGCGATAGGCCTTGGCCGAGCGAGGTACGTGTATTTCGGGGGTGCGCGGGATGTTTTACACGCGATAGGCCTTGGCCAAGCGGAGTACGTGTATTCAGAGGGGTGCACGGGGAGTTTTACATGTGTTTTCACTGCCGCAGGAGGGGTACGTGTATTCCTGGGGTGCCTCACGATCAGTGCTGCGACAAATGAGGCATTCATCATAGCTGGATATACGTGTTTGTTTGTTGTTTGCATGCACTTTTATACTGTGCGCTGGGATGCTTCCGCCTGCCTTCGTGTGGCGGATGTGTTCACGCCTATGCGCGTCTTTTGGCGCGGGTTTCCCGTATTCGATTCCATGAATACATGTTGTTCGCGTGCGTGTGGGCGTTCCTTGTATTTCCCTGCAGTACTATGCCTTCTTTTTCACGCGTTGTTCCCCATTCCGCGTGTTACGCCCCGTGTCCTGCCCCCTTTTGGGTGTGTGCGCTGACGTTGTGCGCTTTCACTGTGCGCGTCCACTGTGCGCGTCCACATGCGCTTGCTTTTTCACGCTTGCGCCAGCTTGCGCTGAGATTTTCGGCGCACATTTGTTCCATGAATCGGCGCCTGAGTGTCATGATGCAGATATCCAGTGTCCAGAATTTGAATTGAATGTCAGCAGTGAACCATGGAAAATAACGATGGATCATTGTTACAGAACCCAACTTCACCCAGAAGAAACAGAGAACCCAGAAGATGTTTCAGAATTGCTTGCAGAACCACTCACACAATCGACACCCTCTAACAAAATGCTATCTAAGAAACAGACAATGGCCCTCATTCCAAGTTAGGACTACACCATGGAGTAAATAGCTCCATGGTTGGCAACCATGGAGCTATTTACTCCATGGAATACCGGCATGGTGAATGGAGTAATTACCGGTCCATTCCAAGGTTGGATGGACCGGTAATTCCCCATTCACCATAGCCCTTCCCCATCCCCATTTCTGCCCCCATAGGGCTCAATGGGAATGGGGAAGGAGGTAATTACGGCACCGTAAATTATGGTGCCGTAATTTACTCCAAGGTCACTTTGCGGGTCCCGTAATTTACTCCTGCTAAAAGCAGGAGGTAAAGAGGGACCCGCAAAGGGAACTCGGAATACGGACGTAAGGGATTACCGCCATCGGTGCCCTTACAGGCGCCGGTAATCCCTTACCTCCAACCTCGGAATGACCCCCAATGTTCCCTGTTTTCCCAATACATGTGGACCAATCAGAATCATCACACACAGAAATAACTGAAGCATCTTCAATACTGATTGATGATTGTGCTCGTGATGTGGACTTCACTCTTCCTAGTGTTGAGGACTTATCCACCAGCATGGAATCGCAAACCGCTGCACCTCTGGACGATTGGCTATTAAAGTAACCACAATACATTGTATTCGCCTGATCGAGATTATGAAAATGATTAAATGCAATCATAAATTGCCTAAGAGAACTTGTGGGGAGCCTATTGGTGGAGTTTACTTGTGTGGTCAAAGACACCAACCGGAAAATCAAGGGTGGCTGTGTACACCACCATAACTCATTTTCATGGTCTGCTCAACCTATACTTGGAAAAGTTCATCTGCTTTGTTGTTTAGCGGATCAACATACAGTACAATTTCAAATTTTTCTAATTTTTTGTTTCTTGAGTTCCTTTCAAAAACCGAGTACTACAAACATCAGAAGGATTTCTTGTTCCACGCTATTAGCCAGGCATTGACACTCAAACAGATCTCAATGGACAATGCTCTCTCTGGTAAATGTCTCTGGCTTGCTGGGGATGGTGTCACAGTCCAGGTTTTTCTGCTAAATACTGCCCTTACCTCTACCAAGAAAAGGAAACCAAAAAAATTGTGAGTTCAGTCGTCGTGCTAGTATCTGAATGTACAATCTTCTTTTGCCATGGAAATAAATTAGTTTCATTAAATCCAGTGAACTTCTTCAAACCAGAGGAATGCAAACAGACCCGAAAGCCACTGACAGGCATGTTTCAATAGCCAAGGCCATGCAATATCAGTTCACAGACATAAAGCATGAATATGATATATGGCAAGTCGCAAAATCAATTTTGAAAAAATAACAACTGCTGGAAAAAAAAAGGCGACAGAAACCTTTTTTTAATTGGTCAGTCTATCAGCAACCATCTTTGGTGGATCTCAAAAACTTGTGATGGATCTGTAGGTATTCTGATTGAAAAATGGCATTCATTGATGCACCATTGTTCTAACATACATCCTTGGAAAGAAAACCAACATTTCCATGAATGTTCACATGGACCATTTAGCAAGGAGCAGGTGTGTCAAAAAGGTGGGTGGTTCCAGGCTCCCCTCCTCACACAGCACTTGGGAAGATTGTGTATGATGAAATGCTTTCAAGGGACATGGGGGGCCTCACCAAGTTCTGTCACACTGGAGATTTGGAGGTGTCCCATAACATATGCCTAAAGTACAGGCCTAAAATGTTTCATTTTGGCATGGACGATATGGAAGCCGGAACAAGATTGGCTATACTTGCACAAAACGAGAACATTGGAAAGGAACAAGCAAAAACAACAGGAATTTTTGGGATTCCTCGTTCCAACAAGGAGTTCACCAAAAGAAGAAAATGGGTGGCAGAGCCAATCTTCCAGCAGATGAATATTGAATTTGTGTGTGAAATATCTGACATTAAATGTGCTGGCCATGCAAACTTGAACTTGTTGAAAGGTTGACTTAAATATTCAAATGATGTGTCGCTCACTTCACAATGTTTAATAAAGACAGTTTCAAGTTTTTGCCCAGTGTTTAGAAACTTTCTTCATTGAACAAATAATGGAATAGTATGTCACTTGAGATAGAATTGTTAAATAATTTATTTTTAATGAATTACTCTTCGTGAAGTAATGTCACTAGATAGACCTTAACATTTATATTTTTCTTACATTTTTTTATGTATCACTATCAATATAGTTGATTTATATTAAATAAATGTCAGTCTGATTATTTCAAGTATGTGACTCAAATCAAATCAAATGTAGAAGAGACTGGTGAGCTTAAAACCAACAGTTAACAGAAGCTAATTTTTGCTCCCCAGGCAAACTAATTTAACACTTTTACACTAGCACGTTTTTCCCTAGTGGTAGCTCCTGGTGACCGATTACTGCTGGATACCCTGGGTACTGCTTGTAATTCCTGCTTATCCAATCGTAGTTTTGAGCCCTGTTTGTAATGAACTCACAAAACTTGAAAAATATAAGCAGAACATTGGAGCAGCAGACATACAGAAACTCAGTATCTCCAGATGTCTGGTCCTTTCCAGACTGGACTACTGCAACAGCCTCTTCCTCAATCTGCCTAAATCCTCCCTTTGCCCCCTTCAACGAATCCCAAATATGGCTGAGAGACTTATCCTTGGCCTCAAGCCCAAGGACTGCATCTCTCAAGACCGGAAATATCTCCACTGGCTCGCGGGGGCTGCAAGGATCAAGGTCAAGACCCTCTGCATCATTCACAATGCTTTCTAGGGCTAAGAATCCCACTTTATCCAACTCTTTCCCTAAATACCTCCCGCTTACAGACCTTCGTCCATCCAGCTGCAATTCTCTGAAGATCAGACGCTATTCCAAGCAGAGAGTGTGAGGTAGATCTCTTTCCTTGCAGCAACCTCCCTCTGTAATAGTTTCCCTGCCCCTCTCAGGCTTTTTCTTGATCTCCTGAGGTTCTGGAAGCTTCTCAAGACCCACCTTTTCTACCTTTGCTCTTCTTCACCCCCTCATCTGTCGCATTGACTGGCTGCCTGGTGCCTTCTGAGCTTCACAGGGTGCCAAGCCCTCATCACCCAGTATAACCCAGTACTTTGTTCCTGTGTCCACCCCACAACCTGCACTTGCCCTTCCGTGGCCTTTAACCCTGACAAGCCTTGTGGGGTATGAATACCTACCGACCTTGGTCCACCCCCGTCCTCACCGTTAAGCATGTGGTGACCACTCCTTGCTTCCCCTAGCAATTGCCCTCCTGGCCTCCCTTTAGCACTTGCCTAGCCCCATTGGCCTTCTTCTTCTTCCCCTCCTCCTCCCCCTGCTCTAGTATACCTCCTCTTGCTCCACACGTCCCTCTCACCCTAGCATTTTCCCTTCTTCCCCGACCTAAACCCCCCACTCCCACTCCCTCCCCCCTCCACTTCTTGTAAATGCACTTGCACGATCCTAATGAAAGTTGGAATCATAATTAGTAGTTGCAGATTGCAATAAACCAATGGTTTATGTGCCACAGTGCAAGCCAACATTTAAATAACGGGCAAAGGAATATGTCTTTCCAATGTGCACTATGAACATACACTTGTGGCTTTTGCACATCTTACTGTGGAGGCCCACATGTGGAGGACAACCAGGCGTGCATGCATCAATGTGACTGCTGGAATAAATGCACACAGAAGCTGATCATCCTTAAAAAACTGCACTCATTCAAGGCATGCTGGAAATGTAGTGATGTCATTTTGTTTGTTATTGTTGCTCATTGCACGTGTTGCCCTAGGTGTCCTTTCCAGCAACCAGGAGCAACATGACAGCCTGTAGGTTCTAAAAATGTGCAGATGTGAAAGTGTTGCATTTCTAATTGAAACCACTCATTTGTTCTCTGTGTTGGAAAGCCATGTGCAACGAGTGAAAATCGCTGATGGAAGATAATAACTTTCTGTGAAGAAAGGAATACTGTAATTAATCGATCAATTAATAGAATCGGCATTATAAGATCAGCTTTCAAAGGTAAACTAAATTTTGAGAACCATGCGATGTTTGCTAGCTATAACCTCTATTGGAAAAAGTTACTGATGTTTCCGTCACTTAATTACCTCTTTTCAGCGTCAAGTCAAAAATTAAAGTACTTGTTATGCTCCCAACTATTGCTGTTTTCTTCAAAATAAACAGTTTTATAATTTTTGTGAAAAGAAAAAATAGTTTTGCGTCTTATGTGGGTGTGTGTGTTTATTTTCCTGGTTCTGTGTTAGATAACTTTATGACGTTGGTGATGACAGGATACGTTTGGCTTCGTTGCCCACTAACGTCATTAAAATAGGTTGAGCTCATCGTCAGTGTCTAGTGACATCAGAGTTCAGAGCAGGTTTATCTGAATTAGTGCCGTGATGGCACTTGAAGTGGCCGATGGATCAACGGATGCGATTAGCACAAGATGGCGGTCTCCAACCCGTCATTTTCGCATGTGTTAAAGGGTGAAAAACTCAGGTAAATTGCATTGGAAGATGTTTTAAGAATGAACGATGAATGCTCAGAAATACATGCACGATTTATTGGGCCAATAAAATGTCTGACCAAACTACCCCTTTAAGAGCATGAACGATTTCCTGAAGCAGCGGTTATTCGGCAGGATTACCGCAGCTACATGAGAAAATGCAAGCGGGAATGTAAAGTGTGTCATATGGAACAACAAGGCTTTGGTGGTGCATCGTAGATGGCTAGGGAGGAAAACATACATTTATGGAAGTGGGGGGAACATAGCAGGAGAAGAGGGGCACCTGTTGAGTGACTGGGAGGGGCCTGAAATCAATTCTTTTCTTGCCGTTTTCCCCGATTACTGTGGTTATCCAATGACTACAGATAACCACAACTATCTGTAGTACATTGTAATCATGCCCACAGTTATGGGAGGAAAGTAATAAAAAAATGAAATGGACATGGTTGCAGGACTGTTAATGTTATACAGTGGATGTGGCCAGAGCCCGTGACCACTGACATTGGCGAAAGGCTATGACTAGTGGCCTGGTAGTTTTGTCAAATATACAGTGGGCACTGCCATAGACCATGCAAACTCCAGATACACTTGTATAGTAACCACGGCCGAAGGCCATGGCTAGTGGCCTGGTAGTGTTGTACTGGCAATGGGCGAGCGCCATGGTTAGTGGCCTGGTGATGTTGTGAAATATAGAGTAGCCACAGCCGAAGGCTCTGGCCACTTGCCATGGCCAAAGACCATGCCGAGTGACCTGGTAATGTTGTAAAATATACAGTGGACACGGCCGAAGGCCATGGCTAGTGGCCTGATAGTGTTGTAAAATATACAGTGAGCATGGCCAAAGGACATGGCTAGTGGCCTGGTTATGTTGTAAAATAAAGAGTTGACACGGCCGAAGGCCATGGCTAGAGGACTGGTAATGTTTTAAAATACATGGTTGACACGGCCGAAGGCCCTGGCCTCTGGCCTCTGGCCATGGCTAGTCGCCTGGTAATCTTGTAAAATATACAGGGCCTCATCACAAGTTGGGCGGTAGCCCTTAAATCCGGCAGAAACAGTATTAGCACCGGCAATACCGCTGCGCTGGATCACGACTGCAATCCAGCCGGCGCAATTCCAGTTGGGCGATAACACAGCCAGCTGTAATAGCCCCAGCTGTAATAGTGCTGACAACCAAACAAGCTATTAGAGACCTATCACGAGTACAGCGTTGGCACTTCTAGTGCCGGAAAACCGGCGCTAATACTGCTGAAAATACCCCCGGACAAATTCTGGAGGTAAAGGAACACATGTGAGAGTAACAAAGCCCCAGGTGGAAACAATGCACACAAGAGGCCTACAAAAGACCCGCACACCCTTCCCACCACCATGTTGCCATTTGAAGCCGAGAGCCTTGATGTGGACCTCTGCATGCTACGGCAGGAGATACAGAGGCCTGACAAACAGGCCATGGCACAGGCCTGGACTGACCCACCGGGACACCATGACTCTCCCCGCTCAGCCTCGGGACATGGGCCCTCTTTTCATGGGGGAAGGATACATACATTAAATGAGAAAATTATGATCCATGCAGAGCTCCTTTGGGGGACAGGAAGGCCTCGCACATCAGGCTGCGCTTGTGACCATGCCTATGACACACTGAGCCCCTTTCTGGATCTGGATCTGGACCTGTGCAAGGTGAGGAGAGCTCCCATCAGCGACCATGGGTACTTGTCACGTCGTTTTATTCTTTGCACTGCAGCTACCCTCTGTATTTTTTCAGTCAGATTCTGTGTGAAATATATGCTTTTCATAAAGATGTAATGGCTTTTGATCGCGGTTTCAAGTCCCATAAAGTAACATCCTCTCCGAGAAATGTAACGCTTGTTTGGCTGACTTGTCTGTGTCCGACCCCAAGCAAAAAGTTTTATTTTTTTTCTATTATAATGTATTTAAAGACCCGCACGATCTTGCAGAGATGGGCCCCTCTTCCCGCCCCACCTTTTTCTAGGTTAGCTCAAAATTCCAGTTGCTAGCGGGGGCACTATCATTTTGCGCCTGATACAACTAAATAAGCTTACTTTCGTCTGTCTGACATGTTTGTTCCGGGCAAATGCGAGCACTATTTTGAGCTCCAATGGCAGAGGGTGGAAGTGAGGTGATGTGTTGCAGACGGTGAGTGTACCTGCAGACATATAAAATGGCAGTTGTCAGCCCCCAACAAGTTTGTATTTAATCATTAAAATGATACAATGCTCTGTACTGCATTGCCTTTGGTGGCGCAGTGCACGGCACTCTTTCTTGACACAATGCAGCTGTGTGTGCATTCTGAAGGTCAGAGGGCGTGAAGCAGGCATCCTCGTGCCGGATCTAGCGTAAGGCCTTGGATTTCCTACATGACTGTGTAACCTGTGCTCAGAGCCAGCCTTAGAGGCAGCAGTGTCCTGGGCGAATTGGCGCCCCCCCTCCCACGCGCCCCTGGTCAACAGGTCGCATTGACAAACAATGAGGCGCCCGCCGCTACTATGCCAGCTCAGGGGAGCCCTTGAAAGACTCCCCCGAGCTGGCGTGGGGCTAACGGTGCCTTTTGTTGGTTAAGGCGCCTGCGGCAGAGGGGCGCATTTGGTGTCAATCGGGTGAGCACCCGATTGACATTGAATGCGCCCGCCTGCTGTGCCTTCTCCCGCTACGCCAGCTCGAGGGAGCCCTTGAAAGACTCCCCGAGCTGGCGTGGCGGGGGCTAATGGCACCCTGGGCAGTCGCCCAGCTCGCCCCCCAGTAGGCCGGGCCTGCCTGTGCTGTGCCGGTAAGGGTTCAAGAGAGCCAGGATGCCCTGGTGTGAAATCTTATGATCTTCAGCATGCGGGTTCCTTGTCCAGCAGCAGGGGGAGCTGTAGAGGAAACTGTGACATTAAATGCAACACCTGGTTTACCCGGACATAAAACCTGTTCTATTGGTGTTCTTAAGACTTTATTTGAGTTATCAAGATAAGCATGTCACTGGAGTTGCTGTTCCCATAATCCCACTATGTTTCTCCGAGGTTCTTATGAACTACTTGCTGGAGCTGATGCTGATCTTGCCCGAGCACGGTCTGCATAGAATTCACGTGTGCACCCGAGACAATTGAGTGGAGGTCCTTGCCCAAAGATTCTCTATACCAAGAAAGGTGGTCAGGGGAAACATTTGGAGGGAGATGGGGGTGGTTGTGGGGAGTGGTGTCTAGATGGAGTTCATGGCTCAGAAACCTGCCTGGGTTTCTCTGGCGTGCCGTGGGGAGGGGGATCAGCGAGGGACTTGTGCGACCGACATGCACTTCAGCACTTCACAGGTTTGAAGCACAGCTGTCGGGGCCAGGTTTTCACTCTCCTGAGGTGCTTAAAATGCTTACTATTGTACAGCCTAATAACAGCCCAACTCATCATGTAAGTGCCAACAGAACATACACCTGGCTGCGCATTACATAAAAAGTGCTTGCTCTGAGCTTTATTTCTGAGGGATCAGCCAACAGGCTGATCCTTCAGAAACATAGCCAGAAAAGTCTACTTGCCTTTCCAGCAACTTTACTTATCTCATTTTAGGGTGAGTCTGAGTTAGTTCTCTAAAGTGGCAATGCCCAAAGGACAGGCATTCAAGATGCTCTTTTCCTGATGGAGCACATATAAGCATGTCATGGCTCATGTTTAGCATGCCAGGATGTCATGTCAGCATGCCACATACAGTGTGCTGGAACATCTTGTGGCTGAGGAAACACTGAAGCTTATCCATCTGTACCAAAAGGTTGTGCTAAATTGTGAATCTTTATGGAGGGAACCTGGTGCTAGCCAGTACTGAGGTCCACTTTGACAAGATTGATGTATCCTGCAGATCCACTCTTATACACTCATATATATTTACTTATGGGAATTGGATGCAGCTCTCTTTAGATCACTACATTTGATAATCTCAGGTCTAAGATATGTAGACCGAATCCGGTTATTTGCGGACACAAGGCTCTTGGATCTCTGCATTTACACTTAATGTAAGAGAAAATACTACCCCTAAGACCACACAGGCTTAATGTTGGACAGCAATACTGGTGTGGGTCTACCTCTATAGTATCGAAGAACCAATTCTTATTACCCTTTTGTGTATGCTAAATATTAGATGTTATATTTTGCCTACATCGTTTTATCACTAAACCAACAAGTATTTACAATTGCAACATAGCATCTTTCATACTATAGATGTGTCGTATGAAGTATCTTTCAAAAATCGATACGCATTAAGAATGCTCATGCTTACTTGTTTATCATATATGTGTATGATTCTCTTGTAGAGATAGGATATGAGCTTTAAAACTAGTATAATCAACATTCAATTCCCAATATTGGCAAAGAAGTAGTTGACTAGAGTCCTAGCATCCTATTCTTCTATCCACTTCTAAAATGTCAACGCAACCTACAGCCAATCAACAATGGGTGTGTAGCCACTGTGGCACAGTAAAACTTTAAAGTATGCTCACAATTGTAGTGTGGTCAGGATTGGCAAGCCAGGGAACAGGTGACGTTACACATACCAACCCCAATAAAGCCCATTAAATGAAAAGTGTTAGAAATACTGTTTCAAACGGACATGGCTTCTAAGGGCAATTAACTAAGAACAACCTAGGAGCAATCTAATGCCATGGGTTAAAACCTTACAGGTAAAGCATGTTTAATCACCATGCAAGGGTTCCTCTCTTTCGTCCTCTTTACTCTAATGGTTCCACATAACCTGGCCAAAGAAATACGAGAGGCAGCAGAGGCTGGTATTATACTCTTTGCTGAAACTGTATCATTTTACATTAGTGTTTCACCATCACAAGTACACTTGAAAGCTGGCTTTGAAGGCAACCTACACCTTTAAAGAGGTCTTTGTAATCTCTCAGTAGAGCCCCAGCAACCTACACCTCTAAAGAGGTATTTGTAATCTCTCAGTAGGGCCACAGCAACCTACACCTTGAAAGAGGTCTTTGTAATCTCTCAGTAGGGCCGCAGCAACCTACACCCTGAAAGAGGTCTTTGTAATCTCTCAGTAGGGCCGCAGCAACCTACACCTTGAAAGAGGTCTTTGTAATCTCTCGGTAGGGCCACAGCAATTTACACCTTGAAAGAGGTCTTCGTAATCTCTCAGTAGGACCACAGCAACCTACATCTTGAAAGAGGTCTTTGTAATCTCTCAGTAGGGCCGCAGCAACCTACACCTTGAAAGAGGTCTTTGTAATCTCTCAGTACAGCCACAGCAACCTACACCTTGAGAGAGGTCTCAGTAGGGCCACAGCAACCTACACCTTGAAAGAGGTCTTTGTAATCTCTCAGTAGGGCGGCAGCAACCTACACCTTGAAAGAGGTCTTTGTAATCTCTCAGTAGGGCCACAGCAACCTACACCTCGAAAGAGGTCTTTGTAATCTCTCAGTAGGGCCGCAGCAACCTACACCTTGAAAGAGGTCTTTGTAATCTCTCAGTAGGGCCACAGCAACCTACACCTTGAAAGAGGTCTCAGTAGGGCCACAGCAACCTACACCTTGAAAGAAGTCTTTGTAATCTCTCAGTAGGACCGCAGCAACCTACACCTTGAAAGAGGTCTTTGTAATCACTCAGTAGGGCCACAGCAACCTACACCTTGAAAGAGGTCTCAGTAGGGCCACAGCAACCTACACCTTGAAAGAGGTCTTTGTAATCTCTCAGTAGGGTCACAGCAACCTACACCTTGAAAGAGGTCTTTGTAATCTCTCAGTAGGGCCACAGCAACCTACACCTTGAAAGAGGTATTTGTAATCTCTCAGTAGGGCCGCAGCAACCTACACCTTGAAAGAGGTCTTTGTAATCTCTCAGTAGGGCCCTAGCAACCTACACCTTGAAAGAGGTCTTTGTAATCTCTCAGTAGGGCCGCAGCAACCTACACCTTGAAGGAGGTCTTTGTAATCTCTCAATAGGGCCGCAGCAACCTACACCTTGAAAGAGGTCTTTGTAATCTCTCAGTAGGGCCACAGCAATTTACACCTTGAAAGAGGTCTTCGTAATCTCTCAGTAGGACCACAGCAACCTACATCTTGAAAGAGGTCTTTGTAATCTCTCAGTAGGGCCGCAGCATCCTACACCTTGAAAGAGGTCTTTGTAATCTCTCAGTAGGCCACAGCAACCTACACCTTGAAAGAGGTCTCAGTAGGGCCACAGCAACCTACACCTTGAAAGAGGTCTTTGTAATCTCTCAGTAGGGCCGCAGCAACCTACACCTTGAAAGAGGTATTTGTAATCTCTCAGTAGGGCCACAGCAACCTACACCTAGAAAGAGCTCTTTGTAATCTCTCAGTAGGGCCGCAGCAACCTACACCTTGAAAGAGGTCTTTGTAATCTCTCAGTAGGGCCACAGCAACCTACACCTTGAAAGAGGTCTCAGTAGGGCCACAGCAACCTACACCTTGAAAGAGGTCTTTGTAATCTCTCAGTAGGGCCGCAGCAACCTACACCTTGAAAGAGGTATTTGTAATCTCTCAGTAGGACCACACTATCCTCCTCATGTACACCAAATGAAAAATGTACACGCCCTAGCGCTTCTGCTGTCTTGCAGGTGAGCACTGTCCTCTGAGAGAAGGTATGGGAGGACCCTTCCCTATTGGACTTCCTCGTGGCTTAGGACGTCTCTTACAGTCTTCACCATCTCCGCTCACAGCACTTTCATGGTTATCTACATGTGAAAGGCTCTCGTATCAGCCACCTCCTGATGCCGTCCCAGTTTTAGCATGTGCTGAAGCGATATACCTGGCTCCCACATGATTTGATGCCTCAGTCGTGTTGAGAAGCATTTCTGTATTAATTGTGCTCTGATCTCATCTTCTTCACCCTGTAGCATCCAATTAATTCTGAGCATCTTGACTAGCCGGAGGAGTTTAAAATGATCATAATCTGCATTGACAAGTGGACTGAAGTGAAGTGCTTTTCTTACAGTATCACACGAACCATCTCCTGCTGGCAGAGCCTTAAATAGCTTTTGCATTGCCCCATCCATGAAACAAAATAGTACGGTCTTTGGGCCAAGTCGTGGTGTTCACATCTTTATGAAACAAAACAAGCCTAAGTGTTGTATTAGCTCTCAACTCACCCACTTTTGGCGTGTGACAACGGCCTTCCAAACAGTTGACTCACCCAACAAGCCACCTATACACCCATTCACAGATGGGCTCTCACTCATCCAACATTTTAAAAAATTGTTTGTTTTCACCCGCCTTGCCGACACAAAAGGTTGAGAGCTATACTTTCCACATCTCTCGCTGGGGGCCTTGTAATGACTGTACACCCTTCACATGAAACTCAGGGACGAGGGAACCTAGAAAGGTCATATGAGACCATGAATGGACTGCTTGTGGTGGCCTGGTGTTTGTGTCAGAAATCGAAGAGGATACACACGCGGTTCTCTTCATATTCCTCCCATTCCAAGCTTGCCGCCATCTTGATGATGGGATATGATGGGTTTAGGGTAGAAACGACCTGTGACAATCCATTGTCATTAATATTTTGGAAGATCTTAGCTATCTCTTTTGTGTTTCAGTGAGGTAGATCGTGTCACCCTCACTGATCGCCTGTACCAATGCTTACCGAATAGAGAGTAGGAGGGGCCATGTGGTAAGCATAGGTCTTTATGAAAGGTCCTATTTGGATAAAGGGCTTACGCAGCATAGGAGGCAAATGCTGGATCAAACATAAGATGTAGGGTGTGGCTGAACTGGGTCATGCCTTGAACAGACGCACCTCTTTTATTTTGATATCAAAGTGACTCCTCATCATCACACTTACTTGTGATGATCATCAGTTCATACCAAGAGCATGTCACATCACAACACAACCCAACAGCAAAGATGGCTTTATTTGTGCCACTGACCTACGCTGGGACAAGGACCATGCCAGAGAGGGATATCTAGAATCTCCCGCCAGAGGTTGAGTTTCCACATCGCTATTTGGGACAGGTGATACATGAAGTCTGAGGGAATTGAAATGCATTAGTACCTGTGTCTTGCAATGTATGTTGATGGGCGGTATTATTGTTTTCTATGGTTTGGGTGGTAATATTGTTTGTGTTTTAAAAATCCCTTTGCACGGTGCCACATAATCATTATTATTACTCAGGTGTGCAGCCATTCCTTCTTATTGGAACTAATGGCCATAGTTCAGTGAAGGTGTTACTTGATAGGATCATGTTTTGTAGGATACATTCACAGCCATCTTCCTCTATCTCATTTGTTGCTGTTGATCCTCCTCCTCCTGAATGTTCTGCAGTAATGGCTTGGAAATATGCTTTACGGACAATTAATGTGATGCTTACGTCAGACACCTGTGTTCAGACTGCAGGACACAGTTTCGAATGCCAGCAGAGCTGACTCAGCTCTTCATCCTTCTGCTGTCAAACCATTGAGCAGCAACTTTTCTTGCATAGCTTCAAAACTAGAGGAATATGGCATCAACCACTGCATATAAAAGTGGCATAATTACTAGCACATTCTGATGCTATCTCTCTTGTGTATTTGGCTTATGTGACTTTGGGTCACAATGATTATTAACTGATTTTCTGTGGTGTTAGATGTTGGTACCAACATATTCTTGATTCAATTGTAGGCCAACCTGCAAGCCACCTGGCTCTCCTGAAGACGTATGTTTAAATAATACAACTCAACCTCTGCCCCCCCTTAAACAGGAGGGTCTCCACACATTAGCCAACATTTAATTGGAAGACAAGTCCACAGCATGGAAACAGCATTATTAGACTTGAAAAACCAGCTAGACACCTTTAAAGATGAAGGCAAGTCTGCACTCCTCCTCCTCCTAGGCCTCTCGGCCGCCTTTGACCTGCTAGACCATAAAACTCTCTGCCACCATCTGACGACTGCCGACAACTTCTCCCTCGAAGCCAAGACGTGGATAGGTTCCTTTCTAGAGGGAAGCTCTATGAGGGTCTTCTCTGGACTACCCACGCACCACCCACTCCAATACCCTGGGGAGTCCCAAAAGGCTCATGTGTCTCCCCGTCCCTCTGCAACATTTTCACCAGACCCCTCTTCGACCTCCTGGATTCTGTCTGCATATCCTACGCTTACTATGCTGATGATACTCAAATCCTCATCCCTTTTTCAGGTATCTATACACTTCACTGTAACTCCATCAACAAAATCTACTCCACCATCCAGGCTTGGATGGCCACCAATGGTCTTTGCCTCAACAATGCTAAAACAGAGATCCTGTGGTAGGATCCCCAACCATGCATAAGAAGCTCAACCCAAATTAACCTCATTCACAATAAATGGAATACAGATACCAATATCAACCTCTGTGAAAACATTGGGCGTCCACCTTGTTGCCTACTTGTCACTAACTAAACAAGTTATTGCAATTGCCTCATCAGCCGCCTACAAAGGGAAACTCATCAATGCGGCTAGACAATTTCTTAGGCCTACAAGCTGCCTAACCATTGCCCGGGTGGTCATCGAGCAAGACTTGATTATTGCAACGCCCTCTTCGCTGGAACCTCCAAACAGAACATCCACAAAATGCAAGTATTCCTGAACAATGCTCTTCGCTCAGCACTCAACATCCCTAAAGGGGAGCACATCTCTGTGGTAAGAAGGGAAGCACATTGGCACCCAATTCGGGAAGGGTATTATTTTTATGACGTTGTCCATAATACATAAATGTTATCAAAGACTGCCCCTGAATACCTATCCCAAAAGATATCTAAATGCCAATCCAGCAGACCGGTAAGAACAATCCACGCGCATCGCCTTGCCGTACCAAAAGTCAAAAGAGCTAGAAGAGGAGGATCCAGCTTCCCATTTATGGTGGCCAACCAATGGAACACCCTCCCTCCAGCCCTAAGAGCCGAGGAGACATACTGGCCCTTCCGAAAAGCCCTGAAAACCTGGCTCTTTGCCTAAAGACAATCCTGAAAACCTGGCTTTTTGCCGAATGACATTACCCCTACAATCATACCCTCCCATCCCCCTCCCTTGTCCTAACTATCTTTCTGTCTAACGATGTTCATGACAGCGCCTAAATGCCCCCAGGCTTGTCGCTTTACAAGTGCCAAAAATAAATGTATTAATTCTCTGTAGAATATGTATTAACTGCACTCAAACATGCAGTAATCCGGGAAGCATATTTTGACCCAACAGGGCCTTGATAGGCAAATTAATCGGATGAACTTTTGTTACTCAACTACAACGATTCAACGAAGAAAACAACCTTCATTACCAGTAGGCATGTTTTGCTCTAGCAGACGAACGAAATGTATCCTTCTGGCTGTGACGTACAACATCAGGAGGCTATCTGATGGTAATGCTACTGTTATCTGCGCTTAGTTCCTAATAGAACAATGAGAAGCTTTTTACATGATTGACCACACAGTCCTTACTGCTTTGTCTAGAGGACAACACCAAGTCGACCTTTAACTTTTTCAACTGTTTGTCAAAAGTAACAGAATTAATAAATACTACAAGACAAAAATTCGACCCAGCCAAAAAAGAGGTCATTACATTCAACTCTGTCTCACTATCCTGCAAATCAAAACAGAGGCTTCAATCCTTGGGCCACTGCTCCACCCTGCTACAAAAGTCCTATAACTTGTGAATCATTGTGGATTCAATTTGCACAAGTGATTCCCAAATGAGCTAAATAGTAAAGAACGGTTTCTTCACCCTCTGGTCATTTCGCCAGATCATCAAGTTTATCATCACTACCCATTAAACAACGCCATTGATGCATTTAGCTCATCTTCTCTGGAACCTTTCAACATAATCTATCTAGGTCTTCCAAAAACCCCAATCCGTAGACTCCAGCTTGACAAAAAGGTCTACGATACCTGGAAAACGTGTTACGAGCATTCCAAATGTTTCATTGGCTCCTCATCCTACAAAGAAATACAGCCAATACCTTACACTCCATCCACCACGGTTATTACAGCAACGGCTTCAACGATATTATTGAAAGCATTCCAAAAACAATGCATAAAGATCTATGAGATTCCACCTAAAGACTACCTGATAAGGAAAGGGTGGCATGTCTTCTGAGTTCAAGACAGCAATCTATGTGCCTCCTTTCCTGCACATAGCAAAATAATGCATTCAAAACTTGGTTGTTCCTTTCCGCAGACTAATTCTATTCCAGTGATGAACTCCTGATCACCTTTCTTTTGGTCTCTCAAAGCCAAGTTACTTAGGGTGAACAACAGACTTTATTAAGCGCCTGTAATCCCAGCATGAGTGCGGGAGGCTGAGGTTGTGCATGGGGGTTTGTGGCTGCTGTTCGCATCGACTGGTCATCTGTTCATGAGCTATTCTGAGTATATTCTGTGTAACCCCAAGTTGTGAAGCCTGTGTTCTATTCCTGTGAACCCCAAGAGAAGGGGACTTGTTTCTGTGTCCGGTGGGATCTTCAAAGAAAACGAATTCTGTTGCCCAGCTCGCTTCCTATCTTCGAAGTAGCTGCCACTGAAATCAGCAAAGGAGCCTGCAAACCATTAATCTCATGGGTCACAAAACTACAAGCCAAATTAGAAGAGGTAGCCTGCAACGAGGAGACCCTAATTACAAATCCAGGACGAGTAAAGAGGAAACTAGACCAACAAGACTGGATTAACACGAATGAGAAGATCTTGACGCACAAATCCCTACAGCACTTACCACCGAGCCATAACAGGCTAAAGGAGCCTCTGAGGTATTGTGAGAAATTCCCGGAAAAGGAACTAAGAAAAACCTTCATGCGAGCCCGGCTAAATCTGCTTCAAACAAGGGAAGTTGTGGCCATCCGAGCACAATCCACTTCATCAAACTGCCATCTCTGCAAAACCATTAATCAAGTTGAAACACTACGCCACCTTCTCATGTCTTGCCCAGCATTAGCACTTGAGAGACAAGCGTACTTGGCACCACTTACTTCACATTCGTCAGTTGTAAACGAAGAAACTGGATGGTACAGATTGATTGCAGGTGACTCTGCCAGATGGTCCAGGATGGCAGCGACATTTCTGCTGGTAGCCCTGAAAAGAGCTAATTCGGCAGACATGATTTTGCCTTCTGCTAATAGACCTTGCAAATCTCCTCGCCCAAAAGTGGTGTCCTAAGTAGTCCTACGTAGTCTACCAATGACAAAAAAAAAATACAAGAACGCAGACATTTTAAAACATTGTAAAAACCTAAATGGTTAAACACAATAAAAAAAAATAAAAAAAATGTTTAAAATGAAGGTCTACCCTGTATTTGGAATTATCCTATCTTGGTCCATACACCAATTTTCCTATGTGGTTTCAGTGTACGTGAGAATATGCCTGCAATAATTTATCATAGAAGATTGGTGCAATCCTGACCTACAGTGCTGCGTTACCATGGAGATAACTAAGCATAAACTGTCAGGCAGATAAACATGGTTGGTATCTCTTTAATACAGCTAATATCCCAACCGCTACCTTGATGAAAAGCAGGTGTCACTCTGCCACACGTAAGAAGACTGCCACACGCAGTTTAAGGAGTGAGAGTTATCACTTCTCACCTCACAATTGGGTGGGAGGAGGGACACAATCTGGAACGTCCGGGAACTGGAGTGCAACAGGGAACTTTTAAGAGCCCCCGGAAGTTCTCGTCTGTGGGGATCTGTGTATTAGTTCTAGGCTCGTCGACTCGCCAAACAATAAAATCAAGTGATATTTGCATGTTATCCAGAAGAAAATGTGCTTGCGGAAACAAAATGTGCACCTAATCAATTTCAATTGTCATTATTTTAATATGGGTTGGCCTTTTTGAAAGCCACGTTGGGTTTCACTGTTTCTTGGATCTTGGGGATATGGTGAAGAGTAGGAACGACGTGTATGTCAGAAAAGTCTGTGACTGAATGTATGGTATGGTAATGATTATTTATATAGCGCCTATGCACAGGCAAGTGTTTCAAAGAGCTCAAGGAGGGAAGGAACACAGGGAAAAACAACAGTCGCTCATGGCCCTTGAATTTCTGAGACGATAACGGTCTGCACAGGCAGATTAAGTGAATATGATACATTTAACAGTTTAGAGACAGCCAATAGTCTTGCCGGCGATTCTGCGTTTTTTTCAAGTGCACATTAAGGGGTGAAGACAAGGGAGAACAGACAGAACGATCTTCAGGAAGTGCTGTATACAGATTGTGAAAGTGTGGGGGTGGGCAAAGAAGGGGCAGGGGAACAAGTGCGCCCAGTCAGTAGAGACTGGTAAAGTAAGGAGAGATGCTGTCAAGGTTTTATTACAATTGCAGTGGGATGCAGGGCCTTGCGGCAAGTGCAGAAGGACTGGCAGGGGTGCCTGGGACCTGTGAAACTCTGAGTTACACCAGGCAGCCGGTCAGTAAACTGTGGGGAAGGAGGGGCAGAAGGAAAAGCAGAGAGCTAGGTTAGCCGGGTAGGGAGAGAGATTAGGAAGAAGGGAAGAGGAAGGTCTGTGGCCATGATTTCCGAAAGGGAAAGTTTAGCAGCTGCCTATGGACCAGAATGACTCAGCATCACACAGGGTGATGAACGACAGGTGGAAGGCTGGGCTACATGAAGAAAGTGATATCTTGCCAAAAGCCTGTTATGAGCCACAAACGTTGTGTAATTGACGCTTTGTTTGGATCAAAACACAGAGGACACAGAATCATTACAAAGTCAAAGTGATGAAGAGGTCAAAGTGATGAAGAGGTTGAGTTAAATGGTCACAGTGGGCCCGATTCTGAGGTGCATGGAAATGTAAAAAAGTATTCCTCTATGAAGGATGAACACTACTTACAAACACCATCTTCTGACGAAGCAAGAATGTGGTGCTGGGACATGAAACAGTCAGCCAGGAATGCAGGGCAGCCAAATGGAGGGGATTCTCCTCCTAGCAGCACTGGTTTAGCACGGGAAAAAAGGAGTAAATATACAATACCTTTTGCACACTTTTTGCCTTTAGAAACAATGAATATCCTAGACTGCAGCACCACTTTTCTAGTCTAATGAAAGTTTAAGGTGGGAGTCTATTAAGAAAGCTTGCAATGTCACTGGAGCACGTTTGCCCCAGAACGTGTGATTTTAGCAGCTCTTGCTGCTGGAAAGTAGGACAGCTCCCCTCCAATATTTTCACCCACCTCAGAATGATGGTGTTCGAAGCTGGAGGGGAGAATGTCATATTTCTACACACTTTTTGTCACAAGCTCAGAATATGGCCCTCAGTCTCCTCTGCTTTTGGCAGTGCAGCGCAGTGGCACTTCGCTGGGCTTCTAGCTGTGGAATTTGCCGTAATTAAAGGTTTTCACTGTGCAAAGATGTTTGACATTGCTGCGCTCTGGGGTGGGGGCAAATGGGGGTGGAATGCAAAGGGGATTGAGGGCTCGTATGCAATCAATAGCCAGTGCGAGGGCTGAACTGTAAGACTGAGCATACGAGCCAGCAACCTAACATTTGAGGTTTGCCATGATGGCACAGGAGCTCATTTGGAATACGTTATGATGCCAGCGGACTAGATTACTATTAAGAAAAGCCAAGCTAAAGTGTTACATGCGTATTATCGCTGAGTGTCACTTCTGAAATATCCTTTCAGTCCTGAAGGTGGTCAGGCATCTTGAAGAACAGCTAGGATGTTGTGTCAGGATGAATTATTGAAATATTGTGTAACTGTACATTGGGGAACCGACTTGTAGCTGCGATGCCATGCTGAGGTAGCAACCAAGATGTGGCAGTGATGGCACACTAGCGGGAATGGTAATTTTGTACCCAAATCTCTGCCAGGGTCCTGGAGGGGACATGTCTTTCTATCAGTTTGCAGTCAAAGACATGCATTGTCCTTGATGCAATTTTCATCACGGGTCATCTAAAGCCAGTGACAAAAATACCAAGAACAATCACACAGAGATTGAAAAAGTGGTAGGGGAAGTAGGAATGATTGAAGGAAAAGCGGTTGGTACCAGGGGTTCTTACCACAGTTATTAAAATAAGGGAAAGGAAAAAAGTAGAAGACAGAAAAAAGACTACAAAAGAAAAGGCCATTTGTGAAAAGACATGCACGTGTCATGAGGGGGTAGTTCGGGCACTTCCCAAGGCATGCATTACTATCAGTACCCAGCCGGGGCATGGTTTTGGCCTTCCAGCCAATGGGGAGGGGCAGAACAGGGGCTTTACCACATGGTAAAGCCTCAGCTCCGAGCTTCCGCAGAGGTGGTGGCTGCCATCTTCCACCAACGGATGATCAGGAAAGTGCGCCCCTTTGACCCTGCATCCCCATCCCCCACACCCTTTTATGCATATTTAACCCACATCCCCCTCACTTACCTTGCGCTGCTGTCCCACAACGGCGCCGGGAACAGTAGTGTTCTCGGCACATCTCCGACATGCTACTAGCCGCCATGGAAAGGGAGAGGGGACTATGGGCCTCATTCCGAGTATGGCGGTAAGGGATAGCGGCCACCGCTAACGAGAGCGGTGGCGGTAATCCCTTACCGCCATACTCCGAGTTCCCTTAGCGCCATGGTGCTTTTAACACCTGCTTTTAGCAGGCGTTAAATACCATGGCGCTAAGGGACCTTGATGTTAATTACGCCACCGTAATTTACGGTGGCGTAATTGACGCCTTCCCCACTCCCATTATGCCCTATGGGGCAAGAATGGGAATGGGGAAGGGTAAATGGGGATTGGGGAATTACCGCCCCGCCAACCTTGGAATGGGGCGGTAATTCCGCCAACCACCAAGGCGCTGCCGGTCCGGGTACGGCGTCAACCAAGGCGTTAATAGCGCCATTGGTTAGCGCCGTACTCGGAATGAGGCCCTATGTGCCGTTCCCTTCTCCCCGATCCACGATGGCCATCTTATTTTGTAGAAAATCAAAAAGAAACCCCAGTCTCGGTGCACTCAGTAAAATGTTTTTTTGTGGGATAAAGAGCGATCCACTGCATCCATTAAATTTAAATTATTTTAATATTGGAACAGTCCACAGCTCATAGCTGCTTGTTCAGCCATGTCAACATTAACCTAATGGTGCATGTGCAAATGTTTCGTCCAATAGGGGCTTTATCTGGGAAAAAAAAACGAATTTGAAAGTTGTAACATCAAAACTGGATTAATTTTGCAATCTAGTCCTCAGATTTATCACACATATTCCACCTGTGTCAAAAACGATTATTTCACAAATATAAGTCTAGCTCCATGAAGACCTCAGATTTGTGAAAGTCTGCTTACAGCCTTCACTGGTATGTTATCAGATGAATATGAAAGATTATGGATCTTGCCGCACCCATTCTTCTTTGATATCACATGTCAATTGTATCTCAACCTTAAGGACGGTACTAGTTCAGCACTTGGTATGAAAGAAAAGGTTTCAAACCCTCAGGGTTGTTTAACAGTGTTAAACCATTTGTGCCAATAAGGGGGCCAGAGGTCAAGTCCTAAAAAAAGAAGTGGGGGGACTCATTAGCATAGCCAACGGGAAGTGACCTCGCCGGAAGTGACCTTGCCAGGGACGTTATTTCACAAAAATGCCAGGGGTAGCGGAAGTGACATCACACGACCCTTGACTCCCTGATGACATCACAGGAAGTGATGTCATTTGACCCCAGCCCAAAGTGATATCGTGGGAAGCAATGGAACACAACCTTTCACCTGTTTACAAAACAGGAAGTGGGATCATATAGCATTGTACACTACGAAAAATATGGTTACAATATCACTATAATGTGATGTACATTTCATACAAGATTGGATCGCCATATGTATCGTTAAGGTCAGTGTGTATAGGCCCATATTACCAAATTACTGTGAATACAAGCAGACGTTCATGACCAAATGGTAATGATGTGTTATTATATAGCACTTACACTTAAGCGCCTTATATAGAAAAAATATACACCAAATATCACCCAACCTGTGTTGGTACTCATTTATCAACCTCAGTAGGATGAAAGGCTGAGTTGAGGTGTTTAAGAACAGACTAAATCAGTGCCTGAAATAAACCTTTAATGAGTCTTCCAATTATTGCATAGAATTCCAGAAAGACACATTATTTGGTATTCCTATTGTTTCTTATTTAGGGTCAATGCTGAAAGTGTTCGACTTGTGGCACTCCTGTTCTTATTTTTCTTCTTTCTTTTAAGGGGCCTGAACAAGAAAGCCAGCCACTCCAGAAGTAAAGAGCCACATGGTGCTGGCCACAGCCCAGGAGCTTGCATTACCAAAAAAAAAAAAAGGGAGATCTCAGAGGTGCAGTTGCGAACTCTGGCGACCCCTAAATGACGTCCCTGGACCTTGCCGGAAGTGACATCAGTTGCACTGTGTGCTTGTTACTGTCTACTACACGCATCTAGCCACAGTAGACTGCATTTCCTGTGGAGCATCCAAGCCAGAGAAAACATCAATTGATACAGACTCTGTTTTGTTTCAGCCAAACCAAAAAAAAGGCTTTATGCAGGAATTGGGACTATGGCATTTATTACAGTTCAGCAGATAAAAACACTCACCCAAGAGAATAAAATACCTATTGCATTATTTTTCTTTTGTATTTTTATTGAACTTCTATTGCACTTAATGCCCAAGCGCTGTACAGAGTAACCAATGGAGTTTACTCGCAAAATACACAAATTGCATAGTAAAGCATCATGACAACATGTAAATCCTTATAGCAGCATGTTGGGCCAAAGTAATATCAGTGTACCTTTATTTTCCACATCCTGAAAGGAAAAACAAAAGACAAAATATCTATTTACCCACTTTATTTTAAGTACTTTAAGACACACAATAAAATAAGTTGTGTCATAAACTCAGGTATGGAGATGCGTCCCAAACCTACAGCATGTTTTGTGTGGTTTTAAGAACATTCAAATAAGGAAATCAAAGCAAATTTTACTTTTTAGCATATCAAGCTATTACACGTTATGGGTAAGAACACATTTTCAAAGGGTGATTTTATTGTGTTGCTCGCTTTAACTGTCACGATTTGCAAGGTGACTGGTGGTCTTTCAGTTGGAAATTCACCATCATGCATAAGAAAAACTTTGCTACTGATGACAAAAGAAACGTGTTCTCGAGTTCATTACGGCACTGGCTGCAGAGTCAGGGATGCAGCCCGTGCCTCTCAGGGGGCTGTTGCTCTGGGAAACGGGCAGTGCTTGATCATCCAAGCCGAGCAGATAGTAGATTTGCCTTGGGAGAAACAAAATGCACCCAGAAGCATGTGCCTGATCCTTTGAACTGTTAAAGTGCATGGAAGTTCCGCTCCTCAGCTAACATTTCGGAGGTGGGTGGGGGAGGGGGCTTCAGCCCAGTCAGCTCAATGACGATGCACATCTGCCATTATTTATGAGGATTTTCTTAATTTCTTTTTTGGGGATGGGGCCAGCAGACAGGCAATTAGCAGCACGTGGCCCTTTTCTAATGTTGCTGCACAATAGATGATGACTGTGACCAATTTATCTAAATATTCTGGACAAAACCGTGAGGTGATTAGTCACAATAATAAATCTGTGGCAGAGCCATTCTGTCACTTATTCATACTCGCCCAACTTTTGACCCAGAAAGCTAAATCCATCAATACCGTTCATTACAACTCAAAGACAAGCATGCGCACAAGTAGCACGCTGTCCTCAAAGACGTTTAGTGCGACTGCAGAAACACATTCTGAGCCGCCCAAGTCAGTAAAAGCCAGAGTTGCTTCCTCCGACGCTGCAGTGTTTTGAAATAAAGCACCCACAAACATTTTGTGAAAATTTCGTTGTTTGCCTGCAGGCAACAAGGCCCTTACTTGCCTGTACCTGGGGTGATCCAACAGAGAACTATTTTGGTTCATGAGTTAGCCACACTAGGCCCTATTCACACACGCATAAGACAGAGACAGCAAAGAGCTGTTTGCTTTTTCACTTACCGAACAGCGTCACTCACATCAGCAAGGAAGGACACACAGCACATGCACAAGTCCACTTTGCTTTCTTCTGTTTCTCGGCTCAGCTAGGCCAACGCCAACCCGTTACCACACCTTGGTTCAGTGCCACTGCCGGTGTTTGGAGAAGCTGCACAGCCAGGCTGCACCGCATCAAATGAAAGTGGGTCCACTATGGCTCTCGTGCGCCACTGCACCCACACACACTTACAGGCCGATTCATGGAATTAATGTGCGCCGAAAATTCCGGCGCAGAGGTGCCAAAACGTGCGATTCGCAGTAAAAGTGCGAAAATCGCAGTGCAACTGCAAAAATCGCAGGGAAACCAGCGCACATCGATTCATGGAAGTCCATGCGCGACAAAAATATTGGATGTGCGCTGAAAAAGTGCACGGCGCATGCCGGCGCACAGGTCATCCAACGGCGTGCGCCACGGCCGCTGCGAAATCGCACATAGCACGGCACACATTACAAAAGTAGGCGGAAAACGGGGCGTAACACTCGGAATGGGGAACAACGCGTGGAAATATGGGCGTCACGGGGGAAGTACAGGAGGCAAGTGCGCGGAACACCCACACGCTCGCCTACAACTCGTATTCATGGAATCAAATAGGGCAAACCAGCGCATGGTCAAAGACGCGCATAGGGCCAAACAAGTACGCCACAAGAAAGCAGGCGGTAGCGTCCCTGCGCCTGAAATAAATGTGTGCCAAAATGTGCGCTAACAAAAAGCACCCATATACAGCTATGATGAATGATCCATACTGTGGCCCTCTAGGACAAATGAGGTGCAAAGGGGTACCGACAAACACGGACACCCGCTGCGTGAAAAATAGCGTGTGCATGTATTACGGGGTTCGCGTGAGGTTCCACACGCGATTGGCCTGGGCACATGTATTCCGGGGTGCGCGTGAAGTTTCACACGCGAATTTGCAGGGTACGTGTATTTCGGTGTGCGTGTGAAGTTCCACATGCAATTTCAGCAGGGTACGTGTACTCCGGGTGCGCAGGAAATTCCACACGCGAATCAGCAGCCTACGTGTATTTCGGGGGTGCCGGGGAGTCCCACACGTGAATTGGCCGTGTGGGTCCTCCCAGCTGTTCCCTCTACACCCTCCACGGCCCCTGCAGGCGGCCCACACCACAGGGGACTACCCTGCACCCTGAACATGTCCCGTAGGCAGCCCATCCACCATGGCCATGCCCCCCAGCCAACCCACATGTCACCTTGCACTACTGGCTACCAACGCATGTCTCCCAGCACCCCCACCCCCCAGCAGTGCAGGGCACCCTCCACCAGGCCCCCACTCATGTCCCCCTGCACCCCCACCCACCAGCATTCAGGGGCACCCTCCACCACGCCCCCACTCATGTCCAACTCAAGTCGCCCTGCACCCCCACCCCCCAGCACTGTACAGCACCCTCCACCAGGCCCCCACTCCTGTCTCCCTGCACCCCCACCCCCAGCACTGTGGGGCACCCTCCACCAGGCCCCCACTCATGTCTAACACCCCTCCCACCCCCCAGCAGTGAGATTTGCCTGGGTACGTGTATTTCAGGGATGCGCGGGTAGTCTTACACGCAATTTCATCAGGGTACGTGTATTATGGGTCCGCGTGAACTTCCACACGCAATATCAGCAGCGTACGTGTATTACAGGGTTCGCGGGAAGTTCCACATGCAATTGCGCTGGGTACGTGTATTTCGGTGTGCGCGCGAAGTTCCACACGCAATTTCAGCGGGGTACGTGTACTCCGGGTGCGCGGGAAATTCAACACGCAAATCCAGCAGCATACGTGTATTTCGGGGGTGCCGGGGAGTCCCACACGTGAATTGGCCGTGTGGGTCCTCCCAGCTGTTCCCTCTACACCCTCCATGGCTCCTGCAGGCGGACCACACCACAGGGGACTACCCTGCACCCCTGCACATGTCCCGCAGGCAGCCCATCCACCATGGCCATGCCCCCCAGCCAACCCACATGTCACCTTGCACTACCGCCCAGCAACGCATGTCTCCCAGCACCCCCACCCCCCAGCATCCAGGGGGACCCTCCACCAGGCCCCCACTCATGTCCCCCTGGACCCCCACCCCCCAGCATCCAGGGGCACCCTCCACCAGACCCCCACTCCTGTCTCCTTGCACCCGCACCCCCCAGCACTGTAGGGCACCCTCCACCAGGCCCCCACTCCTGTCTTCGAGCACCCACACCCCCCAGCATCCAGGGGCACCCTCCCCAGGCCCCCACTCCTGTCTCCCTGCACCCCCACCCCCCTGCATCCAGGGACACCCTCCACCAGGCCCCCACTCATGTCCAACTCATGTCTCCCTGAACCCCCGCCCCCAGCACTGTAGGGCACCCTCCACCAGGCCTCCACTCCTGTCTCCCTGCACCCCCACCCCCTGCATCCAGGGGCACCCTCCACCAGGCCCCCACACATGTCTCCCAGCACCGCCAACCCTCAGCAGTGCAGGGCACCCTCCACCAGGCCCCCACTCCTGTCTCCCTGCACCCCCACCCCGCAGCACTGTAGGGCACCCTCCACCTCCACCAGGCCCCCACACATGTCTCCCAGCACCCCCACCCCCCAGCATCCAGGGGCACCCTCCACCAGGCCCCCACTCATGTCCAATTCCTGTCTCCCTGCACCCCCACCCCCAGCACTGTAGGGCACCCTCCACCAGGCCCCCACTCCTGTCTCCCTGCACCCCCACCCCCCTGCATCCAGGGGCACCCTCCACCAGGCCCCCACACATATCTCCCAGCACTGCCACCCCCCAGCAGTGCAGGGCACCCTCCACCAGGCCCCCACTCCTGTCTCCCTGCACCCCCACCCCCCAGCACTGTAGGGCACCCTCCGCCAGGCCCCCACACATGTCTCCCAGCACCCCCACCCCCCAGCATCCAGGGGCACCCTCCACCAGGCCCCCACTCATGTTCCCCTGCACCCCCACCCACCAGCAGTCAGGGGCACCCTCCACCAGGCCCCCACTCATGTCCAACTCATGTCCCCCTGCACCCCCACCCCTCAGCACTGTAGGGCACCCTCCACCAGGCCCCCACTCATCTCTCCCAGCACCCCCACCCCCCAACATCTAGGGGCACCCTCCACCAGGCCCCCACACATGTCTCCCAGCACCGCCACCCCCCAGCAGTGCAGGGCACCCTCCACCAGGCCCCCACTCCTGTCCCCCTGCACCCCCACCCACCAGTAGTCAGCGGCACCCTCCACCAGGCCCCCCTCATGTCCAACTCATGTCCCCCTGCACCCCCAACCCCCTGCATCCAGGGGCACCCTCCACCAGGCCCCCACTCCTGTCTCCCAGCACCCACACCCCCCAGCATCCAGGGGAACCCTCCACCAGGCCCCCACTCCTGTCTCCCTGCACCCCCACCCCCCAGCACTGTAGGGCACCCTCCACCAGGCCCCCACTCCTGTCTCCCAGCACCCACACCCCCCAGCATCCAGGGGCACCCTCCACCAGGCCCCCACTCATGTCCCCCAGCACCCCCACAACCCAGCAGTGCAGGGGCACCCTCCACCAGGCCCCCACTCATGTCCCCCTGCACCCCCACCCACCAGCAGTCAGGGGCACCCTCCACCAGGCCCCCACTCATGTCCAACTCATGTCCCCCTGCACCCCCACCCCCCAGCACTGTAGGGCACCCTCCACCAGGCCCCCACTCATGTCTCCCTGCACCCCCACCCCCAGCAGTGTGGGGCACCCTCCACCAGGCCCCCACTCATGTCTCCTAGCACCCACACCCCCCAGCAGTGCGATTTGCCTGGGTACATGTATTTCAGGGGTGCGTGGGTAGTCTTACACGCAATTTCATCAGGGTACGTGTATTATGGGTCCGCGTGAACTTCCACACGCGATATCAGCAGGGTACGTGTAGTACAGGGTTTGCGGTAAGTTCCACACGCGATTGCCCTGGGTACTTGTATTTCAGGGTGCGCGTGAAGGTCCACACGCAATTTCAGCAGGGTACATGTACTCCGGGTGCACAGAAAATTCCACACGCGAATCCAGCAGCCTACGTGTATTTCGGGGGTGCCGGGGAGTCCCACACGTGAATTGGCCGTGTGGGTCCTCCCAGCTGTGCCCTCTACACCGTCCACGGCCCCTGCAGGCAGACCACACCGCAGGGGACTACCCTGCACCCCTGCACATGTCCCGCAGGCAGCCCATCCACCATGGCCATGCCCCCCAGCCAACCCACATGTCACTTTGCACTACTGCCCACCAACGCATGTCCCCCAGCACCACCACCCCCCAGCATCCAGGGGCACCCTCCACCAGGCCCCCACTCATGTCCCCCTGCACCCCCACCCCCCAGCCTCCAGGCGCACCCTCCACCAGACCCCCACTCCTGTCTCCCTGCACCCCCACCGCCCAGCACTGTAGGGCATCCTCCACCAGGCCCCCACTCCTGTCTCCCAGCACCCACACCCTCCAGCATCCAGGGGCACCCTCCACCAGGCCTCCACTCCTGTCTCCCTGCACCCCCACCCCCCTGCATCCAGGGGCACCCTCCACCAGGCCCCCACTCCTGTCTCCCTGCACCCCCACCCACCTGCATCCAGGGGCACTCTCCACCAGGCCCCCACTCATGTCCAACTCATGTCCCCCTGCACCCCCACCCCCAGCACTGTATGGCACCCTCCACCAGGCCCCCACTCCTGTCTCCCTGCACACCCACCCCCTGCATCCAGGGGCACCCTCCACCAGGCCCCCACACATGTCTCCCAGCACCGCCACCCACCAGCAGTGCAGGGCACCCTCCACCAGGCCCCCACTCCTGTCTCCCTGCACCCCCACCCCCCAGCACTGTAGGGCACCCTCCACCAGGCCCCCACTCATGTCCCCCTGCACCCCGACCCACCAGCAGTCAGGGGCACCCTCCACCAGGCCTCCACTCATGTCCAACTCATGTCCCCCTGCACCCCCACGCCCCAGCGCTGTAGGGCACCCTCCACCAGGCCCCCACTCCTGTCTCCCTGCACCCCCACCCCCAGCACTGTGGGGCACCCTCCACCAGGCCCCCACTCATGTCTCCCAGCACCCACACCCCCCAGCAGTGCGATTTGCCTGGGTATGTGTATTTCAGGGGTGCGCGGGTAGTCTTACACGCAATTTCATCAGGGTACGTGTATTATGGGACCGCGTGAACTTCCAAACGCGATATCAGCAGGGTACGTGTATTACAGGGTTCGCGGGAAGTTCCACATGCAATTGCCCTGGGTATGTGTATTTCGGGGTGCGCAGGAAGTTTCACACGCAAATTTGCAGGGTACGTGTATTTCGGTGTGCGCGTGAAGTTCCACACGCAATTTCAGCAGGGTACGTGTACTCTGGGTGCGCGGGAAATGCAACACGCAAATCCAGCAGCCTACGTGTATTTCAGGGGTGCAGGGGAGTCCCACGCGTGAATTGGCCGTGTGGGTCCTCCCAGCTGTTCCCTCTACACCCTCCACGGCCCCTGCAGGCGGACCACACCACAGGGGACTACCCTGCACCCCTGCACATGTCCCGCAGGCAGCCCATCCACCATGGCCATGCCCCCCAGCCAACCCACATGTCAGCTTGCACTACTGCCCACCAACGCATATCTCCCAGCACCCCCACCCCCCAGCATCCAGGGGGACCGTCCACCAGGCCCCCACTCCTGTCCCCCTGCACCCCCACCCCCAGCATCCAGCGGCACCCTCCACCAGACCCCCACTCCTGTCTCCCTGCACCCACACCCCCCAGCATCCAGGGGGACCCTCCCCATGCCCCCACTCTTGTCTCCCTGCACCCCCACCCCCCTGCATCCAGGGACACCCTCCACCAGGCCCCCACTCATGTCCAACTCATGTCCCCCTGCACCCCACCCCCCAGCACTGTAGGGCACCCTCCACCAGGCCCCCACTCATGTCCCCCTGCACCCCCACCCACCAGCAGTCAGGGGCACCCTCCACCAGGCCCCCACTCATGTCCAACTCATGTCCCCCTGCACCCCCACCCCCCAGCACTGTAGGGCACCCTGCACCAGGCCCCCACTCCTGTCTCCCTGCACCCCCACCCCCAGCCCTGTGGGGCACCCTCCACCAGGCCCCCACTCATGTCTCCCAGCACCCATTCCCCCCAGCAGTGCGATTTGCCTAGGTACGTGTATTTCAGAGGTGCGCGGGTAGTCTTACACGTGATTTCATCAGGGTACGTGTATTATGGGTCCGCGTGAACTTCCACACGCGATATCAGCAGGGTACGTGTATTACAGGGTTCGCAGGAAGTTCCACATGCAATTGCCCTAGGTACGTGTATTTCAGGGTGCGCGGGAAGTTTCACACGCAAATTTGCAGGGTACGTGTATTTTGGTGTGCGCGTGAAGTTCCACACGCAATTTCAGCAGGGTACGTGTACTCCGGGTGCGCGGGAAATTCAACACACGAATCCAGCAGCCTACGTGTATTTCGGGGGTGCAGGGGAGTCCCACACGTGAATTGGCCGTGTGGGTCCTCCCAGCTGTTCCCTCTACACCCTCCACGGCCCCTGCAGGCGGACCACACCACAGGGGATTACCCTGCACCCCTGCACATGTCCCGCAGGCAGCCCATCCACCATGGCCATGCCCCCCAGCCAACCCACATGTCACCTTGCACTACTGCCCACCAACGCATGTCTCCCAGCACCCCCACCCCCCAGCATCCAGGGGGACCCTCCACCAGGCCCCCACTCATGTCCCCTGCACCCCCACCCCCAGCATCCAGGGGCACCCTCCACCAGACCCCCACTCCTGTCTCCCTGCACCCCCACCCCCCAGCACTGTAGGGCACCCTCCACCAGGCCCTCACTCCCGTCTCCCAGCACCCACACCCCCAGCATCCAGGGGCACCCCCCCAGGCCCCCACTCTTGTCTCCCTGCACCCCCACCCCCCTGCATCCGGGGACACCCTCCACCAGGCCCCCACTCATGTCCAACTCATGTCCTCCTGTACCCCCACCCCCCAGCACTGTAGGGCACCCTCCACCAGGCCTCCACTCCTGTCTCCCTGCACCCCCACCCCCCTGCATCCAGGGGCACCCTCCACCAGGCCCCCACACATGTCTCCCAGCACCACCACCCCCTAGAAGTGCAGGGCACCCTCCACCAGGCCCCCACTCCTGTCTCCCTGCACCCCCACCCCCCAGCACTGTAGAGCACCCTCCACCAGGCCCCCACACATGTCTCTCAGCACCCCCACCCCCCAGCATCCAGGGGCCCCCTCCACCAGGTCCCCACTCATGTCCAACTCCTGTCTCCCTGCACCCCCACCCCCCTGCATACAGGGGCACCCTCCACCAGGCCCCCACTCATGTCCAACGCATGTCCCCCTGCACCCCCACCCCCGCAGCACTGTAGGGCACCCTCCACCAGGCCCCCACTCCTGTCTCCCTGCACCCCCACCCTCCTGCATCCATGGGCACCCTCCACCAGGCCCCCACACATGTCTCCCAGCTCCGCCACCCCTCAGCAGTGCAGGGCACCCTCCACCAGGCCCCCACTCCTGTCTCCCTGCACCCCCACCCCCCAGCACTGTAGGGCACCCTCCACCAGGCCCCCACACATGTCTCCCAACACCCCCACCCCCAGCATCCAGGGGCACCCTCCACCAGGCCCCCACTCATGTTCCCCTGCACCCCCACCCACCAGCAGTCTGGGGCACCCTCCACCAGGCCCCCACTCATGTCCAACTCATGTCCCCCTGCACCCCACCCCTCAGCACTGTAGGGCACCCTCCACCAGGCCCCCACTCAAGTCTCCCAGCACCCCCAACCCCCAGCATCCAGGGGCACCCTCCACAAGGCCCCCACACATGTCTCCCAGCACCGCCACCCCCCAGCATCCAGGGGCACCCTCCACCAGGCCCCAACTCATGTCCCCCTGCATGCCCACCCCCCAGCAGTCAGGGCCACCCTCCACCAGGCCCCACTCATGTCCAACTCATGTCCCCCTGCACCCCCACCCCTCAGCACTGTAGGGCGCCCTCCACCAGGCCCCCACTCATGTCTCTCAGCACCCCCAGCATCCAGGGGCACCCTCCACCAGGCCCCCACACATGTCTCCCAGCACAGCCACCCCCCAGCAGTGCAGGGCACCCTCCACCAGGCCCCCACTCCTGTCCCCCTGCACCCCCACCCACCAGCAGTCAGGGGCACCCACCACCAGGCCCTCACTCATGTCCAACACATGTCCCACTGCACCCCCAACCCCCTGCATCCAAGGCACCCTCCACCAGGCCCCCACTCCTGTCTCCCTGCACCCCCACCCCCCAGCACTGTAGGGCACCCTCCACCAGGCCCCCACTCCTGTCTCCCAGCACCCACACCCCCCAGCATCCAAGGGCACCCTCCACCAGGCCCCCACTCCTGTCTCCCTGCACCCCAACCCCCCAGCACTGTAGGGCACCCTCCACCAGGCCCCCACTCCTGTCTCCCAGCACCCACACCCCCCAGCATCCAGGGGCACCCTCCACCAGGCCCCCACTCATGTCCCCCAGCACCCCAATCCCCAGCAGTGCAGGGCACCCTCCACCAGGCCCGGATACATGTCTCCCAGCACCCCCACCCGTCAGCATCCAGGGGCACCCTCCACCAGGCCCCCACTCATGTCCCCCTGCACCCCCACCCACGAGCAGTCAGGGGCACCCTCCACCAGGCCCCACTCATGTCCAACTCATGTCCCCCTGCACCCCCACCCCCAGCACTGTAGGGCACCCTCCACCAGGCCCCCACTTATGTCCAACTCATGTCCCCCAGCACCCCCAACCCTCAGCATCCAGGGGCACCCTGGCCATGCCCCCACTCATGTCTCCCTGCACCCCCACCTACCAGCAGTCAGGGGCACCCTACACCAGGCCCCCACTCATGTCCAACTCATGTCTCCCTGCACCCCCACCCCCCTGCATCCAGGGGCACCCTCCACCAGGCCCCCACTCCTGTCTCCCTGCACCCACACCCCCAGCACTGTAGGGCACCGTCCACCAGGCCCCCACACATGTCTCCCAGCACCCCCACCCCTCAGCATCCAGGGGCACCCTCCACCAGGCCCCCACTCATGTCCCCCTGCACCCCCACCCACCAGCAGTCAGGGGCACCCTCCAACAGGCCCCCACTCATGTCCAACTCATGTCTCCCTGCACCCCCACCCCCTGCATCCAGGGGCACCCTCCACCAGGCCCCCACTTCTGTCTCCCTGCACCCACACCCCCCAGCACTGTAGGGCACCCTCCAACAGGCCCCCACTCCTGTCTCCCAGCACCCACACCCCCCAGCATCCAGGGGCACCCTCCACCAGGCCCCCACTCCTGTCTCCCTGCACCCCCACCCCCCCAGCACTGTAGGGCACCCTCCACCAGGCCCCCACTCCTGTCTCCCAGCACCCACACCCCCCAGCATCCAGGGGCACCCTCCACCAGGCCCCCACTCAAGTCCCCCAGCACCCCCACCCCCCAGCAGTGCAGGGCACCCTCCACCATGCCCCCACACATGTCTCCCAGCACCCCCACCCCCCAGCATCCAGGATCACCCTCCACCAGGCCCCCACTCATGTCCAACTCATGTCCCCCTGCACCCCACCCCCAGCACTGTAGGGCACCCTCCACCAGGCCCCCACTCATGTCTCCCTGCACCCCCACCCCCAGCACTGTGGGGTACCCTCCACCAGGCCCCCACTCATGTCTCCCAGCACCCACACCCCCCAGCAGTGCGATTTGCCTGGGTATGTGTATTTCTGGGGTGCGGGGGTAGTCTTACACGCAATTTCATCAGGGTACGTGTATTATGGGTCCGCGTGAACTTCCACACGCGATATCAGCAGGGTACGTGTATTACGGGGTTCGCGGGAAGTTCCACATGCAATTGCCCTGGGTACGTGTATTTCGGGGTGCGCGGGAAGTTCCACACGCGAATTTGCAGGGTACGTGTATTTCGGTGTGCGGGTGAAGTTCCACACGCAATTTCAGCAGGGTACGTGTACTCCGGGTGCGCAGGAAATTCAACATGCAAATCCAGCAGCCTACGTGTATTTCGGGGGTGCCGGGGAGTCCCACACGTGAATTGGCCGTGTGGGTCCTCCCAGCTGTTCCCTCTACACCCTCCACGGCCCTGCAGGCGGACCACACCACAGGGGACTACCCTGCACCCCTGCACATGTCCCGCAGGCAGCCCATCCACCATGGCCATGCCCCCCAGCCAACCCACATGTCACCTTGCACTACTGCCCACCAACGCATGTCTCCCAGCACCCCCACCCCCCAGCATCCAGGGGCACCCTCCACCAGGCCCCCACTCATGTCCAACTCATGTCCCCCTGCACCCCCACCCCTCAGCACTGTAGGGCACCCTCCACCAGGCCCCCACACATGTCGCCCAGCACCCCCACCCACCAGCAGTCAGGGGCACCCACCGCCAGGCCCCCATTCATGTCCAACACATGTCCCCCTGCACCCCCAACCCCCTGCATCCAGGGGCACCCTCCACCAGGCCCCCACTCCTGTCTCCCTGCACCCCCACCCACCAGCAGTCAGGGGCACCCACCGCCAGGCCCCCACTCATGTCCAACACATGTCCCCCTGCACCCCCAACCCCCTGCATCTAGGGGCACCCTCCACCAGGCCCCCACTCCTGTCTCCCTGCACCCCCACCCCCCAGCACTGTAGGGCACCCTCCACCAGGCCCCCACTCCTGTGTCCCAGCACCCACACCCCCCAGCATCCAGGGGCATCCTCCACCAGGCCCCCACTCCTGTCTCCCTGCACCCCCACCCCCCAGCACTGTAGGGCACCCTCCACCAGGCCCCCACTCCTGTCTCCCAGCATCCACACCCCCCAGCATCCAGGGGCACCCTCCAACAGGCCCCCACTCATGTCCCCCAGCACCCCCACCCCCCAGCAGTGCAGGGAACCCTCCACCAGGCCCCCACACATGTCTCCCTGCACCCCCACCCCTCAGCATCCAGGGGCACCCTCCACCAGGCCCCGACTCATGTCCCCCTGCACCCCCACCCACCAGCAGTCAGGGGCACCCTCCACCAGGCCCCCACTCATGTCGAACTCATGTCCCCCTGCACCCCCACCCCCCAGCACTGTAGGGCACCCTCCACCAGGCCCCCACGCCTGTCTCCCTGTACCCCCACCCCCTGCATCCAGGGGCACCCTCCACCAGGCCCCCACACATGTCTCCCAGCACCGCCAGCCCCAGCAGTGCAGAGCACCCTCCACCAGGCCCCCACTCCTGTCTCCCTGCACCCCCACCCCCCAGCACTGTAGGGCACCCTCCACCAGGCCCCCACTCATGTCCCCCTGCACCCCCACCCACCAGCAGTCAGGGGCACCCTCCACCAGGCCCCCACTCATGTCCAACTCATGTCCCCCTGCACCCCACCCCCTAGCACTGTAGGGCACCCTCCACCAGGCCCCCACTCCTGTCTCCCTGCACCCCCACCCCCCTGCATCCAGGGGCACCCACCACCAGGCCCCCACACATGTCTCCCAGCACCACCAGCCCCAGCAATGCAGGGTACCCTCCACCAGGCCCCCACTCCTGTCTCCCTGCATCCGCACCCCCCAGCACTGTAGGCCACCCTCCACCAGGCCCCCACACATGTCTCCCAGCACCCACACCCCCCAGCATCCAGGGGCACCCTCCACCAGGCCCCCACTCATGTCCAACTCATGCCCCCCTGCACCCCCACCCCCGAGCACTGTAGGGCACCCTCCACCAGGCCCCCACTCCTGTCTCCCTGCACCCCCACCCCCTGCATCCAGGGGCACCCTCCACCAGGCCCCCACACATGTCTCAAAGCACCGCCACCCCCCAGCAGTGCAGGGCACCCTCCACCATGCCCCCACACATGTCTCCCAGCACCCCCACCCCCCAGCATCCAGGATCACCCTCCACCAGGCCCCCACTCATGTCCAACTCATGTCCCCCTGCACCCCACCCCCAGCACTGTAGGGCACCCTCCACCAGGCCCCCACTCATGTCTCCCTGCACCCCCACCCCCAGCACTGTGGGGTACCCTCCACCAGGCCCCCACTCATGTCTCCCAGCACCCACACCCCCCAGCAGTGCGATTTGCCTGGGTATGTGTATTTCTGGGGTGCGGGGGTAGTCTTACACGCAATTTCATCAGGGTACGTGTATTATGGGTCCGCGTGAACTTCCACACGCGATATCAGCAGGGTACGTGTATTACGGGGTTCGCGGGAAGTTCCACATGCAATTGCCCTGGGTACGTGTATTTCGGGGTGCGCGGGAAGTTCCACACGCGAATTTGCAGGGTACGTGTATTTCGGTGTGCGGGTGAAGTTCCACACGCAATTTCAGCAGGGTACGTGTACTCCGGGTGCGCAGGAAATTCAACATGCAAATCCAGCAGCCTACGTGTATTTCGGGGGTGCCGGGGAGTCCCACACGTGAATTGGCCGTGTGGGTCCTCCCAGCTGTTCCCTCTACACCCTCCACGGCCCTGCAGGCGGACCACACCACAGGGGACTACCCTGCACCCCTGCACATGTCCCGCAGGCAGCCCATCCACCATGGCCATGCCCCCCAGCCAACCCACATGTCACCTTGCACTACTGCCCACCAACGCATGTCTCCCAGCACCCCCACCCCCCAGCATCCAGGGGCACCCTCCACCAGGCCCCCACTCATGTCCAACTCATGTCCCCCTGCACCCCCACCCCTCAGCACTGTAGGGCACCCTCCACCAGGCCCCCACACATGTCGCCCAGCACCCCCACCCACCAGCAGTCAGGGGCACCCACCGCCAGGCCCCCATTCATGTCCAACACATGTCCCCCTGCACCCCCAACCCCCTGCATCCAGGGGCACCCTCCACCAGGCCCCCACTCCTGTCTCCCTGCACCCCCACCCACCAGCAGTCAGGGGCACCCACCGCCAGGCCCCCACTCATGTCCAACACATGTCCCCCTGCACCCCCAACCCCCTGCATCTAGGGGCACCCTCCACCAGGCCCCCACTCCTGTCTCCCTGCACCCCCACCCCCCAGCACTGTAGGGCACCCTCCACCAGGCCCCCACTCCTGTGTCCCAGCACCCACACCCCCCAGCATCCAGGGGCATCCTCCACCAGGCCCCCACTCCTGTCTCCCTGCACCCCCACCCCCCAGCACTGTAGGGCACCCTCCACCAGGCCCCCACTCCTGTCTCCCAGCATCCACACCCCCCAGCATCCAGGGGCACCCTCCAACAGGCCCCCACTCATGTCCCCCAGCACCCCCACCCCCCAGCAGTGCAGGGAACCCTCCACCAGGCCCCCACACATGTCTCCCTGCACCCCCACCCCTCAGCATCCAGGGGCACCCTCCACCAGGCCCCGACTCATGTCCCCCTGCACCCCCACCCACCAGCAGTCAGGGGCACCCTCCACCAGGCCCCCACTCATGTCGAACTCATGTCCCCCTGCACCCCCACCCCCCAGCACTGTAGGGCACCCTCCACCAGGCCCCCACGCCTGTCTCCCTGTACCCCCACCCCCTGCATCCAGGGGCACCCTCCACCAGGCCCCCACACATGTCTCCCAGCACCGCCAGCCCCAGCAGTGCAGAGCACCCTCCACCAGGCCCCCACTCCTGTCTCCCTGCACCCCCACCCCCCAGCACTGTAGGGCACCCTCCACCAGGCCCCCACTCATGTCCCCCTGCACCCCCACCCACCAGCAGTCAGGGGCACCCTCCACCAGGCCCCCACTCATGTCCAACTCATGTCCCCCTGCACCCCACCCCCTAGCACTGTAGGGCACCCTCCACCAGGCCCCCACTCCTGTCTCCCTGCACCCCCACCCCCCTGCATCCAGGGGCACCCACCACCAGGCCCCCACACATGTCTCCCAGCACCACCAGCCCCAGCAATGCAGGGTACCCTCCACCAGGCCCCCACTCCTGTCTCCCTGCATCCGCACCCCCCAGCACTGTAGGCCACCCTCCACCAGGCCCCCACACATGTCTCCCAGCACCCACACCCCCCAGCATCCAGGGGCACCCTCCACCAGGCCCCCACTCATGTCCAACTCATGCCCCCCTGCACCCCCACCCCCGAGCACTGTAGGGCACCCTCCACCAGGCCCCCACTCCTGTCTCCCTGCACCCCCACCCCCTGCATCCAGGGGCACCCTCCACCAGGCCCCCACACATGTCTCAAAGCACCGCCACCCCCCAGCAGTGCAGGGCACCCTCCACCAGGCCCCCACTCCTGTCTCCCTGCACCCCCACCCCCCAGCACTGTAGGGCACCCTCCACCAGGCCCCCACTCATGTGCCCCTGCACCCCCACCCACCAGCAGTCACGGGCACCCTCCACCAGGCCCCCACTCATGTCCAACTCATGTTCCTCTGCACCCTCACCCCCAGCACTGTAGGGCACCCTCCACCAGGCCCCCACTCCTGTCTCCCTGCACCCCCAGCACTGTGGGGCACCCTCCACCAGGCCCCCACTCATGTCTCCCAGCACCCACACCCCCCAGCAGTGCGATTTGCCTGGGTACGTGTATTTCAGGGGTGCGCGGATAGTCTTACATGAGATTTCATCAGGGTACGTGTATTATGGGTCCGCGTGAACTTCCACACGCGATATCAGCAGGGTACGTGTATTACCGGGTTCGCGGGAAGTTCCACATGCAATTGCCCTGGGTACGTGTACTCCGGGTGCGCGGGAAATTCAACACGCGAATCCAGCAGCCTAAGTGTATTTCGGGGGTGCCGGGGAGTCCCACACGTGAATTGGCCGTGTGGGTCCTCCCAGCTGTTCCCTCTACACCCTCCACGGGCCCTGCAGGCGGACCACACCACAGGGGACTACCCTGCACCCCTGCACCCCTGCACATGTCCCGCAGGCAGCCCATCCACCATGGCCATGCCCCACAGACAACCCACATGTCACCTTGCTCTACTGCCCACCAACGCATGTCTCCCAGCACCCCCATACCCCAGCATCCAGGGGGACCCTCCACCAGGCCCCCACTCATGTCCCCCTGCACCCCCATCCCCAGCATCCAGGGGCACCCTCCACCAGACCCCCACTCCTGTCTCCCAGCACCCACATCCCCCAGCATCCAGGGGCACCCTCCACCAGGCCCCCACTCATGTCCCCCTGCACCCCCACCCCCCAGCACTGTAGGGCACCCTCCACCAGGCCCCCACTCCTGTCTCCCAGCACCCACACCCCCCCAGCATCCAGGGGCACCCTCCCCAGGCCCCCACTCCTGTTTCCCCGCACCCCCACCCCCCTGCATCCAGGGACACCCTCCAACAGGCCCCCACTCATGTCCAACTCATGTCCCCCTGCACCCCCACCCCCCAGCACTGTAGGGCACCCTCCACCAGGACTCAACTCCTGTCTCCCTGCACCCCCACCGCCCTGCATCCAGGGTTACCCTCCACCAGGCCCCCACACATGTCTCCCAGCACGACCCCCCCCCAGCAGTGCAGGGCACCCTCCACCAGGCCCCCACTCCTGTCTTGCTGCACCCCCACCCCCCAGCACTGTAGGGCACCCTCCACCAGGCCCCCACTCCTGTCTCCCTGCACCCCCACCCCCCTGCATCCAGGGGCACCCTCCACCAGGCCCCCACACATATCTCCCAGCACTCCCACCCCCCAGCAGTGAGATTTGCCTGGGTACGTGTATTTCAGGGATGCGCGGGTAGTCTTACACGCAATTTCATCAGGGTACGTGTATTATGGGTCCGCGTGAACTTCCACACGCAATATCAGCAGGGTACGTGTATTACAGGGTTCGCGGGAAGTTCCACATGCAATCGCGCTGGGTACGTGTATTTCGGTGTGCGCGCGAAGTTCCACACGCAATTTCAGCAGGGTACGTGTACTCCGGGTGCGCGGGAAATTCAACACGCGAATCCAGCAGCATACGTGTATTTCGGGGGTGCCGGGGAGTCCCACACGTGAATTGGCCGTGTGGGTCCTCCCAGCTGTTCCCTCTACACCCTCCATGGCTCCTGCAGGCGGACCACACCACAGGGGACTACCCTGCACCCCTGCACATGTCCCGCAGGCAGCCCATCCACCATGGCCATGCCCCCCAGCCAACCCACATGTCACCTTGCACTACCGCCCACCAACGCATGTCTCCCAGCACCCCCACCCCCCAGCATCCAGGGGGACCCTCCACCAGGCCCCCACTCATATCCCCCTGCACCCCCACCCCCCAGCATCCAGGGGCACCCTCCACCAGACCCCCACTCCTGTCTCCTTGCACCCGCACCCCCCAGCACTGTAGGGCACCCTCCACCAGGCCCCCACTCCTGTCTACCAGCACCCACACCCCCCAGCATCCAGGGGCACCCTCCCCAGGCCCCCACTCCTGTCTCCCTGCACCCCCACCCCCTGCATCCAGGGACACCCTCCACCAGGCCCCCACTCATGTCCAACTCATGTCCCCCTGAACCCCCGCCCCCAGCACTGTAGGGCACCCTCCACCAGGCCTCCACTCCTGTCTCCCTGCAGCCCCACCCCCCTGCATCCAGGGGCACCCTCCACCAGGCCCCCACACATGTCTCCCAGCACCGCCAACCCTCAGCAGTGCAGGGCACCCTCCACCAGGCCCCCACTCCTGTCTCCCTGCACCCCCACCCCGCAGCACTGTAGGGCACCCTCCACCTCCACCGGGCCCCCACACATGTCTCCCAGCACCCCCACCCCCCAGCATCCAGGGGCACCCTCCACCAGGCCCCCACTCATGTCCAACTCCTGTCTCCCTGCACCCCCACCCCCAGCACTGTAGGGCACCCTCCACCAGGCCCCCACTCCTGTCTCCCTGCACCCCCACCCCCCTGCATCCAGGGGCACCCTCCACCAGGCCCCCACACATATCTCCCAGCACTGCCACCCCCCAGCAGTGCAGGGCACCCTCCACCAGGCCCCCACTCCTGTCTCCCTGCACCCCCACCCCCCAGCACTGTAGGGCACCCTCCGCCAGGCCCCCACACATGTCTCCCAGCACCCCCAACCCCCAGCATCCAGGGGTACCCTCCACCAGGCCCCCACTCATGTCCAACTCATGTCCCCCTGCACCCCCACCCCTCAGCACTGTAGGGCACCCTCCAACAGGCCCCCACTCATCTCTCCCAGCACCCCCACCCCCCAACATCCAGGGGCACCCTCCACCAGGCCCCCACACATGTCTCCCAGCACCGCCACCCCCCAGCAGTGCAGGGCACCCTCCACCAGGCCCCCACTCCTGTCCCCCTGCACCCCCACCCACCAGTAGTCAGCGGCACCCTCCACCAGGCCCCCACTCATGTCCAACTCATGTCCCCCTGCACCCCCAACCCCCTGCATCCAGGGGCACCCTCCACCAGGCCCCCACTCCTGTCTCCCAGCACCCCCACCCCCCAGCATCCAGGGGCACCCTCCAACAGGCCCCCACTCCTGTCTCCCTGCACCCCACCCCCCAGCACTGTAGGGCACCCTCCATCAGGCCTCCACTCCTGTCTCCTAGCACCCACACCCCCCAGCATCCAGGGGCACACTCCACCAGGCCCCCACTCATGTCCCCCAGCGCCCCCACACCCCAGCAGTGCAGGGGCACCCTCCACCAGGCCCCCACTCATGTCCCCCTGCACCCCCACCCACCAGCAGTCAGTGGCACCCTCCACCAGGCCCCCACTCATGTCCAACTCATGTCCCCCTGCACCCCCACCCCCCAGCACTGTAGGGCACCCTCCACCAGGCCCCCACTCATGTCTCCCTGCACCCCCACACCCAGCAGTGTGGGGCACCCTCCACCAGGCCCCCACTCATGTCTCCTAGCACCCACACCCCCCAGCAGTGCGATTTGCCTGGGTACATGTATTTCAGGGGTGCGTGGGCAGTCTTACACGCAATTTCATCAGGGTACGTGTATTATGGGTCCGCGTGAACTTCCACACGCGATATCAGCAGAGTACGTGTATTACAGGGTTCGCGGTAAGTTCCACACGCGATTGCCCTGGGTACTTGTATTTCAGGGTGCGCGTGAAGTTCCACACGCAATTTCAGCAGGGTACATGTACTCCGGGTGCACAGAAAATTCCACACGCGAATCCAGCAGCCTACATGTATTTCGGGGGTGCCGGGGAGTCCCACACGTGAATTGGCCGTGTGGGTCCTCCCAGCTGTGCCCTCTACACCCTCCACGGCCCCTGCAGGCAGACCACACCGCAGGGGACTACCCTGCACCCCTGCACATGTCCCGCAGGCAGCCCATCCACCATGGCCATGCCCCCCAGCCAACCCACATGTCACTTTGCACTACTGCCCACCAACGCATGTCCCCCAGCACCACCACCCCCCAGCATCCAGGGGCACCCTCCACCAGGCCCCCACTCATGTCCCCCTGCACCCCCATCCCCCAGCCTCCAGGCGCACCCTCCACCAGACCCCCACTCCTGTCTCCCTGCACCCCCACTGCCCAGCACTGTAGGGCATCCTCCACCAGGCCCCCACTCCTGTCTCCCAGCACCCACACCCTCCAGCATCCAGGGGCACCCTCCACCAGGCCCCCACTCCTGTCTCCCTGCATACCCACCCCCTTCATCCAGGGGCACCCTCCACCAGGCCCCCACACATGTCTCCCAGCACCGCCACCCACCAGCAGTGCAGGGCACCCTCCACCAGGCCCCCACTCCTGTCTCCCTGCGCCCCCACCCCCCAGCACTGTAGGGCACCCTCCACCAGGCCCCCACTCAAGTCCCCCTGCACCCCCACCCACCAGCAGTCAGGGGCACCCTCCACCAGGCCCCCACTCATGTCCAACTCATGTCCCCCTGCACCCCCACCCCCCAGCGCTGTAGGGCACCCTCCACCAGGCCCCCACTCCTGTCTCCCTGCACCCCCACCCCCAGCACTGTGGGGCACCCTCCACCAGGCCCCCACTCATGTCTTCCAGCACCCACACCCCCCAGCAGTGCGATTTGCCTGGGTATGTGTATTTCAGGGGTGCGCGGGTAGTCTTACACGCAATTTCATCAGGGTACGTGTATTATGGGTCCGCGTGAACTTCCACACGCGATATCAGCAGGGTACGTGTATTACGGGGTTCGCGGGAAGTTCCACATGCAATTGCCCTGGGTACGTGTATTTCGGGGTGCGCGGGAAGTTTCACACGCGAATTTGCAGGGTACGTGTATTTCGGTGTGCGCGTGAAGTTCCACACGCAATTTCAGCAGGGTACGTGTACTCTGGGTGCGCGGGAAATGCAACACGCAAATCCAGCAGCCTACGTGTATTTCAGGGGTGCCGGGGGGTCCCACACGTGAATTGGCCGTGTGGGTCCTCCCAGCTGTTCCCTCTACACCCTCCACGGCCCCTGCAGGCGGACCACACCACAGGGGACTACCCTGCACCCCTGCACATGTCCCGCAGGCAGCCCATCCACCATGGCCATGCCCCCCAGCCAACCCACATGTCAGCTTGCGCTACTGCCCACCAACGCATATCTCCCAGCACCCCCACCCCCCAGCATCCAGGGGGACCGCCCACCAGGCCCCCACTCCTGTCCCCCTGCACCCCCTCCCCCAGCATCCAGGGGCACCCTCCACCAGACCCCCACTCCTGTCTCCCTGCACCCCCACCCCCCAGCACTGTATGGCACCCTCCACCAGGACCCTACTCCTGTTTCCCAGCACCCACACCCCCCAGCATCCAGGGGCACCCTCCCCATGCCCCCACTCTTGTCTCCCTGCACCCCCACCCCCCTGCATCCAGGGACACCCTCCACCAGGCCCCCACTCATGTCCAACTCATGTCCCCCTGCACCCCCACGCCCCAGCACTGTAGGGCACCCTCCACCAGGCCTCCACTCCTGTCTCCCTGCACCCCCACCCCCCCTGCATCCAGGGGCACCCTCCACCAGGCCCCCACTCCTGTCTCCCTGCACCCCCACCCCCTGCATCCAGGGGGACCCTCCACCAGGCACCCACTCATGTCCAACTCATGTCCCCCTGCACCCCCACCCCACAGCATTGTAGGGCACCCTCCACCAGGCCCCCACTCCTGTCTCCCTGCACCCCCACCCCCTGCATCCAGGGGCACCCTCCACCAGGACCCCACACATGTCTCCCAGCACCGCCACCCCCCAGCAGTGCAGGGCACCCTCCACCAGGCCCCCACTCCTGTCTCCCTGCACCCCACCCCCCAGCACTGTAGGGCACCCTCCACCAGGCCCCCACTCATGTCCCCCTGCACCCCCACCCACCAGCAGTCAGGGGCACCCTCCACCAGGCCCCCACTCATGTCCAACTCATGTCCCCCTGCACCCCCACACCCCAGCACTGTAGGGCACCCTGCACCAGGCCCCCACTCCTGTCTCCCTGCACCCCCACCCCCAGCCCTGTGGGGCACCCTCCACCAGGCCCCCACTCATGTCTCCCAGCACCCATACCCCCCAGCAGTGCGATTTGCCTGGGTACGTGTATTTCAGAGGTGCGCGGGTAGTCTTACACGTGATTTCATCAGGGTACGTGTATTATGGGTCCGCGTGAACTTCCACACGCGATATCAGCAGGGTACGTGTATTACAGGGTTCGCAGGAAGTTCCACATGCAATTGCCCTAGGTACGTGTATTTCAGGGTGCGCGGGAAGTTTCACACGCAAATTTGCAGGGTACGTGTATTTCGGTGTGCGCGTGAAGTTCCACACGCAATTTCAGCAGGGTACGTGTACTCCGGGTGCGCGGGAAATTCAACACACGAATCCAGCAGCCTACGTGTATTTCGGGGGTGCCGGGGAGTCCCACACGTGAATTGGCCGTGTGGGTCCTCCCAGCTGTTCCCTCTACACCCTCCACGGCCCCTGCAGGCGGACCACACCACAGGGGATTACCCTGCACCCCTGCACATGTCCCGCAGGCAGCCCATCCACCATGGCCATGCCCCCCAGCCAACCCACATGTCACCTTGCACTACTGCCCACCAACGCATGTCTCCCAGCACCCCCACCCCCCAGCATCCAGGGGGACCCTCCACCAGGCCCCCATTCATGTCCCCTGCACCCCCACCCCCAGCATCCAGGGGCACCCTCCACCAGACCCCCACTCCTGTCTCCCTGCACCCCCACCCCCAGCACTGTAGGGCACCCTCCACCAGGCCCCCACTCCTGTCTCCCAGCACCCACACCCCCCAGAATCTAGGGGCACCCCCCCAGGCCCCCACTCTTGTCTCCCTGCACCCCCACCCCCCTGCATCCGGGGACACCCTCCACCAGGCCCCCACTCATGTCCAACTCATGTCCTCCTGTACCCCCACCCCCCAGCACTGTAGGGCACCCTCCACCAGGCCTCCACTCCTGTCTCCCTGCACCCCCACCCCCCTGCATCCAGGGGCACCCTCCACCAGGCCCCGACACATGTCTCCCAGCACCACCACCCCCTAGCAGTGCAGGGCACCCTCCACCAGGCCCCCACTCCTGTCTCCCTGCACCCCCACCCCACAGCACTGTAGGGCACCCTCCACCAGGCCCCCACACATGTCTCCCTGCACCCCCACCCCCCTGCATCCAGGGGCACCCTCCACCAGGCCCCGACACATGTCTCCCAGCACCACCACCCCCTAGCAGTGCAGGGCACCCTCCACCAGGCCCCCACTCCTGTCTCCCTGCACCCCCACCCCCCAGCACTGTAGGGCACCCTCCACCAGGCCCCCACACATGTCTCTCAGCACCCCCACCCCCCAGCATCCAGGGGCACCCTCCACCAGGTCCCCACTCATGTCCAACTCCTGTCTCCCTGCACCCCCACCCCCCTGCATCCAGGGGCACCCTCCACCAGGCCCCCACTCATGTCCAACTCATGTCCCCCTGCACCCCCACCCCGCAGCACTGTAGGGCACCCTCCACCAGGCCCCCACTCCTGTCTCCCTGCACCCCCACCCCCCTGCATCCATGGGCACCCTCCACCAGGCCCCCACACATGCCTCCCAGCTCCGCCACCCCTCAGCAGTGCAGGGCACCCTCCACCAGGCCCCCACTCCTGTCTCCCTGCACCCCCACCGCCACAGCACTGTAGGGCACCCTCCACCAGGCCCCCACACATGTCTCCCAGCACCCCCACCCCCAGCATCCAGGGGCACCCGCCACCAGCCCCCCACTCATGTTCCCCTGCACCCCCACCCACCAGCAGTCTGGGGCACCCTCCACCAGGCCCCCACTCATGTCTCCCAGCACCCCCAACCCCCAGCACTGTAGGGCACCCTCCACCAGGCCCCCACACATGTCTCTCAGCACCCCCACCCCCCAGCATCCAGGGGCACCCTCCACCAGGTCCCCACTCATGTCCAACTCCTGTCTCCCTGCACCCCCACCCCCCAGCATCCAGGGGCACCCTCCACCAGGCCCCCACTCATGTCCAACTCATGTCCCCCTGCACCCCCACCCCGCAGCACTGTAGGGCACCCTCCACCAGGCCCCCACTCCTGTCTCCCTGCACCCCCACCCCCCTGCATCCATGGGCACCCTCCACCAGGCCCCCACACATGCCTCCCAGCTCCGCCACCCCTCAGCAGTGCAGGGCACCCTCCACCAGGCCCCCACTCCTGTCTCCCTGCACCCCCACCGCCACAGCACTGTAGGGCACCCTCCACCAGGCCCCCACACATGTCTCCCAGCACCCCCACCCCCAGCATCCAGGGGCACCCGCCACCAGCCCCCCACTCATGTTCCCCTGCACCCCCACCCACCAGCAGTCTGGGGCACCGTCCACCAGGCCCCCACTCTTGTCTCCCAGCACCCCCAACCCCCAGCATCCAGGGGCACCCTCCACAAGGCCCCCACACATGTCTCCCAGCACCGCCACCCCCCAGCATCCAGGGCCACCCTCCACCAGGCCCCAACTCATGTCCCCCTGCATGCCCACCCCCCAGCAGTCAGGGCCACCCTCCACCAGGCCCCACTCATGTCCAACTCGTGTCCCCCTGCACCCCCACCCCTCAGCACTGTAGGGCACCCTCCACCAGGCCCCCACTCATGTCTCCCAGCACCCCCACCCCCCAGCATCCACGGGCACCCTCCACCAGGCCCCCACACATGTCTCCCAGCACCGCCACCCCCCAGCAGTGCAGGGCACCCTCCACCAGGCCCCCACTCCTGTCCCTCTGCACCCCCACCCACCAGCAGTCAGGGGCACCCACCACCAGGCCCTCACTCATGTCCAACAAATGTCCCACTGCACCCCCAACCCCCTGCATCCAAGGCACCCTCCACCAGGCCCCCACTCCTGTCTCCCTGCACCCCCACCCCCCAGCACTGTAGGGCACCCTCCACCAGGCCCCCACTCCTGTCTCCCAGCACCCACACCCCCCAGCATCCAAGGGCACCCTCCACCAGTCCCCCACTCCTGTCTCCCTGCACCCCAACCCCCCAGCACTGTAGGGCACCCTCCACCAGGCCCCCACTCCTGTCTCCCAGCACCCCCACCCGTCAGCATCCAGGGGCACCCTCCACCAGGCCCCCACTCATGTCCAACTCATGTCCCCCTGCACCCCCACCCCCAGCACTGTAGGGCACCCTCCACCAGGCCCCCACTCATGTCCAACTCATGTCCCCCAGCACCCCCAACCCTCAGCATCCAGGGGCACCCTGACCAGGCCCCCACTCATGTCTCCCTGCACCCCCACCCACCAGCAGTCAGGGGCACCCTACACCAGGCCCCCACTCATGTCCAACTCATGTCTCCCTGCACCCCCACCCCCCTGCATCCAGGGGCACCCTCCACCAGGCCCCCACTCCTGTCTCCCTGCACCCACATCCCCAGCACTTTAGGGCGCAGTCCACCAGGCCCCCACACATGTCTCCCAGCACCCCCACCCCTCAGCATCCAGGGGCACCCTCCACCAGGCCCCCACTCATGTCCCCCTGCACCCCCATCCACCAGCAGTCAGGGGCACCCTCCAACAGGCCCCCACTCATGTCCAACTCATGTCTCCCTGCACCCCCACCCCCCTGCATCCAGGGGCACCCTCCACCAGGCCCCCACTCCTGTCTCCCTGCACCCACACCCCCCAGCACTGTAGGGCACCCTCCACCAGACCCCCACTCCTGTCTCCCCCCACCCACACCCCCCAGCATCCAGGGGCACCCTCCACCAGGCCCCCACTCCTGTCTCCCTGCACCCCCACACCCCCCAGCACTGTAGGGCACCCTCCACCAGGCCCCCACTCCGGTCTCCCAGCACCCACACCCCCCAGCATCCAGGGGCACCCTCCACCAGGCCCCCACTCAAGTCCCCCAGCACCCCCACCCCCCAGCAGTGCAGGGCACCCTCCACCAGGCCCCCACACATGTCTCCCAGCACCCCCACCCCCCAGCATCCAGGATCACCCTCCACCAGGCCCCCACTCATGTCACCCTGCGCCCCCACCCACCAGCAGTCAGGGGCACCCTCCACCAGGCCCCCACTCATGTCCAACTCATGTCCCCATGCACCCCACCCCCCAGCACTGTAGGGCACCCTCCACCAGGCCCCCACTCATGTCTTCCTGCACCCCCACCCCCAGCACTGTGGGGCACCCTCCACCAGGCCCCCACTCATGTCTCCCAGCACCCACACCCCCCAGCAGTGCGATTTGCCTGGGTATGTGTATTTCAGGGGTGCGGGGGTAGTCTTACACGCAATTTCATCAGCGTACGTGTATTATGGGTCCGCGTGAACTTCCACACGCGATATCAGCAGGGTACGTGTATTACGGGGTTCGCGGGAAGTTCCACATGCAATTGCCCTGGGTACGTGTATTTCGGGGTGCGCGGGAAGTTTCACACGCGAATTTGCAGGGTACGTGTATTTCGGTGTGCGGGTGAAGTTCCACACACAATTTCAGCAGGGTACGTGTACTCCGGGTGTGCAGGAAATTCAACACGCAAATCCAGCAGCCTACGTGTATTTCGGGGGTGCCGGGGAGTCCCACACGTGAATTGGCCGTGTGGGTCCTCCCAGCTGTTCCCTCTACACCCTCCACGGCCCCTGCAGGCGGACCACACCACAGGGGACTACCCTGCACCCCTGCACATGTCCCGCAGGCAGCCCATCCACCATGGCCATGCCCCCCAGCCAACCCACATGTCACCTTGCACTACTGCCCACCAACGCATGTCTCCCAGCACCCCCACCCCCCAGCATCCAGGGGCACCCTCCACCAGGCCCCCACTCATGTCCAACTCATGTCCCCCTGCACCCCCACCCCTCAGCACTGTAGGGCACCCTCCAGCAGGCCCCCACACATGTCGCCCAGCACCCCCACGCCCCTGCATTCAGGGGCACCCTCCACCAGGCCCCCACTCCTGTCTCCCTGCACCCCCACCCACCAGCAGTCAGGGGCACCCACCGCCAGGCCCCCACTCATGTCCAACACATGTCCCCCTGCACCCCAACCCCCTGCATCTAGGGGCACCCTCCAATAGGCCCCCACTCCTGTCTCCCTGCACCCCCACCCCCAGCACTGTAGGGCACCCTCCACCAGGCCCCCACTCCTGTCTCCCAGCACCCACACCCCCCAGCATCCAGGGGCACCCTCCACCAGGCCCCCACTCCTGTCTCCCTGCACCCCCACCCCCCAGCACTGTAGGGCACCCTCCACCAGGCCCCCACTCCTGTCTCCCAGCATCCACACCCCCCAGCATCCAGGGGCACCCTCCAACAGGCCCCCACTCATGTCCCCCAGCACCCCCACCCCCCAGCAGTGCAGGGAACCCTCCACCAGGCCCCCACACATGTCTCCCTGCACCCCCACTCCTCAGCATCCAGGGGCACCCTCCACCAGGCCCCGACTCATGTCCCCCTGCACCCCCACCCACCAGCAGTCAGGGGCACCCTCCACCAGGCCCCCACTCATGTCCAACTCATGTCCCCCTGCACCCCCACCCCCCAGCACTGTAGGGCACCCTCCACCAGGCCCCTACTCCTGTCTCCCTGTACCCCCACCCCCTGCATCCAGGGGCACCCTCCACCAGGCCCCCACACATGTCTCCCAGCACCGCCAGCCCCAGCAGTGCAGAGCACCCTCCACCAGGCCCCCACTCCTGTCTCCCTGAACCCCCACCCCCCAGCACTGTAGGGCACCCTCCACCAGGCCCCCACTCCTGTCTCCCTGCACCCCCACCCCCCAGCACTGTAGGGCACCCTCCACCAGGCCCCCACTCCTGTCTCCCAGCACCCACACCCGCCAGCATCCAGGGGCACCCTCCACCAGGCCCCCACTCATGTCCCCCAGCACCCCCACCCCCCAGCAGTGCAGGGCATCCTCCACCAGGCCCCCACACATGTCTCCCAGCACCCCCACCCCTCAGCATCCAGGGGCACCCTCCACCAGGCCCCCACTCATGTCCCCCTGCACCCCCACCCACCAGCAGTCAGGGGCACCCTCCACCAGGCCCCCACTCATGTCCAATTCATGTCCCCATGCACCCCACCCCCTAGCACTGTAGGGCACCCTCCACCAGGCCCCCACTCCTGTCTCCCTGCATCCCCACCCCCCTGCATCCAGGGGCACCCTCCACCAGGCCCCCACACATGTCTCCCAGCACCGCCAGCCCCAGCAATGCAGGGCACCCTCCACCAGGCCCCCACTCCTGTCTCCCTGCATCCGCACCCCCCAGCACTGTAGGGCACCCTCCACCAGGCCCCCACACATGTCTCCCAGCACCCACGCCCCCCAGCATCCAGGGGCACCCTCCACCAGGCCCCCACTCCCGTCTCCCTGCACCCCCACCCCCTTGCATCCAGGGGCACCCTCCACCAGGCCCCCACTCATGTCCAACTCATGCCCCCCTGCACCCTTACCCCCAGCACTGTAGGGCACCCTCCACCAGGCCCCCACTCCTGTCTCCCTGCACCCCCACCCCCTGCATCCAGGGGCACCCTCCACCAGGCCCCCACACATGTCTCCCAGCACCGCCACCCCCCAGCAGTGCAGGGCACCCTCCACCAGGCCCCCACTCCTGTCTCCCTGCACCCCCACCCCCCAGCACTGTAGGGCACCCTCCACCAGGCCCCCACTCATGTCCCCCTGCACCCCCGCCCACCAGCAGTCACGGGCACCCTCCACCAGGCCCCCACTCATGTCCAACTCATGTCCCCCTGCACCCTCACCCCAGCACTGTAGGGCACCCTCCACCAGGCCCCCACTCCTGTGTCCCTGCACCCCCAGCACTGTGGGGCACCCTCCACCAGGTCCCCACTCATGTCTCCCAGCACCCACACCCCCCAGCAGTGCGATTTACCTGGGTACGTGTATTTCAGGGGTGCGCGGATAGTCTTACATGCGATTTCATCAGGGTACGTGTATTATGGGTCCGCGTGAACTTCCACACGCGATATCAGTAGGGTACGTGTATTACCGGGTTCGCGGGAAGTTCCACATGCAATTGCCCTGGGTACGTGTACTCCGGGTGCGCGGGAAATTCAACACGCTAATCCAGCAGCCTACGTGTATTTCGGGGGTGCCGGGGAGTCCCACACGTGAATTGGCCGTGTGGGTCCTCCCAGCTGTTCCCTCTACACCCTCCACGGCCCCTGCAGGCGGACCACACCACAGGGGACTACCCTGCACCCCTGCACCCCTGCACATGTCCCGCAGGCAGCCCATCCACCATGGCCATGCCCCACAGACAACCCACATGTCACCTTGCTCTACTGCCCACCAACGCATGTCTCCCAGCACCCCCATACCCCAGCATCCAGTGGGACCCTCCACCAGGCCCCCACTCATGTCCCCCTGCACCCCCACCCCCAGCATCCAGGGGCACCCTCCCCAGACCCCCACTCCTGTCTCCCAGCACCCACACCCCCCAGCATCCAGGGGCACCCTCCACCAGGCCCCCACTCATGTCCCCCTGCACCCCCACCCCCCAGCACTGTAGGGCACCCTCCACCAGGCCCCCACTCCTGTCTCCCAGCACCCACACCCCCCCAGCATCCAGGGGCACCCTCCCCAGGCCCCGACTCCTGTTTCCCTGCACCCCCACCCCCCTGCATCCAGGGACACCCTCCACCAGGCCCCCACTCATGTCCAACTCATGTCCCCCTGCACCCCCACCCCCCAGCACTGTAGGGCACCCTCCACCAGGCCTCAACTCCTGTCTCCCTGCACCCCCACCGCCCTGCATCCAGGGTTACCCTCCACCAGGCCCCCACACATGTCTCCCAGCACCACCACCCCCCAGCAGTGCAGGGCACCCTCCACCAGGCCCCCACTCCTGTCTTGCTGCACCCCCACCCCCCAGCACTGTAGGGCACCCTCCACCAGGCCCCCACACATGTCTCCCAGCACCCCCACCCCCAGCATCCAGGGGCACCCTCCACCAGGTCCCCACTCATGTCCAACTCATGTCCCCCTGCACCCCCACCCCCCAGCACTGTAGGGCACCCTCCACCAGACCCCCACTCCTGTCTCCCTGCACCCCCACCCCCCTGCATCCAGGGGCACCCTCCACCAGGCCCCCACACATGTCTCCCAGCACTGCCACCCCTCAGCAGTGCAGGGCACCCTCCACCAGGCCCCCACTCCTGTCTCCCTGCACCCCCACCCCCCAGCACTGTACGGCACCCTCCACCAGGCCCCCACACATGTCTCCCAGCACCCCCACCCCCAGCATCCAGGGGCACCATCCACCAGGCCCCCACTCATGTCCCCCTGCACCCCCACCCCTCAGCACTGTAGGGCACCCTCCACCAGGCCCCCACTCATGTCTCCCAGCACCCCCACCCCCAGCATCCAGGGGCACCCTCCACCAGGCCCCCACACATATCTCCCAGCACCGCCACCCCCCAGCAGTGCAGGGCACCCTCCACCAGGCCCCCACTCCTGTCCCCCTGCATCCCCACCCACCAGCAGTCAGGGGCACCCACCACCAGGCCCCCACTCATGTCCAACACATGTCGCCCTGCACCCCCAACCCCCTGCATCCAGGGGCACCCTCCACCAGGCCCCCACTCCTGTCTCCCTGCATCACCACCCCCCAGCACTGTAGGGCACCCTCCAAGAGGCCCCCACTCCTGTCTCCCAGCACCCACACCGCCCAACATCCAGGGGCACCCTCCACCAGGCCCCCACTCCTGTCCAACTCATGTCCCCCTGCACCCCCACCCCCAGCACTGTAGGGCACCCTCCACCAGGCCCCCACTCCTGTCTCCCTGCACACCCACCCCCCTACATCCAGGGGCACCCTCCACCAGGCCCCCACTCCTGTCTCCCTGCACCCACACCCCCCAGCACTGTAGGGCACCCTCCACCAGGCCCCAACTCCTGTCTCCCAGCACCCACTCCCCCCAGCATCCAGGGGCACCCTCCACCAGGCCCCCACTCCTGTCTCCCTGCACTCCCACCCCCCCAGCACTGTAGAGCACCCTCCACCAGGCCCCCACTCCTGTCTCCCAGCACCCACACCGCCCAGCATCCAGGAGCACCCTCCACCAGGCCCCCACTCAAGTCCCCCAGCACCCCCACCCCCCAGCAGTGCAGGGCACCCTCCACCAGGCCCCCACTCCTGTCCCCCTGCACCGCCACCCCCCAGCACTGTAGGGCACCCTCCACCAGGCCCCCACTCCTGTCTCCCAGCACCCACACACCCCAGCATCCAGGGGCACCCTCCACCAGGCCCTCACTCCTGTCCCCCTGCGCCCCCACCCACCAGCAGTCAGGGGCACCCACCACCAGGCCCCCACTCATGTCCAACACATGTCCCCCTGCACCCCCAACCCCCTGCATCCAGGGGCACCCTCCACCAGGCCCCCACTCCTGTCTCCCTGCATCCCCACCCCCCAGCACTGTAGGGCACCCTCCACCAGGCCCCCACTCCTGTCTCCCAGCACCGCCACCCCCCAGCACTGTAGGGCACCCTCCACCAGGCCCCCACCCATGTCCCCCTGCATCCTCACCCACCAGCAGTCAGGGGCACCCTCCACCAGGCCCCCACTCATGTCCAACTCATGTCCCCCTGCACCCCCACCCCCCAGCACTGTAGGGCACCCTCCACCAGGCCCCCACTCCTGTCTCCCTGCACCTCCACCCCCAGCACTGTGGGGCACCCTCCACCAGGCCCCCACTGTAGTCTCCCAGCACCCACACCCCCCCCCGCAGTGTGATTTGCCTGGGTACGTGTATTTCAGGGGTGCGTGGGTAGTCTTACACGCGATTTCATCAGGGTACGTGTATTATGGGTCCACGTGAACTTCCACACGCGATATCAGCAGGGTACGTGTATTACGGGGTTCGCGGGAAGTTCCACACGTGATTGCCCTGGTTATGTGTATTTCGGGGTGCGCGGGAAGTTTCACACGTGAATTTGCAGGGTACGTGTATTTCGGTGTGCGCGTGAAGTTCCACACGCGACTAGGCCTGTGAAAGTGGGGTACGTGTATTCCAGGGGTGGGCGGGAATATTTACTCGCGACTGGGCCTGGGAGAGTGTGTTACGTGTATTCCTGGGGTGGGCGGGAAGATTTACACGGTCGCCTACAACGCGCCAAAAAAAGGGTCCAATCCGGAAACACGTACACCAGCATGAAGCAGGCGAACGTCCCGCGCAGCATAAAAGAGTACGCAACCAACAAACAAGCTCAGATGCCAGGATGAATATACCATTCCTTGCAGCAGTGGCCGTGGGATACCGCAGGAGGAGGAGAAGGATAGTCAGGGCCAGAATCTTCACACCCAGAACCAGCCTATTTGGTATGCCTGATGACCAGGTGTATGGGAGGTACAGGTTTCCACCACACATATTACTCGACCTCGTCAGTGAGTGGGAGGATGACCTCACATCCCCCACCCTGTGCTCCCAAGCAGTCAGCCCCCTGGAGAAGGTCCTCAATGTACTGCACTTCTTGGCTACCGGATCATTTCAGCGGACAAGTGCCATAGTGGGGGGGGGGTGTCACAGGCCACGCAGTCACGGTGCCTACACCAGGTGTTGGCCATCATCACTGCACGCCCATCAGTCCGCAGGCACATATACCTGCCCAGAACACCTGCAGAAAGGCAGGCTGTCAGCCAGGATTTCTACAGGGTGGCACAATTCCCCAATGTGCTAGGTGCCATTGATTGCTCCCATGTGGCTCTACGTCCCCCCAGGGCATCTGAGCACATCTATAGAAACCGCAAGCACTGGCATTCCATGAACGTCCAGGTAGTATGTGATGCCAAGGGAATCATCACCTCAGTATATGCCAACTATCCAGGGTCCACCCACGACAGCTTCATTTACAGGATGTCAACCCTAAACTGGGACATGGAAGCTGGGCGGCATGGCGATGCATGGCTGCTTGGTGAGTATAAATGCCACAGCACATGCATGCATGACAGATACAGAGTAATGTCAATATCCCACTAATGAAACCCCATCACCACCTCCCCAGGGGACAGTGCCTACCCTCTGAGCACCCACATGATGACGCCAATTCGGAACCCCATCACGCCTCCCGAGGTAAGATACAACACAGCCCATATTGCAACACGGGCCATAGTGGAGCACACATTCAGAGTGCTCAAGTCACGCTTTCGCTCCCTTGACTGTTCTGGCGGGCAGCTGTTATACGCTCCCCCAGTAGTGTGCAGGATCATAGTGGCAGCATGTGTCCTGCACAATGTTGCAACACGCTGGGGCCTGGCTGTGGACATGGTGGTGCCCCCACATCCCCAACCACATGCATGCCCGCTGCGCATGGTAGGGGAAAGGGCACGGGGTGAGGCAGCCCGTACGCAGCTGGTGGCTAATTACTTCACATAGAAATCACACCCCTGTGGAGTGCACACAGCCCTGGCACATACCATCTGACAATCAATGATGACTCAATCTGACAATTATGATGAATTATGGGACAGTCAACTGTCAGAACCATAGCAGCCTGAGATTGTTCATCTGGATGTGTCACAATGTGTGCATCCCTACCTACACAAACACCACCAATGCAGTGTCATCAAAAGACACACTTCCATGCAGCAAAAATGAATACCCACTTGCAAAATACAACATGAGAACAGTGCCATGTCACCCAACCCCTCCCCGGCACCGCCACACAGCACACCATGGCATGTCATGCTATGTGAGAGCAAACAAATTAATCCCCACAACATGACCCAAGTGTCACAAACTACAGTGTCCCTAATAGAAACTGGACACACATGAAATGCTCACAGTAATGCAGGACCAACAACACACATTACCAAATACTTACCAATAATACTAATCACCTACACAACCTCCAACCTACCATAAACATGACAGTACGGACTTAAAAAGTTGGTAGCCTCACTACCTGATAATGCCAGCACTTCGAACACTTCCAACTGTACAGTGTTACCGCCACGCAAAAGTGTAGGTGCACTGCTTACAACATGGACTCCATTTCCAAAGTAGACCGCCTTGTGAAGACATGACAAATGGACCTGCAAATTGGGAGGATGAGATGGATGCAGAGGCACATATCAATACACCATGCAGTGTACAATACAACAACAATATGCACTAGGAATGTATACACAGTATTGACTACAGACTGCCCACACATCAAATGGGAGTCCAACGTCACTGTGTAAGTCAATGTCACTTGGGCACACCCTTTGCAAGCCCATGGAAACGGGAAGCAGGAGGGGTGTGTGTCACACAAACCCAAGCATCTGACCCAAATTCAGGACAATCCTGCATGTGCCCAGCCACAACACAGCTATGCCCACGGGAGCCACACAAGGCAACACACTGTCCAAAAAATCAAAAATCAAAAATCAAAAATCAAAAATCAAAAAACAAAAATCAAAAATGGCAATGAATGGGCCGGGGGGGGGTAGTGGGAGAGGCCACCCAGGAGGTCCGAGGACAGGGTGCACACCAAAACCCACCTGTGTGGATCTTGAGAAAAAAAAACACCTCCATGGGCTCATGGCCTGCACGGCTACCCGATTGTGAGAGATTTGCTGCTGTCGCTCTCCTCACCCTCTGCAGCTGCATCAGGAGGTGGTGGCACTATGGGAGGCAGCCCACGCAAAGCCCTAGTCTGGTCCTCCATGGCAGCAAGCATGCGGGTGTGGAAGGTCTGATTCTGGAGGATAATCGTGCGGAGGTCCCCATTGAACCACTCACGGGATGCCCGGACCTCCTCCCTAGATGCCTGCATCTCAGCTGAGAGCGTACGTGTAAGCCGCTCCAGCTGCTGTTCTGTCCTTGTGTTAGTTGAAGCCTCAAGCTCAACAAGAGTTACCCTGAGCTGACGGAGTTCCACCCTCAGGGCTTCTCTGTGGGCCTGGGACGCAATACAAATGGCTTCCCGCAGAGTCTCCAGTGCCGCCCGCCTGTCCCTGTTGGACGCCAATATGTCCTCCCTGTGTGACTGGCAAATGGAGTCTGTTGCCTGCTGTAGTTGTTCAATCAGCCTTTCTTGGGGGACAATGGAAGTGGCCACCCTATCCATGGCCTGAGCCATCATCTCAGATGATGCTGCCTGTTGGTTTGCCATACCGTATATGGATTGCTCCCATGCGGTATTGCCAGGTGGCGTACGGCCACCGCGTCGGCGGGCACCATACCTGTCTGGGGCAAGGCGAACTGCGCCTTGCAGTGCCGGCACTGCCTGAGGCTGCAGGACTGCATTCCCCCTCTGATCTTCTGGCCCAGGAACAGGATCAGATGTTGCGGAGTGTGACCCTGCATCCGTAACCACCAAAGGCGGACCTACCAACACTGACATCCCCATTGAGGGTACTACCCCTGGTGCAGGTGGGTTGGACAGTAGAGAATCCCTCCCAGAAACACTTACCTGGGACGGCACATAGATCTCATCATCCGAATCGACACCTGAATAGAGCTCGGTGGAGGTGCACCCAGAGACACCCCTTGAGATGATGGTCTGCAGCAAGTGTGGGTTCTCACCCACCACCACACCACATCCCACACTGGTGCCCGGTCGGGCCTGAGACTCCTCCTGGGTCTGCACCATCTCCACAACCCCAGCAGTATCAAGTGCGTCATTCCCTGCAAAGACATGAAAGAAAAGAAATGGGAACAGGCATTAGCACCATGGCACACAATTGGGGCTGAGAAGCAACAGAAACAGTACTTCATTGACACATGTCCCACATGACTATAACCCTCCCATGCATGCACCGTCGCTGCGTATGAAGGGGAGGCAAATGGCACACATTGATGACACCAAGATGGAAGACCAACACATTTGCTGCATGCTGGCTAGCAGTGCCATCACACATTGGCCTGTGATTGGCATGTCCAATACACATACATGACACATGCCAACACACAGATGGCATGTACCACAGCCATGTCACACATGTGACAATAGGACTGGGAAATGCCTAGTGAAAGTGGTGGAATACAGACAATCAGCCTGAATGAACACAGAATAATACGCAACTATGTTGTGGCAAGATGACACTTCAAGGGCAACTGGCGTGAGGTTGGGCTGAATGTCTACTGTTGCCAGAAGGGATACTGCAATACCCAAATCCTGGTGCGCAGAATGTATTGGATGAAGCACATGGGTGACCCAAACCACTCAGGCACACACACCTGGCACTCAATCAGAAGCCCTCACACACACACCATGCACATGGATGACACACACATGCATGTGCACTCACCGGACAATGCCTCGTAATCTGGCAGGTCTCCCATGCCTTGGATCTGTTCCTCCGTGACGTAGGTCCCAGCAACATACTCATGTGGAGTGGGTTCTATGTCCTCTGCTGGAGACGCACCTCCAGTCACTAGAGTTGCGGCATGACTTGAGGCCAGCTTTTTCTTTGCCGTGTGCTTCAGGTCATTCCAGCGCTTGTAGCAATCATTAGCTGTGCACCTCACGAATCGCAGTTATGAGGTCCGCAATGGTCTGCCAGTGTGCCTGACGTTGTGCAGGTGTGGTCTTGCATCCTGCAGTAATCACCATTTCGCTGTCATGTGTGGACACATACTCAACAAGTGCATCAAGTTCGGCCTGATTGAAGCTAGGCTTCCTTGGTGGGCCAGACTGCGTAGCCGTGTCTGGGGCATCAGCCTGTCCTGGACGAGCACTCTTCCTCTTCCGCTTGGAAGGTGGTGGGGAACCTGAGTGTCCTACGCCGCTCTGGACACTAGGGGCAGGAGCCCCGGTGGACTGTGGACTAGGAGTGTGGGAATGAACACTCACCATGGGACTTGGTTCAGGCATTAGCTGAAGTGTGATGTAGTCAGGGGGAACGTCAGCAGGATGGACTGGGACCGACACTGTCCTGGCTGGGAGACTCAGAGCTGGGGTGGATGGAGCCGCAGCTGCCCCTGCAGCCTCCCCACCCTGCCTACTCGGGGGCAGCAGATAACATAGCTGCCCCTGATCCACGTGGACTGGTGACACCAACGTGCACCGCCACACATGGCCTAGACCTGCTGACCTGGAAGTCAGCCATGGAGTCACCCTATGCCAGGTCTGGTGCCACAATGGGCTGGTCCAACAAGGGCTGAGCAGGGATGGTGTCAGCCACGTTACCCTCAACCGGGGGGGGCATGGGTGTCCCTGACTGGTCACCTACACATGAGGGGCTAGGGGTACCCTGCAAGTCCTGGCCACGTCCCCTACCGTATCCACCACGGCCACCTCTTGTGGCTCGGCCACCTTTGCCACCCTTACCGCGTGCTCGCCTCCCAACCATGGCACTGATGTTGCTGTGCGTATGGGAGTTGCAGTAAACTATTGTCCTGGGCAATTGGGGGTCAAAGGGGTAGGGTACTAGATGGAATTCATACCCTACTACTCTAGCAAGGCTGTATGTGACCCCTGGGGGAAGATGACGGGTCACGCAACGCACAGACACCCCAAAAAAGGGAGATAATGTGCACGCAACCCCTCCTAGACCACGTGGAAAAGTAAACCTGGACTACGCTGTGGCACCCAGAAACACAAAAATTAACGTATGCATGTCACACGCAGCCTATACTGACCTCTGAAGGGGTAGGCAACACACGGGGCAAGCAGAGATGTTAAATACGTGCGCGACTCACCATCTGCCAGGAAAAATCGTGTGAAAAACAAGCACGTGTGCGCATTGGCAACACCCCCGCCAAAAGAAGAATTGTACGCTGTCTGAGGAGACAGGACAACAGGAGAAGTGAACGCTGTTTGAGGAAACAGGCCCAGGAAAAAGACAAGAAGAGAAAAAGCTGTCAGAGGTAACAGGGAGTACGAACTTGGAATGCCGTGAAGTAAATCGCGTGTGAACCGACAAGAAGTACAGATTTCCCCCACTCGCTCTCCACGAAAAGCACGTACAAGGAAATGGCGTTCTACACGTACCTTTTAAACATGCCCACACGTCCAGCGTCACTTCCGCGTGTACGCGCTAAGGCCCTATCCTCCAATTACACGAGCTGACAATCTGACGTGCAGTCATAGGGAAACGCCCACACACGCACGTCACAGATGCGCATACACGCTGAGGCCCTTTCCACCAATTGCACGCTATGGCACTCTGACATGCTTATTTTTTCTACGCGCCATGGAAAACGCATGTGCGCGTAAAGTCATAGACGCGCCTATACGCTGGGGGCCTTTGGGCCAATGAATTTGCGTACTTATGCTGACGCGCTTACGCGCTAAGGCCCTTTCCTCGAATTACACGCAGACGTGCTTGATTTTCACGTGCCAAATCACTCCGTATCAAGCTGGCCACGCGCAAGCAGATGAAAGACCACGCTCCTGCCCAGAAGGCCGAATTACTGCCCCCCAGATCCCCGAGCATGCTCCCACCTGCCATCTGCTGCTGCCTGATTGCCTACTGCCCATGTGCCCTGCCATTTGCTACCTGTACATCAGCCAGGGGTGCTGTTGCTGTGACCACCCCTGCTGGAACCGAAGACTCCCGACTGGGATTCCATCGCTCCACAGACCAGCCCCAGGACCCAGTTGCCTACCCACACCTGCCTCTGGGGTTGTCATGTCAGGCACTGCAACATCTGACACCACTGGCAACCCCCAGCCAGAGAGGCAGAGGGCCACCAGCTTCACTGCCACCGAAGTTGGTATCCTGGTGGAGCAAGTCCTGGGGCAGTATGATGTCCTCTTCGGAAGTTTGCGCGCCGACAAGGAAGGACGGACTCGGATCTGGACGGACATCGTGACTGCCATCAACGCGGAGGGGGTGGCCCTCCGACTATTCCATCATGTCAAGAAGCGCTGGGAGGACTTCAGGTCCAGGACCCTGAACAAGGCCCAGGGCCTCTTGAAGGCAGCGGATTCTAAGGGGCGCCGGGGCCACTTGTCGAACGATCAGATGAGGGTCCTGGAACGCATATCCCCAGCGCGCCACGTCCAGGTCCTTGAGAGGCAGACCCATTTGGAGTCGAGCGGTAAGTGTACATGCATCATGATTGTAAGCTGTGCGTGTGGTGGTGTGCCAGTAGTGTGCAGGTTGCACATGTGTATTTATGGGGCCAAGTATGGGGGGGTGTACAGGGCTGTGAGGCTAACACATGCGAGGGCTCTCATGTGTGAGACATGGATGGTGCTTGTGTGTGTAGGCTTGCATGCCAAATGCAGATGTGTGGGCACACATGTTTGGATGAATGTGTATGTAAGTAGGCATGTTCGTGATGTCACACCTGGATGTTGGTTTCAGCTGCATGTATCAGCACTGTGTACATGTGCATGTGTGTGAATTTGACAAGGGTGCAACAGTGATGCAACATGGATGCATGTGACAGCGGGATGTGGAAGCCTGATTGGCAGATGTGACATGGATGCCAATCTGAACACTGCAACAGTTGGCAGAGGCGTACACATGCATGCAAGTGTGGTGGTGTGTGTGTGCATGTGTAGTGCACTCCCTGTGTTGCATGTGATGTCTGGTTCACCTTTGCCTGCTCATGCTGTTGTATGTGTATGGATGGTGCTGCCTGTTGCAATATGGCTGTGTATGGCTCGTGTGTGCGAGTTGAAATTACATGTATGTTGGCAAATGTGATGCCATGTCTGAGGTTTCCAAATGCCACTCATGTACAACTGTCATGTGTGTATGTGTCCATTGTACAGTGCCCTGATGCCTGTGTTTTATTTCTCCCTGTCTGCAGCGTCAACTGATGAAGAGGGCGGAGAAGGTGCTGTGGAGCACAGCGGCAGGGATTGCACCGCCAGCCGGAGACGCAAGGCCCGGCTCCCCTCCCAGGTTGTCATCTCGTCGGGGAGTGAGGAGTCCGGTGCCGCGTCCCAGGCCACAGCTGCCGGGTGGAGGTCCAAGAGTCAGAGGTCGGAGTTGGACTCCTCGGCAGCAGAAGGGGCAGCTGGGACCCCACAGGGCCCAACGGGGGAAGATGGCACAGAGTCATCCAGGTTGGTGGAGGAGGAGGCCGTGCAAGCGACAGAGACGGGGTCTGGAGGTGGGGATTCCACTGGTGCTAGTGGTGCAGTGCAGGACCAGGGACAGGAGGCAGCACAGGCTGCCGCGGAGGAACCTGTGTGCAATCCTGTCCCTGATCCTGACACTGCATCATCTTGCACCAGCAGGGATGCCTACGTCCAGACCCGTTTTCAAGCAGGGGATGAGTTTACAACAACTGGCCTTCCTCTGCCTGCAGACGTGGCTATCCAGGTACGGGTTGAGCCTGTCCTGACTGGTGTGGCATTGCGTCAACGGGCCATGTGAGGTGACCTGCAGTCTTTTCATGAGGAGACTGCATGTCATCTCGAATGGCTCGTTGACCACGTCGGCCTACTGGGACAGGTCACCCAGGCCGGATTCCTCAGTTTGCTGGAGCTTGTTCCGACCCCCTCCTCAACTGAACACCCTATGTGCCAGTCATCCTCCGTGCCATCTTTCCACCCATTTGTCACCTGGGTGCCCTGTGGAGCTGCCTCTGACGGTGCAGCCAGGCTGGTGGAGGACACATCCCTGCCACAGTCGGGTGTCGGACGTCCAGCAGGGGTGGCCACATCAATGACTGCACCCCGGCCGGTGGAGGATGTGCAGGCAGCAGGAGCCAGGGCACGGGCACAGGCACAGCAGCAGCAGCGACGAGGTGGGAGCCATGATGGCTCGGGGCCTTCGACATCGGAGTGGCAGGCATCGGCCGGAGGGCAGGAGGACCCAGGACGGGAAGTGTCTTCCATGTGGCAGCGGTTGGGCCACGCCATAGATGCGGAGCGGCAGCGGGCGGAAGAGGCACGGCTCACGATGGTCAGGGCGGAGAACTCCATGCGGAGGGCCCTGAGGTGGGCCGAGTGCCTCGAGGCAATCCGCAGGGAGTTGGAGGAGAACATGTCGTCGGCCCTGCGGACCCTCGGGGCAATGGAGGAGGACCGCCTCCGGGACATTGAGCAGGAGTCCGATGATGCCCTGGCCCGGAACATCCAGAAGTGAGCCGTCGGACTAGCACACTGCCCTTGTAAATAGTTCTTTAGTGTTAAGTTTCCTTTCGGTTTTGTTTTGTTTTGGGGCGCTTGGACAATGCCACAACTTCTTGTATATAGTTGTTCATTAGGTAGTATTTTATTTTATAGGTTTCATTTAGAGGATTGTGCACATGGACCCTGGATGTTCACCTTGTACATAGTTTGACAATGTATTTGGAATTTTTTTAAATTTTTTTTTCACATGGATCAATGTTTTTTTCTTATTTTGGAACATTGGATTTATTTTCTCACACTGACACTTTGGAGACTTGCTTTTGGATTGCCTTTCATTTGGATTTCATGCATCTTTTTCATTTATTGGACATGCTTGATTTCATTTATTATTTCCATTTTCCTTTGTTCCATTTAGTTACCTTGCTTTTCTGTTTAATACACTATAATTGTGTACCTCAATGTGTGGTATTCTCTCTTTGGTTTCATGCATGTCACAATGTGTGTTCTATCATTAACATGCTGTCATTGTGTGGGTTTGACGGATATGTGTTGATGTGCAGACTAGCCATTTGGGATGCTTCATGTGCTGGTGATTTCTTTGTCGGGTGGATGTCATACCTAGTGGTGTGTTCGGACTGGGGTGGCGTAGGCAGTGTATTGAGTGGGCATGGGGGCCATGATTATGGATCATCATGAGGTGTTGGGGGGACATGTATGGGGGCCTGGTGGAGGCTGCCCCACAGTGCTGGAGGGTGGGGGTGCTGGGAGACATGAGTAGGGGCCTGCTGGCAGGTGCCCTGCTCTGCTGGGGCGTGGGGGTGCTGGGAGACATGAGTAGGGGCATGGTGGTGGGTGCCCCTGGATGCTGGGGGGTGGGGTGGTGCAGGGGGACATGAGTGGGGGCCTGCTGGCAGGTGTCCCACAGTGCTGGGGTGTGGGGGTGCTGGGAGACATGTGTTGTTGATCAGTAGTGCAGGGTGACATGTGGCTTGGCTGGGGGGCATGCCCATGGTGGATCGGCTGCCTGCGGGACATGAGCAGGGGTGCAGGGTAGTCCCCTGTGGTGTGGGCTGCCTGAAGGGGCCGTGGAGGGTGTGGAGGTAACACCTGGGAGGACCCACACGGCCAAATCAAGTGTAGTACTCCCCGCGCACCCCTGAAATACACATACCCTGCTGAAATTGCGTGTGAAACTTCCCGCGCACCCCTGAAATACACGTACCCTGCTGAATTCGCGTGTGGTACTTCCCGCGCACCCCTGTAATACACGTACCCAGGACAATCGCGTGTGGAACTTCCCGGGCACCCCTGTAAGACACGTACCCTGCTGAATTTGCGTGTGGTACTTTCCGCGCACCCCTGTAATACACGTACCCAGGACAATCGCGTGTGGAACTTCCCACACACCCCTGAAAGACACGTACCCTGCTGAATTCACATGTGAAACTTCACGCGCACCCCTGAAATACACGTACCCTGCTGAATTTGCATGTGAAACTTCCCACGCACCCCTGAAAGACACGTACCCTGCTGAATTTGCGTGTGAAACTTCACGCGCACCCCTGAAATACACGTGCCCTGGTGGAATCGCGTGTGAAACTTCCCGCTCACCCCTGAAATACACGTACCCTGTTGAATTCGCGTGTGGTACTTCCCGTGCACCCCTGTAATACACGTACCCAGGACAATCACGTGTGGAACTTCCCACGCACCCCTGTAAGACACGTACCCTGCTGAATTTGCGTGTGGTACTTCCCGCACACCCCTGTTATTCACGTACCCAGGACAATCGCGTGTGGAACTTCCTGCGCACCCCTGAAAGACACATACCCTGCTGAATTCGCGTGTGACACTTCACGCGCACCCCTGAAATACACGTACCCTGCTGAATTTGCTTGTGAAACTTCCCGCGCACCCCTGAAAGACACGTACCGTGCTGAATTTGCATGTGAAACTTCATGCGCACCCCTGAAATACACGTGCCCTGATGGAAATGCGTGTGAAACTTCCCGCGCACCCCTGAAATACACGTACCCTGCTGAATTTGCGTGTGGTACTTCCCGCACACCCCTGTAATACACGTACCCAGGACAATCGTGTGTGGAACTTCCTGCACATCCCTCTTCGACACGTACCCCGCTGAATTCGTGTGTGGTACTTCCTGCGCACCCCTGTAATACACGTACCCAGGAAAATCGCGTGCGGAACTTCCCGCGCACCCCTAAATGACGTGCAAAGGGGTACGCGACAAACACGGACACCTGCTGTGTGAATAATAGCGTGTGCGTGTATTTCGTGGGTGCGCAGGAAGTTTAACACGCGATCGGGCATGGGGGAGTGTGGTACGTTTATTTCAGGGGCTCGCAGGTTGTTTAACATGCGATCGGGCCTGGGGGAGCACCGTCCGTCTGCCTTGCATGTAGAAGAACGCGCAGCCAACACCCACCCGCTGTGAAGTAATGGCGTATGAACCCTAATGCCTGCATAACACGCGCACCGCACCCCACGAAAGGCACGTACTGAGCAATGGAAATCCATGTGGGATCCTCAAGCCCTGCCAGGGCAACGCCCGTGGGCGATACATCACAGACGCTCTTACGCGCTAAGGGCCTTTGGTCCAATGGAATCGCGTATGCGTGCTGACGCGCTTACGCGATAAGGGCCTTTCCTCGAATTACACGCTGACGTGCAGAATTTTCACGTGCCAAATCACTCCGTATCAAGCTGGCAACGCGTAAGCACACGGAAGACCACGCTCCTGCCCAAAAGGCCGGATTACTGCCCCCCAGATCCCCGAGCAGCCTCCCACGAGCCATCTGCTGCTGCCTGCCTGCCTGCCTGCTGCCACCGTGCCCTGCCATTTGGTGCCTGCACATCAGCCATCTGCAGGGGTCCAGTTGCTGTGTCCACCCCTGCTGGAACCGAAGACTCCCGACTGGGATACCATCGCTCCACAGCCCAGCCCCAGGACCCAGTTGCCCACCCACGCCTGCCTCGGGGGTCGCCATGTCGGGGCAAACACCATCCGAGACCACTGGCGACCCCCAGCCAGAGGGGCAGAGGGGCAGAGGGGCACCAGCTTCAGTCAGAAGGAAGTTGGTATCCTGGTGGAGCTTGTCCTGGGCCATTATGATGCCCTCTTCGGATCATCACGCGCCGACAAGGAAGGACAGACTCGGATCTGGACGGACATCGTGACTGCCATCAACGCGGAGGGGGTGGCAGTCTGACTATTCCATCATGTCAAGAAGCGCTGGGAGGACTTCAGGTCCAGGACCCTCAACAAGGCCCGGCGCCTCTTGAAGGCAGCGTATGCTAAGGGCGCCGGGGCCACTTGTCAGAAGATCAGATGAGGGTCCTGGAACGCATATCCCCAGCGCTCCACGTCCAGGTCCTTGAGAGGCAGACCCGTCTGGAGTCGAGCGGTAAGTGGCCAAGCATTGCTGTGTGAGACAGGGCATGTTGCAGTGTGCTGGTTGTCTGATACTTGCCTGTATGTGTGACATAGGCCATGTACGTGTGTGTGTGTGCAGGGACATCATGGTCATGCATTTGAGAACAGTAATGTAGCCCTATGCGGAATGGACACATGAGAGCATGCCAGTCTCTGTTCCTGGACATGGGTGGGGGTGAGGGATGGGTGCTGATGCCATGTGCACGTATGGTGTCCATGTCTGTGTGTCTGACCTGCGTGTCTGTGACTTGTGAATGCCATGGATGCATGACACATGTCTGTGACAATGTTCAGAATCACTGATGCAGCCTAGTTATCCTTGCATCCACTGTGTCTGGGGTGTACGAGTCCAGATGGATGAAAGTACGGTGAAGTGTGTGTATGTGATAGGCATGACCCATGATGCATGCGAGTTCATAAACAACATTGTATGTTTCAAGAGTCCCTTGGACATGTTTGCTAATGTCCATAGCATGCACCTGCGCCATGCCTGTTACTGCATGTGTTTTGCCTGCACTGAACCATGTGTTGTGGAGGGACATGAGGGAAGGGATCTTTGACAGTGCCACTCATCTGCTATTGCTTCATGTCTAGGGGACCATTGTACAGTACCCTGATGCTTGTGTTCTATGTCTCCCTCTACACAGCGCAAAGTGAAGAAGAGGGCGGAGACGGCGCTGTGGAGCAAAGCGGCGGGGATGCCCCACGGCTGCAGCGGAAGGGGTGGGTGAGCCCCCACAGGGGCTTGCAACAGCGGAAGACGGGGTGGAGCCATCCAGGTTGGTGGTTTCCACAGAGGAGGAGGAGGCCGCTACTGAGCTGCACATGGGGCCTGGTGGGGGCATCCCTGCTGGTGCAAGTGGTGCAGTCCAGGGCCAGGGGCAGGAGGCAGCACAGGTCGCCGTGGAGGTGCCAGTGCATGTCACTGTCCCTGACACTGTGACTGCAGCACCATGCACCAACAGGGGTGCCCCGTCCCAGGCCCGTCTGCAGTTAGGGGGGATGTCCATGTCATCTGACTCCCCTCCACCTGCGGACGAGGGGACCCCTGGCCGTATGGAGAAGGTCCTGATTGGTGTTGCGTTGTGCACCGGTGTCATTCTTGATGAGGTGCGTGCTTCCCGGGGGGAGCATGCACGCCATCACGAAGAGCACTGTGCCAACGTTGCCCAGTTGGGAGTGGCCATGGTCGGGGGTTTCATACATGTGTCGGGCACTCTGGCGACTCTCTCCTCCTCTGTGGAGGCTATGCGCCAGTCGTTCTCCATTCCTTCTTCCGGCCCAGATGCCACCAGGGCTCCCTGTGGACCTGCCCCCACCAACGCAGCCAACTCGGTGGGGATCCCATCCCTGCCACAGTCGGGAGTCGGAGGTCCAGCAGGGGTGGACACACCAGCAACTGGACCCCAGCAGATGGAGGATGTGACGGCATCATCGGGCAGGGCATGTGCACAACGTCGTTGGTGGATTCCATCAGCCTGGATGCCGTCGCGCTGGCACAGGCAGTTGCGTCGGAGGCAGTGGCAGGCTCGACGTGGGAGGCTTCATGGCTCGGGGCCATCAACATCAGGGGTGCAGGCATCGGCTGGAGGGCAGGAGAACCCTGGAATGGGAGTGTCTTCCGTGTGGGAGCGGTTGGGTCAGCAGATAGGTGCGGAGCGGCAGCGGACAGAGGAGGAATGGCTCACAAAGGTCAGGGCGGAGAACTCCATGCGGAGGGCACTGAGGCAGGCTGTGTGCCTCGAGGGTATTCGCAGGGAGTTGGAGCTGGACACTGCATTATCCCTGCGAGACCTCGGGGCCAGGGAACATGCCCGCCTCCAAGCCATTGAACAGGAGTTTGATGATGCCCTGGCCCATGACAACAACCAGTGAGCCGTCGGACTAGCCCGCTGCCCTTGTAAATAGTTATGTAGTTGTTGTTAGGTTTCCTTTGCTTTTTTTTTTTGGACCTTTTGGACAATGGACCCCATTTTTGTATATAGTTTTTTTATTAGGTAGTATTATTAGGTAGTTTTCTTTTTTTTTTTTTTCTTTTTTTTTTTGTTTTTTTGATATATTAGGTAGTTTTCATTTCTTCTGTTGGGATCATGGACCCTGGATTGTTTATCTGCATATAGTTGAGTGTGGAATTTTATTTTTTTATTTTGAATTTACCCATGGAGCAATGGTTTTCGGTTTGGATTTTCCATTGGATTTACTTTTTTGAACTATGACTTTGGACACCTTTCCTTTGGATTATGATTTGTGGTTTTAATTTATTTTACAGACATGCTGCTTTTGGTTTTTAATTCCCATTGTCGTTTGTTTATTTTTGATTCCATTTATGTTGCTTTTAATACATTTTCTTCATCAAACTTCAATGTGTAGGATCATCTCATTGGTTTCATGCATATCATGATATGTGTTTTGACAGTCACTGACACCCATTGTGTGAATGTGAGAGACATGTGTTCATTTACATACTTGCCATTGGAGTTGTATCATGTAATTGCCATTTCTAAGTGGTTGGATGTAATACCTGGGTGGGTGTTTGGCATGTGGAGGCAGCCCATAAGGGCTGGGGGTGGGGGTGCAGGGGGACATGAGTTGGACATGAGTGGGGGCCTGCTGGCAGGTGCCCCACAGTGCTGGGGGGTGGGGGTGCTGGGAGACATGAGTTTGACATGAGTGGGGGCCTGGTGGAGGGTGCCCCTGGATGCTGGGGGGTGGGGGTACTGGGAGACATGTGTGGGGGCATGGTGGAGGGTGGCCTGCACTGCTGGGGGGTGGGGGTGCAGGTGGACATGAGTTGGACATGAGTGGGGTCCTGGTGGAGAGTGCCCCTGGATGCTGGGGGGTGGGGGTGCTGGGAGACATGAGTGGGGGCCTGGTGGAGTGTGCCCCTGGATGCTGGGGGGTGGGGGTGCTGTGAGACATGTGTGGGGGCATGGTAGAGGGACGCCCTCCACTGCTGGGGGGTGGGGGTGCAGGTGGACATGAGTTGGACATGAGTGGGGGCCTGCTGGCAGGTTCCCCACAGTGCTGGGAGGTGGGGGTGCTGGGAGACATGTGTGGGGGCATGGTGGAGGGTGCCCTGCACTGCTGGGGGGTGGGGGTGCTGGGAGACATGAGTTTGATATGAGTTGGGGCCTGGTGGAGGGTGCCCCTGGATGCTGGTGGGTGGGGGTGCAGGGAGACATGTGTGGGGGCATGGTGGAGGGTGCCCTGCACTGCTGGGGGTTGGGAGACATGCGTCTGGGCCTGGTGGGGGTGCCCCTGGATGCTGGGGGGTGGGGGTACAGGGGGACATGAGTTGGACATGAGTGGGGGCCTGGTGGAGGGTGCCCCTGGATGCTGGGGGGTGGGGGTGCTGGGAGACATGTGTGGGGGCATGGTGGAGGGTGCCCTGCACTGCTGAGGGGTGGGGGTGCTGGGAGACATGAGTTTGACATGAGTGGGGGCTAGGTGGAGGGTGCCCCTGGATGCTGGGGGGTGGGGGTGCAGGGAGACATGTGTGGGGTCATGGTGGAGGGTGCCCTGCACTGCTGGGGGGTGGGAGACATGAGTGGGGGCCTGGTGGGGGGTGCCCCTGGATGCTGGGGGGTGGGGTTGCAGGGGGACATGAGTTGGACATGAGTGGGGGCCTGGTGGAGGGTGCCCCTGGATGCTGGGGGGTGGGGGTGCTGGGAGACATGTATGGGGCATGGTGGAAGGTGCCCTGCGCTGCTGGGGGGTGGGGGTGCTGGGAGACATGAGTGGGGGCCTGATGGAGGGTGCCCCTGGATGCTGGGGGGTGTGGGTGCTGTGAGACATGTGTGGGGGCATGGTGGAGGGTGCCCTGCACTGCTGGGGGGTGGGGGTGCTGTGGGACAAGTGTGGGGGCATGGTGGAGGGTGCCCTGCACTGCTGGGGGGTGGGGGTGCAGGGGGACATGAGTTGGACATGAGTGGGGCCTGGTGGAGGGTGCCCCTGACTGCTGGGGGGTGAGGGTGCAGGGGGACATGAGTTGGGCATGAGTGGGGGCCTGCTGGCAGGTGCCCCACAGTGCTGGCGGGTGGGGGTGCTGGGAGACATGAGTTTGACATGAGTGGGGGCCTGGTGGAGGGTGCCCCTGGATGCTGGGGGGTGGGGGTACTGGGAGACATGTGTGGGGGCATGGTGGAGGGTGCCCTGCACTGTTGGGGGTGGGAGACATGAGTGGGGGCCTGGTGGGGGGCGCCCCTGGATGCTGGGGGGTGGGGGTGCAGGGAGACATTAGTGGGGGCCTGGTGGAGTGTGCCCCGGATGCTGGGGGTTGGGGGTGCTGTGAGACATGTGTGAGGGCCTGGTGGAGGGTGCCCTGCACTGCTGGGGGGAGGGGGTGCAGGTGGACATGAGTTGGACATGAGTGGGGGCCTGGTGGAGGGTGCCCCTGGATGCTGGGGGGTGGGGGTGCTGGGAGACATGAGTGGGGGCCTGGTGGAGTGTGCCCCTGGACGCTGGGGGGTGTGGGTGCTGTGAGACATGTGTGGGGGCATGGTGGAGGGTGCCCTGCACTGCTGGGGGGTGGGGGTGCAGGTGGACATGAGTTGGACATGAGTGGGGCCTGGTGGAGGGTGGCCCTGACTGCTGGGGGGTGGGCATGCAGGGGGACATGAGTTGGACATGAGTGGGGGCCTGCTGGCAGGTGCCCCACAGTGCTGGGGGGTGGGGGTGCTGGGAGACATGTGTGGGGGCATGGTAGAGGATGCCCTGCACTGCTGGGGGGTGGGGGTGCTGGGAGACATGAGTCTGACATGAGTGGGGGCCTGGTGGAGGGTGCCCCTGGATGCTGGGGGGTGGGGGTGCAGGGAGACATGTGTGGGGTCATGGTGGAGGGTGCCCTGCACTGCTGGGGGGTGGGAGACATGAGTGGGGGCCTGGTGGGGGGTGCCCCTGGATGCTGGGGGTGGGGTTGCAGGGGGACATGAGTTGGACATGAGTGGGGGCCTGGTGGAGGGTGCCCCTGGATGCTGGGGGGTGGGGGTGCTGGGAGACATGTGTGGGGGCATGGTGGAAGGTGCCCTGCACTGCTGGGGGGTGGGGGTGCTGGGAGACATGAGTGGGGGCCTGGTGGAGGGTGCCCCTGGATGCTGGGGGTGGGGGTGCAGGGAGACATGAGTGGGGGCCTGGTGGAGTGTGCCCCTGGATGCTGGGGGGTGGGGGTGCTGTGGGACATGTGTGGGGGCATGGTGGAGGGTGCCCTGCACTGCTGGGGGGTGGGGGTGCAGGGGGACATGAGTTGGACATGAGTGGGGCCTGGTGGAGGGTGCCCCTGACTGCTGGGGGGTGGGGATGCAGGGGGACATGAGTTGGGCATTATGGGGGCCTGCTGGCAGGTGCCCCACAGTGCTGGCGGGTGGGGGTGCTGGGAGACATGAGTTTGACATGAGTGGGGGCCTGGTGGAGGGGGCCCCTGGATGCTGGGGGTGGGGGTACTGGGAGACATGTGTGGGGGCATGGTGGAGGGTGCCCTGCACTGTTGGGGGTGGGAGACATGAGTGGGGGCCTGGTGGGGGGCGCCCCTGGATGCTGGGGTGTGGGGGTGCAGGGAGACATTAGTGGGGGCCTGGTGGAGTGTGCCCCGGATGCTGGGGGGTGGGGGTGCTGTGAGACATGTGTGGGGGCCTGGTGGAGGGTGCCCTGCACTGCTGGGGGGAGGGGGTGCAGGTGGACATGAGTTGGACATGAGTGGGGGCCTGGTGGAGGGTGCCCCTGGATGCTGGGGGGGGGTGCTGGGAGACATGAGTGGGGGCCTGGTGGAGTGTGCCCCTGGATGCTGGGGGGTGGGGGTGCTGTGAGACATGTGTGGGGGCATGGTGGAGGGTGCCCTGCACTGCTGGGGGGTGGGGGTGCAGGTGGACATGAGTTGGACATGAGTGGGGCCTGGTGGAGGGTGGCCCTGACTGCTGGGGGGTGGGCATGCAGGGGGACATGAGTTGGACATGAGTGGGGGCCTGCTGGCAGGTGCCCCACAGTGCTAGGGGGTGGGGGTGCTGGGAGACATGTTTGGGGGCATGGTGGAGGGTGCCCTGCACTGCTGGGGGGTGGGGGTGCTGGGAGACATGAGTTTGACATGAGTGGGGGCCTGGTGGAGGGTGCCCCTGGATGCTGGGGTTTGGGGGTGCTGGGAGACATGTGTGGGGCCATGGTGGAGGGTGCCCTGCACTGCTGGGGGGTGGCGGTGCTGGGAGACATGTGTGGGGGCCTGGTGGAGGGTGCCCCTGGATGCTTGGGGGTGGGGGTGCTGGGAGACATGTGTGGGGGCATGGTGGAGGGTGCCCTGCACTGCTGGGGGGTGGGGGTGCTGGGAGACATGAGTGGGGGCCTGGTGGAGGGTGCTCCTGGATGCTGGGGGGTGGGGGTGCTGGAGACATGAGTGGAGGCCTGGTGGAGGGTGCCCCTGGATGCTGGGGGGTGGGGGTGCAGGGGGACATGAGTTGGACATGAGTGGGGCCTGGTGGATGGTGCCCCTGACTGCTGGGGCATGGGGGTGCAGGGGGACATGAGTTGGACATGAGTGGGGGCCTGCTGGCAGGTGTCCCACAGTGCTGGGGGGTGGGGGTGATGGGAGACATGCGTTGTTGATCAGTAGTGCAAGGTGACATGTGGCTTGGCTGGGGGGCATGCCCATGGTGGATCGGCTGCCTGCGGGACATGAGCAGGGGTGCAGGGTAGTCCCCTGTGGTGTGGGCTGCCTGCAGGGGCCGTGGAGGGTGTAGAGGGAACACCTGGAAGGACCCACACGGCCAAATCATGTGTAGTACTCCCCGTGCACCCCTGAAATACACGTACCCTGCTGAATTTGCGTGTGAGACTTCCCGCGCACCCCTGAAAGACACGTACCCTGCTGGATTCGCGTGTGAAACTTCCCACGCACCTCAGTAATACATGTACCCCGCTCGCACAGGCCAATCGCGTGTGAGACTTCCCGCGCACCCCAGTAATACACGTGCCCCGCTCGCACAGGGCCAATCGCTTGTGAAACTTCCCGCGCACCCCAGTAATACACGTACCCCGCTCGCACAAGGGCCAATCGCGTGTGAAACTTCCCGCGCACCCCAGTAATACACATACCCCGCTCGCACAGGGCCAATCACGTGTAAAACTTCCCGCGCACCACAGTAATACACGTACCCTGCTGGAATCGCGTGTGAAACTTCACGCGCACCCCAGTAATACACGTGCCCCGCTTGCACAGGGCCAATCGCGTGTGAAACTTCCCGCGCACCCCAGTAATACACGTACCCCGCTCGCACATGGGCCAATTGCGTGTGAAACTTCCCGCTCACCCCAGTAATACACGTAACCCGCTCGCACAGGGCCAATCGCATGTAAAACTTCCCGCGCACCACAGTAATACACGTACCCTGCTGGAATCGCGTGTGAAACTTCCCGCGCACCCCAGTAATACACGTACCCTGCTGAAGTCGCATGTGAAACTTCCCGCGCTCCCCAGTTATACACGTACCCCGCTCGCACAGGGCCAATCACGTGTGAATCTTCCCGCGCAGCCCAGTAATACATGGACCCCGCTTGGCGTTTGCTGTTTGGCAGCCCTGTAAACTGGTCCAGGGTTAGCGCAGACATTTGCGATGATTTGGGGATTTTGATGGATTTTCCTTGCGCAAGGGCAACTGGCCCGTAACTGGCGCTGCTGCAGGGTCGCTGCGCCACTCTGCGCCATGGCTGGTTTTGGGGTCTAAAATCCATGAATACGCTGTGTGATGAAATGGATTTTATCGCACGCGGCTGGCGCAGTGTATCGCACGGGGACACTGTGCGCCAGCCGCGTGCGCCACTTTTGTGCGAAATTCTATGAATAAGTGTGAATACATTTCACTGGCTAATAAACAGCCAATGAAATTAAAGTAAGCATTTCTGTTACTATGCACATCCAGGCTGCGACCTGGCCTGTCTGCTTTAACACCCTGTTTGCGCCTATTTCATCAGCACTGCATATCTTGTGCAGTGATGAAGACCCCGGCCTGCTAACCTGGCGACTGGTACAAGGCCCGAGGGCAGCAGATGAATGACAGCAATGGATGATTCTTAATTATTATACACATGGCTCAAAAAAAACCCAGGGGGACGGTGTCCACCCTCTGAAAATAGTGGCTGGACTCCGTCCACCCGCGTGTACCCTCGGCTTGGGCACTGTTTAACACTTCGATTGTAGGAAGAATTTCCATGCATCTGACAATACGGTACGTTTTTCTTTCAAAATGCGGCATCATTCTGCATTTGTAGGTTTTTACAAAGTTGAGAAACAACGAACACATCGTTTCCCAACTTTAAAAAAAAAACACTACTACCCCGGGTCACACGTGCCAAGGTACTAAGAGCAACATTACCCTTGTGCATAACTGGGGCAGGTAATGCCCCGGGCTATCGTTATAGCCATCGTTTTGCTCTGGCATCTAACTGGCCTGGGCATTACCTGGCCCTTTAAGGAATACCAGGTAATACTTATGAATTGTGAGTATCTGCCTTTATAACCTTACATTTCAATACCTAGGGAAAGAGAGTTGTTGCCATCCAGAACAAGGAACACATTCACACATTGATGGGAGACCTGATACAACAGATGTGTTCTATTGGTACCGGAGAGAGGATTGTAAGCTAAGGTACAAACTGGAAGATGCTGTCTTTGGGACTGACTGTGTGGTATATGCGCTAAGGTACAAACTGGAAGATGCTGTCTTATGGACTGACTGTGTGGTATATGTGCTAAGGTAAACTGGAAGATGCTGTATTTGGGACTGACTGTGTGGTATATGTGCTAAGGTACAAACTGGAAGATGCTGTCTTTGGGACTGACTGGTTGGTATATGTGGCATAGTGCAAGGAGATGATGGCAGAAGGCAAAAGAACCTTAAACATACTTGAATTCCTGGACAAAGGCATGATTGCTGGGCCAGACATCAAGACTAACTCAGCGAACAGAAGAGGGAGCTGTGATCGAGGGAGTCAATCGTTCTCAAACACTGACCTAGACCTGCTGATTTTTGGTAAATTACCCTGATGCACCTATGCAGATGATATCATATGCCCCTGCAACACTTAGATCTATCATTGAAACAAACCCAGAACCATGTCACCAGAAAAAGAAGGTGAGTGAGTCCTGAGTGAAAGGTAGCGACAATGGTGCCATACACAACGGAGGGAATCTGTAAATACATGTAGTAACTGTGCACACACACATCTGGGAACTAGTTCTCTTTATAGGTCTTTAAAACTGCCATGGGGTTCCTCCCCCCCCCAGTGCCAAGGCCTTTTTTGGTGATTTTGGTATATTGCCATACAATGCTTTCTAAAGTTTCCTCTTTCATTAAATCCAGACCCGTGAATAAGAGACTCATCCATGTCCACCAATGAAATGTCTGCACCTGAAGGAAGTTGCTGCATGTGTGCCCTAAATATGATTGCACTTTAACGCTCAAAAACATATATAATGTGATGGACAAAATGAAGCAACAACTCTACTTTGAAGATAATAATATCCCATGATATGTGAAATGAGGGGTTACAAACACAAACTCAAATTTTGACAATTCTCTTAAACCACCCCTTAGGGACCCGTAAGGACAGTGGTCTACATGATTCCCTGGGCTAGACTTAGACAGAGTTGGTCTACATGATTCCCTGGGCTAGACTTAGACAGAGTTGGTCTACATGATTCCCTGGGCTAGACTTAGACAGAGCTGGTCTACATGATACCCTGGGCTAGACTTAGACAGAGTTGGTCTACATGATTCCCTGGGCTAGACTTAGACAGAGTTGGTCTACATGATTCCCTGGGCTAGACTTAGACAGAGTTGGTCTACATGATACCCTGGGCTAGACTTAGACAGAGTTGGTCTACATGATTCCCTGGGCTAGACTTAGACAGAGTTGGTCTACATGATACCCTGGGCTAGACTTAGACAGAATTGGTCTACATGATACCATGGGCTAGACTTAGACAGAGTTGGTCTACATGATACCCTGGGCTAGACTTAGACAGAGTTGTTGCTTGCACGTTGCTACTCATCTGCTCTCCCCCAGCACTCAACCACACCGTGCTACGGATCTGGATCTTTCTAAACACAGGTTGGGTTAGGGGCATAGTGCTCATGCAAGAGGAGGTTTTCTTTTATGTCCATGCACATCGCCCGAATAACCCTTAGCCACTTTTTGGATAGGGAGGGACCGAGTCACCTTTCCATCAGAAGGTGGTGGGGGAATTCCACTAATTACCTCTGCCTCTGCTCCGCCGCAAATTCCTGAATGATCCTCAAAGCACCTTGTGTGCCAGTTCTCCTTTCCTCATAGGCCAGAACAGAAGCGTTGCATCTTACAAACAGCCTCTGGGCCAAAGCTCACAGCAGAGTCAAAGCTTGGTCACGCTCTGTGGGTGGGAACGAAGGTATTGATAAAACACCAGGGCTACGCGTCATTGACAGGCAATTATATCCCTCGTAATTTCCAACCTGTCGAAATAGCACTGCTGTGCAATTAGGGCTGTGCCAATGGGGACGATGCCAACCGGTGCCTTGTCAACAGCAGCATGTTTGACATGCAGCATTAATCTCCCAACCTTAATATAAACAATGGTAAGAACTTTGCTTGGTGTCATGCCAGGTGTGTACCTTGTGCTGCACAAAAGAACCAGCACAGCAGGTGGCTTTCTGCTTTAGGGCACTGCAATGAACTGAGATTGAAAATAGAAATCAAAGAGGTTACAAGGGGGCAGATCACAATATGCCATGGAAGTGTCTCAGATAGGAGCAGCATTATGTTTGTATTTTTCTAGTCTGCGGTGGGGGTCACATTAAAAAGCATGTTATGTTACGTAATTGGGTCTAATATAGGGAAACATATGAAATGTGTATGCCCTCTGAGTGGTCTCCCGTTGTTTTCACGAACCAAATTACCTCGGCCTAATTTAGTTTGTGTACGTTACATCGAATTACTTTGAACTGTTCTAGGTATTTATGGGTTAAGAGGTAAAAGGGGCTGGGGAGGGGTTTGGGGTTGTGGTAGTAGTGAAGGGGAAGAGGGCATGGGAGAAACCCCACAAAAAATAAAAAATAAAAGTAACATTGTATGAAAGGTACATGAAGTAAATTACAACAAAATAATTGTTTTCATTGAAATGACATAGAACCTTCTAAGCACTCTGGATCATGTAACAGAAACAGGGTGGAGAAGAGTGTGGGCAAACAGGGAGCATGTCAAAAACCTAGGCTCTCAATGATGCTCAAAACATCCTGATTGTATCCACACTTTCGGGGGCAGACCCTGATATGATGGTCTACAACATCAGAAAACAAATGTTCCGTGGGGCAAGTGATCCAAGGTGAAAGCTTTATATGGTGGCCATTGGGAGTGATGAAGGATGCAGGGGATACAAGAGCCCAGTTGCCATAAAGAGAAAGGGGATTGTTGTACTGTTATCAGACTCCTGTCTGCCCCTGGCTAAAACCGGCAGAGGTCTCACCGACTAAACCGCATTGAGTTATGGAGGAGCAGATGATATGACCGTGTTGGAAGGAGTTGAAACTTGTGTGACATGTTAACTTCTCACTCCTGCCACCCCATGTCCCAGGTCCCAGACTGACAGAGTCCGTTATACTCAGACACATGCGGTACATGTATACATGCTAAGAAATCTGCAGCAACCTGCGTGTTGTATGGTGATATCCCTGACTGGTGGTGTCACTCGATGCTGGTAGGTGGACAGAGACATCATTGACCTCAATGCTGGGCAGGCGTGGCTAATGTTGGCCAGTGTGCAGGGTGATGGTCAAGGAGAATATGAGGGTGCACTGAGGGTGAGCAGGCAAATGTGAAGGGTGGTTGGAGAGATTGTTGGGGTTTGGGCCAATCATGCTGCACTGAAACAGACTGTGGCATCAATATGTTAGTTGGGGAAACATGGAAGAATAAAACCCTTGTCACGTGCCCATCTCTTCACTTTCTCAGTTTTAAACTCAATGGCTTTTTGTATAAGGATATTTCCGACAGTTTATTTGAAATTCTTTTTGTTTCATTTCTATTGTTCAATTGCTCGCAGCATAGATTGCTCAATAATTGCTGCCATTTGGCTTCATTTTATTCTGCATTCTTTTACACTGATGCCGAGGACGTGATGGGTTTTTTTTCTCATTGCATAATGTAGCCGTTTGTCACTTTCCCCTGTGCCTCACCCCAGGCTCTGTCTACAGAGGTTTGAGTCATGGAAAGAGGTGTTATATGCCCATAGTTACCAGGTAACTCCCTGTCACCACACCAGCAGACCTCTTTTTCAGTCCAATGCTTTAATTTTACAAATCAGTGGTATCCAGCGCTTGTCCAATTTGTCTAATCGAGGTTTCCGATTTCTGTTGAAATGTGTTATGTGCCACCAGAACGACTAAACTACACATAGATGCCTTGAGAGGTAAATGAACAACATAAGGAAGAAAGAAAGAAAAATGACTGAATGAAAGTATTAACAAAACAGATGCGTTTCTAATGCCACACGGAAAGGCAGTTAGGCAACAATTTGCGGTAGATCATTCCGTATATGTAGGGCAATCATTAAACATGTCCAGCCACTCCTGAATTAAAATGTTTACTTTGGAATGTCAAGCAGTAACATATTGTCTGCGTTTAATGAACGAGCTGGTTGACAAGGAACACATTATACCATCAAGTACTTGGGAGCCAAACCATGCAAACACTTAAAAACAACTCTGCATGGAACCGGAAGCCAATTTGTGAAATAGAATTACATTTTGGGTCTCAAAAAACAAGGCGATCTGCTGCATTCTGGACTGCCTGGGGATGCAGTAGCTGAGTCTCCAGAAGGTCAGCATAGAGGGCACTGGCATAGTCCAGTTTAGAATGAATGTATTAGCAAGCCCACTGCAGTAGCATTAACATCTTTCTCAAGATAAGGGAGAATGGGGAGAAGAAGGCAAAGTTTGTAGTACAAAGACTTAGTAACTTCTCCTATTTTGCAGCTCATGCCCAAGTCAGCTGGCCAAAAGGTAAGAAGAGTTTTCGAATTTTTTTGGCATAGATTAAAGGAAGACTGAAAAGCATAGGAGCTTCATGCTGGCCTCTTAGTGTGGGACTGGGTATCGAACCGGTGCTTCTCGTGAGGTCTTGTTTCCAAGATGAGCGTGATGCCCATTAGCTATCCTCTCACCTACACCCAGCACATTCCTTAAGCATGAATGTGTGGTAGCCACACTGTCTGATGTGTGCAGGGATGGATCCCAAGCGCTCAGCAAAGCAGAATGGAACACTGCCATGAAACACGACAAAATCCTCAAGAGAGTTGTACACTTTTTCACCAATGATGGGCTGGCCTGATGAAAGAACCCTTCCTCCATCCCTTCAACCCTATATGCTAATCTCATCAGAGTTAGCTATTGCAATCGCTCTAATATTCAAACGTGACAAAATAGCTCCTGAGTCACCATCATTGGAAAGCCTCTAGATAACCATTTTTTATTCACACTGACAAAAAGAAGAAAAGCGTAGTAGGGGCCCAAATGGACGTGGAAGAGGAGAATGCCATTAAACACTATCATGAATACCAAGCAAGGGACGAAAAGTTAAAAATGCACCTGACACCGCTGCAAAAATAAATTGCAAACACCTGACAGTCATTGGGAAAAGGTAGAATTGGATTTCATAGAAACTCAAGAGAATATGGCACTAGAGCAGAAATACGGCATTCAAATGTTCTGAACATTTCTATGTTCACAGTTATAGCAACCTGAGAGTCATTTTCAGGAAAAATGGATACCAAAAAGCACATTCCTGACAATGGAAAACAACGAGTCTCGGGAGAAATTGAACAGTTCATTGAGGAATGATAGCACCCCCTTGCAATGGCTAAGCCGAGAGGGGAGATAGGTTCAGCAAAGGCATCCTCGAATGTCCCACCACAGTCCTTACCTCACGGCCATGGAAAAGGTTTCTGCTCATAAACCCACACCCAATTCAGACATGGATGTATCTGCGTTCTAGATCATGAGAGGCAAGGGGCATAGCCAACACTTATACCACTTTGGTTACCTGACTTAAGAGAAGACAGATATGTACCTATCAAAGATATTCCGCTGAAGGATTAAAAGCAAACAAGAGTACCAGAAATCGCTATACGGCCGATGAAAAGCAGTACACATATCTGACATAGGAGAAAGCAATTGGCTCAAAATCAGACACAGCCATGTATGTAAATGTACTATGTCAAAATATAGCTCCACCATATGTGTGCCTAAAAGGAAAAACATCTGACAACAGAGTCTGGAAATTATAGAGAGTTGAAGTGTACCACAATTGGGATGCAAGTTCCGAAACTGCAAGAAAGCGTGAAGATTTAAGTTAGATGGACAAACTGCTTCTGAAATAAGTGATTGAAGTAAAAACAAATATGTGGATCACGATCAAGTGGTAGAAAGCAACATTGCCTCTGAAGATGCCACACCAGACATGAAGTCCTAGTCGCATTCATACCAAGATGAGGCAGATGGAATTTCATGCTGTTCGGTTCGATCTCAAGCAACGGAAACCTGCAACAAAAAGATAAGAACCCACAGGCCATATTTGAGGGAAGAAAATACCAAGCAGGTTGCAGGTTCATGAAATGAGTTAGCCCAGCCTAAAAGGTGAAACATCTGCTAAGAAAAGGGGGTATGTGGCGGCATTGCAGGAATTTCTGGAATTGAAAATTGTACGTACTCCCCCAGCATTCTACTACATCATAGTATTGAGTAGATACTGCGAACTGCCGTGTTTAAACAGCTGTATCTTGCCAGTGCGAGGTGAGGACTTAATCTTTACTGTGCATGTCCTTGAAATGAAGGCTTTTCATCTAGTGTGTAGCTATGCTCGCCTTCACAGCTGTCGCTTCTGACGTGTTTCCTTTTTGGCATAGGTAAATTTAGCTTTCTTAGGAAGAGCGGCTTTACTAGACGGAAGTCAACATACTGTAACTGTACTTGCCTGTCTTAGACCATGTGTCAACCACTAAGGAGTATATTCAGCTCCACTAAATGTATCACTTCATGCGTTCCTTTCTGATCACACTGTCTCCACGTGTGAGAACACAGCAGGTATCAAAGGCTTGCTTCGTAGGACTTTATTTCTTGTGTATAACACTGTTTCAGTAAGATTCCCTGTCCTGTCTGGACCTCCCTTTCCATTGAAATGCATGTGTTCCTTTGGATATAAGAGAATGGTGCATGGAGGGGGGTTCTCACTTGCAGCAAAGTCTTATACCATTGTTGGTTTGTTGTCCTCTTGCCAATCCACCGGGATATTCTGTGGTCATTTTTCCACAACATGATTGGTGCCTGCGACGTCAGATTCCTACTGCCCTAAGGCCAAGTCCAAGGATTGCTGGATGCACTGCCCAGTGATCCCTGTGGACCTAGCAGACAATATGTCGGAGGTGAGAGCTGACTGGAGTGCCCAGAGACTCTGGGAAAGTTGACAGAGCAGATGTGCAAGAAGAGCCGACCGGAAATCGTGGGTTGGCAAACTCAGCTAAGTACATGAGTGTAGAGTTGTGTCTTGCATAGAATTGTTTATAACGGGTTGAGGTAAATGTTTGTCTCTGGTTAAAGAATTCTGAAATCTGAAAACTGTTGAGATTATCCAAGGATACAGGAGGGAAAGTACCCTGCTTACAGAACTGTTTATCTGAATAAGAAAAAGTTAAAGTGGTTGGCCACCGTAGCTTAGAATAAAAAGTAAAAGCAGCACATCCTACTGACTTAAGAGGACATGAGGACTGTGCCGCTCAGAGCAGTGTATTATGGATCAGGGACTAGAATGGATGTGTTCTGTGTAGGTGTGAAAGATATATTTTGGATGAGAGCCCCATGGTTGCCCTGTCTAAACCTGTACCTTGATATTTGAATCCCTAAATGTACAACTTAGTTGCGACTCTGCTTTATATTTCACACTCTCCTCTATCTTAGTACGGGAGCTGTAATAGGCTTTGTTTCTAACAATGTGTCTTGTCTTCGACTCTCACCTACCCAAGTCTCAGAAACAAGCTGAAATCCACTCTGCGTTGTGGTTAGCACTGCAGAGGATGTTGGCTGTGAACCAGCAGTCGTCTGAAACTGATCAGCACCTTCAGGGTCACTGAAATTTCTGCATGGTGGAGGAACATAGGTCAGGTGGTGTAGCTGGATAGATGCGGCAGAGCGGTCAGCTATGAGACGTACCAACTCTGCCAGCCACGAGACGTGATAGCATCCTGATGCAGATGCAGATTGAGTAAGAAACATGCCTGGATGCGTAATAAATCATACCTTGTCTTACCCCTGTAAGAATGGGTTCTGGTCAGTCTAGACAAGTGCTACTTCCTTCTAAAGGAAGTCCAGCACACCTCATGTTTACTCACTACTCACTCAAAGCATGTAAGTACCCAGATAAATGGCACAAATGTACACAGAGTGAGTCACCTAGACACTTCCCCCAGGAAGGCACATTTGACTTAGATAAGATAACAAACCTACATAAGGCATTAGAAAAGAAAGGTGCACGGCTACACCAACGGCAATGGGACAGCTATCTAGACTGGTATACCAAAGCTACAAAGGGACAGACTGAGTCCAGGACCTGGGCACTGAAAGGCACTCAAGAAAAGCTCCAGCAGCAAGTTAAATCACTGAAAACTGAGTACTCCATCCTGCAAGTACAAGCCCACAAATCCAGGTATAAAGATTTATATCCTGCAACTCAAAGGGAGCCCTCATCAAAGGAAAATCCCAAAGAAATTCTGGAAACGTACAAACCTGCCATTTTAAATGGTCTACTCAACCACCAACCGGCTAGTCCATACTCTAACTAGCTGCAAACCTATCCTCAGTCCATCCCACTATCCTATGATTGGCCTGTTCGTGCCTGAAATACGTGCTCAGATTTGTAACCTTTTTCACTCATCTTCCTCAGCTACGTAACCAATCTTTGAAGGGTTTCAAAATCTGACAGCCAATAACAGTACTGGTGCATTCCTCCTCAAATAGCTTCCTGGAGGATGTGATACCTTAGTTACAGTAGATGCCCGCTGGAGCGCTATTGATTTGTTCAATATTGCTCAGATATTCCCAAAGATATGGGAAGATCCTGTTAAATTCCAAGAGGAGCTTACGGTTTCAATAGACTGCTATCACCTCAAGTGCATTGAGTTAAATCCATTTTTGTGAGCAATGCTGCCATAAAATAGGTTTACCCTGTTGCAAGTGTGCACCAACTAGCCAGCTGAAGAACCTGCCACCCCCAGGGACAGGGATCTGTAAACCTTTACTGATGACTGGTAGAAACTATCCTTGAAATCTGTTGCTGAAAGACCGATTGGTGAAAAATGTATGCTTAAAAGCAATCCAAGGTTGGAAATCCTGCAGAACATCTTGAGCGTCTGTAACGATATTTTGAGCAATACTCTGAAATCGTTGATGCAGGCATTATAGCACCTCAAGCTGTGGTAGCTCAGTTTGTTATAGGTTTGCAACCTACGGTATTGAATGGTATTAAGTCAGTGATAATAGGGTGAGAAGGAAAGGGTTTGGTTGAGGCACAGCACTTTTCATAAAAAAGCAAATGACAGAAAGAAACTACTGAAGAAAACATACAGTGTTGCAGATACAGAGTTTACAACCTTCCCAGGGAAGGGGAAGGTTTCATTCTATGCCAGGAGGGTGAGGACGGGGAAGAGGGAGTGGAGTACTCCAATCACATTGACGTGGGCAAAATGCTGAAGGGCATTACATGAACACTTATAATGATCAGTGCAATTACTGCAAGGAATTTGGACACTACAAATCTGTTTACCCACATCAGCCTCAGTATGACGGTTGAGGCAGATAACCAACCGTGCCAAATGGAATGGCCAGGTCACAGCCTTCACCAACACCACTCCAGACTGATGGTTAGGATTGCCAAGGGGTCTCTGAACTTGTCGTACCACTCATACCAATCGATTCTACTAATCTGTACAGTGATTGTGTTGTTGCTGGTCAAAAGATATCATGTCTGGTTGACATGGGAGCATCACGCGCTACACTAAAAGCTGCTGAATTTCCACAGATTATGCATTCTGATGAAATTGTTAATGCTATAGGTATAGAGGTTACGTCAATACCCCATTCTGTGTCTACCCAGCTTGTTGTCACGACAGGTCCAATTTCTAACCAACATGCATTCTTGTAGAGTCCCTGTTTTACTGTGAATTTGTTTTGATTAGATTTAGTATGCAAACTCAATTGCTCTATTTACTGTTCTCCTGATGGCGTATACCTTGACATCCCAGCTCACAGAGAGCTTGAGGTATTAGAAGTATTCCGAACCCAGGAGACCAGGCTGACACTCCCTGTTCACGCAGGGACTGTTGGACTGAGTCTCAGCCAAGTTATGGTCAACCCATGCAAATGACTCTGGTTACATGCTCAATGCCGAACCAGTCAAAATTACTCTAAATCACGCCAAACCTGTGCAATGTGTACCTCAGTAACCTATTTCCCAACAGGCTGAAGAAGGCATTCGCCCTCTAATAAAATCCCTTCTCCAACAAGGTATTATTGTGCACACTCGTAGTCCCTGCAATACTCCGATTTTGGCCACAGATAAGCCAGGTAAGAAGTTAATTGTTTAATTCAGGACCTGCACACAGTAAATGCAGCTCTGCTATCGACTTTTTCCATTGTACCTAACACTGCTACCATCCTGTCATGCATTCCTTACTCAGCAAAGAACTTCCTGTTGTAGATCTATGTTCAGTGTTTTTCCCCATACCTATACATCCTCACAGACAGTATCCATTCGCAATTATCCATAAATCCATGCAGTATACATTCGCTCATCTTCCAATGGGCTATGTAGAGAGCTCTACTCTATTCTCCCAAATTTTACAGAGAGATCTTGGGAGTCATTACGAGTATGCTGGTCCGGAAATAAGGTGCCTGTAACAACGTGTACTGGCACCTTTTCCAGACAGGCATATGCTGAGTCAGCCAGTGGGGCAGTGAACTCCCAGCAGGCCTGACCTGCTGGCAGTTCAGGCCCCTACTGGCAGAGAATTCACTGAATCACAGGCACCGTTAACAGTGGTGCCAGTGATTTAGTGGTTCCCATGCCATGGAGTCCTATCAGAAACCATGGGAATGGGAACTTACCTTTACTCTGCCACACATATTATCCTGGTAATACCAGGATATCGGGCGCAGAAGTGTTAAGCCGAGTTTGCCAGTAAGCCGCCGGTGATATCTGCCGCTTATCAGCAAACTCCGAATGACCCCCTCAAGACTTGGTTCAGTTCCCAGGAGAATTGATGCTGGAGCAGTACGTAGACGATCTGTTCTTAGTCTTTATTATTTATTTGTTTATTATTATTTATCTGTTTCTCCTTTGCGTCACACTTTCCACTTCTCCCCCCGTCCATGCACTTTTCCCCTCCCCTCTCCCATGCACTTGCGCATTCTCAATGTCACTGGGCCTATTAAGATCGTTGTTTTGTTCTCCCCTGTTCCCCTCCCTTGCCTTGTTACACTCTGAAACACTTGTGTATGAGCGCGATAGAAATAAAATATCAAAATATCAATATCCCCATCCCTGGAAGCATGTGAGGAAGACTCTCTCATTCTGTTGCCAGCGCTTGCTGAAAAGGGTTGCAAGGCATCTAAAGACAATTTACAGTTGTGTCTGCCTGATCTGCCATACCTGGGACATGAGATTTCAGCTGGGGAGAGACATTTATCCCAAGATTGGAATGCAGCGATCCGGAAAGTGCCCAAGCCCTAGACAAGGAAGCAGATGAGAGGGTTCCTCGGGATGGTCAGTTACTGTAGACAATAGGCCCCGTATATGTAACCATAGTTAAGCTGTTACGCTCACCTTAGCTCTGCAGGAGTGCCTGGAACCCTATTCTTCTCTGGAAGCTGTGCTGAGCCTTATGGAGCAGTGGTCACAGGGGTTAGGGCTTGGCTGAAGAGCTGCTCCTAGAATGAAGAGACAGGGCTGAATATAATGGGTACCGTGCTGACAGATACCTTCCCTCCCATGACGCCCCTTCTGGCTTTCAAGACCCTTGTGGGTTGTGCTCACCTTATTTAAATGGAAGTGAAGCTCTCCATCCTGCTGTTTCTCTAGCAGGGGCGCATTGATGTGGAACCAGTTACCCACTTTGATGTTGAGTAGCGGAATGGAACTGCAAGAACTCCCGGAGACAACGCAGGACCAGGATACAGGATGGAGCCACCGGGTGAGGTACGGGTTGCTGCAGGTCGGGTCCGTTGTACCTTGAATAACTCTGTGTTTCCTTTCTTGCAGGACTGATGCCGGTGAGCATTACGCTGCGCTAGCAAAGTAACGTGAAGCAAAGTCTGCACACCTGGGTGTGGCTTATATAGCCAGCCACACCCAGAAGCCCGCCTGCAACCCACTATACTTACTTGGCATTGATTAACCTCCATGTTGGAGGTACAGGAAGTAATTGGCTTCCCACCTATCCCAATGGGAAGTGAACTTGGCTCCACGTATGCCAGGACTGGGTCCAGCTGACTCTTCCCTTGACCCTTTGTGGATTAATCATGTTATCCCTCCTGAAGTGTTGTTACAATGTATGTGCCCCAAATGGGGGCAGGTGTGTGAGTGGCTGCTGTGGGGTTAGTGGTTGTGCATAAGCCCCTTCAAAACCTCACACACGATTCAACTCCCACGCCTTCCATGACCTCAGGAAGCAGAAGATGCCTTGCCACCATTAAGCAAGCACTCACAACAGCTTCGGCTTTAGGTTTGCTGGATTATAGTAAGCCCTTTGTGCTGTATTGCAAGAAACACAACAGTTTTGCTCAAAGTTTGTTGACCCCTTTACACAGTAACAAGAATCAGCCTGTATCCTACCATAGGGTAGCCTTAGATGCAGTAGCAGTAGGATTACTAGCTTGCCTGCGAGATGTCGCTGCTGCCCCTCTGTTGATAGAAAAAACAGACTCACTAGTACAAGATCACTGAGCCACGAATGCAGTTCCCCATGTCATGCTGTCATTACTGCTTACAGGGATGCTCTCATGCAGACGGGATGTGACCTAGCACTTCAGACTGGACTACCCCTTTTGGGTGGGACCAGGCCTAATTTGCATATGGTTTTTCCCCTTCTGTAATGGCTTGGCAAACAAAGATCGGTGGTCTGGAGGGTTACCCAAAGTAATGCCAGAGGATAAGATTAATACTAAACCTTCCAGCCATCACCTCTATTGTGTTGTTGTAGCCACCCTGAGTGGGACGAGTATGCCCATATGTGGGTCCCGTGCCTTCTGGGCCTAGAAACTCAAGCTAATCATCACTGATGAGGCCCATCAAGGCTGAAACATGCTTGGGGATACTTGTGGTCTCGTCCAAAAGAGCTGCGACTAAGCAGTTTGGGCAGAACTGCTCGTTTGGTGTGGGACCAAGGCTGATTTGCATATGTTTTTTTCCCTTTTGTAATGGCTTGGCAGTCAAAGAATGATGGTCTGGAGGGTTGCCCAGTGCAATGCCAGAGGTTAAGATTAATTTTAAACCTTCTAGCCATCACCTGTTTTGTGTTGCTGTAATTACCCCGAGTGAGATGGGTATGCCCAGATTTGGATCCCATGCCTGCTGGGCCTAGAGACCCAAGCTCCTCCTCACTGGCAAGGCCCAATGAGGCTGAAACATGTTTGGGGATGCTTGTGGTCTCATGCAGAAAGGATGTGACAAAGCAGTTCAGTATGGTCTGCCCCTTTTTGGGTGGGACCAAGCCTTATATGCATATGGTTTTTCCCTTTTGTAATGGCATGGCAGGCAAAGAACAGTGGTCTGGAGGGTTGCCATAGGTTAAGATTATTATAAACTTTCCAGCCATCACCTCTTTTGTGTTACTGCAGGCACCCCCAGTTGGACGGGTATGCCCAGACGTGTGCCCCCTGCTTGCTGGGCCTAGTGACCCAAGCTACTCCTCACTGATGAGGCCCGACAAGAGTGAAACATGTTTGGGGCAGGGCTCAAGTCGAGGGTACACGCGGGTGGACGCAGCCCACCCATTTTATTCAGACGGTGGATTTAGGCCCCACCCCAGCTAAAATGATAAACATTTAGGGGGTAATTCATAGAATTTAGCACACAAGTGGCGCATGCGGCTGGCGCACAGTGTGCGCGTGCGAATCTCTGCGCCAGCCGCGTGCGCTAAAATCCATTTCCGCGCACAGTGTATTCATGGATTTTAGCTACCAAAACCAGCCGTGGTGCACAGTGCGCAGCGACCCTGCAGCAGCGCCACTTATGCATCCAAGATCACCCCTCGTGCAGGGAAAAGCCACCAAAATCCTCAATCCAGCGCAAAGGGCTCCGCTAACCCTGTACCAGCAGGCAAGCGGGGAACATGTATTACTGGGGTTCGCGGGAAGTTTCACACGAGATTGGCCCTGTGCGAGTGGGGTACGTGTATTACTGGGGTTCGCGGGAAGTTTCACACGCGAAAGGGCCTGTGCGAGTGGGGTACTTGTATTACTGGGGTTCGCAGGGAAGTTTCACACGAGATTGGCCCTGTGCAAGTGGGGTACTTGTATTACTGGGGTTCGCTGGAAGTTTCACACGCGAAAGGGCCTGTGCGAGTGGGGTACGTGTATTACTGGGGTTCACAGGAAGTTTCACATGCGATTGGCCCTGTGCGAGTGGGGTACGTGTATTACTGGGGTTTGCAGAAAGTTTCACACGCTAAAGGGCCTGTGCGAGTGGGGTACATGTATTACTGGGGTTCGCGGGAAGTTTCACATGTGAAAGGGCCTGTCCAAGTGGGGTACGTGTATTACTGGGGTTCGCAGAAAGTTTCACACGCGATTGGCCCTGTGCGAGTGGGGTACTTGTATTACTGGGGTTCGCGGGAAGTTTCACACGCGAAAGGGCCTGTGCGAGTGGGGTACTTGTATTACTGGGGTTCGCGGGAAGTTTCACACGCGAAAGGGCCTGTGCGAGTGGGGTACTTGTATTACTGGGGTTCGCGGAAAGTTTCACACGCGATTGGCCCTGTGCGAGTGGGGTACGTGTATTACTGGGGTTCGCGGGAAGTTTCACACGCGATTGGCCCTGTGCGAGTGGGGTACGTGTATTACTGGGGTTTGCAGAAAGTTTCACACGCTAAAGGGCCTGTGCGAGTGGGGTACTTGTATTACTGGGGTTCGCAGGAAGTTTCACACGCGAAAGGGCCTGTGCGAGTGGGGTACGTGTATTGCTGGGGTTTGCGGAAAGTTTCACACGCGAAAGGGCCTGTGCGAGTGGGGTACATGTATTACTGGGGTTCGCGGGAAGTTTCAAACGCGAAAGGGCCTGTGCGAGTGGGGTACGTGTATTACTGGGGTTCACAGGAAGTCTCACACGCGATTGGATCCAGGTACATGTATTTCGGGGGTGCGCGGGAAGTTTCACACGCGATTGGCCCTGTGCGAGTATGGTACGTGTATAACTGGGGTTCGCGTGAAATCTCACACGCAATTTGAGCAGGGTACGTGTATTACGGGGGTGCGCGGGGAGTCCTACACGTGAATTGGCAGTGTGGTTCTTCTCAGGATTTCCCTCTACACCCTCCACGGCCCCTGTAGGCAGCCCACACCACAGGGGACTACCCTGCACCCCTGGTCATGTCCCGCAGGCAGCCCATCCACCATGGGCATACCCCCCAGCCAAGCCACATGTCAGCTTGCACTACTGATCACCAACTCATGTCCCCCAGCATCCCCCCATCAGTGCGGGGTACCTGCCAGCAGGCCCCCACTCATCTCCCCTTGCACCCCCACCCCCCAGCAGTGCAGGGCACCTGCCTGCAAGCCCCCACTCATGTCCCACTAATGTCCCCCTGCACCCCACCCCCCAGCAGTGCAGGGCACCTGCCAGCAGGCCCCCACTCATGTCCCACTCATGTCCCCCTGCACCCCCACCCCCCAGCAGTGCAGGGCACCTGCCAGCAAGCCCCCACTCATGTCCCCCTGTACCCCCACCTCCCAACAGTGCAGGGCACCTGCCAGCAGGCCCCCACTTATGTCCCACTCATGTCCCCCTGCACCCCCACCCCCCAGCAGTGCAGGGCACCTGCCAGCAGGCCCCCACTCATGTCCCACTCATGTCCCCCTGCCCCCACGTCATGACAATCCTCAATCATGGCCCTTATGGCCAGCCTCCCCAGCCCAAAGACCCAACCAAGTATTGCATCCACCCACATAGAAAAGGCAATTACATGATACAACCCCAAAGGCAAGTATGTAAATGAACACATGTCCGTCACACACACACAATGGGTCCAAGTGAATGTGAAAACCCATATCATGACATGCATGAAACCAATGAGATAATACCACACATCGAATTATGAAGAAAAAAATGTATTAAACACAACAAGAATGTAATTAAAAGAAAACACACAACAATGGGAATAATTAAAGAAATGCTGCATGTCCGTAAAAGAATAAAAAACAAGAAATCATAATCCAAAGAAATCCAAAAGAAATGGTGTCCAAAGTCACAGTCCAACAAAGCAAATCCAAGGGAAAAAAGAAAGTGAAATCCATTGCTCCATGGTGAAAATAAAAAAAAATGAGAATAATCCAATGGTGAACTATGTACAAATGAACAATCCAGGGTCCATGAGCCCAACTGATGAAATGAAACCTACCAAAAATACTACCTAATAAAAAACTATATACAAAAACGTGGTGCATTGTCCAAGCGCAACCAAAATAAAAAAGAAAAGGAAAGGAAACCTAACACTATCTAACTATATACAATGGCGGCGGGCAAGTCCTGCGGCTCACTCTGTGGTGTCCCGGGCCAGGGCATCATCGAACTCCATGTTGATCTCCCGGAGGCGGGCCTCTGCCCTGGGACCGAGGTCTCGCAGGGAGGCACTCATGGCTTATTCCAACTCCCTGTGAGTCGCCTCTAGGCACTCTGCCCGCCTCAAGGTCCGACGCATGGAGAACTCCACCCTGACCCTGGTGAGCCGCACCTCTTCCGCCCGCCGCCACTCCGCATCTATGCGCTGGCCCAACCGCAGCCACACGGAAGGCACATCCATTCCAGGGTCCTCCTGCCCTCTGGCCGATGCCTGCCCCCCTGATGTCGATGGCCCTGAGCCATCATTGCTCCCACCTAGAGCCTGCTCCTGCTGCTGCTGCTGTCCATGTGCCCTGTCCGATGATGCCTGCACATCCTCCATCAGCTGGTCTCCAGTTGTGGTGTCCACCCCTGCTGGACCGCCCACTCCCGACTGTGGCAGGGATGGGATCTCCACCAAGCTGGCTGTGTTGGTCAGGCCAGGTCCACAGGGGGGCCTGGTGGAATCTGGGCCGGAAGACGGCAGGGAAAACGACTGGCGCATAGTCTCCATAGAGGAGGAGAGGTCCGCCAGAGTGCGCGTCACATGTAGCTACCCACCAACCAGGGCCCGTCCCAACAGTGCCACGTCGCGACGCTGCTCTTCGTGATGGCATGCGTTCTCTGCCCAGGAAGAATTCATGTCATCACAAATGTCACGCGTGCGCAACGCGACACCAATCAGGATGGAGCCCATACATTCATGGGACCCTCGTCCGCAGGTAGTGGAGAGGCAGATGACATGGCACTCTCCCCTACCTGCGGACGGGCCTGGGACGGGGCCTCACTGCTGGTGCATGGTGGTGCAGTCACAGGGTCAAGGACAGGGACATGCACAGGCCCCTCCGCGGTGACCTGTGCTGCCTCCTGACCCTGGCCTTGGACTGCACCACTTGCACCAGTGGTACTACCCCCACCAGGCCCTATGTGCGGCTCAGTAGCGGGCTCCTCCTCCTCTGTGGAGACCACCAACCTGGATGTCTCTGTACCGTCTTCCGCCATTGCAAGCCCCTGTGGGGGCTCACCCGGCCCTTCCGCCACAGCCGTAGTGGCAGACGCGGCACCAGTCCCCTCGTTCCTGGATGATGGCAAGTCCTGGGAGGGTGGCCGGACCTTGCGTCGCCGCCCAGTGGAGGCATCCCCGCCGCTTGGCTCCACATCGCCGTCTCCGCCCTCTTCTTCACTTGATGCTGCTTAGAGGGAGACATAGAACACAAGCATCAGGGTACAGTACAATATTCCCCTAGACAGGAAGCAATAACACATGAGTGGCAGTGTCTAACATCACTTCCAACCTGTCCCTCCACAACACATGAGTGAATGCACGCAACACACATGCATAAACAGGCATGGCGCCTGCAATCAACATCAGCATCCATGTACAAGGGCCTCTGTTAATCAAAATGTTGCCTTCAAACTCACATGCATCCTGGCTCATACTGATCCCATGCACACACATCACCGGAGGGTCATGCATCATGCCTTGTACACCACAGACACAGTGGATAGACACAGTGCATACAACGGTGACCGCACTGCATGAGTGAATCTACACATCATCACGGACATGTGTCATGAATCCATGGCGTATCGAAGTCACAGACACACTTCTCAGACACACACACATGTCCACCATACATGTACATGACAGCAGCACCCATCCCTTACACCCCCACCATGTGCAAGAACAGACACTGGCATGCTTTCATGTGTGCATTTGCCATACAGCTCCCCATGTAGCATTGGAACTCATGCACCAACCATGTGGTTCACACATTACTGGTCTCACATGCATGACCATGATGTCCCTGCACACACACATCCATACATGGCCCATGTCACACATACAGGCAAGTATCAGACTACCAGCACACTGCAACATGCCGTGTCTCGCACACCAATGCTTGGCCACTTACTGCTCAACTCCAGACGGGTCTTCCTCTGAAGGATCTGGGCGTGGAGCGCTGGGCATACGTGTGCCAGGACCCTCATCTGGATGTCACACATGCTGACCCGGCCCCCCTCCGCGCGGCGCTGGGCCTTGTGGAGGGTCCTGGACCTGAAGTCCTCCCAGCGCTTCTTGACGTGCTTGATGTCGCGGATTGCCACCCCCTCCGCGTTGATGGCAAACACTATGTTGTCCCAGATCCTCTCCCGTCCTTCCTTGTTGGCGCGTGATGTTCCAAAGAGGGCATCATAATGCCCCAGGACATGCTCCACCAGGACACCAACTTCCTTCACACTGAAGCTGGTGGCCCTCTGCCTCTCTGGCTGGGGGTCGCCAGTGGTCTCAGATGGTGTTTGCCCCGACATGGCGACCCCCGAGGCAGGCGTGGGTGGGCAACTGGGCCCTGGGGCTGGCCTGTGGAGCGATGGCATCCCAGTCGGGAGTCTTCTGTTCCAGCAGGGGTGGACACAGCAACTGGAACTCTGGCTGATGTGCAGGCACCAAATAGCAGGGCACGTGGGCAGCAGGCGGTCAGGCAGCAGCAGATGACAGGTGGGAGTGTGCTCAGGGCTCTGGGGGGCAGGAAAATGGCCTTCAGGGCAGGAGCGTGGTCTTCCGAGTGTGTATGCGTGGCCAGCTTGATACGGAGTGAATTGGCACGTGAAAAAAGTGCACGTCAGTGTGAAATCCAAGGAAAGGCCCTTAGCGCATAAGCGCGTCAGCACACGTACGCGATTTCATTGGACGAAAGGCCCTTAGCTCGTAAGCGCATCTGTGACATATCGCGCACGGGCGTTGCACTGGCAGGGGTTGAAGATACCACGTGGCTTTCCATTGCTCTGTATGTGCTTTTCGTGGGGTGCGGGCGTGTGTTTTCCAGCCATTGGGGTTCACACGCTATTACTTCACAGCGGGTGGGTGTTGGCTACGCGTTCTCCTACACACAAGGCAGAACGTGAGTGGTATCCCGCTCGCCCAGGGCCAATCGCATGTGAAACTTCCAGCGAACCCCAGTAATACACGTACCCCACTCGCACAGGGCCAATCGCGTGTAAAACTTCCCGCGAACCCCAGGAATACACGTACCCCACTCGCACAGGGCCAATCGCATGTGAAACTTCCCGCGAACCCCAGTAATACACGTACCCCACTCGCACAGGGCCAATCGCGTGTAAAACTTCCTGCGAACCCCAGGAATACACGAACCCCACTCGCACAGGGCCAATCGCGTGTAAAACTTCCCGCGAACCCCAGTAATACACGTACCCCACTCGCACAGGGCCAATCGCATGTGAAACTTCCCGCGAACCCCAGGAATACACGTACCCCACTCGCACAGGGCCAATCGTGTGTGAAACATCCCTCAAACCCCAGTAATACACGTACCCCACTCGCACAGGGCCAATCGCATGTGAAACTACCCGGGAACCCCAGTAATACACATACCCCACTCGCACAGGGCCCTTTAGCGTGTAAAACTTCCCGCGAACCCCAGTAATACACGTACCCCACTTGCACAGGGCCCTTTCGCGTGTGAAACTTCCCACGAACCCCAGAATACACGTATCTCACTCGCACAGGGCCAATTGCATGTAAAGCTTCGCGCGAACCCCAGGAATACACGTACCCCACTCGCACAGGGCCAATCACGTGTAAAACTTCCTGCGAACCACAGGAATACACGTACCCCACTCGCACAGGGCCAATCACGTGTGAAACTTCCCGTGAACCCCAGTAATACACGTACCCCAATCGACAGGGCCCTTTTGCGTGTAAAACTTCCTGCGAACCCCAGTAATACACGTACCCGACTCGCACAGGGCTCTTTCACGAGTAAAACTTCCCGCGAACCCCAATAATACACGTACCCCACTCGCACAGGGCCAATCGTGTGTGAAACTTCCTGCGAACCCTAGAAATACACGTACCCCACTCGCACAGAGCCAATCGTGTGTAAAACTTCCCGCGAACCCCAGGAATACACGTACCCCACTCGCAGAGGGCCAATCGCGTGTAAAACTTCCTGCGAACCCCAGGAATACACGTACCCCACTCGCACAGGGCCAATCGCGTGTAAAACTTCCTGCGAACCCCAGTAATACACGTACCCCACTCGCACAGGGCCAATCGCGTGTGAAACTTCCCGCGAACCCCAGGAATACACATAACCCACTCGCATAGGGCCAATCGCGTGTGAAACTTCCCGCAAACCCCAGTAATACACGTACCCCACTCGCACAGGGCCAATCGCGTGTGAAACTACCCAGGAACCCCAGGAGTACACGAACCCACTCGCACAGGCCCAATCGCATGTAAAACTTCCCACGAACCCCAGGAATACACGTACCCCACTCGCACAGGGCCAATCGCGTGTAAAACTTCCCATGAACCCCAGGAATACACGTACCCCACTCGTACAGGGCCAATCACGTGTGAAACTTCCCGCGAACCCCAGTAATACACGTACCCCACTCGCACAGGGCCCTTTCGCATGTAAAACTTTCTGTGAACCCCAGTAATACACGTACCCCATTTGCACAGGGCCCTTTCGCGTGTAAAACTTCCCGCAAACCCCAGTAATACACGTACCCCACTCGCACAGGGCCAATCGTGTGTAAAACTTCCCACAAACCCCAGGAATACACGTACCCCACTCGCACAGGGCCAATCGCGTGTAAAACTTCCCGCAAACCCCAGGAATACATGTACCCCACTCGCACAGGGCCCTTTCGCATGTAAAACTTCCTGTGAACCCCAGTAATACACGTACCCCACTCGCACAGGGCCAATCACGTGTGAAACTTCCCGCGAACCCCAGTAATACACGTACCCCACTCGCACAGGGCCCTTTCTCGTGTAAAACTTCCCGCGAACCCCAGTAATACAAGTACCCCATTCGCACAGGGCCCTTTCGCGTGTAAAACTTCCCGCGAACCCCAGTAATACACGTACCCCACTCGCACAGGGCCAATCACGTGTGAAACTTCCTGCGAACCCCAGTAATACACGTACCCCACTCGCACGGGGCCAATCGCGTGTAAAACTTCCCGCGAACCCCAGGAATACACGTACCCCACTCGCACAGGGCCAATCGAGTGTAAAATTTCCCGCGAACCCCAGGAATACACGTACCCCACTCGCACAGGGCCAATCGCATGTAAAACTTCCCACGAACCCCAGGAATACACGTACCCCACTCGCACAGGGCCAATCACGTGTGAAACTTCCCGCGAACCCCAGTAATACACATACCCCACTCGCACAGGGCCAATCACGTGTGAAACTTCCCACGAACCCCAGTAATACACGTACCCCACTCGCACAGGGCCAATCGCGTGTAAAACTTCCCGCGAACCACAGGAATACACGTACCCCACTCGCACAGGGCCAATCGCGAGTAAAACTTCCCGCGAACCCCAGGAATACACGTACCCCACTCGCACAGGGCCAATCGCGTGTAAAACTTCCTGCGAACCCCAGGAATACACGTACCCCACTCGCACAGGGCCAATCGCGTGTAAAACTTCCCACAAACCCCAGGAATACACGTACCCCACTCGCATAGGGCCAATCACGTGTGAAACTTCCCGCGAACCCCAGTAATACACATACCCCACTCGCACAGGGCCCTTTTGCGTGTAAAACTTCCCGCGAACCCCAGTAATACACGTACCCCACTCGCACAGGGCTCTTTCACGTGTAAAACTTCCTGCGAACCCCAATAATACAGGTACCCCATTCGCACAGGGCCAATCGCGTGTAAAACTTCCTGCGAACCCCAGGAATACACGTACCCCACTCACACAGGGCCAATCGCGTGTAAAACTTCCCACAAACCCCAGGAATACACGTACCCCACTCGCATAGGGCCAATCGCGTGTAAAACTTCCCACAAACCCCAGGAATACACGTACCCCACTCGCATAGGGCCAATCACGTGTGAAACTTCCCGCGAACCCCAGTAATACAAGTACCCCACTCGCACAGGGCCCTTTTGCGTGTAAAACTTCCCGCGAACCCAGTAATACACGTACCCCACTCGCACAGGGCTCTTTCACGTGTAAAACTTCCTGCGAACCCCAATAATAAACGTACCCCACTCGCACAGGGCCAATCGCGTGTAAAACTTCCTGCGAACCCCAGGAATACACGTACCCCACTCGCACAGGGCCAATCGTGTGTAAAACTTCCCACAAACCCCAGGAATACACGTACCCCACTCGCACAGGGCCAATCGCGTGTAAAACTTCCCACAAACCCCAGGAATACACGTACCCCACTCGCATAGGGCCAATCACGTGTGAAACTTCCCGCGAACCCCAGTAATACACGTACCCCACTCGCACAGGGCCCTTTTGCGTGTAAAACTTCCCGCGAACCCCAGTAATACACGTACCCCACTCGCACAGGGCTCTTTCACGTGTAAAACTTCCTGCGAACCCCAATAATACACGTACCCCACTCGCACAGGGCCAATCGCATGTAAAACTTCCTGCGAACCCCAGGAATACACATAACCCACTCGCACAGGGCCAATCGCGTGTAAAACTTCCCACAAACCCCAGGAATACACGTACCCCACTCGCACAGGGCCAATCGAGTGTAAAATTTCCCGCGAACCCCAGGAATACACGTACCCCACTCGCACAGGGCCAATCGCATGTAAAACTTCCCACGAACCCCAGGAATACACGTACCCCACTCGCACAGGGCCAATCACGTGTGAAACTTCCCGCGAACCCCAGTAATACACATACCCCACTCGCACAGGGCCAATCACGTGTGAAACTTCCCACGAACCCCAGTAATACACGTACCCCACTCGCACAGGGCCAATCGCGTGTAAAACTTCCCGCGAACCACAGGAATACACGTACCCCACTCGCACAGGGCCAATCGCGAGTAAAACTTCCCGCGAACCCCAGGAATACACGTACCCCACTCGCACAGGGCCAATCGCGTGTAAAACTTCCTGCGAACCCCAGGAATACACGTACCCCACTCGCACAGGGCCAATCGCGTGTAAAACTTCCCACAAACCCCAGGAATACACGTACCCCACTCGCATAGGGCCAATCACGTGTGAAACTTCCCGCGAACCCCAGTAATACACATACCCCACTCGCACAGGGCCCTTTTGCGTGTAAAACTTCCCGCGAACCCCAGTAATACACGTACCCCACTCGCACAGGGCTCTTTCACGTGTAAAACTTCCTGCGAACCCCAATAATACAGGTACCCCATTCGCACAGGGCCAATCGCGTGTAAAACTTCCTGCGAACCCCAGGAATACACGTACCCCACTCACACAGGGCCAATCGCGTGTAAAACTTCCCACAAACCCCAGGAATACACGTACCCCACTCGCATAGGGCCAATCGCGTGTAAAACTTCCCACAAACCCCAGGAATACACGTACCCCACTCGCATAGGGCCAATCACGTGTGAAACTTCCCGCGAACCCCAGTAATACAAGTACCCCACTCGCACAGGGCCCTTTTGCGTGTAAAACTTCCCGCGAACCCAGTAATACACGTACCCCACTCGCACAGGGCTCTTTCACGTGTAAAACTTCCTGCGAACCCCAATAATAAACGTACCCCACTCGCACAGGGCCAATCGCGTGTAAAACTTCCTGCGAACCCCAGGAATACACGTACCCCACTCGCACAGGGCCAATCGTGTGTAAAACTTCCCACAAACCCCAGGAATACACGTACCCCACTCGCACAGGGCCAATCGCGTGTAAAACTTCCCACAAACCCCAGGAATACACGTACCCCACTCGCATAGGGCCAATCACGTGTGAAACTTCCCGCGAACCCCAGTAATACACGTACCCCACTCGCACAGGGCCCTTTTGCGTGTAAAACTTCCCGCGAACCCCAGTAATACACGTACCCCACTCGCACAGGGCTCTTTCACGTGTAAAACTTCCTGCGAACCCCAATAATACACGTACCCCACTCGCACAGGGCCAATCGCATGTAAAACTTCCTGCGAACCCCAGGAATACACATAACCCACTCGCACAGGGCCAATCGCGTGTAAAACTTCCCACAAACCCCAGGAATACACGTACCCCACTCGCATAGGGCCAATCACGTGTAAAACTTCCCGCAAACCCCAGTAATACACATACCGCAATCGCACAGGGCCCTTTTGCGTGTAAAACTTCCCGCGAACCCCTGTAATACACGTATCCCACTCGCACAGGGCTCTTTCACGTGTAAAACCTCCTGCGAACCCCAATAATACAAGTACCCCACTTGCACAAGGCCAATCGTGTGTAAAACTTCCCACGAACCCCAGGAATACACGTACCCCACTCGCACAGGGCCAATCGCGTGTAAAACTTCCCACGAACCCCAGGAATACACGTACCCCACTCGCACAGGGCCAATCACATGTGAAACTTCCCGCGAACCCCAGTAATACACGTACCCCACTCGCACAGGGCCCTTTCGCATGTAAAACTTCCTGTGAACCCCAGTAATACATGTACCCCATTCGCACAGGGCCCTTTCGCGTGTAAAACTTCCTGCGAACTCCAGTAATACACGTACCCCACTTGCACAGGGCCAATCACATGTGAAACTTCCTGCGAACCCCAGTAATACACGTACCCACTCGCACAGGGCCAACCGCGTGTGAAACTTCCCATGAACCCCAGGAATACACGTACCCCACTCGCACAGGGCCAATCGCGTGTAAAACTTCCCGCGAACCCCAGGAATACACGTACCACACTCGCACAGGGCCAATCGCATGTAAAACTTCCCACAAACCCCCGGTATACACGTACCCCACTCGCACAGGGCCAATCATGTTTGAAACTTCCTGCGAACCCCAGTAATACACGTACCCCACTCGCACAGGGCCCTTTCGCGTGTAAAACTTCCCGCGAACCCCAGTAATACATGTACCCCACTCGCACAGGGCCCTTTCGCGTGTAAAACTTCCCGCGAACCCCAGTAATACACGTACCCCACTCGCACAGGGCCCTTTCGCGTGTAAAACTTCCAGCGAACCCCAGTAATACACATACCCCACTCCCACAGGGCCAATCACGTGTGAAACTTCCCGCGAACCCCAGTAATACACGTACCCCACTCGCACAGGGCCAATCGCGTGTAAAACTTCCCGCGAACCCCAGGAATACACGTACCCCACTCGCACAGGGCCAATCGCGTGTAAAACTTCCCCCGAACCCCAGGAATACACGTACCCCACTCGCACAGGGCCAATCGCGTGTAAAACTTCCCACGAACCCCAGGAATACACGTACCCCACTCGCACAGGGCCAATCGCGTGTAAAACTTCCTGCGAACCCCAGGAATACACGTACCCCACTCGCACAGGGCCAATCGCGTGTAAAACTTCCTGCGAACCCCAGGAATACACGTACCCCACTCGCACAGGGCCAATCGCGTGTAAAACTTCCCACAAACCCCAGGAATACACGTACCCCACTCGCATAGGGCCAATCACGTGTGAAACTTCCCGCGAACCCCAGTAATACACATACCCCACTCGCACAGGGCCCTTTTGCGTGTAAAACTTCCCGCGAACCCCAGTAATACACGTACCCCACTCGCACAGGGCTCTTTCACGTGTAAAACTTCCTGCGAACCCCAATAATACAGGTACCCCATTCGCACAGGGCCAATCGCGTGTAAAACTTCCTGCGAACCCCAGGAATACACGTACCCCACTCACACAGGGCCAATCGCGTGTAAAACTTCCCACAAACCCCAGGAATACACGTACCCCACTCGCATAGGGCCAATCGCGTGTAAAACTTCCCACAAACCCCAGGAATACACGTACCCCACTCGCATAGGGCCAATCACGTGTGAAACTTCCCGCGAACCCAGTAATACACGTACCCCACTCGCACAGGGCTCTTTCACGTGTAAAACTTCCTGCGAACCCCAATAATACACGTACCCCACTCGCATAGGGCCAATCACGTGTGAAACTTCCCGCGAACCCAGTAATACACGTACCCCACTCGCACAGGGCTCTTTCGCGTGTAAAACTTCCTGCGAACCCCAGGAATACACGTACCCCACTCGCACAGGGCCAATCGTGTGTAAAACTTCCCACAAACCCCAGGAATACACGTACCCCACTCGCACAGGGCCAATCGCGTGTAAAACTTCCCACAAACCCCAGGAATACACGTACCCCACTCGCATAGGGCCAATCACGTGTGAAACTTCCCGCGAACCCCAGTAATACACGTACCCCACTCGCACAGGGCCCTTTTGCGTGTAAAACTTCCCGCGAACCCCAGTAATACACGTACCCCACTCGCACAGGGCTCTTTCACGTGTAAAACTTCCTGCGAACCCCAATAATACACGTACCCCACTCGCACAGGGCCAATCGCATGTAAAACTTCCTGCGAACCCCAGGAATACACATAACCCACTCGCACAGGGCCAATCGCGTGTAAAACTTCCCACAAACCCCAGGAATACACGTACCCCACTCGCATAGGGCCAATCACGTGTAAAACTTCCCGCAAACCCCAGTAATACACATACCCCAATCGCACAGGGCCCTTTTGCGTGTAAAACTTCCCGCGAACCCCTGTAATACACGTATCCCACTCGCACAGGGCTCTTTCACGTGTAAAACCTCCTGCGAACCCCAATAATACAAGTACCCCACTTGCACAAGGCCAATCGTGTGTAAAACTTCCCACGAACCCCAGGAATACACGTACCCCACTCGCACAGGGCCAATCGCGTGTAAAACTTCCCACGAACCCCAGGAATACACGTACCCCACTCGCACAGGGCCAATCACGTGTGAAACTTCCCGCGAACCCCAGTAATACACGTACCCCACTCGCACAGGGCCCTTTCGCATGTAAAACTTCCTGTGAACCCCAGTAATACATGTACCCCATTCGCACAGGGCCCTTTCGCGTGTAAAACTTCCTGCGAACTCCAGTAATACACGTACCCCACTTGCACAGGGCCAATCACATGTGAAACTTCCTGCGAACCCCAGTAATACACGTACCCACTCGCACAGGGCCAACCGCGTGTGAAACTTCCCATGAACCCCAGGAATACACGTACCCCACTCGCACAGGGCCAATCGCGTGTAAAACTTCCCGCGAACCCCAGGAATACACGTACCACACTCGCACAGGGCCAATCGCATGTAAAACTTCCCACAAACCCCCGGTATACACGTACCCCACTCGCACAGGGCCAATCATGTTTGAAACTTCCCGCGAACCCCAGTAATACACGTACCCCACTCGCACAGGGCCCTTTCGCGTGTAAAACTTCCCGCGAACCCCAGTAATACATGTACCCCACTCGCACAGGGCCCTTTCGCATGTAAAACTTCCCGCGAACCCCAGTAATACACGTACCCCACTCGCACAGGGCCCTTTCGCGTGTAAAACTTCCAGCGAACCCCAGTAATACACATACCCCACTCCCACAGGGCCAATCACGTGTGAAACTTCCCGCGAACCCCAGTAATACACGTACCCCACTCGCACAGGGCCAATCGCGTGTAAAACTTCCCGCGAACCCCAGGAATACACGTACCCCACTCGCACAGGGCCAATCGCGTGTAAAACTTCCCCCGAACCCCAGGAATACACGTACCCCACTCGCACAGGGCCAATCGCGTGTAAAACTTCCCACGAACCCCAGGAATACACGTACCCCACTCGCACAGGGCCAATCACGTGTGAAACTTCCCGCGAACCCCAGTAATATACGTACCCCACTCGTACAGGGCCCTTTCGCGCGTAAAACTTCCCGCGAACCCCAGTAATACATGTACCCCACTCGCACAGGGCCCTTTCGCGTGTAAAACTTCCCGCGAACCCCAATAATACACGTACCCCACTCGCACAGGGCCCATTCACGTGTAAAACTTCCCGCGAACCCCAGTAATACACATACCCCACTCGCACAGGGACAATCACTTGTGAAACTTCCCGCGAACCCTAGTAATACACGTACCCCACTCGCACAGGGCCAATCGCATGTAGTTCTTCCCGCGAACCACAGGAATATACGTACCCCACTCGCACAGGGCCAATCGCGTGTAAAACTTCCCGCGAACCCCAGGAATACACGTACCCCAATCGCACAGGGCCAATCGCGTGTAAAACTTCCTGCGAACCCCAGGAATAGACGTACCCCACTCGCACAGGGCCAATCGCGTGTAAAACTTCCCACGAACCCCAGGAATACACGTACCCCACTCGCATAGGGCCAATCACGTGTGAATCTTCCCGCAAACCCCAGTAATACACGTACCCCACTCGCACAGGGCCCTTTTGCGTGTAAAACTTCTCGTGAACCCCAGTAATACATGTACCCCACTCGCACAGGGCCCTTTCGCATGTAAAACTTCCCGCGAACCCCAGTAATACACGTACCCCACTCGCACAGGGCCAATCACGTGTGTAACTTCCCGCGAACAACAGGAATACACGTACCGCACTTGCACAGGGCCAATCGCGTATGAACCTTCCTGCGAACCCCAGTAATACACATACCCCACTCGCACAGGGCCAATCGCGTGTGAAACTACCCGGAAACACCAGTAATACTCGTACCCCACTCGTACCCCACTCGCACAAGGCCCTTTCAGGTGTAAAACTTCCCGCGCACCCCCAAAATACACGCACATGCTATTTTTCACACAGCGGGTGTCGTGTTTGTCACGTACCCCTTTTTTTACGGCCATACTGGCCTGCCTGTTGATCGCGTACGTTTTTTTTGGGCTCCTGGCTGCCACACTGTACTACGTGTGTCATTTTTGCACGCACGTGGGCTACTGGGGGCGCTTGTCTCTCTTTCTTCTTTTTATGGGGTGCCTGTGTGTTGCGTGCACGTCATTTATCCTAAGGGGCCACAGTATGGGACATTCATCATAGCTGTATATATGTGCTTTTTATTTGCGCACACTTTTGTAATGCGCAGGGACGCTACCGCCGGCCTTCGTGTGGCAGACGTGTTTAGGCCTGTGCGTGTCTTTGCCCATGCACGGGTTTGCCCTATTCGATTCCATGAATACGTGTGGTTCACGTGTGTGTGGGCGTTCCGTGTACTTCCCAGCAGTACTTCCCCAGTTACGCCTTCTTTTTCATGAGTTGTTCCCCATTCCGCTTGTTACGCCCCTTGTCCAACCGCCTTTTTGGTGTGTGCACGAACGTTGTGCGCTTTCCCTGTGCGCATCGCGCACGGCTTTGAGCTGTTGCAATGACGTGTGCGCCCATGTGCGCCACGCTCGGGTTTGGCGCACATCCCAAGGAAAACACGCGCAGGGACTTCCATGAATAGCACGCGTGGTGTGCCCCTGTTTTTTCATGCTTGCGACAGCTTGCGCCTGCTTGCACCAAGATTTTCGGCGCACGTTTGTTCCATGAATCGGCACCGTAATGTTTTCTTCGAATTGATATGAATTAAAGCCGACCTCCAGGGATCAGACCGCAGTAGTCAGGTTTGCAGGCCGGACACTTCACCACTGCACTATATAAACTGCTGAAAAATAACAAACAACTAAAGGTGAAATGTCCCATATCGGGACTTCAAGTTCCAGGGCAAACATTTGTATTGGTTCTCTGTGTTTAAAACATGCACACATTTTAATGCTTTCAAAAACACTATTAGAAGAAACTATCCTCTTGGTTTCGTGTGTTGATTTTATGAAAGGCAAATGCCATTCGTCCTGTGCAATTTGGGTGGTTATGCAATGAAAAATTAATTTAATGTGTATATTTCACCTTAATATGCTAATTTCTGGCGAGGTCACATCCCATTGCATTTGTTGATGAGTCCCCCACTTTTATTTTTAGGACTTGGCCCCTGGTTTGGGGACGCTTGTGGTCTTGTTCAGGCTGGACTATCGCCTTTGGGGTGGGAGCAAGCCTGATTTGCATATGGTTTTTCCCCTTTTGTATTGGCTTGGCAGGCAAAGAACGATGGTCTGGAGGGTTACCCAGAGCACTGCCAGATGGTAAGGTTAAATTTAAACCTTCCAGCCATCATCTCTTTTGTATTGTTATAGGGAAGCCACAGCATGTGCTAATTTCTGCCGCTAATGTAACCTTGAACCGATGTTCAGTCCTGGATCCTTCCTCTTTGCTGCCAGCCCTGCAGGACGGAACCAAAAGACTCTCCGACCTTTGTAGGTACGCATATGTCACCCCATACTGATTTATCAGATGTGCCCCTGTTAAACCCTGACATGATCCTTTTCGTGGATGGCTTGTTTGTCCATGGCCCAGAAACTGGGGAATTGGTCTCTCGTTATTCTGTATGTACCGCCATGCCATCCTAGAAGCACATTGATTACCCATGGTCAGATTTTTACAAGTCGCCAAACTCGTAACTCTCACCCATGTCTGTGCCTTGGCCCGGGATAGATCAGCCACGATCTATACCAACTCCAGGTACTTCCGCAGGGTTGTGCATGTCTTCAGAGTCCTCTGGAAGCAGCTTGGGTATTTAACATCCACGGTCACCCTAATAATGAATATAAAATATGTGCCAGCCTTATTGAATGCATTTTTACTCCATGCAGCTGTATCCATTGTTAAATTTTAAGGTGCATGATCCCTCTCAATCATTCACAGCCCAAGGGAATGCCTTAGCAGATGGTGCAGGTCATTTGGTGGCCTTAAGACTGATCTGAATGGACGGGAGCAAGGACTGTGTGGGCTTGTTAGCTCCGAACGCTTGGCAGCGGGACTTTCAAAGAGGACTCCCAAGCACACATTAAGATTTGAAAAGGGGCATGCTTGTGGTGCATATGGCAATACGACACCTATTTAGACAAATAAAACGCTATGGTTTTAAACCTTACAAATTACTCACACCAGTAAATCTTGTAGCGATTCAATTTCCACAATGTGTATCTTGAGGTCTAGACCATGTTACAAGGCCTTTTTGTAATGAACATATACAGTGGCCATCTTGGAGAGATCTCATCATAGATCACACACATTTAGGAGCAACACCTCATAACACTGGTGGGGTTCACTGTGCCCACTTTCTAAATGGTCTAGGAGGTACGCAGCAGGGGGTCCCCTTCAAGCCTAACACCTGCCACTAAAATCTGAAGATTGTAAGAGTCACTGCACCACTCCCGAACAAAGGCACTGAGATTGGTTTTGGGCTGCAGCGAGGGCATTGTCCTCCTTTTCAACATAGCATGTCTGCCTTCTTGACAATCACCTGAGGAGACATTACATTTTATTGTAAGGCCACATACCCATTTGGTAGGAACGTTGGGGATGCAGGTGTGCTGGGGAGACAGCCCTGCATACTTGATGGGTTCTTTTTACAACATTAGCTGGCTGGGACATCCTCCTCTCGTGGCTGGAGCAGCGCACCACCCTGATTTCGGCAATCTGTGGATTCGCATGCACCAAACCTGTCTGCAACTGTCTTGCTGCTAGGCCGCCTGGTGAGTTTGTTGTGCATTGTGCAGTTTCTCTGTCTCTCTCGCCCCCTTTCCATCTCTCTGCTCTTTCCCTCTATGGTGCTCTCCATCTCTCCTAATTACTCTAACTGATACTCTATCAACTATCCTACCTCTCTCTCTTGAAGCCTGGAAGGAAAAAGTTCAAGAAAAGTTCTCCTGTCTCCAGTCCAGGCGTGCCCATCACTGACACCTACGTCAACGCTTCTTCCAGGTAGACTGTCAAAGATATGCTAAGGTGGTAACCAGTTCTGCCTAGTTAACCTCAACTCTCGCTCTGCTGTTAAACACTTCTCTGATATCTGTCTCCTTCTTGAAGACTTTGACCTTGATGCGCTCGCTCCCACTGAGACATGATTTACTGCCAGCTCTGTCACTGCTTTTGACTTATTCCTCCCTGAGGGCTACAAGATCTTCTCTAAGCCCAGGCCTAACCAACCTGAAGGGGGAGTGGCATTGATCTTACCCAAATGGGTCCCTGCTACTATCATTCCCACTCAGCCCTACTCTTCCCTCAAATGTCTCATCTGCAGGCTTGGTGTCTCGCCAACCCTCTCATTGACCCTTGCCACCATCTACAGGACCCCTGGTCCGGTCTCCCTCTTCATCTGGGAGTGGTCTGACCTCACCTCTTTCCTTCTTGCCTCCACCTCCAAGCTTCTCCTCCTCAGAGACTTTAGTATTCACCTCAACTCTCCTGATTCGGCCACTGGATTCTTCCGCAGCTTCTGTGACTTTCTTTCCCTCACCATTCTTCCCTCCGGTCCAACGCACTCAGCCAGATATACCTTGGATTCTCTCATCTCAGCAAACATTCCCATCTCTAACCCTCTCACTACACCTCTCTCCTGGTCTGACCATTCTCTCCTGTCCTCTCACCTGGATCTCTTAGGCCCCCGGCTAAGACTCTGCCTGCACTGCCAGTCTCCTTCTCGTCATTCAACCGATGAAGCTTGTGTCAGTTGCTTCTTTTTCCACCACGTTCATTCCCCCTCTCACTCCTGCCACGGACTCCCACACTGACTCTTCCCTTGTTAATCTTCAACTCTCTATCACCAACACCCTGGACATCCTTGCTCCTGTCATGAGGATTCGCATGAAGCCTGCCTCCAAGTGTAACACCTGGTATGACTTCGACCTAGCCTCTCTGAAACACAAGTGCAGAGTTGCAGAGAGGATGTGGCGGGCATCAGGCACATCCTCAGACAGACTGGCCTGCTGTCTCCTCCAAAAGCAATACAGACTCTCCATCCGCTCGAAGAAGAGAGCCCATATCCAAGCCTGCATCTCTGGGGCCACTAACAACATGGGCAAACTGTTTAAAATGTGCAAGGAACTCACCAATCCTACTGCAGTCTCCAGTTCTCCCCTGCCATCCCTAATGCTCTGTACTTCAGTGGCCTCCCACTTCTTAATCAAAACTCAGGATATCCTGTCCTCACTCTCCACTACTCACCTCCCTCCTCCCTCCCCAGTTCTTCAGCCTCCCTTGGCCCCTTCTCCCCTTCCCTCCTACTCTCCTCTTTCTCGCCCATAGCATCGGATGAGGTCTCTAAACAAGTCCTTTCTATGAAAGTCACCTCCATACAGATGCGCCCCTGCTCCTCCAGAACTACCAAGGACAATATTTCCTCCCTTGCACCAGCCTTGGCCAATTTCTGTAATCACTCATTTGCCACTGGATCCTTCCTGCTACCCCTCAAATATTCCCTTGTGCATCCACTCCTCAAAAAGCCCTCTGCCGAAGCCTCCTGCCCAGCTAACTACAGTCCTACCTCCATTACCTCCTTCCTGGGCAAACTCCTGGAGAAGCTTGTCATCTCACAACTGAGCCAACACTCTGAATCTGTTGGTTGTCTCCACGAGCACCAGTCTCCCTTTAGAGGCAACCAAAGGCATGGAAACTGTTCTACCGAACACCTGTGAAGACTTGCTCTCAAATCTTGATTCCAACTCACCATCCGTTCTAATCCTCTGGATCTTTCCTCTCTATTCGACACAGTCAATCATACCTCCCTGATAAATCAGCTCCGCAACACCCTTGACATCACAGTCCTGGCACTGCACTGGCTGACCTCATTCCTCTCTGACCGACCTTCCCAGGTTCAGCTGGGCCCTTTTATCTTCCCTATCTCACTCTCCACCTCCAGCATCCCTCAAGGCTCTATCCTTTTGCCGTGGCTCTTCAACATCTACCTTGCCCCACTCGCCCACCTAATCTCCTCCTTCTATCCTCACTTCCAGTGTTATGCAGATGACACGCTGCAGTCTTTCAAGCTTCCCTCCACTGCCTCCTCTTCCTCCTCTCTCATCCCTGACTCCCTTACTGCTATTCAGGTATGGTGTGCTGCCAATGATCTCTGCCTTAATGCCATTAAGACTGAGATCCTTCTCATTGGGACCACTGCTGCCTCCTTCGCTCCTACCCTCTGGCCACCATCTATGGCTCCCATCCCCTCACCCTCTTTTGAGGCAAAAAACCTTGGTATCATCTTTGACCCCTCTCTCTTCTTCTCTCCTCACATCGCAGTCCTTGCCAAGAAGGCCCACTTTCAGCTGCACCTCCTCAGAGGCATTTTCCCTTTCCTCACCTTCCCTCCGGAAATTCAATGTCTCCAGAGCTCGGGTCCTCTCTAGGCTGGACGACTGCAACAGCCTCCTCTTCCGTCTTCCTTCATTCTCCTTTGTCCCCTTCAACTAGTCCAGAATATGACTGCAAGACTTATCCTTGGCCTCAAGCCCAGGGACTGCATCTCTCTACCCCTAAAATCTCAAGTTCAAGACCCACTACATCATCCACAAGGCTTCATGGGGCCTGGGACCCTGCTACATCCAACTCACTCTCCCTAAATACCTCCCTACTATTGCACTTTGGTCTTCTAGCTCCCACTCTGTGCAGATCAAACACTTCTCTAAGCATAGAGTGGGGGTAGCTTTCTCTCCTCCGCAGGAGCCTCCCTCTGGAATGATCTCCCTGACTCTCTCAGGCTGGAGACAGATATTCTTAAGTTCTGGAAGCTCCTCAAGACCCTCTTTTTCTCTTCTTCCTTCCTTCTCTCCGTACCCTGCCATATGCCCCGTCTGTCGCAGTGACTGGCTGCCTGGTTCCCGCTGAATTCTACAGGGCACCAGGAACCCGCCCAGTCCTCACCCTTCCTCGCACTTAGCATGTGGACCCTCATCCCATGCATTCCCTGGCATTTGCCCCACTCACCTATTCATGCTGTCCTTCCCCCAAACCCACCCTTTTCACTTGCACTCTCACCTCTTTAACCTGCTCTCCCCTTTCCACCCTAGCACTTTGCATTCATGTAGACCAGCACGCCCCGCCATCCCTCGCACTTCTTATTACTATACTTGCACAATCCAAATGTCATAAGGCCTAGTAGGACTGCAATTGTTTTCTTTCTCTCTTGCCCCCGCCACGTTTTGCCTTGTGGCACCTTGTAACATCATTTGTTGTATTTTCACCTTACAAATATACAATAAATAAATGGGCCCCTGGCTCCTAATGATATTCTTGTTTGTGTTGTAGTCCCATGGTCACAGATCGCCTCCCTTTCCAGCCTGGCCATCATCCAAGTTCAAGCCCCTGAAGCTGAAAAGGTGTCCTGGACCCAACATTACTGTAAATTCAGAGAAGACTCCCTCTGGCGTTCCCCCGGCGGCCACCTGGTGGCAGCCGAGGTCCTCTGCCCCTACCTGGTCCGTGAATCTCATGGCTTAGCCCATTCAGGTAAAAATTCTATGATTACTCCTACTGAATCGAGATTGGATGGCCCCTGGTCTAGCCACTATGGTTAAGGTTATTATGGGAAATATTTTACATGCTTAACATACAATGTTGGAAGACCGTTACCGATACGGCTGTCTGAACGTCCAGTACCAGAGGGTCCCTTCCTACATGTGCAGACAGACTTGATGCAGCTCCCCACCTACATGAACTTTACTTGCTGCTTATTGATGGTAGATGCATTCACTGGATGGTTAAATGCCTATAACCAAAAATGTGATGGGTGGAAGGTTTTGAATTAATCTGAACCACTGGCACTGCTCTGGGCAACCTTCCACACCACCGTTTTCAGCCCGTCTGTACCATTGCAAAAGGGGGCCGGCCATATGCAAATCAGTCAGGTACTGCCACCAATGGGAGCAGCTCATCCCGAACTGCTAGCCAAGATCCCCTTTGCAGGGAAACACAAGCAACCCCGGACATGTTTCGGCCTTGTTGGGCCTCATCAGGGGATCTTTGCAGAGGGAGCCTGGCCCAGCAGTTTGAGCTGGGCTGCTACCATTGATTAAAACTGTTCGACCTCTCCACGCTCAGGTCCCTGAAGCCCTACCTGAACCAGCAACTGAGCCCTGCCACTCTTAATAGCCAGGAGACTGGGTCCTGGTGAAGGTCCATCAGTGGAAATCTGCGCTCCAGCACAGATGGTGAAGCCCGTTCCTTCTTAGGTCCTCCTAACTACACATAAATCAGTTAAATATGCTAAAATCCCAGCGTGGATCCATGCAACACACTGTCACAAGATAGCCACCCCAGCCGACAAAACCACCTCCACCTCGACCCATGTTCTTCGGCTTGGCTCCAGTCCCACTATGACCGTCGACTCCTCCAGCAGTGACGCTGCTGGTCATTTGCTGATGTCAGACCCTTCCAGTGCTGCTTGAATGGTACAGACAGTACAAGAGGATGAGGATATGGCCCTCAATCACCCAGTATGCTCACGTGTTCAACCAGGACCCACAGCTTCTACATACCTTCCACATGGTGAGGTCACTGCTGGAGCTATTGCTAACGCTCCTTCAGTCGGTCAAAGCCCTGGAGGAAATTAATACGATTCAGGCCTCACTTCTGGTGTACCACTGAGTGCCTGACTCCGCCTGGATCTCACAATGCACCCCCCCAAAAGGTATGCTATGTAATCCTGTGGAAGAGCTCCCAAGAACCAGCACCTCTGAACAAAGTGGCAACTAGCCAGGTCACCTGCCCCTGGATTTGTCCCTTCAACAACGATAAATCCTCCTGAGGTGGCGATGCACTGGCAAAGAGTAGAGGCCATCAGTGTTGACTCACCAATAGCTGCAAGTTATGGTCTCTGCTATTACCACCTGCTGGTCATTCTCTTTGTTTTAATGGCCCTCATATGCAAGTGGTTCTGCTATTTTGGACATCTCTAGTTGGAACTTTTAGCTGGAACTTCTGAGTTTGAACTGTGGACTAAGGAATTCCTTGCACAGCATCTGATTTCTGTCTGAACTTTTGAATAGTGACATTTACCTTGCTGCAACTTCATGGAGTCTACAAAACTTTGAACTGAATGCTCTGGCCTGGCATGCTTGTATCAAGCCATGAACATTTGCGCAGGTGCAACAGCCTGATCCTTGAACATGGGCACTCAGGGATTAGCCGCTGGTGTATACCATGTCTGACTATAGTCCTGCTATTGTTATTGTCAGATTACTGATGTATTATCATTTCACTGTGACTGCTGCTTTTCGTAAAACCTGTCATGAAAATGATAATTCCTCTGCACCTCCCTGGGTTAACAGTGAAAACACTTGCCTGCACCTCTCCTGGCAGTATGCCTGCATCTTTAATCTTACTGACTCCTGGGTCTGCGCCCATCTGCCTCATGGCTTATCCTCCCAGTTCTCTATTGTAACCATCCCCTTCAAGTGTGGGGATGTCTGTTTGGATCTTAAGTTGGTCACCCAATCCCAAGGCCCAGGACAATAAAGGGATGCTAATTCCCACCTGGGTTCATTTTCACACCAATCCAGCAACACTCCACCTTTCCTCCCCGGCAACTGCCCTCTTATACTACACCAATCCGGGTGCTTGGTTCATGGGAACTAGCAAATGTCACTATTACTTGTCCACCAATGCCAGCGTAGTGATTAATAATGTCACATTTACCTTTAACCCTAATTTTTCATTTTCCGAATCAGGGTACCCTACGTATTCAGGAACCTATTTCATTTGTAGAGACAAAGCTTATCCCTGGCTGCTTATTAATTGTGGAGGGAGTTGTAACATGGGGTATGTCCTGCCAGCAGTGCATCATACTCACAACCTTCCAGCTTAGCCCCACTCCAGGTGCACTGGCGTAACAGGGGCCTCCACACCCCCCACGGTGCAGGGGCCCCCGCGCCACAAGTTCTGGAAGGGGGGCCCCACTTTGAGTAAAAAAAACGTTTTTTTTTCACATTTATTTTTTTACATTTTCATTTTGTATTCACTCTGCATTTCTAAAGAAATTATTTCTCTAACAGAAATTATTTCTTTATGAAGGCAGAGTGAATACAAAAAGTCTGGTTGCTACCCCCACGCCATGGCATGAAGACCCTAGGCTGGAGTCCTCCATGTCATGGGGTTGGCGAAGCCCTATGACTTCAAAAATAAATAGTTTATTTTTAAAGTCACTCTGCCTTCATAAAGAAATTATTTCCGTTATGGTTCAGTCCTTAACGGAAGTAATTTCTTAATGAAGTCAGAGTGACTTCAAAAAGAAACAATGGGCCTCATTACGAGCATGGCGGTAGCCTGGCCTGTATGGCAGGCATTGCTACCACCATGCTCGCTACCGGCACCGCCTCCCGCGATTGGGCAATAGCCAGCCCATTACGAGATGAATGGGCCGGTAATTGCCCATTTGCGGGTGGCGATATTGCCGGGCTCCCGATACCCATTCTGCCCAATAGGGCAGAATGGGTGTGGGGAGCATGGTTGCGCCAGCACCGTTGATAGCAGTGCCGGCGCAATTACGAGTTATGCTCGCTGGTGCCGCACAGCCCGGCAGGTAAGACCTGGCGGGCTGTAAGGAACCCGTGGGCAGAACTCGCGGCGGGACAGTATAAATGGTGCTGGTGCCTTACCGCCACCGTTCATACCATCACCGCCAGGGTCCTAATGGGGCCCAATGTATTTTTTAAGTATTATGGCTCCCCTCAACCCATGACGTGTGCGTGTGTGAGTGTATGGTGAAAGAGTGCACACAAATGTATGGGTTGCTGGGTATGCGTGTGTGCGTGTACGGTGAAAGGATGCACACTTAAATGTATGGGTGGCTGCCTGGGTGTGCCTGTATGGTGAAAGTGTCCACACTTAAATGTATAGGTCGCTGCCTGTGTGAGTGTATGGTGAAAGGGTGCACACAAATGTATGGGTGGCTGGGTGTGGTTGTAAGGTGAAAGGATGCACACTTAAATGTATGGGTAGGTGCCTGGGTGTGTGTGCCTGTGTGGTGAAAGGTTGCACACTTAAATGTACGGGTGGCTGCCTGGGTGTGACTGTATGGTGAAAGAGTACACTCTTAAATATATGGATGGCTGAGTGTGCGTGTGTATATAGTGTGAATGGTGTGTGTGCTTGTGTTCAGGGGCGCAACAAAACCTACATTTCAGGGGGGCTAACCCTTCAAATGTTGGGAGAGGCGCTAACTTTATATGTGGTGGGTAGGAGCAAACTTAATTGTGTGGGGCATCTAACTTCTTTACGCATTTTAATGAGACTGTTCTAGTGTACCTTCAATGTTACAAGCAGTTAACTCTCTCCTTTGGGTCTGAAAGCACCCACTTATGGGCTGCTGTGAGAATGACTGGTCTCCTGTTTCCTCTCTACCCTTCCAATCACTCCCCTGGCAAGCAAGTACTAAACTCACATCACAATTTCAATTGCTTAAAAAATGTGGCATTTGAAAGCAGGTACTAACAATGAAATGGTGTACATTAATAATTGCTGGGCCGGGCCCTTGTTAACGGCAAAACCCAGGTGCCGTTTAACATCTGTGTCCTTTTCTGTCCGGCAACTGCTCTGTAGGTCAGCCAGGTCAAGTCAACATAGCCCACAATTTCATTAGAGGTGGGGGAGTGCTGAAGCCAAGTCAGCTCAATGGTGTTGCACCACTACTTGTGTTTAATGCCTTCATTAATTATTGGTAACCTTCTTTACACCTAGCCCTATTCTTCCTCATCCCAGTACTTGTGTATGAGGCAGTACTTGTGTATGAGGCACTATGCCTCATACACAAGTACTGGGATAAGGTAGAGATACATGAAGGTAATGCCTGATTTAGCTACCTGTAATCTCCATTACTCCTAGTCCCACTCTTCCTCATCCCAGTACTTACCAGTGAGGCAAGGAGCCTCATATGTAAGCACTGGGACAAGGAAGAGGGACATGGAGGTAATTCTGGGCCAATGAGCTGATTTTGGAGATTGGGGTAGGGGATGGGAGGGAGAAGGGATGTGTGGGGGGTGGGGCTGTGCAATAAATCATAATGGTCGTCCATGTCCATGCTAAGCAGGCATGATATGTGGTATTAGTGGCTAGAGAGGCATTTTGGTGCAGCCAGTCTAGTCATTCCGCAGTTTGGTAGGACTATTTTTAACTGGGCATTTCTGATAAAGCAGTACTGCTAAGTGTAATTACCTGGCTAGACTGGCATTTGGGTTCTGCCAGTCTAGCCATTTCTTACTGCGGCACTGTATATTTTTCTGGGCATCTGTGATAAAATGATATGTTATGATATGATAAGCCATATATAACGCACCTGTACACAAGTGTTTTTAGGCACAGCAAGACAAGCAAGGGAAGGAAAACTGAGGGAGGACAAGACAAATGATCTTACTAAGCCTTGTGTCATTCAGATTGTGCAAGTATGAGAACGAGAAGTGCAAGGGGAAAGGGAGGGGGGAAGTGCAAGGGGAAAGGGGGGGGGGAAGTGCAAGGGAGAGGGGAGGGGAAAACAGGGCAGCAATGCTCTGAGTAAGTGCCGCCAGGGCAGCGCGGCTCTGGGTAGTGCAAGGAGAACAAGGGACCGTAGGGTTACAGTTACAGCCCCTAACTGCGTGGTAGGCCTGGAGGCAGTACAAGGGTGACTGATCAAGAAAGAGCCTGGACTCAGTGAGACAGAGGGTAGGCAAGCAACCAGTTGGTACAGCGGACAGGTAGGTCAGCAGGGGAGGGAGAGAGGTAAAGCGGAGGAGAAGAGGAACATTCTGAGCTGCTTTTGGAACTTCAGGTGGTCCGGCTCAAGTTTGGGAGGGTCAGAAAGGCCAATTCAGAGGGAGGCACCTGCCTGGAGAAGCATCCAACCCTTAGGGCTCAAGAAGGAAGGTATTTTGGAAGAGAGCGTTGGATGTAGTGCAGATCCCAGCCCCAGAAAAACTTGTGGACAATGAAAAGGATCTTGAACTTGATCCTCAGCCACCGAGAGCCAATGGAGAGATTTCATGGCTGGAGAGATACAGTCCCTGGGCTTGAGGCCAAGGATAAATTGTGCAGTCCTGTTCTAGATTAGTTGCAGAGGGCAGAGAGTAGAGGAAGGCAGATTGAGAAAGTGGCTGTTGCGGTAGTCCAGCCTAAAGAGAACCAGAGCTCTGGAGCCAGTGAGCTTCTGGGGGAAAGTGAGAAATGGAAGAGTCCCTTTGAGGAGGTGCAGCTGGTAGTGGGACTTCTTGGCGACATTGGAGATGTGAGGAGAGAAAGAGAGAGAGTGGAGTTGAAGATGACACCAGGAATGAGTGAGAGAGGAGAGTAGGCTGAGGGGAGCCTGAAGGAAAGCTGAGTGTAAGTTAGAGGATAAGGTAGAGATCAGGTGGGTCAAAGGTGCCAAGTAGAGGTTGAAAAACCAGAGTGAGAGGCTAGAGCCCTGGAGAACGCTACATGTAGAGACAGGTGGCGGAGTGAAAGGGACCAAGTTGGACCTGGGAGGGGCAGTCCAAGAGGAAGGAGGTCAGCCACTCCAGGGCCTGATCCAAGATGCCCAGGTTCTCACAGAGTCAATTGATCAGGATGGCATGGTTGACCGTGTCGAAAGCAGAGGAAAGTTCCAGGATGATGAGGACAGAAGGAGTGCTGGAATCAAGGTTAGAGATCAGACCTTCACAGGTGCTCAGGAGAGCAGTTTCCATGCCTCTGGCAGCTCTTGATCCAGACTGATGGTCATGGAGACAACCAACAGATTCAGTGTGGAGAGTAAGCTGGCAGCTGGCCAGTTTTTCCAAGAGTTTGGGAGAGGGGAAAGTTCCAGTGCCAAAAGAATGATTACAGAAATCGGCCAAATCTGGATCAAGGGTGTCAATGTGCTCCTTGATGGTTCTGGAGGAGCAGGCAAGCACCTGTTTCGATGACACTTCCATAGATGGGACTTGTCTATAAACCTCGTCAGGTGTAAGAAAGAAAGAGAAGAAAGGAGGAGGAGAGGGAGAGATGGGCAAAGGGGGGGCCGAGAGCGGAAGAGGGAGAGGAAGAGGAGATAGTGGACAGGATGTCCTGATTTTTAGCAGAGAAGCGAGAGGCCAAAGCTGTACAGAGGGCCTGTTCAGGGAACAGGAGAGGTAGAAACCGTAACAGGATTGGTCAGTTCCTTGCAGATTTTAAAGAGTTTGGCTGTGTTGTTAGAGAACGCAGAGACGCAAGCTTGAATGTGTGCTCTCTTCTTGCTGAGTCTTATTTCTTCACCTGGCATTTTGTTGCAACCAGTCTAGGCATGTCTTAATGTGGCCTGGCATGCTTTACTGTAATGTTATTATGTGTCTACACTGGTCTACATTGTGCAGCCAGTTGGACATGTTTTTATTGTGGCATGGCATTTTTAATAGCAAAGCATTAATGTTCATGTGCACTGTTGGTGACTTGCATGTATTAGATTGCTGTTACCCTACACAACAATAGCAAACACTGTGGCTTTTTAGCCAATTTTCCTCAGAAAGTGTGCTGTATATTGCATTAAATCACATATTTATATCTTTCTCCTAGTGTAGTGTGTGGCATACCCCTTCAGCAACACGTTTGTGCGTATTGCGCAAGTGTGGTAATCTAGGGCGGCCCAGAGTGTGGCGCTACTCGTGATTTGTTGACGAGTTGGGGGGGGGCCTCAGCATGGCTTGCAGGGGGGCCCCCAGATCCTGTGTTACGGGACTGTCCAGGTGAAGCACAGCATGGGAAAACTTTGTTGCAGGAGTAGAATATCTCAAACCAGCCCATGGAATCAAGATAAACAGAGACCGTCTGACTCAATTGCCACGGGTGGTAGAGGATATTTCAAATGCCACAGCGTCCTCCTTGACTCTATTATCCAGAGAACAAGTAGCCATCCGAGCCATGGTGCTTCAGAACCGCTTGGCTTTAGACATCATCACAGCCTCACTAGGAGGCATCTGCGCAATTGTGAAAAGTGAGTGCTGTACTTTCATACCCAGTTAGGCAAGTTATATTACTGACATTATTACCCACATTCGACATACTGTAAGCCTCCTTCACACCAGTCTGGAGGCCTCCTGGACATTTGGGCCTTGGATTGAGGATCTACTAGGATATTTGGGTGTGTCTATTGGTCAGATCTTACTCATAGCGCTAGTCATAATTCTATGTTTGTCCTGTCTGATGATGGCTTGTAAGTGTCTCTATTATCGAGCATGTGCCACCTGCTCTGAAGTCTCTCAGACTACCGAAGTGCCTTTACCGTCATGCTGCTGAAGAAATAATATGTTATGATATGCCTGTATGTGATGTTTGCTCCCCTAAAGATGTATGTAATGAGAATGGAGTGAAGGTCTCAAAGGAGGGAATTTGTACACCAGCTAAATGCAAGTGGAGTCCATAGGAATCCACTGTAGATGCTGCTTGCCATGTGTAAATGGGAGGCAGCATTTACTTAATTTACACACCTTTGTGTAGTGCTTTGTTGTGCAAATAGCTAAAATTGCATGGCGGGAACCTGTTTCCATGTAAGTACAAATGGAACAGGTACACTTTGTGCAATATATGCATTTAATTAAAGTGACCTCAACTGGGGGTCATCCTACACTAAATGCTGATTGCATGCAGGGGACATCATCGTTTGCACTTATGTGATGCTGGTGCTAAATGCAATTTTCAACACTCAGAAAGTGGAGCTTACTCATGAAGTGATAAGGCAAAACATTGTCTTTACTCTTCACTTTGAATCTCCACTGTGTGAAAAATAAAATGTTGCTTGCACATTATACTTTGCAGGAAGCATTTTATAATGTTCCTCTAAGGCAGGTGTCCCGAACCTTTTGTGTGCAATGAGCAAAATTTGAATATCCAACAAATTGGTAAGCAACAATCATTTTTTAAAGGAACATTTTGGCCCTCAAGTGGCGGACAAACGATTGCAACACAAATTAGAAATGTAATAAAGTTAAGACTGCTTATAAAAAAATTTAATTTGCAGTACTTAATAGCCATCTAGACCATGTTTGATTCTAGTGAAGGAAATTTGCAAGGAATTTAATTCCACTTGATATTAAGTGGTTGTTTACAGGAAATGTTGAGGTAACTCAGTGGCCAGTAGCACATTTTGCAGGCACATAGGACAGGTCAAATTGTTCAAAGATATAGGAGGACTAAATAAACATTACCAGGGGGTTCAGGTCCTCGAGCAAAATATTTTAAAGAAATGTAGTGCAAATGTTTGGACAGTAAAATTGACCACAATTGGATCACTGATTTTTCAGGTGTACTTTGGGATTCTGTCCAGGGATTTTCTGGTATGTTTAATGGCAAATGGTGCATTCCTAAGCATACAAGATCAGCAATAATGTTTCAAAGTCATTTATTACTGTATTGTGGATTGTTTTGTCTTCAGGAATGTTATTAAAGTTTGCATTTCTTATGAAACAAAGAGTGGGCCCACACAGAAGATGTCTGACAGCCATGAGGGCTGGTTGGTTATGCCTAAGCTCAACAAGGAGGCATTGGAAAGAATTACTGATTCACAAGAAATTAAGATATTCTCTTAAAACTGTTAAACATTTCAGAGGCCGCAAAGGAAAGTGTCAGTTTGTTTGAGTGTTTGGGAGAAAATATCAGGGACAGAGCTATTGGCAAATAGCGTCAAGGTTCAAGAGTTACAGGTTATAGAAAGGGATGTCCCATGGTTCAATGCAGAATGTAGCATCTTGAAAAGTAAATTGAACCATGATTTAATGAGTGGTGTGTACACTGCTGGTCAGAGGTATAGTTTCCAAATGTCATATAGAAATTTCCAAAAGCCACAAAAAATAATGTATTGTGAAACAACAAGAGCTTTTTTGAAGGACTCCAAATTGTTTTAGGTTTAATGCAGTTGTCAAGACAGGCATTAAAGCATAGTCACGTGCCTTATACATATCATCCTCTGGACCTTCATATGTGACACAGTCATGCACCTTGTTATTGTCAGTAATTGTTCAGTCAAAAAGGAAACTGCGTTCACTGTCTTAAAAGCCCTTTGTGTAGTCAGGGTGGATTTGGACCTATCTATTATCGCAAAAACGACATGCTCCACATACAATGTTAATGAGAATCCCATGACGATAGTTGCAGACTTCTCAATAGCGAAGACAGCAGCAGCCAAAGTTTATTCACACAGGAACTGCCCTTGCATAACAATTTAACATCCCACTGTAATAAGCCAAAGGTTTATGCCCCATGGTGCAGCATTGTGTCAACACGGCAGTCATCATCTGACCATCGGAGTGTGAAAAGAGATACAATTCTTGTGTATAATCAGGAGTAGCCAATACTGGGGCAGTAGAAATAATGTTTTTAAGCGCCTGGAATTCGGTGATCATTTCATCAGTCCAAACAAAAAAAATGTCCAGTTCGCTGAGCTTCTTTGAGAGCCTGGAGCAATGGTTTAGTGTATGATGTATAATCAAAAATACATGCTCTACAGTGATGACATAATCCAAGAAATGTCTGCATATACTTGACTGTTACTGGCTGGGGTGTGGTGGGCACTGCTGCTGCACATTCTAGAGTTACTCTTTTACCATTCACTGAAATCAACTGTCACAATTACAACACCTCCTGTTGACAATATTGTAAATACATTCAGACCACCTTGTACCGTATAAACAAATGGGTTTCGTCCAACCACAGTGACTCCCTGATATTGGGTGACCCTACCATTCGGAGCAGTATTATTGCTCGGGATGTGGGGCCTTTGTTGAGGCCCCTGACGTACAGAGTATGGTGGCACATTACTAGATCTCAGGGCAGGTAACTGCGGAAAAGTCGGTGGGGGAGCCGCCAGAGCTGTGGGCATTGGTGCGACATAAGGCGCTGCCGTGGGTATCTGTCAATATGACTGAGGCTATAAAACTGGACCTCCCTGAGAATAAGGGTATATCTGTTGTTGGTGATATGCATATGCCTATTTACTCCTGCGTTCTCTTGAAAAATGGCCCATGCGTCCACACTTCCAACACTGGCCTGCTCCTCTTCCTCATCATGGCCCATTCTTCTGAAACCCCCTCAACCCCCCCAGGCACCTGAAAATCCCCCTTCCCATTGAACCCCCCCTGGAAACACCCCTTCATACTGAGGTTGGTATCCACCTGTCCATCTGTTTTCTCCTCCCCACCCGGGTGTTGCATGTATGTCTGCCAGATCGCCCTAAGGTCTGCCGATCCATCAAGCTGCACTTCCACTGCCGCCCCCCTCCAGTGCAACCTTTGCTAACTTCTTTTGAGGCAGTTTTGCATCCTCTGCTTGCACTCACTGCGCCATTTCCTTCTCTTTTTCTTTCAACCTTGCAGTGATGAATAATAATAGACTGAATTTCCGGCCACCCTCTTGCCTCGATCCCACTATCTTGTCAAGTGCCTTCTGCGCCACTTTTGGGAGACCTCTTTTAACCACAAAATAGAACATTTGAATCACTCGATCCCATGAGTCCCCCGTCTCTGCCTGCCACATCTCTTGTATGTGTAATATGTATTGGCCAGGATCCTCATCATCGCAGATTGTTCGTTGCATAATCGACTGAAGATCGGGTGTGTCTGGATACTCACACCGTAACGCCAGCCACACTTGGGGCCTAATATCATTAAAATGCACTCCGTCACGGCTATCATCACCCAACTTCACACCCGGATACCCTGCTTTAATCCATATGTTACCAACCTGACCTCCAGTATCGACACAAACAAACTTGTGAAATCCCCTACAGCCAAAGTAGTCCCGGCTCTGTGCTTTTCAAATGTGTATATGCACTGGCCCACCCCAGCTGTGTGGGACAGGAGTGTCTTTATAAGATTATTTTATCCATATATCATCCGACAACTACACCAGCTGCATATATATCCGGTGCACCCATGCACCATACAACACTATCTCTCTCTACTGACCTGAACTACGGTTCCCAAGGGCATTCAATCTACCAGCCCTTTGAGGTCATACCAATGACATACAAGGCATTATATAAATTCCAAGTAACATAACATAACATATGTGCCCATGGGATATGCTGTTCTCTCCCTGGACCCTTTTGTAACAACGGGAAATGCGCTCCTATCATCTTGCCAACGTTTTTCCTTCGCAATAGTGACCTCTTAGCTACTGCTATTCGTCCAAACCTGTTACGTAACCTAGGTCCCCAACAACGTTCTATTTGTGGGGATATTACAGGTGGCTGCACTGCTCCCTCCAATTTGTCTACTGTATCCCATTCCTTTTCTCCTTCGTGTGTATAATTATGTTCCTCCTCTGATCTGGCCTTTCACATAATCCCCACCCCCTCTCACTTCCTTCTATCTTCTGTTCTTTCTCTATATTCACATCCCTGATAACTGTGCTATCTATAAGAAACAAAATGTCCCCACCCCATTCATCCACCCATATAGGCGAACGCTGTCCATCCCGTCCTTCTAATTTTAGTTGTACCAACTCGCCCTCCACCTTCCTTAATGCATCAACCAGCTCTTTGTGTGGTTTTGTGTCATCTCCCACCGGCCCTTTACTCCTCCCAGTTGCTGTCTCTGTGGGATTAGGAAGCTTCTGATAGTGCGCCGGCATGGCCGGCAGGGGTGCCGTAGTGGACAGTGAGGCATACATGGGATTTGTGAATCCTTGCGCGGCACGCATAGGGTAGAATCCTAATGGAGGACACTTGTCTCTTTCTATGGGGGCCACAGGGGCACTCGGGACAGTATCCGCAATAATAATAGAACTGCACGGGGGGACCACCTCACTTACTGCCTTTGAAGAATCGTTGGAGCTATCATTGTGTATTTGTAGTTGTATTTTATTTCATTGAATATAGCGCCTTACGCCAAAGCGCTATCATCCAAATCTTACACCATTTTCCACATTTCCAATGCTTCCTTCCTGTTTTTTCTCTCTATTATTTGTGCCCTTGCATGGCTTAAACATTCCTCCCTTTGTTTCTGCACCCCTTCCTCCATGGTATTTAAGAATCTTATCTTGATACAACGGAAGGGCTTTGCACATGTACTCTAATCGGGTTGTTGGCTCCATGATAGCTACCCCTTCCCATCGATATTTTTACAATATTACCAATACCGTTGTCTCGCCCCAACAACCCGTAGCCCTCCCCATAGCCACTTTTTATACAATGCACTCACCCCTCTTTGCCCACACACAAAAATATGCAGACGTCTTACACCCTTCCTACGTTACACCTCATTCAGCCCTACTTTGGCCACTACTAACCACACCACAAGAAGCTCACCAATAATAAAATCACAATAAATTGTACTTTTTCGTTCCAACACACCCACTATATCATGTGAGGAGATCCCAGGCCACTAAGGGCCTCTACTACAGCTACTTTTTCATTCTCATGCCCCCACATATACCGGACAAAGAGATCCCAGGCTCACTGAATATACGCAGCCTCTATCCACATCTTCTTTTCTTCTGCTATACAGTGTTGTCTTCTCCCCTATTAACTAAGGGATGGATCCTGTTACTCCACAAACCATAATATGAAAACCTCAATAAAAATATACACTTTAATTTCATATAACTTTATTTTAATCTGACAGATCATAAAAGACACATACATAAAATGAATGAACAATAAATAACATATATATGTAAGTGATGGTACAGATAAAAGGGAGATAACACATAAAATACATTAGTAAAACTGTCTAAAAACATTAAAATACGACCAAGTAACCATCCAGGCCTAGTCTATCATTCATCACACTGGTAACATGCTTCGATCTCTTCCTCCAAGCCTGGTATGCATAATTCCCCATACAATGGGTCGCTACCTCATGCCCCCTACCAAACACAAATGGAGGGCCTTGCTTTCTCTTCTTGTAAAAATTTGTTTAAAAAGCGGTTTCAAGTATTTCCTTTAGATAGGAAGGTACTCCAGACAAAAGAAAATAAAGTGCGCTATGATTTTAACTACATTTGGGCACAACGGGAAGTCTGCTATATTGCTCGGATTCTAATTGTGCTTCAGGCTAGCAAGAGGCAGAATGCAGAATGCCTGTACGCAACTTTTTGTAGAGGATTCTCATTGGTTTCAGCTGCATTCTGTCCAAATAATATTCAAAGCCAGGCATTTCCTTACTTAATACATACATAGCCAAACTAGTAGAATGTACTAATTTCCCATGACTTTCTCTCTCCCATCTTCTTTCATCTTAAAATGTAATGGAATTGATTCAAGGTGGAGCCAATACTTTTCCCACCCCAGAGTGGTCAACTCATCATCATCATCATCAATACGTTTATTCGGAAACAAATTTCCATAAACAGAGTGGTCAACTCTTTTCTTAAGGCCATCAACAAAGGTATAGTAAAGCCTCAAGGCTTATTTTACAAGAAATATTTTACTGCTTTTCTATAATTTCCCCGGTTACAGTTAGTGCAAAGGCGGGCCCAGAAAAACACTGGCCTAGCTCCACAAATAAGGCCAATACTCTGAAAATCCAAGTCCCAAAAAAACAGGAGATTAGGGGCTCATACCCCACTTATTTTCCTCTGAAACGGAGCGCACTTACATATGCGTGTTCACCTGAAGTCCTCTGTTACGGGGTCCCGTCAACAGCCTGCAAAATCCGGTGACAGCAGCCTGCTCAAAAGAACAGGCAGGAATTCTGATAACACGGCTCCTGTAAACCTCTCAAAAGGTTGTACACAAGGGGGGCTGGTTGCTGCAGGTGGGTGCAGCCACTCTGGATGTGTGGCCAGGAATCCGCCGTCTTTGCAGGGATCACGTCGGGGTCACCAAAAATGTGGGGCAACTCCCAGCGATCAAACCAACAAAATACAGCCCGCTAGGGAAAGAGGCTAGGTGCACCCTCTTTTGAGAAAGACAAAAAAGGGCCTCATTACACGGACGGCGGTAAGGGTTAACGGTCACCGTTAATGGTACCGGTGACCGTTAACCCTTACCGCCTTACCACGAGGTCCCTTTGCGGGTTGGAGAATTTAACGCTTGCTTTTTGCAGGCGTTAAAAACCAACCCGCAAAGGGACCAGGGAGCTAATTACGGTACCGCAATTTGCGGTGCCGTAATTAGCACCTTCCCCATTCCCATTATGCCCTATGGGGCAAAAATGGGAATGGGGAAGGGCAATGGGGGAAGGGGGAATTACCGCCCACCAACCTTGGAATAGGGCGGTAATTCCCCTTTACACTAAGGCGGTGCCAGTATTTTACCGGCATGGACCAAGGTGCTAATAGCACCATGGTCCACCCCCGTCCGTGTAATGAGGCCCAAAAGCTTTATTTTGTATACAAAAGAATAAGACTACAGGGTATTACAAATCCAGTGCCAAAGAGCTCTCTGCCATCTTTCATACAAGATTCATGTTGTAAACACACAAATCATCACTCTGAGACACTCAATATTCAGTGTTAATTCCCCACTCTCATTGGCTGTGGCCTATATACCTACTAATTATTACATATAGCCCATCCTTCAATTGATTCCGCTGTCTTGTCTCTCGTCTTCACCGCACGTGGGTAACGTCCACGTCCATCATGGAATACTGAAAAGCAATTGGTTAATATCAACTGTCACCAAACTACTTCCGATCCAACCAAGTGACATACACCTGGTTATCAGCGGGCACTCAGTGGACAGCTTCGAGTCCAGCCTGGTCCTTGCCAACAAAGCAGCCCTTTTCGCATCCCAGAGACATCACCACTCCCATCATGCCCTCCTACTATATGGGTATCATTCTTAGCTCTCTCTGGCACAAAACATATATCATGTCATTCTGTGCTTTCCCCTTTATCAATTCCCCTCCCCAAGGGTGAACCTGGGGTCCCACTAATCAATCCAGTTCATATATGATTTAGAGCCCATTTCCCTGCACATCTGCTAGTTCAAGCAGAGTGACCATCATTCTGAGGGGCGCTGGTGTCTTAAATCTTGGTTCGTGTTTTGGCATCCCAAGACCTCTGACTTCGCTCCCAGGAATACAACCTCGGAACTAGGCTGCAGCCCTTTGCTTCTTCGGCAGCACACATTCCTACCTAATTAGGTCAAAGGCCTAACTGAGGGGTGTTCTTTGCTGCGCCTGGGAATTGGGATGTAACGGTGAAGCGAGGGATAGGGCCTTGTTTTTCTGTGTTTCTGTGAAAACATGGCCTGCGACGATTCAGGCCTTCTCGTAGACGCAGTGTTAGTTCGCGTTCTGACTGTCATGTATATATGTATACTACATAGGTCAATTGCAGCACTACTGGTTAACTTCCCCCTTAATGGGAGGAAGGATAGCTTAGGGGCAATGCGTTTGTCTTGGAAGCAGGATACTGCAGCGCAATACAGGTTTGAATCCCTATCCCATGCTTAGAAACCACTCGTTGGTATTCAGCGTGTTCCAAAAGAACAATTATAATGATAAATTATAATTATAATGATTTCCTACTCCCGACAATTGTCCCCACCCAAAACACTCGCCCTACACTGTCCCGTACTCACTTTAATATTTTATTATACATTTTGCACTCTAAATCGTCTCGGAACAAGCAGTGGTCTGGACATGCATCCCAACATTAATGAAAACTACTGAGGCCCTGCTGAACCAAGACAGGAGGTTTTATGAGATGCATAGCTCTAAATCGGTAGATGGATCATGTTACTGTAGGCAAGGTCTCAAATGAGGGATTGTTGTGGAAAAATTTGAATTAGGCTGCGATGTATTACATTTTTAACTCAGCCCACTGCCTTTTAACATAGTGAAATGCCTCACTTGTGCCTATCCTATACTACTTTGTGCCACCATGAATGTATAATGCCTAACCAATGTAGTTGTGCGCATGCTCGGACGAAGATGTGTCCCCACGTATGCTGCAAGATGATGCTTGCATCGTAAGTATTTCCATTTTGGCTTCTGTGAGCAAGAATTTGTTTTCCGTTTCAATTAAGCTTCACTCTGTGAGAATGCTCGATTGTTTCAATTAGCAACATTAGGCGGACCAGGCATTATCCGAGTTCTGTGTGAACCATAGTCTGGACAAGAAAATGCTGATTTGGTTAGTTGTAACTAAAATGTGTCTGTGCAACCCACCAAGGTTCCCTAACCCATACGTGAGAATGCTGTCAATATTAATGAACCCACCCGTGAAAGTCTGCAAAATAGGTAGGAGACTATGGGGGTCATTACAACATTTGCGGCATGGCTACCCCCATTCTGGGTACCGGGTCCGGGTTCCTGGAATGTGGAAATACCGGGCCATTTCGACCTTGGAGGGCCCAGTATTTCCCCATTCCAGGAACCCATTCCCATTCGAGCCCCCATAGAGCTCAATGGGAATGGGGAGCAAGCTAACAACGGGCCAATTAATGACGGGCCCATTGTTAGCATGCTGGTCTGCTCGTGGGAACCGGCTAAGGACACGTGGTAAAACCAGGTGTCCTTAGCCGGTTCCCACGAGCAGACTCGTAATGGGGCGGTAAGGGGTTAATGGCTGCAGCACCTTTACCGGCGCCGTTAACACCTTACCACCAAGGTCATAATGACCTCCTATCTGTTACATGCAGACTTTTGGTGTGAGAAGTTATAAGAGCAGGAGCGGGGTCATTCGTTTGTGCGTGGTGTGGACTCAGGGATCTGGGTGTGTTCGTGTCATCCTGTCCTATTGTTGTCTGCTTGCTGTTTGCTGATTGCCATTAAAGATATTTACTAACACTCAGCTTATTTTATCATTTGCTCACAAGAGATTTTTTATAGACACTAGGATGCCCAGCCGCAATCCCCCACAATATAAAAGGACTGTTTGGGATAAAGATATCCAAGAGCTGTACATTCATATAAATAGCCAAGTATAGCAAGGGCCTAAATTATCTTCCAGTGCAAGCATTGTCGAAGGTCAGATGAGTGCCCTGGAGCAAGAAGCCATTGGTTCTACAGCCTGGCCAATATCACTGAACCTCCCACAGGCAGGCCCGACAAAAGGAAGGCTCGCTCCTTTTACCCAACAATCCTCTTTCACATATTGTTCTGTTGGATGATATGATGGGTTATGATTACAGGAAGCTGCTGAACATGCCACTGTAAGTGAGGCTCATGCGTTGGCCACAATGAGAGAGTGTTTTAGTCAAACCTTTTTGGGAAGTTTTTAATTTAAAAAAAGCCACAAAAAGGGTTAAGATAAAGACTTCTGTAGTTTGTAGAGTGTTTACAATATGATTTCCACTGGGCCAGGTTCCCAATTCTTTTTTGGGTGTAAGTGAGGGGATGCACCAGAAAAAGTGGCATCCCAGTCAGTTACCCCTTTTCCCCTTTGTGCATATACAGTGGTGTTTCTGGGCTTTTAAAAGTGCATCCCAAATTCACAAAAGTGATGCACTTTTAAAAGCCCCATAATGAGGTGCATCCCCTGCGCCTTTTAAAACAGATGCAGCAATGCCCAAATCGTGGCTGGGCATTTCTGACACTGCCATGATTTGTTTTTGAAGTGTGGCAGCCGTAGGTTAAACCGTAGCTGTTACACTAGAATGTCCATCCACCAAACAGGTATGGACATGCTTTACTTGTCCACACCCAGCATTATAATAAATAAAAGGGGAAGGGAGTGACAAGGGCAGTCTGCAGTACCTGCACGCTGTGTTGGTGCATGAGTGACTCTACCTGTTCTATTGTTGGAGGCGTGTGCTCGGAGGCGTGGACCTGAGCCCTCCACCCTTTTTCTTCCCAGTCTTCCGCAAAGCGGACCGCGAAGGAACTGACAAGGGCAGTCTGCAGTCTGCGGGCCCGCGTGACTGCGTGACATTTTCAACAACTTTCAATAACTCTTAACAACGGAAACTCCGCCTTCCAAATCAATTTGATTCGGCAAACCTTGGACGGAGCCGGCGGGCCGGCGCATGTCAGCCCAGGACGAGTCTGCAAAGCGGAAACTTGGTCTGGAGGAGCAGGAAAAGCGTTCGCTCAGAAGCACCAAATCCCGCCTGCCGAGCCGTACCAAGGACTGTGCGATCTCGCCGGAAGGTGTGGAGCAGTCAGCAACCCAGAGACTTCAGCGCAATACCCGCACTAAACAGGCAAACATCATGCGACCAACCGAGCTCAACGAAGTAAGTGGCTTCATGTTTCTCCCGATAGAATCTTTGGGCCTGGACTGTTCGCCGTCTCTCACGGCTGTTAATACGGGACAGGACTTAACTATTTCTCAGCGAGCTTCTCCAGTGGTCGCTTGTTCCGCCACTCCCTGTACTCCCCCCTTACCTTTAACTAACCCTAAGGTCCGAGGTCTGGATACTGATCTGGGCCGCCCTTCACCTTTGGAGTCGATTCCACCATCCAGTCAGGTGGTGCAGGTCGTGATTATGATTCATAACACTGAGGGAGAGGAAGATTTAAAGACGCCCCCGGGATTAGATGTTCCCCAACTCTCTCCCCAGTTGTTTGATCTTGCATGTGAAGAGGGAGGGAAGGAACATAGGGTGGTAGCGAGTGCGGGGCCTGCTTTGGAAGAAGGTGGTGGCCAGGCTATTTTGACTCCTTCCCGGTCTGAAAGTCCAAAGCGAAGCCCTAGTCCCTTGATAACCCTGCAAACTTCACCAAGTGTTCCCCCCATTGCCTCACATGATACTGTCGCTTTACCAGTAAGTGGTAACCGGAACCTTGGCAGTATGCCGAAAACTTCGGGAGGCAGTCAAAAGATGATTTCCCGTAGGACGGTGAGGGCTAAAGCCCCGTATAAAAGAGGGCAGGCGGGATGCAAAGACCAGCAAACCCTCACAGTGTGAAATCTATGTCAACACTGAAAGAGTTCTTTGGCAAAAAAATACAAATGGAAAGGGAAGGTTGTCAGGACGTCTCAGATGCGGGGCTATTGGCCATAGTCGAAGATACCGCCACGCACCTCTCAATCTTGAACTTTCCTCTCAAGACGCTTTTTTTGACAGAAAAAACTGCCAATAAGTCATCGCAACTGATCCCCTGGGGGAGCCGGGGCCCTAAAATAACAAAGATGGGATCTGATGCCCCGACGGGGAGGAGCATAATAGAGCCTATCCTTTGTGGTGGAAATAGCGGTCCGCAGAGCATGAGGCCTATTGCACTCCAGCCGGACTCTGATGTAGTTCATCCGGGGAATGGGGTCCAGGGGAGGGTCACCCAGGTACCTGGACCCATACCCTGTATGGACATGCAAGCAGAGGGATTAGGGCCGCTTGGGGACCTAGAGGGGGTGATATTTTTGCCCCCGCCCTTAGAGATCAGCTCCCCTGTGACACCTAAAGTGGCCGTACCCATCCCTCTCCAGCCTTTAAATGCCAGCCTGGAATCGCGTACGGGGGGGGCGGGTTTTCCTCATGACAAAAGTTTGGGGCACACCCAAAAATGTGGCTCCCCCTTGCCCCCAAGACGTTTAAGTGAAATTGCATCCAGACCAGCGATCGAATCCCCCTCTAAAAAAGTGGACCCTATGACCATTTTATCCACAGTTACTATCGCGTTGGCCCCGTTTGGGAAACTATATGAAGCAATTAATGACACCCTAAAAGATCAAACCACTATGATTGCATACATGCGCACTAAACTGAACTATTTAGAGGGGTTCATCTCTGCTTCTCAACAGCATAGGGGCGAAGACACCGGGTGCTTGAGTGCTGGGAGTAGTGCAATCTCATTGGCCCAAGCAGCCACCCCCAACCGGGTTCGGTAACTAGGCCTGTATGTGCCCAAGGTACACAAACGATCGAATGGCCTCGCTGGAGGGAATCCTCTGAGACGGACCCAGGTTCTAAGCCCTTCCTGGAAGAGGAGCTAGCCGGACGGCCCCGAGAACGGTCTCCCCCTCCTGCGAAGCGCACAGTGTACATGGAGCGGTGCATAAAGGGGATCAACCTCAGAATGGCCCGACAAGTAAACCATCAAAGAAAAATGGATCGGTGGCCTTTGCCCTTCCAGAAAATTCAGCTATTCAACCTGCCGCAAAAGTAATAGACTTCTCTACAGTGGAAATTCCTTCTACTTTTGAAATCTTCCAACACAAAGGACAAAGTGATCCGGTCCGTAAACGTAAGACCTTGAAACACAATTCCTCTCAACAACCCTCGCATACAGATAAGCCCGAGATCAGAGGGTCAAGTAACCGAGAAAAAGATACTCCACCAACGCAAAACCGTCAAGAGTTTAAACTAAAGCCTCCGGACAAGATGCGGTCGGCCCCTCTGAGTCCAGACAGATCGCGAGAGGTCTCATTTAGTTCAATTGACCTAATGAACATGAGTATATACACGGTCGAGGAATCTGAATCAGAAATTCCGCTGGCTTCCCAGCAAAAAAGAAAAAAAACAGAACGTCGTGATAATAGAGAAGTGGAAGAACCGAAATCAAAGGCCCTGCTCCTTGACTCTCCCTCGACCTCGCCGCGGGCCTCGGAAAAGGCGAATCGGCCTCAAAGAAGGCCAAGCAGGATGTTGGCACCGGGGCTCGGTAAGGGACAACAGGGGAGAAATCAAGGTGACGGTGCCCTCCGAGATTCACAGCAAAGATCCAGCCCTCCCGCGGCGAAAACACCTTGGGCACAGCAAGATAGCAAAAAGGACAGGAGTCCTACTGTGGACAAAACTAGATCCCGTTATAGATCCAGGGTACACGCTCAGAGGGGGCCTACAGGTAGGCCGGTCGACAGAGAAAACTGTTCAAATTGCTCCCCTCTGTCCATGCAAAGAAAAATGACGTCAAGAACATTCAAATTGCAAAGGACACAGGAAAAACAGGATAGTTGGACATTGAACCGTAAGGCTTTATTGAAACTGTTCCAGGAGAGTCGTCTGTCCCAAATTGACATCACAAAAGATATAAACATCTTGGAACCTAATCCTAATGGAAGAAAAGACAGTTTGTTTCTACATATAGGGTCAAATCATATCCAAGAGCAAATCTGGAAAGCAAGAGGCAAACTGTACAACCTTGGTTTTGACCTGATAAATGCAGTAGAGGGTAAAACATTGCCCTTGTCTCCCCAGGAACGGGCTCTTCATCGCCCTTCAACATCCCGGTTTAGACATCAGGAATTTGAACGAGGCTCTCCCCTTCATAGGAATACATCCAGGGATTAAGCTCACAGTGAAAACGTTGAAAACTGGACTTTTAGAAAAACTCACATCCCCAGTATTCGACGTGATGCGCACAGGAGAAGGAGCCTGGAGAGGTGTCACTCTCCGGTAGCACACTCTATCCCCAAGTCCACTCGTAGAGTTTTTCAACGTGTGGATAAATCGGATGAGGCAACGAAGCATGGCAGAAGCCCCGCAAGAAAAACAGTCCCCTGCGATGAGGGAACTAGACACAACAGGGGCTCCCCGAAATCTCATGTAAGAAGGCAGTAGCCACCAGATGGCCTTTTCTGCAACTCCTCCCGGAAGGAGTCGGTTTCCTTGGAAGCCTCCGAGGTGATTTTGAAATTGGGCTCGTGGAACACCAGGGGATTTGCTCACTTAACCACTACATCAGACGTCAATTTTGGGAGTTTCGACGCCCTATGTTTGCAAGAAACATGGTTAACCGAGTCACCTACATTGGACAGATTTGAAATGGCTCATTCACCGGCCCACAAAGGTGAAAGGGGTAGGCCTAGATCTGGCCTTATTACTGCCATAAGAGTGGGATCCGGTTTGTCACTGTCTTTTGGCGACGATACTGGAGTGGGAAAGGCCGGAAAGCCCCTCGGAGCCTAATCAATGTGCAGAGATCCTGCTGATTAACGCTTATTGGAACCCGAAGCGAGTGACAAACGACTACTTGCTTGCTCAAATCGAGTTCCTAATAGATGCTTTCTTGATTTCATCCAAGTCCAGCTACGTTATCATTGCCGGAGACCTGAACATCGATCTATCTCAGTGTTCCAATGCGCCCCAAAGCAGAAACAGCCTGTGGAACAATTTACTGAATTCAAGAGAGATGCATACCCTCAAGCAGTGGGATGCTGTGGTGACCGAAGTCATACCCACTTGGGAGAGAGAGGACCAAGTGGTAACAATCGATTACATCCAGGTTTCCCGGAGTCTACTGCCGGTGCTTACATATCTTACAGTTAGCAGGACGCAGCATAGTGATCACAACTTGCTAACCTTCTCGTGGTACTCACAAAGAAGAGAGGCGGTTCATGGTACTCCGAACCTTGCAGTGAATCAGAGCAGCATAAGACTAAGATTGTCAGAAGCAGCCATTACCAACCTTACCAAGCAATACATGGAACGAAGTACGGTTGACCTCTCTAACTCGGCAAATTTAGCGACTACTCGCCTCTCCTGACAGTGTACCAACGGAAAAAAGGAGTGGTGAAACCGGGAAATAAGGCTCCACAACATGCATATAATGTACAGCTGGTGGCCCGAAGAAAGTGGGTCCGAAAATTACAACGGGAGGCTGCAAAATCAATCTCTATAAAAAAGAAGGAAGAAGCTATCACTGCAGCAAAATCCTACAAATGCTGGTTGAAATCATCAAAAGCACAGAGGACCCAGGTAGACGCGGAAAACATGCTCCGTGCTATCTGTGGTCACAAGGCACGAGATTTCTGGTCACTAATAAAGGGCAACTCTAAAATAGTGAACCAGGCATTGCAAAACTCAATTAGTGAGAAAAAGTGGCTCGCTCATTTCGAAAATCTCTATGGAGTCCTGGACAAGGAGAAAGAGAACTGGGTCCCAAGTCCAGGGTAAATGTGGGCAATCCCTCTGGATCTGAATACAATCAAATGGAAAATAACCCATCTTAACGGGTCTAGGATGGCAGGCCCGGATGGAATAACCAACTTTGACATAAAAAACAACATGGAATTCTGGGCCCTATTCATCAAAGAGGTCTTCGCAAATTGCGCACAGTTCTCGACCATTCCAACGTCCTGGAAAAAAGCGATCATGGTACCCATTTTTAAAAAGGGAGCCAAAGACAACCCATCACACTACCGGCCGATCGCATTACTTGACTCCATAGGAAAACTTTTTGGTGCTTTAATCCTGGACAACTTCAGCAACTGGATCTCCACGACTGGCCTGTCGGATCCTTTTCAGGCTGGATTCGTGAAAAACGTCGGAACCATGGTTAACATCCTGGCGGTGAGCACATTTAAAGCTAAAGTGTTCGAGGGCAGCCCGAAAATTTATATGGCCTTCATTGATCTGGTTCAGGCCTTTGACCGGGTAGACAGGCAACTACTTTGGTCAAAATTACAGCGCCATGCCTGTCCCCCAAGGATCCTGGAGCCTATAAAGGCCCTATATACCGAAACCACAATGTGTGTTCGGTTGAACAACCAAGGCCTTCTATCGTCCTGGATCAAGACGGGAAGAGGGGTAAAGCAGGGGTGCCCCTTAGCCCCCGCCTTATATAACACATATACGGCAGATTATAAAGACTATGAAGCAAGAGTTTGTATGTTCCCCCCAACATTGGGAACCAGCAAAATTTCACGTCTATTATATGCGGATTAAATAATACTTATGGATGTAACACCAATTGGCCTCCAGAGGCAGATAAATAACCTCGACTCTTATCTTAAAGAGAACCAGCTCCTGATGAACCTGGAAAAAACTAAGATCATGACTTTGGGTTGAAATGAAAGGAAGTCAGAGAAATGTTCTTGGTCGGTAAACAACACCCAAATCGAACTGGTGGATAACTTCAAATATCTGGGTGTTATCATTAACAAAAGCAGAAAGGAAATGTTGATGCAGGAGAGCATCATGTCAAAAGCGAGATTGCTCATCTCACAATCTCGGGCTATGATAAACAAGTATGACAAGTTCACTATGGCGTCAGTTCTGATCTTTTATAAGTCAAAAGTGATTCCAAGTCTCATTTATGGGGCAGAAGCCTTACCTAATCTTCCAGCATCCTTTTGGTTAAAACTAGAAGGTTTCTACTGGCGAAAGGTTCTCAATCTTCCTGACTCACTTCCAACTGTGTTAATAAGAAGGGAACTCTCACTACAATCTTTGGGCTCCATTGTGACTCGCAATGAAATAATGCTATTCCTAAAAATCCTACTCCCAGGACCCCCATTGATCTTGAAAGAAATCCAGCTGGAAATACAATCGGGGTCCTGTAAAATGTTAATGGAATGGGCAGTAAAGATCAATTAATTGTTAGATGGGACTGGCAGCTCCAAAGAAGAATTAATCCATAACCCTTCTAAGGTCAAACAACGCCTCCTAGAGAAAGATTGGATAGATACTTTGGAAAAAGCAGCAGCCTCAAAACTGATAAAAGATCTTCCTCCGCAGCTGTCAAAAGTGAATGAATTAAAATCTTATTTGACAAAAGGCCCAGACTCAAAACTCCGGGAGAACTTTTTAAGAATCCGCCTCAACATCCTTCACACAATGGAAGTCCTGTCAAGAAGAAAATTGGTAGCGGATGCAGCCTGCAGATTTTGCAAAAAACCAGAGATGGTGGAAACTATAAGACACCTTCTGCTAAACTGCTTAGGGGTCACGGGCCCCTGTTTGACACACCTGGGGCACTTGTTTGAAAATCTGCATTTCTATGATGAAGAGGAATGGTGGTGTTGGCTCCTGAGTAGGGAAAAGACCACTTGGGTTGTTGCGGTGGTGGGCTTCTTCCGAGACATCGGCCTACTCACATGAAGGTTGTGATTGTCGGGCCCGGTCGAAAGAAAATGCTATCACCTTAACACCTCATAGGGGGACTTCGATCTTGAATTTGAATTGAATAGGATTTTTCTTCTTTTCTTCTTCTCCTTCCTCTTCTCTTCTCTTTCTTTCTTCTTTCTTCTTCTGTTCTCCTCTCTTCTTTAATTGGCATTTAGTCTGGTCTGAATTTGGAGGCGAACTGGGAACGGGATGAGGAGAGAATGAGCGGGGGACCGAGAACAGTTAATGTGTGGATTTTTGTTTTGTTTTGTAAAAATTGTTTTATACAATTAAATCAAATAAAAAAAAGTAATAACTAAAAAAAGAAATTATGTAAGAATACTAACATTGTCAACTGGCTCTTCATACAAATGTAACAATGTTAATTTCTATTTATCTCTTCGATTACATATTCTAGTCATAAGAACATTGCACTCATTTACTGAGCAAAGCGCATTATTAAAAACAAGACTAAGCATATGCATTGTGTTCTAGGAATCTGCCTGCTATGCACCAGCTGTAACTGCAAGGCGTGTCCCATGAGAATCCTTTGGTTTTACAGCTGCAAGAAAATCTCACACAGGTGTAAAACCGAGTGCTCTTCCAAGATGGAGGTGGAAAGCAAAGCGACGATGCAAACTCCTCTTTGTTGCCCTCCTATGCCTTGGGATAGCACAAAAAGGAGATGGTCTAAAAAATGATAGCGAAAAGGCATTTTTATGCTTTCATTTTGTGTACTCTTAGTGCAAAATGACCCCTCTTATGAGTTAGTGTATTTATTTTAGTGTAGGCCTCTTACAGTGAGGCAACACTACAAAAGTCTCATGGTCACATCAGATGCCCTAAGTGTCAGTCACTATGGGTGACCTCCCACATTGGTTCACATACTGATAGTGAACTGTCTCAATGCATCCATTACATGAGTCACCCAAGTAGGACTCATCACTTTTCTATTGAACCACTAACTTTCCTTGGAAAACCCTTACATTTCATTGCTGTGGAAGTTTCGCTCTCTATATTATAAAAAACAATTCTGTTAAACTTTAAAATCAGAGTACAGATAGGAATGAAATCAGATATGAGGTCAGACACACAGAGCGTGTGGGTATTCTTTGGCTTTTAACTCACCCGTTGACCATCCCTGGCCATGCTAAACCCGAGGGCCATTCCCATTGTCTACCTGCCCCTCCTGACCCAAAACACACACTCCTCAGGTCAATTAGTAGGCGTTTGTGGGGCTACCATTGTTGTTATGTCCATGGTCTGACCACTCTTTATTCATTGCTCTACACTATTTCTAACTATGTCGAGCCAGTTGTTATTTTGAAAAAAAATGATTCTCTCAAGAAATATTACAAAGGTGAAACCTGAGAACATGCAAGAATGGTTTGACCCCCTAATAAATAATTTACCCAATTTGCATACCGCCGATCAACTTACTAAATCGGATCAAGAGACTATGAACAGTGCTATGAATTCCCTGGCCCCATTAAAAACCAAACTGGTGGCCCCTAAAAAACAGAATTCTTTGTTATCCTCGGAGTTGAAGGCTCTGAGGACATGCAAAAGAAAAAGGTTTTATATATGGAAACACTCAAAACCAGAAGGTGACAAGCTCACATACAGTTTGAAGGCTAAAGAGTATAAATTGGTGCTGCTTCAAGCCAATAAAAATCTTTAAATTCAGAAATGAACAGGCTAAACATGATTCCAAGGAACTTTTTATAATTCTTAAGGAATTAAAAAAACCTCAGGATAACACTGGTAAGTTGCCAGTCAAAGATAAAGCACGTTGTACCGTAATACAGAAAAAAACTGTAAACAATCAAATGCAACATTCATACAGCAAGGGCAGACACAGTTCTGAAGGAGTCTAGGAACCAAGCACGCCACCCAATAGTGACTGAGGCCATACGTTGGCATGAAATTCCCAGCTTTAACTATACAGATGACAGAAGGAGAGTTTGGGTTGATCCTGAATAGCCTGAAACATATGAACTGCAAAGGGGCTAGTTGCCCAGCGTCACTGGTTAAGGACTGCTCAGAGTCATTGCTTAGTCTGTTAACCAAAATTGTTAATGCCTCATTGAGAGAGTGTCATGTGCCATTGGTTCTTAAAAACCCATGGATTAACCCGCTGCCTAAGAAGACTGGCTTTGACCCAGAGTTACCTAGGAACTACAGACCTATCACTTACTTTCCTTTTTTGCTGAAGATTTTGGATAGGTTTGCTTACCAACAAGTACTTGACCACATAAAGAAACATAATGTTCTTAATCAATAGCAGTGTGGTTTCAGACCAGGTTTCAGCACAGAATTGGCCATTCTAGACTTGAAGTATAATATGCTGTGCAACATGGATAAGGGCCAAGTCATGTTACTGAAGGTCTTACACCTTACAGCTGCTTTTGACTTGGTGGAACATCCGCTCCTACTGTGCAGACTGAAAGTAGTTACCAAAGTTGGTGATGAGGCGGTGGGTTCAATCCTTCCTGGAGGGCATATCTGTAAGAGTCTGTAGTGGTGTCACTGAGGCTTGCCCAGTTCCTCTGCCCTATGTTGTTCCTGAGGGAGCTTGCCTGTCTCCCTCTTTGTATAATATTTTCACTGCTCCCGTGTGCCAATTGCTTGAGAGTAAGGGCTTATGCTTTTCCAATTATGCGGATGACACGCAGTCTATCATACCCTGATCAGGCAATCACAAGGAGGATACAATTGTCATCGATGAGATATTTGATCTCATCCAACGGTGGATGAGGGAGAACGGGATCACTCTTAATAATGAGAAGACAGAACTTATGATTATAGAGACCTCACCCAGAATCACTAGACTGGGATATGATTACTCAGAGTTCAAATAGAGGACTGTAAAATCCCCACCAAGAAGAAGATTAAAGCGCTGGGAGTCTGGCTGAGCCAAAATCTTTCCATGATAGCTCAAATTAGCAGTCTTGTGCTTATGTCCTCCTGTTTTATAAGATTATTGGCCCATATACGGCCATTTTCATCTATCAAGAGTACTGAGACTATTGCTAGAGCGATTATAGGCTCAAAGATTGATTACTGTAGTAGTCTCCTGATGGGAGTAAACAAAAGGGAAATTGCAAGACTACAGATCATTCAGAACAGTGCCATTCGATCTATAGTTGGCTTCAGAAAGTATGATCATGTTTTGGAAGCCAGGAGGAGCCTTCATTGGCTCCCGGTCGAGGCCAGGATGCATTTTTCAATTGCTTACTATAGTGCACAAATGCCTAGATGGCTCTAACCCACAATATCTGGTTGATAGGCCAACTAAGAAATACTCTGGAAACAATCTAAGATCAGATAATACCTCTATGCTGGTTGTAACGAGAGCTAAGCTTCAGCAAGTTGACAAAAGTTGGTTTGGGATAGCTGCACCCAGAATTCAATTACACCTGATCTCAGAGGTGAAAAATCACTAGAGAACTTTAAGAAGAATCTAAAGACCTTCCTTTTTAGATAAAGGAGGTGTATGAGTTTGGTCCCGTTGTTCCACAGTCTGTTTCTAGGGTATTGTTTTTTTTCTGTTTTCTATTGTATGTTTTTCCTTTCCCTTTTTAGGTGTCACCTTCTGCACCCATATGCCTAGGGACATTTTTGGTTGCGCAGTATAAAAGAAATATAGTCAAGTAAAGTAAAGTTATCTATAAGCATACATGCCAACATTATCCATTCCATTATCCATTCCATTCGGGAGACACTAATCCGATTCTGGACTTATTTTGACATTCTTGGAAATGTAGTCATGGATTTCCCCATTATAAACCATTCCAAGGATGGAAAGTTAAAACCTGGAATGGATAATGTTGGTGTGTTTGTATAAACAGTCTTCTTAAAGGTGATGGTTAATGCAACTGTAAAATAAGCTACTGTTGTAATAAAAAAAGTCTTAACCATGTGTGCCTTCTTCCATTTGATTTAAAAGCAATGTGTGCACGAGCAGCGCACTGTATTGTTGCACTGAATTCCTTTTAAAAACAAGCATTGGCAAGGCCAATCGATTTGGCTTGTGCATAGGTGGTAGTCATGCATTTGCCAGGTGCTGATATCATATGGCGAGGTACTCATGTGCTAGGTGTTGCTATCTTCTGGCTAGGTAGTACTATTGCGGTGCTTGGAAAAGGACTATACCATGCCAAAGACCAAATTGTTGATCTAGCCAATGCTTGTTATTGTTCAGTGTCCCCTTTAACCTTTCAAAAGTGCAGTATCCCTTCCTACAGAAGTGTTTAGTGCTGCTTTGGGTGGGGCGATATCCCCTTACCGGAATCGTTGCTCATTCTCAGAGTACTGGAAACATGCGCCATCTGGGTGCGGTCTGCCCACTACACGCACCCCCTCCATAAACTCATGCACAAAAGTAAGTTAATTAATGAGAGAGGGTGAGGCCCTGTGTTCTTGGTGTCTGTGTAAACTCTGAGTCACGACCAGGTTGGTAAGTGCCAACTTTCTAAGACCAGACGACCCGAACTGACGAGGTGAATGTGGCTTCCGGGCTCTGTAATAGACCCACTCGTGTCTGCAGGTCTGGGAAACCGCCCTGCAAGAAATGAATCGCCCCATGACCGTGGCCGGCGACCTCATTCTTTGTAGTTTCTATCAGTTCTGGCGTGCCATGGGCCTACTAGAAAGATATCAGAACGCACCACTGGCACGCAGTCACAGGGCTTCGTCAGTTAACTGCTAGTATTTTGCTCTCTAATTTTCGATGTTGTTGTGCAATTATTATTTTTTTAAATAAAAGTTAGTGTGCAGCTCCTACCAGTGGGGATTTGTATGCTAGCAAAATTTGCTGTCATTTTAAATTGTGGGTATTTTAATGTTTGTCTTTAGAATTCCTTTTTGAGTTTCTATCAATTAATATACATGTGTGGGAATAGCTCTGCCTGTCACGTGATAAAGTGCCCCTCTATCTCCTCTCCGCCCGCCCCCCCACGAAAAATACATCTGCATATTGGGCCAGTCCACCCATGAGTGGCGTAGTTGGGTGCCCATTGTGCGCATTGTGAAAAGGGGGTTGCACGCATGTCCAGTGAAAAACATCCTTTCAGCAATGCTGGTTGTGCAAGGGGGAATGGGCCAGGCAGCGGGGCAGTGAAGGAGGGAGGGTCTATAGTATGCCGTATAAAAGGCTTTGAGTATGGGGTCTATGTCCCAGGTCCCCTGCAATGATGCTGTATGTTTACCTCCCAAAACCCATGCCAATCAGCATCCTCTAGTTTATTGTTGATCCCTGCAATATTGTATGACATAAGGCTGAGAGGAATACGACCTTTACCCAAAACAGGTGTGGCATTATCCCTGTGATCTATACATTAATGTGGGTAGCAATTATCCCAGGGGATCGGAAGGCACCTTATACCAATTCAGGGAGAAATTACATTCCCTGGGACATACTGATCCAAGGGAACACTCTGTTTATTACAGTAGGAGAGTACATTAACTGTAGACCCGGATGTAAACGGACTATTCCCTTGTATTTGGGTCCCCACGCCTGGGGGTTGTAATGAGGCGATGTGCCCCGAGGTGGCAGGCCCACCATGTGGATAACGGCCCGGCGCCCAAGTTAAGGGCCCGAACGAAGGATGGGTCCAGCCGCCAAGGGCCATATCGCCATTAGCACACGTGTAGCATGGTACGCGGGTGCTAATGGGTTTAAAAAAAAAAGAAATGGAAAATGTTTTCTTTCCGTGCATGGAACGCCTTGTGGTGTCCTGTTCATGGAGAGAAAATACTGTACCAGCATGGCCGCCATGGAAAAGGAATGCGGGGCTCCATATGGAGCTCATCTGCCATGTCCATGGTGGCCAGAGCAGGGACAGGAACAGCAGCAGCCGCTGTGGCAGGACTCGCCGACACAGCCAACGGGTAAATGAAATTGAGGGGGGTGGGGGTTTTAAAAAAAAGCAGGGTCGGGTGGGGAGAAGATGGCGGGCGGGGGAACCGGTTATCAGGCAGCCTAGAATGCAGCTTTCACTGGTAGCGTCAGCCCACGTTCCGAGCCACCTGATTGGCTGGCTCCCTGCCTAGGGTGCTAATGATCTAGCATTACTTGTCAGTGGTCAATCAGCTAGCGATTGGTTAACAAGCACTAGTTCTACTCTATTGTCATTGGACTCTAATTCATCTGGGGGGCGTGATACATGCTTACTGTCATGTCTTATAATGGATAGTCAGCTACACTTATGCCACAGCCAATCTAAACAAGTATTCAAGAAACAGTTTCCCTTCTCATAAAATCCTTTATTTAACTTGGATGCAACTCTGAAAAACACTGCTATCGTTGGCCATAATGATGGAGGGTTTTTGGTCTGATTGTTCCAAGAAGAGAAGGGTGGTCGTTACCTCGTGATGTAATGGTTTGCTTTAAATGGTGTGAATTCCCATCCTGTGACTTAAGGATCTCAGCTCCGAGGGAGTTCTTTACTACGTGGTTTGCCATGGCTTCAGAAACATTTCCAGCGAAAGTAGCCAAAGTCTTTCACTTCCGCAGAGCAGCTTATTTTCCAGAAGGAACGTCACTTGCGTCACTGGATTCAGTGTCAGTGGATCACCCCTTCCACCCAGACCTGAGGATGTTGTAATAGGCAGAGGGTGAGCATTACTATGATGCATCCAACAACGCCCTTTCTTTTCCAAAAATGTTACACAGAAAGAAATTATATCCAAAATTAAATTCACATTATGTCTCAATGAATCAATGGGTGGACGTAATTTTTGGAACTCCAACTGTGTCAGCGACCCCCACACCCCAGCATTTTACTGACCACAATTGCAGGGTGATAAATTTAATCGCGGACAAAATACTGAGAAAAACGATTGTTGCAGTGTCTTCATGTTGGCCAATACTGTACGTTTATTACAAAGATGCAGCCACTCGTAAATTAGAAAGCTATCATCTATCATTTGCACATCTCGAAGGGCAGCACAGGCTCTAGGATAGATGGAATTCCAATCTCTGCAGAAACTTTGTAGCTGCAGTTTGCTGCCTGTTGTCGTGGATGAGGTAGTATCGCAACAATGCCTGCAGCAACTTCAAATAAGTAGTTAGCATTTGCAGATTGAGAAGATTTCGACTGCAGGTTTTGTGAGAACTTAAGCTTGGATAGTTTCATAAGTATCTGGCCGCATTCCCTAGGTGGCATAACTGAAATCCCATCTGCAACAATAGATGCAACTTCAACATTCTCAATTCTCTTATCCCCCCTCCCCCCTCCGCTTTGCAATGCCGGCGTGAACCTTTGAGGCATTAATTGGTGAAACTTTCTTGTTCTATGTTGCAGAAATGTCACTTAACAAATGTTCAGTTTTGATTAATAATAGATTCGCTTTTTTTTGTTTGTTTTTTGTTTTTGAAAACTTTATATTTTCCAATAAAACATATAACAGGATCAACAATAGGTAACAATTCTCAAAAGTTCTAACATTAGTATTTACAGAAAGTACAAACTATCAATGAGTTAAATGAGTAATCCTAAAAGATTATAATTATCCAATGAGCATATTAACAAACATACCAATATCCTATTGTCGTCAACCCTCTTTAAACAATTAGCTTTTGTAATAGGTGTTGTAGCATCTACAGATCTCTCCTCCTGTGGGGTATGGGGGAGGCGCCAATCTGCTTTGCTTTTGGCATTATTGTATTTTAATTATTTCTTATCGTTTATTACAAACCTTTCAAAAGAAATACAAAAGCAACTCCTTTAAAACATTTTCACACCCATCATCGTGAAATTAGAACACAATCAAGAGAAAAAAAAGAAAAAGAAACCATACACAGCTAACCCACGTCCCCCAAACACCAATAAAAATGATATCATGATCATAATTGGGGCAGCATCACCACCAGAACTGTAACCACTGCAAAGATCATGGATGGTTTTCCCCTAGGAGGAGCATTCACCACCAATCCTCTAGTGAGAGTGTAGTAATGTCCTTCACTGGAATACAAAAACCTAGTTCTTAGCTCTCTTAAGCCTGCACATGTAGTGATTATGTGTTTCAGAGATTCCATTACATTACCCTGATCACAAAATCTGCAGATCTTCATCACCGCCCTGGTTAGATACAGATTGTATCTAACCCTCATGAATTGAGATCGGAAGTAGGGACAGGGAAAAAATGTTAAGTACTCCGGAATAGAATTCATCAATCTGCACTCATTACCAAAATTATAATGTTTATAATGTTTTCTTTTTCTCCTGAGTATTTATAATGTTTCCTTTTTCTCCTGTGTATTTATCCAGTCACACTGTTGTAGTTTCTTTTTAACCAACGAGGGATTTGACAACAAAGCTTCAATTGTGGTGTCCATAGATATTAAGAATTTTATAAAGTTATCACCCCAAACATTAAGCAGCCAGTCTGCTTCGCCATTCAATCCAATCTTCAAAATGTCCATGGGCTTTGCTACGTTTGCAAAAATAGATTTTCACCACAAAGACAATGGGCCTCATTACAACCTGCCAGTCCGGGACCGTGCAAAATCCGTGATGGCGGTAAAAACGTTTCCGTGTCCGCAAGGGTGCGGAAAAACCGCCCGATTACACGCTGTCGGTCGCGCGCACCACACGGACTCGGAAACGTTGTTACCGCCGTCACGGAATACCCCACGGAAATGGAAATAACGAAGCCACAAGTGGCGCAAAACCCGTTTCCGCCTCCGCCGCCACGGACACGGAACCGGAAATACCATGATCGCCAAAACAGGAAACAGAGAGGCGGCCATCATATAAAAGCACAATCCATTGCCATCCAGAGCCAGCACAAGCACAATCCTGACTCTGAGAAGCCAAAAGGGACCACCAGCATGTCTGCCAGAATTCCTGCTCAGAGGCAGCGCAAACAGCGCTTCAGCGAGGCGGAGCTAACCGTCTTGGTGGAGCACATTGTGGACAATGCTGAGATGCTGTTCAGCGCCGACCAACGGCGTGCCACACAGCAGCGGAGGAAGGAGGTGTGGGCCGAAGCTGCACGCAAGTGCACCGCTGTGGGCGTGGCAGTGAGGAGCGTGAAGGACTGCCACAAGCGTTGGGACGACCTGAGGCTGAGGGTACGCAACCTCATTTCCACGCACCGCCAACGCAGCAGTGGGACAGGCGGAGGACCCCCTTCCCCACTGAGGCTGCAAGCATGGGAGGAGCGTTGCAGCAGCGTCCTCCACCTAGAGGGAATCCATGGGATTGGGCAGGCTGAGGCAGGAGTGAGCCCACCTGCAGATGCCGGTAAGTGCCCAAACATGAATGCCACATGTAAATATGCAGTTGTGAGTACTGGGCCAAAGGACCCATTAACAAACCCCCCCCCCAGGCAGTGCATGTGTGGGCCAAAGGACCCATTAACAAACCCCCCCCCAGGCAGTGCATGTGTGGGCCAAAGGACCCATTAACAATCCCCCCGCCCCCAGTCAGTGCATGTGTGGGCCAAAGGACCCATTATGATCCGTATGGCAACCAATATCACTGAATGCAGACACCAGCAATCAGATGCATGTGACTAACACTATTCAATGTACAATCTTAATGACGCATGTGATGCACCCATCTGCCACCACAACAACACTAATTGCATGCCCTTTGTGTCCCCACAGCCGTTTCAAGTGACAGTGATACTGCACAACAGGCCAGCCAATCAGCATCGGCAAGTACACTAGCCACCGCCACCACACAGGAGGATGCTGCCGGCAGTTCTGCACCTCTGGCCACATTACCAGCCACTACAGATGTGCAGCACACCACCACCACCACCAACATCCCCACCATCTCCACACTGGCTGAGTCCAGACAGGTGCCACAGGAACCTATCATGGCCACCCAACACAACACCGAAGGCAGCAGCACTGCAGAGGGGGCGGCCTGCAGTGATAACAGTGCCCCGCAAGAGCACTCGGAAACGGGGCCACAGGGGGAGATGCCCACATTGGAAGACCTGGGCTCCTTCCATGAGCTGGGGTTCAGCCCCACTTCACTGGGGAGTCCCATGAGGTCGCCCACCCCATCCATGGCCGAACTGAATGCCCGCATGCAGCGGATGGAGGACCAGCAGGCTACCCTCACCCAGCTGGTGGAGAGGCAGCTAGAGGAATCCAGGCTGCAGAGGGAGAGCTACAGCGCCTCAGTGCGTCGCCTGTCGAGGTCCATTGGACGCTTTGCGAGCACCATAGTGACCCTTGCACGCCATGTGCGGGAGGGCAATGACCACACCTCCAGGCTTGTGGAGGCCATGTTGGTTGGCCAACAGGCAAATCTGGCACGGATGCCCTCAATCCCTGATTCTGGCCAATCAAACACTACCACCCCATCCAGCTCCACTACTGCCAGTCCAAGGAGGCGCTCGAGTAGGCTAACGGGTCCCTTGGGCAAGGTTGCACAGAAGCGCACACGGAAGTGATGGCATGTGTGTGGAGCAGTGCAGGACACATGTGGACTACAAGGGTGTGAGAGGGGTGGTCACGTTTGGGTGGTGGGGTAGGTAGTTTTGGGGGTTTGGACAATGGGCTCTGGGTGGGGGTGGGCACGTTTGGGTGGTGGGTGGCCCCGGGTGTACAGCTTCCCTAACCAATGCACCTTCTTCCCTGTTGTTATTACATCAATACATCACCATTTCAAATCAAGACATACATGTGTGGACATTGATCATTTATTTTGCAGTGCAACTATTAATTCATTGTCGTCACCATGTTTGTGCATTACTGTGAATGTGCTGTGACTCAAAAGTAAATGCGAATCAGGGCATCCCGTGCTCTCTGGCCATCATGTGCACCCCCAGGGGGAGGCGGTGCCATCCCATCCCCATCTCCATCTCCATCCCCATCTCCATCCCCATCCCCATCCCCATCCCCATCTCCATCCCCATCCCCATCCCCATCTTCCTCATCTGCGTCTGGTGGCATTGGGATGTTCCTGCGCAGGCATATATTGTGCAGCATGGCACATACCAGCGTGATTTTGCCCGTCTTCACTGGGCTGTACAGCAGTGATCCGCCAGATCTGCTCAGACAGCGGAAACGGGCCTTCAGCAGTCCAAATGTCCTCTCAATCATTCCACGTGTGCGGATATGTGCCCTATTGTATGCCTCTTCATGCCTGTTCCTTGGTCTCCGTACAGGTGTCATCAACCATGGCGTGAGTGCATATCCCGCATCACCTACATGGGATGTAGATGGGGGAACATGTCAGTGTTTGTGGCATCATGTCCTCATCTGCTGCTGTGCATTCTTGTATCATCATTCATTCATGCATATGAACCATGCAGTGTCTGGAGGTATGTTTTGGCCATCACGAGGAATGTCGCTGACTGCATATGGGCCTACACATTAACTTGCATGTTTGCTGTGCCCTGCGGGTGACATTTGATTGTGTGCATGTCATGGTGCAGTGCTGTCCACACATGGCAGAGTGACTCCACTGTACGGAAGTAGTAAATACTCGTCGTATCTTTTACACGCCTCTCGTGCTTTTTGGGGCAGTGTTTCAATTGAGGGTGGGTGTCTGCAGTGGCACAGGGTTCATGGGACAGTGACGGGATTGGCTGTGGCAGCGTGTGCACGGGCACATTGTGGTGCCCTGTCATGTCTTCCTTCATGATGTTTGGCATCCGCTGTGTATTTGGTAGATGGAAGGGGGGTGATGCATGTGCGGTCACAGCGGCACACTCACAATGCTCATTGCCTGGACACACACACACCACTCCGACAGGGTTGTAGCATCGTCAGCTGTACTCACCCAATAGCCATGTGCTTTGTCCGGCATAGCGTTCCATGTACCGTGGCAACGTGGAATTCCGCAGTACCATTGAGTCATGTGATGAGCCTGGGAAACGTGCGCAGCAGTGTGTAATCAGTTGCATGGCATCACAAACCATCTGGACATTCAAAGAGTGATACTGTTTCCTATTGCGGAACACCGCCTCAATTGCATGTGGTACTGTCAGCTCGACGTGGGTGCAGTCAACTGCGCCTATGCAATTTGGCATGCCTGCTATGGCATGGAAGGCCAACTTGGTGGCAAAGACCTCGGGGAGGGTGCGGGGTAGGGCTATGTGTTCCGACACATGGCGCAACAGGGCATCCAGTACCTGTACCAGGACTTTTGAGAAACACGGTTGTGATATGCCGTGCAGCTCACCAACCGTGTGTTGATAGGTGCCAGTGCCAAGGAAATGCAGAACTGAGACAACCTTCAAGAGGGGGGGGATGGCGGTGGGGGTGTCAATTAGGCTGCTGATGTTGTCCTCAATCATGGCGGTGATGTGCATGATTGTTGCACGGTCCAGCCGGTATAGGGTGTGGATCTGTCCTGGGGTGAGGTTCCAGGGTGAGGCCCTGATGCGTGGTATTGGTGGCTGGCGGCGGGGTCGGGCTGGCTGGCCAATGGGGTTTGCCATAGCTGCAGGGTTGGCTGGTTGCCGCCTGCGCCTCCTCCGCCTACGCCTCCTCCTCTGCGCCATTGCTGCCACCATGTGCAGTACTGCCTGTTGGTTGAGTAGGCCCAGTCCCAGTGCTACTAGCCCTGCTGCCTGCATGGTTCTGTGTTGTGTTGGGCTGGGTGTGGCCCTTTTGTAGGCTCCCAGTGGCCTGCTAGGTCCAGCTGGGCTGATTTGGTGCACCTGTGCCCTGATTCAGTTCAGCCGGCAGTGTATAACGCCATGTTCGCGGTGGCGACGGTTCCGCCACCGTGATCACGGTATTTCCGCCATTTTTTTCCCGGTATTTCCGTGTCCGCGCTAGTTGTGATGCTCACGGTGTTTCGTGTTGCCGGTAACGGAGGGGTTTCCGTGCAGGCGGAATTAAGGGGAACCCTATTTCCGCGGTGGCGGTTTAGGGTGGTGCTATTACCGGGGCCGCGGGTCATGATTGCGCGGACATGCAAACGGTGCCGGTATGGTTTTACCGGCAGTGTTAATTCCGGACCGGAGTACTTGTAATGAGGCCCAATGACTTCCACAGTACTATCACATATAGCAACTGCAAGTCTAGCTCAAATCTAACAAAGGATAGGGGGAGACTCTGAGGCAGATGTCAAACTTTTTTCCAGAAAATCCCCTCTAGCACTTCCCAGATCTGCCATGGCAGGCTTGACCCAGTCTAGGCCCCATATGTTAAAGAAGGGGTCACTTTCTGTTTATAGAAAGCCAAAACTGGAGCCAGAGTGAACTTTCCGTATCTCCTAAGGCTTGCCATTGGGCAGCTAAACTTTAAGCCTTGCATCTCAAGCCTGCAACCCAAACATCCTCATTTATGCTCTGGTTCAACCGGATCCCTAAGTATACGATCGAAGTGGTCATCTCCAGGAACTCACGGCCTACATGCCATTTAAACCCCTTGTTCAGCCTCCCTGAGGATGGTTCCAAGACCAATATTTTAGATTTGTTTACATTGATCCCATGATCATTTCCAATCATATCCTCTTGTAGGAAGTCCAGTCTGCGTTGCAGGCCTATTGGTGTTTCTTCGATCACAACCATATCTGAATAGAGGATACAAGGTAGAGGTCTCCCGTTGAGTTTAGGGGGAAAAGCATTTACATGCAATTGACTGTCCCCTAGGTCCTCAAGGTATTGGTTAAATAATATTGGTGCAAGAGGACACACTTATTTCAATCCCCTGAAAGTTTTTATTTCTTTGGATAGTTGACCCCCTGAATTCAATTTAACTTTAATTGATGTGGAAGAGTATAACTCCATTATTGGTTGTAATAGGCCATTGGGGCAGTTCCACTTGCCTAATTTCGCCCACAACCTTAACCTGTTTACGCTATCAAACACTTGTTTCAGGTCGATGAACACCAGAAAGATTTTTGTTCACTTTTTCATTGACTGCAGCTTTAACAAGTTGAGGATGAAAAGGTTCAAACAGGTTCCTATCCCTTTAATAAAGGCTGTCTGGTGAGGGTCTAAACTAATAGCACTATGGTTACGCGACAGAGAATTAAGGTGGCAAATAAATGTCAACAACAACACATAAACAGCTCCCTATCTCTACTGGCTTGTGGTCTAATTCACTAGGGTTAGTGACATACTGCATACATCTGTATTGGATTCCATGTGTTTAAGGTAGCAAGGTTCATGGAGTATTCAACCTGACAATGGTCACCTTCAACAAAATATTTAGAACAATTAGCATGTACTTCTTAAGAAAACACTTTAAAAATGTACACTTGCAATTAAACCCATCAAAAAGTGGCTTGTGCTGAGAAAAGTGACCAGTGCCTAACACCTCTTCAGTGACTTGAAAGTGCATATACAATTAAATACAATATTACATCAATTGTTAAACCTCTAGTATAAACATTACATTCTTTAAAAACACAACTTTTTTAGAAAAATAGACCACAGTTCTTATTATCCACAAAGCTGTGTGAACAAAACATTACTTAAACACAGAAGTATTGGTTGCGAGGCCTTATATACAATGTTCTCTTAATACAATCTAATACAACACATATTCTGGTGCTGATAGAAAACCGAACATGTTTCGTTCCTTCTTTCTGCAATATCAGGTAATTATGGGAACTTCTTCAGGGATGAATAATGATGTTAGTAACCAAAAACTAGTCTAGCATGTGGTACTAAATCAAAGTACTTGTAGAACTTTGCAACTTCAAACAATCTACGGCATGGAATCACGCGTAGTAATAGTTCCGTGACAAAAACAAATTTGAGTCCTCAATATCTTCTCACAAGTATAAGTGTGTCGCCCAATTTTAATTATCGGTAATGCATCTGTATCTGCTGCACACTCAATGTCGCTGTAGCTAGTCCTTAGAAAGGAGGAGTACGGATGAAACTCCTAAAACAGTCATGTCATGGTCAAGGCATCAATGGGCACACAAGCCCAACCCTAATGGGTAAGTATAGAGGCTCCATTACAAAGTACTACTATTGTTCTAGTGAGCCTCGTGCTTCGCCTATGTGCTGTGATACAAGTTGGCAAGTATTACAGCACATAGGCGAAGCATGAGGCTCCCTAGAACAATCGTAGTACTTAATATATCAACAGGTACTTCCACACATTCTTGGGCAAAATTTCCTTGTATTACTTCAGTCACTGTTGAGCTGCACCTCACAGCTGAGGCCATCCTGTCTTCTTTGTTCATCCCTAGTGTACTAGAGTGATTTGTAATCACAGGTAAAACTGCCTACCCCTGAAGACACTGCCCAGCTACATTTGGTGCTGGCACTGGAGGGTTGGCGATTTCTTCAGCAATCAATGCAAGGCTAGGCCCGGCATTATTAGCTGGCTTGCCACTGCAGCGAGTGTTGAAAGTTGCCCCCATGTTGTCCACTTCATATGTTCTGCATAACCATTTTAGAGACTCCATAACTTCCTCCATCAAGGTGTTTTTATCTGACGCATCGCCTGTCAAAAGATTGTGTAAACGGCCTTGCCATTGGAGTGAAAGTTCTGCTTCTCTATCGAGTCTTTCCTGAACATTTGTTGTGAATGATACCAAAAAGATCAGTTTGGAGTGACTCATTGCCAAAAGGGTTGCCTGATCTTTGTAAGTGTCAGTCAGGAATTTGTATAACTTTACAAACTGAGCCAGGCCAAAAGATACAAGAGGCATTAAATTGTTTTGCCGCTGGAAAATTGTGGTAGCCGATGGCAGCTGGTCTGCAGGTCTTGAGCGTGGAGAGAAAGGGGATGAAGCTGGTGAAAAAGAGTTGTTTGGAGAGAGCTCTATAACCTCCTTGGACAAATCCAGTCAAGTCGGATGTATGGAAAGTCAGTACTGCTAGCCACTGTGTTGGTTTTGAGACCTTTAATACCCCCTTTCAAGCTCATTTAGTGGTAACACTGCTGCGCTTGGGTCGGTCGCTGCTTCCCTTTGTGTACGGCTTGAGTTTGTCTCAATCTCGAGCCCCTCCATGATCGTAGAACTTGTGACATTAGAGGTCCTCACCTGCTGCCTGAGGGATACTTTAATTGCTGAAATATCTTTTTAGAGGCGAGCGGGCAAAACCAATGTCGGTATATCCGCTTGAATAAATGACACAGTGGGGGCATTCAGAGGCCTGGACTCATTTATCGCCACATTGTCTGCCAAATGATCTACCTCCATATCCTTGGGTGAGGGCCGCACTCCCATCATGGAACCCATCATGGAACTCTCCCCGCACTCTGGCAAATAGGTTCCATGTGTTAAAATCGCAGCAAAAATTGCTGTGGTTACAAAATATTGTGCCAAAAATGCTGTGGTTTTTACGCTGCAATCCATGTTAAGGATGCGGGGGACACCCCCGCAACTCCCAGACCCATTATACCATTTAAGAGGAGTGGGGGCCACCCCCACAACCCCTGCTCCCCTTAAATGGTATAATAGGGCATACTTTTACCGGGTCAAACCACAGCATTTTTGCTGCGATTTTTTTGTATAGGTGACATTTTTGCCACAGTTTTATCACTGCATACCAGCAAATAGGGATCCATTTGAGCTCTGTAAAGCATAAGAAGTTAAATTGCTCAATGAGTGACTAATGGGGATGGCGCTAGAGGTAAGGGTGGGGCTTAGAAAGTTTGTAGCAATTAGTCCACTGGGTGAGGAGCCTCTAATGATGGGCGCCCAGCTTTCACGGCCGCCAAGATCTCTCCATCGGTAAATTCATCTGACACACTGAGGACTCGAAATCTCTGATTATTAGATTAATCAACAGCCGATGAACAACATTTGTCAGATTATGTCAGGAAATGTAAATTAGTGCTTACCTCTTGATCCAATGCCGACATGGTGCCCGGGTTCTCCAACAACTTAAGCTGACGCTGGGTGCCTTGACCGGCACGCCTTCAGTTTGCCTTCAGCCTAACTGAAGCTGACTGAACTCTGCGCTGAACCCCATGCGCTGGTGCTACATGCCCCAGGCAGTCTATTTAAAGCAAAGCAGGTTCTTTAAAGGCACTCAGTATGCAAGAGTTGAAGTAGGGGAATCCCAGAACACATCTGAATGCTTCAAGGACTGAAGCTGACTGAACTCTCAATGCCGAACTCCATGCGCCGGTGCTACGCACCCCGGGGAGTCTATTTAAAGCAAAGCAGGTCATTTAAAGGCACAGTAGCACTCAGTATGCAAGAGTTGAAGTAGGGGAATCCCAGAACACATCTGAATGCTTCAAGGACTGAAGCTGACTGAACTCTCAATGCCGAACTCCATGCGGCGGTGCTACGCACCCCGGGGAGTCTATTTAAAGCAAAGCAGGTCATTTAAAGGCACAGTAGCACTCAACATGCAAGTGTTGAAGTAGGGGAATCCCAGAACACATCTGAATGCTTCAAGGACTGAAGCTGACTGAACTCTCTGTGCCAAACTCCACGCATCATTATCAGGTTTCCAACCACAGCAAGGCACAATGAACCACAGTTGTTTAGTGTGCCCTAACACCCCCTTAACAACTGCTTGATGGCAACTTATTCAGTTTAAAACAGGGCCTTACGCCACCAGAATGCAATGCTCTAATGTGCTTTAAAACATGGCTTTAGGTAACCAAAATGCAATGCTTTAGTGCGACTACAGATTTATGTAGTAGAGTGGGATACCTTTCATCAAGCATTTCAAGTGAAAGGTGCCCCGCCCCTTTAACACACCCCTGAACCCCTGTACATTTGATTGAACCCCTATGAATTTAATGACCCCCTCCAAAAAATGTATAAACATTTTATAAGAACCCTGCTGTAGTGTTACGCTCACCTGACTCCCACGGAGGCGCTGGCCTGGTTCGCGCTGCTGTGACCTCTTCAAAGGTGATGCGCAGGGTTCGGAAGACGGACTGGACCGGGCCCCCAAATCTGGCTTGTCTGGCTCGCAGAAATATCCTTCTGTAGGCGAAAATAGGGGATTAACTGTCTGCGGGGTAATGCAATCGGCCTCCCACTTTCCCCTCTCACCCTCCTTGAAACCCTTCTGTGATTTCTCGTAGCGTCTCACCTTAGGGTCTGGAAGGACGAACTCTCCATCCTGCTTCTGATGCAGGGGCGCGTTGGTATCCAGTTACTTCACTGGATTTTCGGATTGGTGAGAACCAAACTTGGTTGGCTTCCAGGTAAGTTTTTTTGATAATAGGTTCCCCTTGTGTCCATGCATTAATGTACTAATGCTAGTGTCTTTTTCCCCATAGGGGCCGGGGTACGGAATGCCGGGGAACAGGCACCGACCCGAGATGAGAGGTGAAATCCTTGTAGAAATCAGGTAAGTCTTTAATGAGCGTTTTTTGGTAATGTCTTTTCATTTGCTTATTAACGCTGATGTCTTTTTTTCCCCTTAGGGGCCGGGGTCCGGAAATGCCAGGATGCGGCGCGGACCCGAAATGAAGAGGGAATGAATCAACAGGTAAGTCTTAACATGGAGATTTAGCTTTCCTTATTGCCTTCTCTCTCTCACCTTTTGTTCTGGTCTTTTTCTCCCTAGGCGCTGGGGCGTGACTGCGAATCCGGATGATCGCTGCTGAACATGGAGGCGCCCTGTAAAGGTGAGTGGAATGCGGCGCTGCAGCGATCGACGCGATGAGCTTTTAAATTAAAGTCTTCCTTTTCAGGATTGTCGGCGAGATGTCTCCGGGATACGGATTTAGCAGGTAAGGACTTTTCCTTCTTCTGTTCTCTTCTTCTCTTCCTTTGCAGGTGATCCAGGATGCTGGCAGGCGTGGCAGAAGTCAGGATGCAGGAGCAGACACGGTGAGCGGCCAGCTGCTAGATGCAGAACAACGCGAAGCACGTGTGGCTGTTCGGGTGGGGTTTAAATAGCCTTGGAAGAAGTTCCAGGTATGTATCCTTCCTCCAATCAGGTATGTATCCTTCCCCGACCACGCCCGGAAGGTAAATTAGACCCACAGGTAAAGTAGTTCCTTTCAGGCCTCAAGGAGGCCGGGATCCTGCAGCATGGTCTGCATCAGGTAAGTGCACCCAAGCATTCCCATAATGAGCCGGGCGCCTATGGCACCAGGGCTGATGTCTTTTATGAGCCTGGTGCCATAGGCGCCAGGACACTGTCCAAAGGGCCCCTATATGGGGTTGCTGGGTCCTTCCTTGGGGACTGGATGTTTGCTTTCGGGGACGCCGGGCTTGAACCGGCTCCCTGGGAGCGGGCATCATGACATGTAGTGTATATAACTATTGATAGAGGTGTATCTGAACCCCTCTAAATCTAATTGAACCCCAATAAATGGAATGAGCCCCAACATTGTTTAAATACATTTTGATATAAATGTGATTGAACTCCTATAAATTTGATGACTCTCCAACATGTTTTATTTGTATACAATATACATTTGATAAGAATTTCAATAAATGTTATGACACCCAAACATTTTTATTTGAATTTAATATATATGTGATAGGAACCTCAATACATTTGATGACCCCCCCCCAAAACATTTTGCATACATTCGATAGACATTTAATTGAATCCCAATAAATGTGATGACCCACAACATTTTGAATATAAATTTGATATAAATTTGATAACCTAATACATTTTATATACATTTAATAAGACCCCCCAATTAATGTGATATAAAAATACAACGTTGAGAGCAACCTTGTCAATTTGATATTGAACTGTAAAATAGAAAAGGGCACATTTAATACATACTATTGCTATCATCAGTCACATTTCACAGTAATATTGAGCTATTTGGTCACCGCCCACCACTATTAGGATGTTATACATATTCACGCATACTTGATGTAACAGCACACAGCTGTATTCATGTATTTCACAACAGATCAATACTCTTTATAGTGATACTTAACTTTTATAACTGTTGTTATATAGTTTTATGTATGTGTATATGATAGCTGTTAATAAATGTGTTGTCTAATGGTATTTAGAGTATAGCGACATTGGTTGTAGGCTTGTGTAGTAACTGTATTTCAGATGTTCCTGTAAACAACAGAACATGCAGTCTATATGTTTCACAGGGTGGGGTCCACTTAAAAACAAAAGGCTAAAGCTATGGTGGAGGGTCATCGGAGGGTTGCATGAGACATCACAATTGTGACCCCCCTTGTATGGAATGTGGGCACAATCTGATAACCCTTAACAGGGTGTTATGTTAACATAGCCTTTGAAAGACGACTTGGGATTGTGGGGTGGCACACAGACAGCAGTTGAGCTAGCGCATGGTGATAATGAAGACTTGGCCCCTTTGAATAGCAATGCCTTATCAGCGATCAGGAAATGGCCCCCTTGGTCGAGCACATGTAGGTGATGAAACATGATTGGCAACCCGCCTACAGGACATCCCTACAAGACTCAGAGTCAAACCCTCCTGTGAGAATGGGTAAGAATCCCTAAAATAACTAGACGCCCAGGGGCGTTATTGATCTATAGTTATTTTAGACCTCTGAAGACAGTTGATCTATTGACATGTTCACATTTTATATTAATAATCCAAACCTTCGTTTTCTCTTTAGGCATTGCTATTGCTATACGGATATACCAGCTGGGTTGGATCTACGGAGATAACAAGCCTTCTGAGCCTTTGATCACTGGGCATGATGAAGCGTTGGTGCATGTGTACAGACAAGCTTTGTGAGCTGCCCACATTACTGCACATATTGTAAGATACAAGCATTACAGCTCTAATGGACAGCCCTATTATAAGCATGGGTAAGAGGATGTTCCTTAAAATATTTTAAACTTTTAACGATAGCTGTTTTATCGACATGTTCAGAGCGTGACAAAGTTACAATGGATTCCATTTGTGGGGCTACACGTCCATCAGTAGGGTGATCCATGAACAGTGGCTATCAACATGAAACAAAGCATACCAATCAACAGCAATCCAGTCGAAGAGTACCTCCGATACCTCTTGGTTACAGCCACAGTGTGCAGAATGTTACAGCAGATCAGAATAGTTTTTTAAGGACCAAGGAACCATGGAGTCGGAGCCCCAACAACAGATCAGAGTGCCTTTTCCATTGGGGCTAATCTGCATCATGGTGGTGCTGCAAGTCGCAATCTTATTTCAGCAAGGGCCCTTGGAGCTGGGGCTCCTACAGCAGATCAGAGTGTCCTTTGTATGGAGTAATCTACATCATGGGGGTGCTACAGATAGCAGCCCTGTTTCATCAATCAGCCCTGGAAACGGGACCCCTACAACGCCACACAATGTCTTTAGGTCAAGCATTGATTGGTGCCCTAAAATGAAAATGCCCAATCAATGTAGATCAACAATTCCTTTACATGCATAACCCACTACTAGATGTGTAGGAATGGGGTTGGGATAGCTTACAAGTCCTGTGCCGCCATGCAGGACAGCAGATCTTTTGGGCTTAAAAAGACCCTTCAGGAGCATTCCTGCAACTGCAGGTGAGAGTGGAACTTAAGAAAGAGCGGAGGAGTATAGATACAAAGCTGTTTTAACTGCCCACTCACATAAAAGACAAAGGCCTCAAGCCCAGGTACAGAGTAATGGTAAAAATGAACATGTTGTTGAAGTAGGGACAAGGTCTAGAGGGACACCCTTGAGCCATAAAAGAAATAAACACATGCACCTAGCAGTAGACAGTGGTGGTTGCACTGCCAAACAGCATTGCTACAGACTGTGCCTATGCATCTGTTCTTCAGGCTATAGCATCAACAGCTGACTACTATAGCCGGGTGACACACACGCAGGTTCAACAGAGCGATGACACAGCTGTGGTAATCATCGACGATGATGACGCTGTTATAGCATGCAACACTTGATTCATCAAACACAGTCTACACTGTTAACTAATGGGCAGAGTGTAATAGGTATTTGTTGTGAATTACAAAATAATATAGATAAGTGTAGAGATCAAATTATTGCAAATACTGTTGTCAGTGCCCCAATGACAATAACTCCATTCAATAACACCACCAGACCCCAGGGCCATCATTCACCAGTAGATATAGAATCTATTTACCAATATAAGACTGCTATCCCTTCATATGAAAATATCATCCCATGGGAGGATGACTCTGTATGTGTGGGGGCTTTGGTTAGGGCTTTTAATGAATGTGTGCAGTTTTTTTGTACAGATGCAGCGATGGGTGCTATGAGGACTGATGAGTTACAACCCTGTGTTAATATGTCAACTCATGAGGTTTTTGAAATAGCTCACAATCCCTTCCCAACGACCTCAGGAACATTTGTCGATGACCCAGGTACAAACACTAAACACACAAGCATGCATAATGATCACAATGTTGAAATTCAAAAGAACCATGTCAATAATTCAGAATATCTGGGTGATAACAACCATGCTGCACCCACTGATATTCAAGATGGTTTGGCCATCAGTATCACGATTGTAAATGACACAGCTCATACATTAATTCATGATGTTTAAACTCAGAAGAACAGTGTTAATATCTCTGAGCAGGTGTGTGATAATCACTGGCTGGACCCTGCTAACATTCAAAATGGTTTTAATGCTAGTATCATAACTATAGATGACACAGTCAATGCATGTGGGTATACATATGTCATATTTACGGGCCTCAGTAGAGTGCAACACCCCCCATTTCCAGAGAAAAAGAACAGAAAAAACATGAAGACACCCACACCTTCAAACAACAGAGCTATAAATAATGCTGGCTGTCATGAAAAACTTTGAAGCCCTGTTATAAAGTAATTTGGGGATCCTGATATCAGGGGTTCTTTTCAACATGTGGAGCAGGTAGTTCCTAAATTAATATAATAAATACTTTATTGTGGTATAATCTATAATTCGGATCTTACAAAACACATACTTATCTTAAACACATAAAACATAAATATATATATATACATATATATATATATATATATATATTTATATATATATATATATTTATATTTATATATATATATTTTAGATCTTACAAAACACATACTTATCTTAAACACATAAGACATAAATGTATATATATATAGAAGCAAATAAAATAACACAAAATAGTCAAGATAAATACACAGAATAATAATACAGTACAAAATAGAGAAATACAATAGTATATATATAAACTCTAAACTCCATATAATCTTGCCATAGTTTAGATTAGTTTAACTTAATAATAATTGTAATGAGATGGAACAAAGGAGGAAATACAATCAGTATTATTATTATTATTATTATTATTATTATTATTATTATTATTAATATGCCTGAAGTAGGGGCATCATTTGCGACCAAACCCTAAAGAGTGCAAGCTGTAGGCCGAGGGAGTCAGTATTCAAACAGGTGTACCAGAAATCGTCCTCCTTAATCATCTCATAATTATGGACCCATTTTTCATATGCATTCATATATGTAGGGCCCATTTTAGGGCAAAGTGAGAGTACATGTCTAGTAGTTTCAAATGCTACTACCCCCTGGCAAATGCGGCAAAGCCTGGCCTCCTGAGGGATCTTCAATCGAGGGCCAAGGATAGTAAGTACCGGTATCTGATTAGTTCTCAGTCTCAGTAAGAATTGTCTTACTTCAGGTGCCGGGCATAGGAGCGGTTTTAGATATCTATGTATGACATTTGAAACTGCCTCATAACCTTTCAACTTGGCCAAATGTTCTGAATTCGCACACCAATCCCATTTGTTTAATTTTTCCTCAAATGCTTTTTTTGGTGGATATAAGGTAAATGCTTCAGTTTTTCATAAGGCCAATCAATCTCCCTGAATAAAGATTCATTCAGTTCTTTATAGGTACGGCCCCGGGGATGTTTTTCTATGTCGAAATTATTCCCTGCAAGTCTCAGGAGTTTACAGCTGGGCTCAGTCTGAGATTTCAGATAAAAATCACCCCTCAGAAGAAGAGCCCTCCCTCTCAACGAAATGAGGCCTAATTCCAAGCGGAGATATTGGATAGAACACGAGGGTCCCAAACCAAGCACCATACGCCAATAATGTCCTTCCAGTATATTAAGCCATGTAAGGTCTTGCATAGCGAATGCCTCAAGGCCGTACAGGATTGCAGGCATAAAGCATTGCTGATATAATTTCAATATGCCGGCCATGCTAAATCCTGCTGAGCATTTTGCAAATTTACAGACCTGGAGGGTGAGCGATTTTGCTCTCCGTATCTTATGTCTTTTTATGGCTTCATAGTCTGTAGGTGCTTTAAAATCCAATCCCAAGTAGGGATATTGATCTACCACCTCAACTTTCCCCATGTTGGTATCTATCCCAGTTCGACAGGGTCCCTTTCCTGCAATTGTCATTATTTTAGTTTTTTCCAAGTTGATTACGAGACCTAGCTGTGTTGAATAGACTAATAATTCATTCAGCATGTCCTTTATGCCAGACATCGTACGATCAAAGAGGATCAAGTCATCAGCATAAAGCATTACTGTTATGGGCGTCTTCCCCAACTTTGGGGGGTAGTTTGACTTTAATGACATACGAGCCAGCAGGTCAGCTATATATAGGTTGTAAAGCATGGGCGCAGTAACGCAGCCCTGCTTTACCCCCATATTGATGTGGATTTTATCAGATACATTGCCTTGATCATTAAGTCGAACCCTGGTGGAGGTATTACTGTGCAAGGCTATTAGACTATTTAGGATTCACTTTGGACAATCCCAAGCCTTTAGTTTGGTCCACAGAATATTCCACTCCACCAGGTCGAAGGCGCTACTAAAATCTACAAATGCGATGTATAATGTGGCTTCTTTGCTACTCGTGGTGTTATTTATTAATAAGTCAAGGACCCTGATGTTGTGGGTAGTACTTTCCCTGGTCTAAATCCCGTTTGGGCATAGTTAAGGATATCATTTTCCGTGACCCACTTTTCTATTTCTTTGAGTACCAATGTGTTAAAGATTTTACTAGTTACATCCAGCATTGAGAGTTGTCTATAGCTAGCTGCTTTTGTCCGCTCCCCCTTTTTGTATACTGGGATTAGCACAGATTTCTTCCAGGAGGTCGGTATCTGACAGGTTCTACATATTCTGGAATAGAGAGTTAACAAAGTCTGTGCCCAATTATGGGGATCTCTTTTCAAGACTACATTGGCTAATCCATTTGGGCCAGGGGCATTGGACGTTTTTAATTTCATAATAGTCTGTTTTATGATCTTGTAGCTCAATGGAAGGGGCCATGATATTACACCCTCGCAGCTACTAGTGATAGTCATATTCTCTTTGTAGATTTTATTAAAGATATGTTCTACCCATTTATTCCTCGCAATAGGGTTGAGAACCCTCAGCTCCCGTTCTCCCCCCGCCTGGGCTAATATATGCCAAATTCTATGACTATTCTTACTACATAGAGCTTCCACAAACTTCTGCCATTTATTTCTTTTTAAAATTTGGCGGTATCCTCGTAACTACCTTCGATATTGTTGTTTTATCTCTGCAGTCTCCAACTTTAACGCATCCTCATCTATTTGGGCAGTTTTTGCACTCTTATTATTCTTAGGGCTCTTCGCATCATGCGTTTCTGATCTCTAATATTAGCATCAAAGGTTGGGATTCCCCCCTTCCTCTAGCTCAGCCCCTGAGCAGGCTGTCTTTAAACAATGAGTGGGTTAAGTATGTTATCCAACATTCGATGTCCTCTGGGCTCTTTTCCCACATTAACTGTTTGATGTTAGTATGAGTGGGGAATGTTATGGAGATCATTTTATCAATGTTTTGCTGGGTCCACCTAATCTTATTTCCAGCATGGTTAGGAGTTAACTCTCTCCAGATACCCCCCTCAACCATTTCCCCACCTCTTTCCACACTCAATGTTATAGTGCCATGGTTACTATAATTATTCAACTTAACATTTAGCTGTACAACGTAGTTCAATAAACATTCAGAGACGGCCATGTAGTTAAGTATTGAGCACTTTTTTCCTACTGCCCAAGTTTCTTTACCCGGCATATCCCCCCTAGTACGACCATTTAATAGGGTCAGGTTCCATCAATTAGGATCTTACAAAACACATACTTATCTTAAACACATAAGACATAAATGTATATATATATAGAAGCAAATAAAATAACACAAAATAGTCAAGATAAATACACAGAATAATAATACAGTACAAAATAGAGAAATACAATAGTATATATATATATAAACTTTAAACTCCATATAATCTTGCCATAGTTTAGATTAGTTTAACTTAATAATAATTGTAATGAGATGGAACAAAGAAGGAAATACAATCAGTATTATTATTATTATTATTATGCCTGAAGTAGGGGCATAATTTGCGACCAAACCTTAAAGAGTGCAAGCTGTAGGTCGAGGGAGTCAGTATTCAAACAGGTGTACCAAAAATCGTCCTCCTTAATCGTCTCATAATTATGGACCCATTTTTCATATGCATTCATATATGTAAGGCCCATTTTAGGGCAAAGTGAGAGTACATGTCTAGTAGTTTCAAATGTTCCTACCCCCTGGCAAATACAGCAAAGCCTGGCCTCCCGAGGGATCTTCAATCATTCGATGTCCTCTGGGCTCCTTTCCCACATTAACTGTTTGATGTTAAAATGAGTGGGGAATGTTATGGAGATCATTTTATCAATGTTTTGCTGGGTCCACCTAATCTTATTTCCAGCATGGTTAGGAGTTAACTCTCTCCAGATACCCCCCTCAACCATTTCCCCACCACTTTCCACACTCAATGTTATAGTGCCATGGTCACTATAATTATTCAACTTAACATTTAGCTGTACAACATAGTTCAATAAACATTCAGAGACGGCCATGTAGTTAAGTATTGAGCACTTTTTTCCTACTGCCCAAGTTTCTTTACCCGGCATATCCCCCTAGTACGACCATTTAATAGGGTCAGGTTCCATTCCTTAAGGATGTCTAACCATAATCTCCCTTTTCCATTACTCTAACGTAAAGATATTTTGCAGAGATTCTGTACAAAAGGGTAATTTCTGCATCCCCCGGGGTCAAAGCATTTAGCATTCAAATCTCCACCAAATATAATTGCATTCACTTCTTCCCCCATACACCAGGTAGTCAACAATGTATCCAGTTTGTCCCCCAAAGACTCTGTAATCAATTCTCCAGGGGGGTCATGGATGTTAATGATCAAAACCTCATTACATCCTGCCCAACCACCCGGCGGGCTTATCTGGATCACCAGTATATAACCCCCGGCCGATCCTGATAAATGAATTTGGAGTTATATACAGATTTGACGCTTGTTAGGAGTCCCCCTTTAGGTCTTCCCCATTCTCCCCTTTTTGCCATAGTTTGATATGTTGCATAGCCGTCAAATTCCAACTCAAAGTTTACCCATGTTTCCTGTAACAGGAATGCATCATTGGTCAAGAGCAAATCACGTGAGGCCCCCTCACTCAGCCAATGGCTAAAGCCCCTCGTGTTCCAACTAAAGATGGTCGAGGTTCATTCTCTTTTTTTTCTGTGCAAACATTACTTGTAGCCACTCCCATCCCCGCTCATCACTAAGCTTTTGGGCAGTTTTTACTGATTTTGTTATGGCAGGGCTGGCTGAGCATGCATAGTTACATTTAGGACAATTTTCCGCCCTCAGCTCTATCGGTATGGGCACATCCAACTCATATCCTAAATATTCCAGCGATGCTCGGTTCGCCCTTATCATGGAAGCAGTTTCGGGAAAGCAACAGTGGATGGTTGTAAATTTCCCTCCTTTTATTCGTAAGGGTTCCACAAAGTCAACATCACCGGAGTTTAGGATTCGCAATGATGGAATTTTAGAGAAGAGAGCAAAGAGTGTAGGCCCATTCAATTGTGCACCCAATTTAGCATTCTCCACTGCGGATATGGTCACATTTTTTATGTCGACCTTACTCGGCACCACTCTCCCACCTCCCCCCACGATCCGACTGGATCAGGAAGGACCACAGGCTCTTGCACACATACAGACTCCAAATGATGTGATATGGGGGCAGTTAATGCTGATTCCAAATGATCTGGGGCGGGGCCAGCTATGACACAAGGGACCAACTTGTCAGTTGATTGTTGCCTTATCTGAGCCGGCTGATCATCCATAAGCCAGCTCGTCAGGGTACCCACTGTTTGAGCCGATCTTCTTTTCCTTCGTGCGGCTCGTGTACGTTGCTTCTTGGATATATTTTTACCAGGGGTCGAGGAGTGGAATTTCGAGGTGGAGGGTTATTAGTTTTCTCCGAGCGTTTATTTGCCAGTCTTCTCTGTTTCCTAGATAGATGCCCCCAAGTTTCAGGTTCCTCCACACTTGCCCCAGGGATACTATTCGGTTCCTGGGTCGTAGTTTCTTCATCCATAGTCTGTGGTGGATTTGCCCTGTTCTGTCTGTTTTGCGGAGCAGCTCTTATCGGTATTTCCCTCAAGTCAATACAGGGGATCGTAGGTACTTTATTGGGCGGTCTCATATGTTTATGCAGTGCAAGGATCACTCTCCCCTGTGTTTTTTAGGTCCTCATGCATTGTTCCACACAATTTTGTAATATTTTAATGGCAAAATTAAGAGTGGCATTTCCAGTTTGGGAAGTTTCATGTGTGCTATATTACAATTGCACAGGTTCACTTGATAAATTTGCTAAGTCAAAAGCCATATTGGGGCTAGCTGATAAACGTGGTACCTTAGAAGCTAATGCAGGTGGGGAAGAAGGGATGCTAATAATTGGAACAGCCTCCGTTTGGGATGCTGAAGATACAAAGATAGGGGGCTCCTTACCACCTGGTACTAAGTTTTCCACTGGTTCCTCGAGTGTAGATACAGTATCTCCCTTCCCCATCTGGATATCAGGTACATTGTCACTGGTTGTTGGGTACCCCAGAGTATCTTCTTCTATTGATTTCCCCTCTTATGTTCCCACACGTTCTTGTAATGCATAGCACAATTGTAGTAGGGAATCTTTGTCTAAGACTAGACGGAGGTAACTGCCTTTTCCCTCCAGTTGTGAGGTATTGTCTACAGTGGGGCCAGTAAGGGCCTCTCTTTCCCCAGGTTTGCTTGGGAAGAAGGCATCTAATGGGCCCTTTTGGGGAACCATAGGCTTGTCTCTAGTTTCTTTTGTTCCCCCACTTTCCAAGGACATCTTGCTGTTCATGTCAGCAGACACCCCCTTATTGGATCGTAGGGCATAGGGTTTCTTCCCCCGTGTTATTGACGTTTTATTGCGATTTGTCACTTTTCCTGGCATTTTAAATGTCTTTATTGGTGGTGTTTTACCGGGGGAGATTTCAAAATTACCTTAATGGCCACTGGGCACAATAATCATACCTGCACTCTAGATTGAGTCAGACCGTGGGCTATGGCAGTACACCTGTCACACTCCCAGGGTCTATTTGTGTAAATTAGAAGGCACTCTCTAGGTAACCTGTGTCCCTATTATGTATGTGCTGTAGGCTTAAAATCTGTCTGATGCTGCAGACATTTTTCCTACCCAGCCCCCACTGTGCACTTCCCTCAGTTTAAGAAATGCCTTCTCACACAAACCTGATATTTAGAGGCCAGCTGTAGGCATGAGGGGAGACAAGATCGATGGGCTGGCAGCAGGCTTTAAGCGGTCTTACAGGAGTTCCAATATGCAACCTCACAGTCTGTAAGTAGCGCCTTGCTCGCCTGTCCGTTGGAGAGAAATTTGTAATTTACCTGTCAGACTCGTGGTAAAGCTCCTTTGTGGCTCAGACCGTCCCTGGCTAAGCCCCGCAGCTCAAACCACGGATCGCTAGCTCACAGATCCGGAGCACGGAAAGAACGACACACGAGGGACATGGGACAGAGCTCAGGGACGGCACCAGAACGCTCCACAGAGGCCCTGCAGTCATTAGAGGAAAGCACCTCTCAGGCCGTCAAGCCGCACTAGCTCACTCTATGGTTAGCAATACTGGCCGCTTCCGACAACCAAAGATCGGATTCCTATGATCTGGATGATAGTACTACAGCCTTAGTGGCGGGGCATTGTGGGGCATCCATGGGAAGCCAGCTCAACTATCCTAATAGTGCCATAGTGCTAAAAATGTGGAACATAGCATACTAGTTGCAGTGAGTTTTGAAAACCATAATACCCACTGAAAATTATGGTATAGTGATACCTAGCCATAGTGCTGTTGCTAATCCACCAATAACCACTCAAGGAGCCTAATAATCATCAGATTTAACAGGGCCTAATGACAGCAAACTCTTGTTACTACTAAATGGCTTGCAGCTGAAAATGAAATGGCCCATTACAAAACAGACACGTCTTTTAAACAGCCAGACAACTGCTAGAGTATGCTTGCATTTAACTAGCACCCGATGTAACAGGGGTGATCCAATGTGTGAAGCTGAAAACACAAGCACTGTTACAGTCAATACGTCTCTACAGAGTGGGGGTGGAAACCCAGTTCAATGGGACCATAAAGACACTGAACGATCCTTAAAATGGTATAGACCCTGAACCCAGCAGCATTGGCTATTTAAACTCTTCAAAAAGGCCAGGTTGGTTATATCCAGACGTGATAATCCTAATATGTCACAACCCCAAACCCCATAGCCTTATGCTCCTGTGTACTTAGAAAGGTTGCAGACATATCAACGGGCATATAAAACATTTGCATCCATTGAGTATTACGAGGAATTCGGATTTGTAAACTTGGATCAGTTACAGTCCTTGGGACACGGGTTAGCTGTTATAACAGAAGCAGTTGAAACGCCTGGTTAGACATATATTATAAACTTTTGGACACAATGATTTAATACAGATATGCATGGATGCTGATGGTTTAAACAGGCCCTTATTTACAAGGTGATCCACCTACAATGTCTTCTGCGTTTTACAATTACTGGAAAATCTGAGGTGGCTCATGGAGCGTTAATCCGACATGAAGTGTTTTGCACCATGAAGAATCATTGCGGTCAGGCCCTGCTCCAGAAGTATTTAGAAGCCTTTGAACAAACGTATTAATGGTCATATTAGAATATTTAAAAGGAGATTTGTATTAAATTTTAATCACAGGCCATTAAATCTGTGTCTGGAGTCCTGTCTCATAGGTTCAATCGAACGATGGAGCTGTACAGCTTCAGATATGCGTGACAAAGCATTGAAAGCCCATAGAGAGCAGCTAATTTTCTGATGGACGGACCTGAATGTTTTGGAAAGTTGTCTCTCTTTGAAGCAGTATTTTGCTAGAGCCATCAAAATACTGTATTTCATCTGTGGTGTAATGTGATACTTCCTGCTAACAGCTAAAAGAGCAAAAACCAAGTTATACGTTTTACATCATGATTACCATTTGTATCATATAACAAATCTACAAAACTTCCCAGGAGCTAAAAACCTCTGTAAACATTGTTACAATATTGACAACAACAAAAATAAACACAGCTGTCAATATCATCATCGCCTGTGTTTAAGAGATGAGTGCAAAGCCCTTAAGGAGAGACCTTCAAAAGGTCCACAAATTCATACCTTTGTGTGTGAGGTCGAATGTAAACATTCACATTGAAAAGCGACCATGGGGACTGTTGTGTGTGAGCCACGTTTTGGCTGTCCCACTTGTGGGAAATTTACAGCCAATAATCATAAATTTAATTGGTTAATTTGTCTGGGATGCAAAGGGCCTGTTGTCAACATCGCTGGGCACCTGTGCTATATGACACCTGGCAGACCTCAAAGAAAAGCAAGAATTATATTGTGTATGACTTGGAAGCCTGGCAGTAGAATATAATGCACCAGCCAGACTACATTTATGCCAGACATTTAACAGGTGATAGTTGCTGGAAGTTTGAGGGTGATTCAGGTGTGAGGGATTTTGTTAACACCTTTGTAAGAACAAAATTCACAGGGTACAAGTTTTTAGCTAATAATGCCAAATAGTACGATAACTACTTGATTCTCAAACAATTGGTGAAGAAGTGAGTTAGGTTGAAACTCATCACGCATAGTGCTAAACTCATGTCAATACTTTTGGTAACATTGAAAATACGTTTTAATCGACTCCTTGAACTTCCTACCCATTAAACTCAGTAAACTCCCAAAAGCTTTTAGTTTTCTCTAGTTAAAAGGTCTTCTTTCCCCATCTTTTCAACACATTGGCTAATCAAAACTAGGTAGGCCGATCCTAGCTCCCAATCAATATGGCATTCAGTACATGATGCGTAGCAAAAAAGGCAAATTCATGATGTGGTATAAGGCAAATAAGCACAGCGTAATTGACTTTCACCAGGAATTAAGGGCTTACTGTAAAGAAGATGTCAACATGTTAAAACAGGTATGTAATTTGTTCAGGGATGGGATCATTCAAATTACCCATCAGAAACCACGTACAGAAGGTGGCTTACACATGTTATACGTTGATCCTTTTAAAAGTGGCATGGTGACTAGTTGCTGTATGCAGATCTACAGAAAATTGAATCTAAACCCTGAAATGATTGCGTTACTGTCCCAGTATTCATACCACAGTGCCAACATTTTTATTTCACAGCAGCTATTCAATAGCTCCTATATATAGCAGATACCAAAAACATTGTGATGCAATATCCCTGATTAGTAGTGCCTAGAAAGGGTATGGTAAATACTGTGTGGACGGATGTGCTTTGGTTCAGGGTGTGGAAACAGCTTATGAATTGATTGGTTGTTTTTATCACGGGTGTCCCGAAGGTTCTCTCACCAGGGTTTTAATACTCTGACAGGTACTGCTTACGAGCAGTTGTATAGACACACTCTGTTGAAAAAGATGTTCCTATCCAGTCAGGGAGTTTGCATTGTCAGTATTTGAGAACATAAGTAGCACACAATGGTACAAAGCAACCCAAAAGTGGGTAGATTTATTAAAGAGAAGAAACTGCCTGACTCCATACAACCCAGAGATTAATTGTACGGAGGTCGTACGAATGCTGTAAAGTTACACTGTTGCATCTAAGAGGGTGAGCAAATACACTATTTAGATGTCACCACTCCATAAGAGGCTCTGAACAATGAAAAATCATATGCTCTAGGGCATCCTGAGTTCATCTGTGACAATTCTGGAGATATAGAGCACTATTTCCGTTTCATCAGGTGTGAGGTCTATCCCCCTGAGGTCTTTACTTACCTGTGTTGCCCTATAGCTGTGGTGGCAAGCTAATGTTCCTGCTTTCTCGTGCATGCAACAAAAAAAAATGGGCAGGGTATACACACGGATGAAGAGCAGGCACTGACAGGCAATTGATGTACGATCGAGTTACAAGCTGCTTTAAAACGTGGCCGGTACTGGGGTGCATTCGCAAGATCACAGAGCAATGTCAGACGTTCCAGCAGACATTGTGTTAAGCACCAACCATGGAAGATATGGTATTGATGGAAATACACCTAACATGGATGCCATTAGTTCATGGTAACGGTCTAGTCTTTTACCAAGATGGCGTCCGAAACGTATATGCATCATACGCACGGTAACATTGGTGCGTTGTATCATCGTTTACTCAGAACTTTGTTTAGCAGTGTCTATCTGGTAAGATCACGGAGGTGTAAGCTCATCACCTTCTTCGGTACCTTTCCTCCCTCTTTCTGTCCTACTAGTTTCTTTCCATGTCTTTCGTGTCTACGCTCCCAGACTCCTTTTCTGCACAAGCTGGAACCACTTGTTCACAAACAGAGCTACGTTTATTAGACTGAATCTTACTGGCACTTTCTCTCAAAGTCCCATCCGGCAGATCCAAGGAGTTGATATTCAAGCACTCCAGGCGGAAAACCAAGCTTTACGTCACCAGATCTCTGTTAGAGACGAAGGAAGAGGTGATTTACCGGCAATGCCATTTTCCATGCCCAAGTACGATGGGAACCCCAAGGGTATAAAGGAGTTTCTTGACGCATGCTCAGTATATTTCTCTTTTAGAAAGAAGTCCTTTGAGTCTGGAAGAGCATGTGTAGGATTCTTAATATTCAATCTGACAGGTAATGCCTTGAGATGGGCAACACCCTTGGTAACGGCAGAAAATCCGTCAGTGAATGACTATGCCTTGTTTATTCGCAATCTGCAGATATGGTTCGAGAGGCCAGAGGTGCAGTACTCTACACATGAGGCACTATTGGATGTTAGACAAGGGAACCAAGATGTGCAATCCTACGTATCTCAATTCCAGGGGTTGGCTACATTGGCCGGATGGCCAGAAACAGCCCAACAGACCTTATTTCATAGAGGACTCCATGAGGAGATAAAAGACGAATTAGCACGAGTAGCCAGACCAGACACTTTTGCTGAACTAGTAACTTTGGTTCTACGGATCGAATTAAGACTAAATGAGAGACGCTGTGAGAAGAAAAGAGTTCGAGGAGGTCAGTCGAGCTACAACCATCCTTCAATTCCTAAGGATCGATTGTCTATGGAAGAACCGATGCAGATCGGCGCTACCCGTGGACCTTTGACATCAGAAGAAAGGAGGCGCAGACGTGAGCAGAATTTGTGTATGTACTGTGGGTCCTCCAAACACCAATTGAAGGATTGTACAGAGATTCCTTCCCAGTGTTCGGGAAACGCTCAACCTCGTGCCTCTGCAAGGGAGGTAACGGGGAGAGTGGCACAAGTCCTTGCAACACCACCAGATCAGGAGAAGGAGTAGAAGATTACAGATTAAAGGTTTTTCAGGTTTCATTATCCACTACAACAGGTCTTAAGATCCCAGTACTAGCCATGTTGGACTGCGGAGCAGCCGGCAACTTTATTGATATCTCTCGGGGCTAAAGACAATCGGATCCTTCTTCAACCCAAGAAGAGGATAATACCAGTAGAAGGAGTCTATGGACGTCCTTTATCCTCTGGACCTATCACCATGGAGACATTTCCCATGCAGATATCAATGGGTAACCACAACGAAGAGATTATTTTTGATGTGATTAGAGCAGTACACTTTCCTCTCATACTTGGGATATCTTGGTTGAGACTCCACAACCCGTGTAACAATTGGAGTACCAACTGATTGAGTTTTGATTCAGAATTCTGCGGAAGCAATTGTATTAAAGTACCACAACCCGAGGTACAATCCGCCTGCTTGGTAGCTCAACCTCAATTGACTATTTTGACAATTCCGGTGCAGTACAAGGAATTTGAGGACGTATTCGAAGATGTTCTGCCCAAACTCCTTCCACCTCATCGCCCTGAAGACTGCAGCATAGAACTTAAGGAAGACATACCCTTGCCTTTTGGGCGGATGTGTTCATTATCTCAGCTAGAACGGACTGCGCTTAAAGAATACCTCGACTCCAACCTCAGCAACGGACTAATCAGAAGGTCAAAGTCTTCAGGTGGTGCATCTTTGTTTTTTGTAGCAAAGAAGGGTACCAAAGAACTTCGCCCCTATATCGACTACCGCGGGTTGAACAATATTACAGTTCGAGACAGATACCCCATGCCCCTCATCAGGGATATCCTAGAAGCAGTTAAGGACTCACAAATCTTCACTAAGATTGACCTACGTGGCGCATATCATTTGCTAAGGATACGACATGGCGATGAATCGAAGACCACCTTTCGAACACCGTTGGGGCTAATTGAGTATTGTGTAATGCCTTTTGGTTTAGTAAATGCCCCAGCGGTGTTCCAGAGATTCATGGGCCGGGTGTTTGCCGATATGCTCAACGTTTCTGTTGTAGTATATCTGGATGATATTTTGATATTTTCCAATTCTCTCCATGAACATTGCACTGAGGTGAAGGAGGTTCTTCGGAGGCTAAGAGAGAAAGATCTGTAAGCCAAACCTGAGAAGTGTTCATTCGAAGCCACAGAAATACCCTATCTTGGCTTCATAATTTCATCTACTGGAATACGGATGGATCCAGACAAGGTTAAGGCCATTCTCAGATGTGTAGTACTCTCTTCTGTCAAAGAGGTACAACGCTTTCTCGGACTGGCAAATTTCTACTGCCGCTTCATTCCCCATTTTTCAGAGATTGTGTTACCTCTAACCTCTCTCCTTAAGAAGGGAGTCTCCTTTACCTGGAACCCAGCAGTTTAGAAGGCCTTTTCCACACTAAACGAGTTATTCACCACAGCTCCTGTTCTTATCCAACCAGACCAGTCGAAGCCTTTTATCGTTGAGACTGACGCCTCAGGCGGCGCTCTGGGAGCAGTACTATTGCAGGAGGACAGAGAGGGCCAGGAACACCCTATAGCCTATTACTCACAAACCCCTACCATCTGTGAGCGGAATTACTCTGTACTCGAGCGAGAATAACTGGCCATGAGGATGGTGTGTGAGGAGTGGAGACACCTCTTACAAGGAGTAACCAATACATTTCTTATACATACGGACCATAGGAACCTAAGAGCACTCCAGCAGATGGAGTGTCGTAATTCCTGCTATGCCCGATGGGCTTATTATTTTTCCTACTTCGATTTCCAGATTACCTATATTCCTGGTACCCTGAACGGGGAAGTTGGCCTGAAGTCGGACAGGAGAAGGCGGCCTCGATCAGTGAAGAAAGGATATTACCCAAACAAAGATTCATAGTCGTGATCAATGGGTATCTCCAGAAGGTACAGGAGGCGTACATGTCCTGCACGAAACAGACTCCTGGGACTAAGGATGTGCAAGAGAGGGAAGGGTTATGGTTTTGTAAGTCAGCTCTTTTTCTACCCACTAAAGAACTCCAAGAACAAGCTCTCAGCTTTTGTCATGATCTTCCATTGGCTGGACATAGAGGTCAGAAGGCCACATATGAACTACTAACCAGAAGACTTTGGTGGCCTTTGATACGTACTGATGTTAATCCATATGTCAGATCTTGTTCTGTTTGTGCCAGAGTTAAGGTATCTAGACAGAAGCCTATTGGTTTATTACAACAACCTGACCTACCCACTTGCCCTTGAGAAAACATTGTTATGGATTTTATTGTGGCCCTTCTTCCCTCTCAGGGAAGAACAGCCATAATGGTAACGGTTGATTTGTTTTCCAAACAAGCCCATTTTTCTTCTTTAAAGGGAGTACCTTCAGCAGCAGAGACAGCCTCAGTGTTTCTCAGAGACATGGTAAGACTACATGGACTGCCTCGAGTAATCCAATCTGATAGGGGTGTTCAGTTCACTTCAAAATTCTGGTCCATACTTTGTAATGAGCTAGGAATCCATAGAGCATTGTCATCGGGTTACCACCCACAGTCCAATGGACAGACGGAGAGACTCAATGCTAGTCTTGAAGAGTACCTCCGTTGTTTCTGTAATAAGGAACAAGACAATTGGGAATCCTTGATCCCCATGGCAGAGTTTGTATATAACAATACCTGCCACACAGAGATTGATATGAGTCCTTTTCAGTGTACTTACGGCTATCACCCCCACTTTTTGCCTGAGATCGGTTTCAGTAATACGAAGGCGCCATCCGTGGACAAGATATTGGCTGAGCTTCAACAAATACATACCTCTGCTCCACACACTCTGGAGGAGAGTAGAAAGAACTACAAGATATACGCTGACACTAACAGAAGTCTGTTCCACAATGGGATCCAGGGTCACAAGTCTGGTTATCCACCAGATACTTACCCAGGTGGGCATGATTAGGCAAATTCACCCCTAGATACATTGGTCCTTTTCGGATAGAGGCTAAGATTAATCCTGCAGTGTACAAGCTAAAACTACCTGCACGATTCAGTAGAATACACCCTGTATTCCACACCTCCTTGCTGAAGAATCATATTGAGGATCCATTCCACAGAAGGACCATGAATAAGGATATCAAGACTTCTCCGGTTCCAGAAGAGTATGAGGTAGCCAGATTGATAGATTCACGATACAGACAAGGGACACTACAATATCTGGTTCATTGGAAGGGTTACCCTATTTCTAAAAGGACCTGGGAGCCCAAGACGCACATACATGCCCCGGACCTGGTGCAGAGGTTTCACAGATTGTTTCCCAGTAAACCAGGAGGATTCCGGCATCAAAGGGGGCATACTGTTATGCACCAACCATGGAAGATATGATATCAATGGAAATACACCTAACATGGATGCCATTAGTTCATGGTAACGGTCTAGTCTTTTACCAAGGTGGCGTCCGAAATGTATGTGCATCATACGCACCGTAACATTGGTGCGTTGTATAATCATTTACTCAGAACTTTGGTCGCTGCCCTTGTTGCTCGTGTTTCTCTGTGTTACAGAAGCCTTTTTCTTTAACCTTACCCTTCGCATTTCTATCTGCAGTCACTCGCGGTGCTGTTTTCTTACAGGTTTTTCTTTGATTAGCGGTGTCTGTCTGGTAAGATCACGGAGGTGTAAGCTCATCTCCCCCTTTGGTACCTTTCCTCCCTCTTTCTGTCCTACTAGTTTCTTTCCTTGTCTTTCGGGTCTACGCTCCTCATTCGTTTTCTCGCTATCTTATTTCTGCCTGACCTACTCCTACCTTTCTTACGTTTCTTTTTTCCATGTGTCTGAGGCAGGATCCTTCTTTCTGTCAAGGCTACCCGACCAGTATTCCTTCTGATCAACCTCCTGCCAAACCCTCTATGCCGCTAGTCTTCAGTGCCACTATCCTTCGGTGCCGCCAGTCCTACAGTGTCGCAGAACCTACGGTGCCGCCAGTCCTGTGGTGCATGCTGGATCCTGCAGTCCCCATCTATACCACTAAGATTGTTCTTGTCTTCCTATTCACATCATAACTCTTTCAGCAGATCCAGCCAGCTGACTACAGCTCCCAGACTCCTTTTCTTCACAAGCTGGAACCACTTGTTCACAAACGGAGCTACGTTTATTAGACTGAATCTTACTGGCACTTTCTCTCAAAGTCCCATCCGGCAGATCCAAGAACTACATCTGCTACACAGGGTTTTTTCAGCCAATGGATTTTTCCCTGGAGTTTGGGACTGGCTCCTGGGAGGCCCCCGGATTCGGTACCCATCCAGTCACGGTGGCCTCCGGGGAGCCACGTCCTTATTTACATCAAAGAAATCCAAAAAGAAGAAGGAGTCAAAGAAATACCAAAGGAGACAAGATTGGGTGACTTCTACAAGCTCAAGAGGAGATTCAGGTGAGGAGGAGTTGGGTGAAGTAAACGGGGAAGTTGTGAGTTTTGACACATTGTCTGGCTAAACAGCTGTTAGCAGCATCTCTATACAACTTTACGACACCAGTTTAAATACCTTAGGTTTGTAGAAGGCATGCCAGACAGTCTCAACAAGCAGCACTTACTACTACCGGGCATGGTGAATATGGTCATCATCAATGATTTGATGACAGAGGGCAGCTAGAGCACTGAACAAGCAAGAAAAAGCCTTTACTTAGTATTCCCATCACAGCAATCTAAGTATTTGCTATATTGTGCAGAAATTGTTCAACAAGGGTAGGAGTAACAGATCTGTAACACTAAATTGTTTTATATATACTGTTATTTAAAACCATATGTGATAAACAACAACGTTCTGTGATAGCTCGACAGATGTATTCATTAAAAAAAAGAACAATTATAATCTAAAATGCGTTTCTTCATGGAGGTTTTTGAAGATGCTACCAGTAAACCCTACGGATATCTGTTGGTTGATTTAAAAAACAACCACTCTAGGGATTAAAGATTGCGCACTGATATGTTCCCACCTGGTCTACTCACTGTTTTCACCCCTCAAAAACAGGTCGGGTGTAAACACACGGATGAAGAGCGGGTGCTGACAGGCACTTGATATATGATCGGGATTCAGCAGCTTTAAAGCATGGCTGTCGACTGGGGTGCATACACGAGATCACACAGTGATGTCACAAATTACAACAAACATTGTCTGGTTATATAGCTGTTGGCAGCCTCTCTACACAACTTTACTACACCAGTTTAAACACCTTCAATTTGTAGAAGGTATGCCAGACAATCTCTATGATGCCACATACTACCGCTGAGCATGGTGAATATGGTCATCATCGATGGTTTGATGACGGAGGGCGGACAGAGTGCAGAACTAGAAAACGCATTTACTCAGTATTCACGTCACAGTAATCTAAGTATTTGCTATATCATGCAGAACTTGTTCAGCAAGAGTAGGACTAACAGATCAATGACACTATAACGCTAGTTATACAGTGTTATTTAAACCCCCCCAATGATAAAACAACTAGCCATGACAACCCGACAAATGTATCCATTTAAAATGTATTTCTTCATGGCGGCTTTTGAAGATGGGACCAGTAAACCCTACGGATATCTGTTGGTGGATTTAAAAACAACCACTCTAGAGGATTATAGATTGCACACCAATATATTCACAACCAGTCTACCACTGTCTAAACCCCTAAAAAGGCATTTAAATCATCTAAAAAATACCCTTCTCTACACTATAGTGTCAGCAGCTGTTACATCTTTCAACATATCAGCACGCATACAGAGAAACATTGCACTGCTTAAGATTCTTGTATACACCACCATCCAGATACACAAGGCCATTCTAGCTACAGCCTCTGACGATCTGGTGGCCACGATTTCTAAAATTGCCCAGAACACCTTAAAGCGACACGTCCCCTTAACACAAAACCAAGTAAGTATGTTAAAAAAGAAGATGGGTGTCATCAAGAAACTTGTCAATAAGTGGGTATCCTTAAGAGCTCAAAGAAAAGTGATTTCTCAGGCTGGTGGATTTATAGGATCTCTCCCAAGCCCTGCCCACCTGGTGCCTTCCAGGTTGCCGCTCTTTTCCTCCACTTAGCAAGCCTGGCCCACCTGGTGCCTTCCTGGTTGCCACTCTTTTTCCCTACTTAAGGAGCCCTCCAGCCTCTTTTCCTTTGCAGATGGGGAGCAGGTGCAAGTGGATCCAAGTTGCCTGGCCTAAGCCCCGCCGACCTTCTTAGTCCTGCCTCTTCCTTCCTGCTTTTAATTCTTAGATCAAGGGTGTCTCTCTCCTGGGCGTCCAAAGCGAAGGGCAGATGAAGAAAAGGGCAATTCCTTTTTGGACGTGTTTGGACCAGAGGACCCAGGGCCCGACCCCCTGCTCAGACAGCAGGTAAGCATGCACCAACATATTTACTCCCTCTGTCCCCACAGGCCATCCCCACCCTCTCTGGTCCCCCACGTGATGTTCCCTTGTGCCTTCCCTTCTCACAGGTGTTGCCTGTTTTGTTGATTGTTCCACCCTGCTCCCCCTCCAGCGTACTTCTACAGAAGTCTGTCCTGATACATTCTGGTTTCACCATCACCGTCTTGTGGCCAATGCTGGATTTTACTTTATGGGCTTCATTGATTCACTGTGCATCACCCTTTCTCAACTCTCATCCTGGTCTTCCTTTGCATCTTCTACTCATGGTGGCCCTGAATCATGCTGTTCCGATCTTCATCTTGTATCCTGGCTTGCAACATAATGGGCCTCATTACGACCCTGGCGCTAATGGTTTAACGGCGCCGTAAAAAGAGCGTCGGCGCCGTTAAACCATTAGCGCCTGATTACAAGGTCCCTTAGCGGGTTGGAGGCTTTAACGCCTGCTTTTTGCAGGCGTTAAAATCCAACCCGCTAAGGGACCTTGGAGCTAATTACGGCAACCGTAATTTATGGTGCCGTAATTAGCGCCTTCCCCATTCCCATTATGCCCTGTGGGGCAAAATGGGAATGGGGAAGGGCAAATTTTGAATGGGGAATTACCGCCCCCGCCAACCTTGTGATGGGGGCGGTAATTCCGCCATCCACCATGCCGGAGACCGGCATGGACCATGGTGCTAATAGCACCATGGTTCAGCGCCTGGGTCGTAATGAGGCCCAATGTGTTTCTTCTGACCTCTGCAATTGTATTTGCTCTCCCCTCTTGCTTCTCCACTCTTTTTGAGGGCTTACTCTCTGTTCTCTCCTCCTCTCCCTTCTTCCTTTCGTATCTCCTCCCCTCTTCCCCTTACTTTCTTCTATGCACTTACTTTATCAGAATTGTACCTGGACCTTGTATGATAGCAACCTCGTCTGTCTCCTCCCCCGTTCCCTTACTTGTTTCCCCCACCTCCAGCACTATATGAAATGTTGTCAGGCCTAGTACAATAGTCGCTTGTTCCGTTCCTCCCCTCCCTTTCTGCACCCGCTCCCTCACTTTTTGTTTTCTCCGGCACTACCAGAAATGTCATCAGGCCTAGTACGGTAGTCGCCTGTCTGTTTCCATTTCCTTCCCATTCTCCCCCTCCATTCCTTTTCTATGTCTTAGCTCTTGCACAATCTGAAATGTCGTCAGGCCGAGTACGATAGTTAATTTCCCATCCTTACTGTTTATGGCCTGTAAGAATGTCGTTGTATTGTCCCTTGTTCCCTCCCTTGCCTTGAAGCGCTTTGAAATACATTGTGTATAGGTGCTATATAAATAAACTATCATATCATATCATATCTCATAGACATAGTCCTACCATTAATCACCAGATTGGTCAGGGGTCAGGGATGGAGCATGCTCACAAAATCTATTTGGTGGACAAATGCCAGTTCAAAATCCTGGCACCCACACCTGCTGAGGATTCAGATATTACAGAAGGGTGCAACCATGGATCTGGACACTGACATGAAGGATGTTTGAAACAGGCCTGATTTAATGGCTCATGATTAAGTGGCCTTATATGCAAATATTCTGCATAAATACTTAAATCACGCTAAGTACAACGATGCAGAAAAGACCAAACTAACATTATATGTGCCAACTAGTGAAGCTAACCGTTTGAACCTTCCATAGACAATAGACCCATTGTGGCAGATGTGGTGAACACACTTAGCCAGCGCTATGGATCTAATGCAGAACTACGGCTACATAAATAGGAGCTTGAAAAGGATGTGGCGGCGTGGACTAACAGGGGAGAATTCATTTGTACAGGTAGGTATGTAAGGGCTCAAGCCTGCATGAACTAGTATGGGTATTACAAATCAACAGCCAACTTCTATATAAAATGCCCCCAGAAGCAGGAACAAGTTCATGCAGGCGGTTGATGATTTAAATATTCTGACAATGTTGTAGGTAATGTTACCCAAAAATGCCTTCTTGAGAGGTCAAAAACAGTTGAACCCGCTACCCCCACACCAACACAGTCCTGTAAATACATTGAGGGCAACCATGCCTATAAACAGATCCTGATTGCCCAGCCCTGAAACGAGGAGGCATACCTTGGGCTTTAAGGACTCTTTACCCACCGATTCATGATACTAGGATGACCCTGCCCTCTATACCTCTAAAGCACCTAGGCTTTGCAGAAGACATATACGTCAAAGTTAGTTATCTGATTAATGTGAATGACCAATTGTTTATCTGTATTAGAAAAGGACTGTTTCAAGTATAACTGGTGCCTTTTATCCTTTCTGTATTAAATATAACTGTATTAAATATAACTGTTTAAGCATAATCAATGCCTTTTCTCTTTTCTGCATTAAACAGAACTGTTCAAGTATCACTGATGCCTTTTCTTCTTTCTGTATTAAATGTGTCTTTTACAAATAAATATTTTTTCAAGTAATAAAATGGACTGGTTGTTTATTACTTTGCCACATCTGTAACACTCAACACTTGTTGATTTAAAAAAAATGTATTTTATTCATAGAAGATAAATCTAAATAGAACACACACATTTTCATTTCTGACACAGAGTAAAAGGTCTATGAGATCTATACACAATATCTTAGCATTATTTATGGATGTCACCACCGTATGATCCTTTTGCTTGCGATTGTTTGAGTGCATTATCAAAACAGCCGACAGCGATCGATATTCCGACATTTGACTGATAAAGAATATATACGGTGTTGCCTGCATGGAATAGCTTTAGAGTATTGGAATGGCAATGTGGTATAAAGTAAATACTTTGCAATGCCTTATACATAATCCATTTAAATATCAGCATATATTGGATGTTGCAGAAAATGTGTCAAGCTGTCAAACACCATTAGCATATCCTCCTTCAGCCACCTGCAGATCATTGTTCACCACCAGGCTAACAGGGCAATTGTGGGGTAGTCGTGTGGGCATGTATCGTTGTCATACACACAGTAAAATGTTTTTCTGCCATGTCTATTGTTACTAAGGAATCATTTTATCTGTAAATTATCCCTTTACATATCAGAGTATGTTTCGCTGCGTGTTGATCTCTAGATACTCCACTATATTGCTGTAAATCAGTAAACTGTGAAACTCCCTGTTAATATCAGCTTAGGTATTCTCCCACAGATCTCTACTTCCAACATGTTGCACGGTTCCCAGTATGTTACACAGTCTCCCCGTTGTTGAAAACCTGACTGACACGAAAAATATTTCTCTGCTGCGGGTCTATCTGTAACACTGTGTCACCATACTCTGGTATGGTTGAAATGCTTTAGCTGATGTCTCTCACAAGATCCTATATATTTGGGCAGTAACCCTCAGCGAACCATTCCGGTGAAAGCCCTGGGGTTTGTTAATTTTATGATAGACATGGCATCCCTGATGCCTAAAGTATCTCACAAATTGACGTATTGAGCTTCAGTGAGCCCCACAGTCCAATGTCCTTCCAAATGTATGGGTTTGGCCAGCTTCACATTAAAGTTGGATATTTTGTTTTCTGGCAATGTATCTGTGAATGTCTTGCTGGGGGTGCATAACGTAAAAAGGTGTAGGCTCCATGACTTTCCCGCTATACACCCTTGTCCTCTAGAGAGTTGTTGTCCACCCAACTGTTCACAGGCCACCTCAGCCATTTTACTAGATATTGTTTTCTAGCACCTCATCCTGCTTTTTGGATCACTTCCCTATAGAAAAACACCTTGAACAGCTTCCCCTAAGTAATCAATTAGTCTGAATATATAAAGACTTTGCCGTAAAGCCACTCCATCTTTCATAAAGAGCTCATAGCTGTAGTTCTGCTCATACCCCTTTGTAAAAATGACCTTGAGTTCCGAGATCCACACATGATCACCCTTTATAAGGGGAATTCTTGCTTCCTTTTCAAAAAGTCTTTTGGCATACATGTTTTTCCAGTCTTCCAAGGAATTCTGGGGTGTTACACCTATGGGGATAGTTTCAAAAGATCTACGATGTGTGTTGTTATACACATTTATAAATGTGGGTGTCCAGATATCTACAGGTGTTTTTAGCTGTGAAGAAATGCCAGAAACGTGTTTTAAAAGTTTGTATACAACATTCTACAATAGAGGCTTTAACCTGGGAGTGTGTTATAAAATGGTGCACCCGTGTTCTTTTAGAAGGATATGTCGCAGTTTATTTAGAAAGTCCTTACTGATGTCTGTCTGTAGTTTAGCAGGTACTTGCCCAATGTTAAATATGCATTTAAAAGCCACCACTACACTGGTTCCCGTCCTGTCTTCTAAAGCCTAACCAAAGGGTATTTTAACAGGATATCAAAGACAACTAGAATAAATCAGAAGCATCATTGTCTCCCTAGAACTGGCTTATATCCATAAGACACTCAAAAACACAGGTGAACGGGTCAAAGTAACAAGCATACCCCCTTACTGTTCGATCCCCATCAGCAGATAACAATCAAGTACCACACGTTTTGTATACTGGTTTTTATATTTTGCAGTATCTACTTTAGAATTATTTTAGGTGTGGTGCTGAACATCATAGGTTTCACGGTAAGGCAATAAAGATTTGCACAATTCAACAAAAAACAAGTGAGATTACTTGCACACAGGTCTATACAGTCAACAAAATGCAATTTTCTACTGTCGATATATAACGACTGGGGTCGGATCATGTAAACAGATGAAACAAATATACAGAATGTATTTCAAACCAAGGACAGTGGAACAACATTGGTGACACTGTGGTTGGAAAAAGGATTCGTCTACACCAGGGTGTTTCAGCTGTCTATAGGGGCTAGGTGTGCCACAAATTTCTCACAGCCTTCGTCAGGGCGGAAAAGACAGTGTTGTCAGGATGTTCAGAAAATGCTGAAAAGTGAATGAGATTCAATAAGGGGAGTGCCATTCAACAGAGATATTTAGGCCTGACTGCACGGTGTCCAATCTGTGAACCCATCTCTGTTCTAATTGGGTTAGGGTCTTATTAAGATCTCCCTTTCTTATGGTGAGTGTCACTTTTTGGTGGTGGTTGGTAGATAACTTCATTAATAAAAACCACAAGGACACAGACTTATGATGGTTTGTTCTCCAAAAAAGTGACACCCCCCATAAGAAGGGGAGATCTTAATAAGACCCTAACCCAGTTAGAAGAGAGATGGGTTCACAAATTGGACACTGTGCAGTCATGTCTAAATATCTCTGTTGAATGGAAATCCTTCCTCTTGCAAACCACATTGATCTTGCCAGTATATATGGTCTTTCACCAAGCACTCACATACTACCAGGTCTAGATGAGAATGTAAGAACTTGTATCATCAGATGGGTTTTGTCTGTAAATGAAACTCTACAGATGGGTAATTTCATTGAGACACCCTCCATGACGGGAGAAAATAGCCCTTATTCATATTCACATATGTTGGTTCAGTTAAGATCAATGTGTAACTGTTCTGTTCCAATAGAGAGCATGTGTAAACAGCAACATTTAGGACTTTCAACATGTATGGCTGTCAACAAAGCACTCTCAATTTACCAGTTCGATATGAGAATGTAACACAATGTATCACTAACTGGCCTGTTTTAATGAAAACCCTGGGTTGTGTATTGCTTGCCAGTGTAGCCATCCGCAAACAAAGCAGATAGACTTTCCTGATGTTAATCAAATGCTGTCTCTAATACGAATTTTATGCAAATGTTGCTTGTTCAGTGAAATCATGTGAAAGATCAGTGTTTTTCCAATAAGAATGAAATGCAATTGTCTTTTGTCCAGCTAAATCATGTGAATATGACATTTACTTTGCGAACTATCCACGGGGACAAGCGTATGCCTTCTTCTCATGGTCTTCCCAGCGCGGGGCGGATAGCCCAAGGCTCTATCCATATTCATATCGCATACACATGCCCCTGACAGAGTACTGTTCCTTTTGGAGTGATCGGGGCGTATTTTATACTTCACCCCGGGACTGCAACCACAGCCGTGCTAGGCAATTGACACACATAATTGTGTCAAGCCTTGCACTGGTCGCCGGACCGTTGACATGGCAACGGCCATATACAAGCCTTTTAATTTCACCACTTTAATGGGCCTCAGCTACCTTTTGACCATACTTATTGTAATGGGGCAAATCAGCACTCGTTAGGCTTTCCTGATGTATTATATTCGATAAAACACACACACACCACTCCAAAATGGCTGCCACGATATATCACTACGTGACTTAGCAACAGCGTCCGTAGTGCTGCAGTTTCGTGCCTTACATCGGAGCAGGAGCATAGGCTGACGAACGCTCCCCTAGGCATACAGGATCCCTGGGCATCCCAACGCTCCAGGCTACACACGTAGAAAAGTACCCATAAAGGTATTTGACATCCTGTTCTTCATCAATAGATCGCCGCATTAGATTGCCACGATCTTTGCATTAGATTTAAACGCACACTGACTCTGTGCTCTATTTAGGGCACATCCTTTGGATCCAGTCCAGCCAAACATGAAGTGACTGCATCTCCAGTACTAAAGTTTAGGTAAGCGCGTCCAGGCTGGATTATTGTTGACATTTTACACTGCACAACTAATACGTGCCTCCTCTCCTTCCCCCCACACCCAATAACCCCCCCTTTTTCCTAAATGAAACAGGAGAATACATTCAACTCTCCTACTTATATCTTTCCATTGTCAATAGTAGTCCATCGGGACCCTCACCGGTGGGACATTGCTGTTCCCATTGTTACATCTGTGGCATAATTACTACCCCACAGGTAAGCCATGTCCACTAACCAAGTGTGAGACATAGAGTGATTTGTACATTGCCAAAATCATGTCCTTAGCACTCCCCTTACTGAATCTCATTCACTTTTCAGCCTTTTCTGAACATCCTGACAACACTGTCTTTTCCGTCCTGACGAAGGCCGTGAGAAATTTGTGGCACACCTAGCCCCTATAAACGGCTGAAACACCCTGGTGTAGACGAATCCTTTTTCCAACCACAGTGTCACCAATGTTGTTCCACTGTCCTTGTTTTGAAATACATTCTGTATATTTGTTTCATCTGTTTACGTGATCCGACCCCTGTCGTTATGTATCAACAGCAGAAATGTGCGTTTTTGTTGACTGTATAGACATATGTGCAAGTAATCACACTTGTTTTTTGTTGAATTGTGGAAATCTTTATTGCCTTACCGTGAAACCTATGATGTTCAGCACCACACCTAAAATAATCCTAAAGTAGATACTGCAAAATATACAAACCAGTATACAAAACTTTTAAGTGTGGTACTTGATTGTTATGTGCTGATGGTCATCAAACAGTAAGGGGTTATGCTTGTCACTTTGACCGGTTCACCTGTGTTTTTGAGTGTATCATGAAGCCCTCCTGGGCAGAATAAGGGGTCTATCTCCAGGAGCCGTGTTAATAAACCTGACTAGTACTCCCCGCGGCTGTGGGCAGGACCACGACCCGCACAGGGATCATGCCCTAACCAACAAAAAAGTCTTACTTCTGTATACGAATAAGTATCCGAGACACCGCCTACATGGATAAGGTGAATATAGTGTCGTACACTGATGGCTATTTCAAAAAGCTCCTTGGGACCACATCCAACCTCAGCAATTAGGAGGGTGTGATCACCAGGGGCCTATCTGAAGACCAACTCGAGATTCTCAACCAAAAGAAAAAGAAAATCATACGAACTGAAATGCATGGCAAATTCATGCTTGAATATTTAAAGGCTGGTATAATCCCGGAAGGGCTACAAGTGCGAAATATTCCCAGAGTATTCGCTGATAACTCTAAGTTTACAAAAAAACTTTAGCAGAGTGGGCAATACATGTAGTAGGGATTGGCTGATCCTCATAATAGACACCGCCAAAGAGGAGTGTGATAAACAAAGCACAGAATTGGCAGTTCTAGAAAAAAGTTTCTTGATGACAAATCCATCCAAGAAGCAAATGAAAAACTAGAAAAACTAGCAATCGAAATCGAGAAATTTAAAAAGATCACTATAGACAGAAAAGTAGCCAAATTCACGAAAGACCTGACGAATTACTCTGAAGAAAGAACGTACCCCTACCTACAAACTACCTACTACACCGATATACAACAATGACAAGGATATAACTATAGGAACAGAGGTGTCACCTTCTCCAGCACCTCCTCCAGTGGCAGTGGGAGTGATCTGAGTCTTACAGGACCCCCAGCACAACCGCAACCAGCTTTTTTTCACAGAGGCGGACAGGGAGGGAGACCCAAGAGGAGACCCACACCGTTGGGCCAGCAGATGCGCACACGTCAGTGGTACCAGAATCAAGGACCCCCAGCTGGATAGCAATCTTCAACTTATCCAAGTGTCTGATCACCACAGCTGAATTGAGACTCCTCAGAAAAGGCTTATCTTTTGTGCCAGCCCAAAAGGCTTGGTCCTTCGAAACAGAACTAGAACTTTGCAGGTTCTTCAGAAATATCCGTCTCAAGTATTTTTTCGAGACCTATCTACCAACAACCAGAGGGACTTCCATCGAAGAGGAACTACCTAAACGGGATAACACCACCGGTTTAAAACCCAAATCCTCTTTCTCCCCACCTCCTTATACTATTCCTTCCGAGATTGAAGCTTTTGAAAGAATTGTAACAAGGACGGTCATGCAGGCTTTTCTAAACAAAACTTCTACCAGGACAATTTGGACCGATTGGAAAGGATTGTCATAAGAACTTTGCAAACGGATAAAACAATCATGATCAAACCGGCCGATAAAGGCGGAGGCATAGTCAAGATGGACACCGTCAACTACGAGATTGAGTGTTCACGACTTCTGAGCGATCAAGCAGCTTATAGACCTCTAAACCATGATCCTACTACAGAGTTACAAGAAGAAATCAAAAGCCTAACCCAACACGCATTTGAACAAGGCTGGATTTGTGAGGAAGAACAGCACTTTCTGGGCAAAACCCATCCACGCACACCAGCATTTTACATCCTTCCAAAGGTACATAAGGATGCGCAGAAACCGCCAGGGAGACCCATTGTGTCCGCATGTGAATCTCTACTTGAACCCCTGTCCCTCTACACAGATTTTTTCCTAAAACCTTTCGTAGTCCAGATGCCCTCTTATTTAAAAGACACAACCAGTACCATCAATCTACTTGACCATGCACATCTGAGACACAACAGTTTGCTTGCTACTATGGACGTTGAAGCGTTATACACGTCTATCCACCAAATTGAAGGCCTAGAAGCCATCCAAGAGGTCCTTAACCGAAGAAGTAAGATCACCTCGACCCTCCCAGAGTTCATTTTGGAGTGCACGAGACTGGCAATGTCTGAAAATGTCTTTCTATTCAACGACCAGATCTATAAGCAAACCAAAGGGGTCAGTATGGGGGCGACTTTTGCCCCTGATCTCGCTTATTTATGCATGGCACAATATGAGAGAATCATCATCTTCTCAAATGAGTCTTAGGCCGAATCCTGTGCAGTTCCCTTGGGGAACACTGCAAAAAGATTAAGACTACAGGAGCAGCAGTAAACCCAATTGGTAGCAGTCTGCATCACCCAGATTTACCTGGTAGCTGTGGCTGAGCAGTCAGACTTCTCTCAAGAAGAGTAGGGCAGTATGCAGAGTATACACAATAGGGTCAAAACACAGTAGAGCAAACAAACACTGACCAGAGCTTTGTATAAAAAGTATATGGTTATTTATTTAAAACACACTTTAGGTAATACACTAGCACTCTCAATAAAAAGTAATCTAAAACACAGTCAGGTAAGTATACACACCTACCTTGATAGATATCAGACAAGTCAGGGTTAAAGCACAACTATTTGTTAAGACAGAAGTGAGTGCTTAACTTAGATGGCACTCCAATAGTTTAGGTTAAAAAGGTAGAGAAAAGGCAGAGCATAAAATAAAACAGTTCCCAACACTTTTAAGAGTTCAGAGCAAGGGGAGAAAGACAGTTTATACTGTAAAGCCAAAGTTCATAGGCCAGGCCCACTTTAAATGGAGCAAAGCGAAATGTGCCCATGATCACACGGTTTATAGGGCACTGAAATTCTTTGCAGAGTGTTCAAAAGAGGTTGGGTGAGTCAAAAGATATAGTTAGAAGGCCTGGAGCCAACCCAGTTTAGAAGCCAAGGATTTAAGGGTCACCTTTAGCAATCTGTAGAAAGGGGCGGCCATGCAGGACACAGTACCTCAAGAGAAAGGAAGCTCCAGCGGGGGCAGTTGTTCCTGGCAGTGGTTGAGGTTTGTGGTTCCGACCAGGGGAAGAGAAGATCTCATCGAGGAGGAAACGTGGAGTCGTTGCACTGCACAGGGATGAAACCGCCGCGGAGTTCCCGATTAAAAGATGTGGTCCTTTTATTTGCAGTCAAAAGTGGTGAGCTTGGCTATCCGGCCGCCGGGGTGCTTGGCATGTGCGATTTGACCAAGGGCCATCTTTGGAAGGTGAAAAGGGTGAACTGGTTGGTCCCACCAGCTCAGAAGAAGAAGACTTGTCCAGCAGAAGATCTTCTCTTGTCATCGGGAAAGTGGTGAGGTAGCTGCAGCAGGGCTTCACCGGTGGTGTCATCATTGCAGATGGCTCAGCTTCGTCCCTCTTTGGATTCTTAGGTCCTGTGGCGACTTCTGAAGTTCCAGTCCCAAAGGCCCTGTTTTTATACAGAAAAACCCCCATTCATCAGCATAGCTGTCAATCACACATGCTAAGTGGTGAGCCTGGTGAGCCAGAGTAGAGTACGACTTGGGTTGCTAAGGCAACGCAGTCCAGGGTGCCTATTCCCCCCTCCACCCCTCCTATGGAACCCAGACAGAGTGGCACCACTTGGAGAGCTTCTGTGGAGAAGCCTGCCAAAATAGTGGAACAAAGGGCTCGGCCTTGGTAAGAGTTACAGAGACAGACACAAACGCCATTTTAGAATTGAGTTCTGGCAAAAAGACCCAACCGGTGATTTAATATTAAATAAATAAACCAGCGGTATCTTTAACATTGCACCAAAAAGTGGTGCGTTTAAAATGAGTGGGAAAATCCCATAGAGAATATTCTGGTGGAATATTTTGCGTGGTAACCACTGCCACCAGCCAGAAACTCGACAAGGGGGGACGGGACAGTGCCCCCTCGAAAACAGACCCAGGGGCAATCGAATTACCCCTTACCAGTACTTCCACAATATGACGGTTTGTACTGGTTCTGTTCATAATTTTGGACTAGTAAAGCCAATGATGACTTTACCTGCCCTGGGAGACAGTAGTCAGTCCCAGGGTATGGAGTCTATGTTTGGGGGTCACTGTGACAGCCCTGTGGTACTGCACTGAGGGCGCTGTGTACCACACATACAGAAAAACAGATGATACCCTATGGAGTAGAAAGGAACCCCATAGCCCATAAGCACATAACAAGTCAAAGACACACCTCAAATCATGCCTAAGAGTGGGAGTAAAAGAGTCTCACTCTTAGCAGGAGAAGAAAACAAACCCCAAAAATCCAGCAAAGCTGCTGGGGGACTCACTAGGTTTGGGAAATTAGCCTTATAAGAGAATTCTCCCTAACAATGAGAATCCCTTTCTACCCAACATCGCCCTCTGGAAAAGGTACATAGATGATGTGATACTAATATGGAATGGATCAGTGACTGAACTACAGAGTTTCCACCAATGGGTCAACCAGCGCAACCCACACATCAACTTCACGATACAATGGAACTACCATCAGATTGATTTTCTCGATCTTCACATATACAGGTCAGGGGAACATCTAAAGACTGAATTGTACCGGAAACCCACAGATCATAACAGTCTATCGCATTTCCAGAGCTACCATCCGCAGGGCCTTAAATATAATTTGCCATATTGCCAATTTTTACAGATTCTGAGGAACTGCACGGATGGAGACAGATTAAAAAAACATGCAGAAGACCTACAGACAAGGCTATCAGAAAGAGGATACCCTCGTAAGGCAATCAGAGAAGCCAGAAAAAGGGCTACACACACCCCAAGAGACGTCTGTCTAGGAACCAAGCCCAAAAAGGAACTCGACAGGCTTGTCTGTGTCACCACCTTCAGTCCCTTAAGCAATATGCTACAAGAGACCATTAAAAAGAATTGGCATCTGGTAAAACAGGCAGTGTCATTGAATCAAGTCCCGTGTTTTGCCTTAAAAAAGGAACAAGAATCTGAAGGATTCTCTTGTGCACACTTTCCGAGAACCAGCCCCACGAGTTAACAACACTCTGTGGAACCTTCCTCCTGTCGCAGGACACCACAAATGTGGGAAATGCATGGCCTGTGAGCTTACGCCAGAAAAGAAAGTCTTTAAACACAGAAACATCAAGTGGACTATGAAGGAACATACTAATTGCAACACTAAAGGTGTCATTTACATCATACAATGCCCCTGTGACCTCCTCTATATAGGCAAGACATTCCGCCCGATCAAAATGCGCATATTAGAGCATTGCTCCTGTATTAGGAACCAGGTCACCGACAAACCGTTGGTAGATCACTTCATTAAGAAAAACCACAAGGACACAGACTTAAGATGGTTTCTTCTCCAAAAAGTGACACCCACCATAAGAAGGGGAGATCTTAATAAGACCTTAACCCAATTAGAACAGAGATGGGTTCACAAATTGGACACTGTGCAGTCAGGTCTAAATATCTCTGTTGAATGGAAATCCTTCCTCTAGCAAACCACATTGATCTCGCCAGTATATATGGTCTTTCACCAAGCACTCGCATACTACCAGGTCTAGATGAGAATGTAAGAACTTGTATCATCAGATGGGTTTTGTCTGTAAATGAAACTCTACAGATGGGTAATTTCACTGAGACACCCTCCATGGCGGGAGAAAATAGCCCTTCTTCATATTAACGTATGTTGGTTCAGTTAAGATTAATGTGTAACTGTTCTGTTCCAATATAGAGAGCACATGTAAACAGATACATTTGGGACTTTCAACATGTATGGCTGTCAAAAAAGCACACTCAATTTACCAGTTTGATATGAGAATGTAACACAATGTATCACTAACTGGCCTGTTTTAATGAAAACCCAAGGCGGTGTATTGATTGCCGGTGTAGCCATCCTCAAACAAAGCAAATAGACTTTCCTGATGCAAATACACATGCTGCCTCTAATACGAATTATATGCAAATGTCGCTTGTTCAGTGAAATCATGTGAAAGATCAGTGTTTTTCCAATAAGAATCAAATGCAAATGTCTTTTGTCCAGCTAAATCATGTGAATATGACATTTACTTTGCGAACTATCCACAGGGACATGCGCATGCCTTCTTCTCAAGGTCTTCCCAGCGCGGGGCGGATAGCCAAAGGCTCTGTCCATATGCATATCGCATACACATGCCCCTGACAGAGAACTGTTCCTTTTGGAGCGATCGAGGCGTATTTTATACTTCACCCCGGGACTGCAACCACAGCCGTGCTAGGCAATTGACACAACATAATTGCGTCAAGCCTTGCACTGGTCGCTGGAAACGGCCATATACAAGCCTTTTAATTTCACCACTTTAATGGGCGCCAACTACCTTTTGACCATAAGTATTGTGATGGGGCAAATCGGCACTCGTTAGGCTTTCCTGACGTATTGTATTCGATGAAACACACACAACACTCCAAAATGGCTGCCACAATATATCACTATGTGACTTAGCAACGGTGTCCGTAGTGCTGCAGTTTCGTGCCTTACATCGGAGCAGGAGCATACGCTGACAAACGCTCCATTAGGCATACAGGATCCCTGGGCATCCGATCGCTCCAGGGTACACATGTAGAAAAGTACCCGTAAAGGTATTTGACATCCTGTTCTTCATCAATAGATCGCCGCATTAGATTGCCACGGTCTTTGCGTTAGATTTAAACGCACACTGACTCTGTGCTCTATTTAGGGCACATCCTTTGGATCCAGTCCAGCCAAACATGAAGTGACTCCATCTCCAGCACTATCCAAGTTTAGGTAAGCGTGCAAATCTTTATTGCCTTACCGTGAAACCTATGATGTTCAGCACCACACCTAAAATAATCCTAAAGTAGATACTGCAAAATATAAAAACAAGTATACAAAATCTTTAAGTGTGGTACTTGATTGTTATGTGCTGATGGTGATCGAACAGTAAGGCGGTATGCTTGTTATTTTGACCCGTTCACCTGTGTTTTTGAGTGTACCATGAAGCCCTCCTGGGCAGAATAAGGGGTCTTTCTCCAGGAGCCCGTGTTAATAAACCTCATATCCATAAGATCAGACTGCCATTGCTCATCGATATCAGAAACCACGGTCATTCATCGTTTTAAATGATTTCGGACCAGCTTGTGTAGCGCGTAGGACCCCTAATCAGAATGCCTTATCTTGACAGCACTCTTTAAAACATTCTCACCATCAGCTCTCAGTTTACGATACAATCCCTGAACACCTCCACAACTACTTAATTGTAATATATTTTGGACAGCTTTATGCAGGACATGTTCACCCCATAGCCGTTGGACATAAAGACACAACTACATTTTACAAACAAAAGATTTTTATTGACATTTACAACATCAGATTTGTATTCATATTTACACCATCAGATTTTTATTTACATTGAATATCTAGGGTTGTTTGTTGCTGTACCGTTATCAGTCGGGCTACATATTGTGCAGTATGATCAATTACTTCATACATATTCTGCCATTCACTGTGTCTATAAGCAAACATACACAGTAAAGCGGATGGATGTCGTACACCACCAGCTTCAATGAAAGTTCCATAGGCACAAAGGCAGTGTTAACATTGTAGAAACCCACCTTTGTAGCAATTGTGCTAGTAGATGTCCATCGTAGGATGTAAGCTGATGAAACGTATGTTCGCGATATGTAGAACATTGTTACATTCACATTTGTATGCCTGCTTGTAGTGTTTGCAGATAACACAACATCCTTGGGGATATACTGCCTATGTGCACTTTAAGTAAAGCCAACATTACTTGCTGTACACATCCCCTAGCAGGTTTCTCATTAAATTGGCAGCTTCTCAACAGGTGTTCATTTTTTATTTCCTACAAAAATGTGTAAATGCATGTTAATTATCTGCAATCATCATCGGTCACTTTACGAGTTACCATGCACATTTCTCTGTTTTACTGGCTTGAATATAACTTATCCCACCACTTGCGAATAGTTTTCTCACTTATAATTGTAACACACAGTAGACACCACAGTTAAACTGCTTCATTTGCAAACGCAGCTTATAAGCCACTTGTATAGCCCACAAAGTTTAAGACACATTGTTCTGCGCATTTTCCAACACGCAGCTGGGTTGACGTCTGTCTCAGACATATCATTTTTACAAGACGTTAAGGCCTCAACATGCAGCATATTTTACGTAACGATTTATCTGTATAGGATATTTGCAAACATTCATGAGCCTCCTGCTGGGAATCATCAATTTTATGCTGGGTGCACTATTTTCTTTTTTTTAAATTAGGTTTATTGGTAGAAAAAAAACATTTAGCCAAATACATCACCATCAATTCAAAACATTATATCAATACATTATTATATATAACACATGAATCCCCCAAAACACCAATTAAAGAACGTTTACTTCAAATATGCGTATTTCATCAATTTCGTATAGTACCTTGGAATGAAATAAAAGTAAATACAATTCATCTACCTCTTACCCTATATTATTAAAATTTATCCTATTTATAAATTGTAAATAAATTGTACAAAAAAGGTGTAATAACATCTTGAATATAATCTTAAAAGGCATACTTTCAATTAACTGTCAGATATTACCAAATGAGTTTTCAAAATCATTTGCCAAACATAAAAGGTGACATAATTCAATTTTTGATTATCCCCAGAGAATATATGGGACCAGAATTTATTGTTTTGTAGACTCCTAGTATCTGATACGAAATTACAGTAAGATATGGCATATTTCTCCATCAGTTTAGAGCATGAGGTAAGCAAATGTACAGAATCAATGTTATCATGACATAAACAACATAGCCTTACTTTGATCCAAGCACCTCAGCATTCAAAAGTAGGTAGCTAGTCAAAGCGTAACCTCATTGTAAAGCAGCATATCTTTCAATTCTGAACTTGGAAAAAATATTTAAAAGGAACTCTAATGATAAATCCTTGCTGTATATAATTTGTGAATGACACCTTACTGGATAAGTGTTCAAAGTTCTTTATGGGGTCCTAGATTTCAGCTTTGCATTTAATCTCCTTAGTATCTAAGCCAACATTGGCAGGACACTGTGTCATGAATCCAATGTCTGTATGGAATTTTCCAATTTCTTGCAACCAGCATTACATCGTTTTGTGTGGGCCATCAGGGATGAGCATTAGGTCAGATTCAAAATAAAGAGATTCTTGATTCTTACTATGTTTCAGCATCTGAAGGAGAACCAGATTGCAGCGTGTTTTCAATAGCTGGATATGGAGGTAATGCCCAATTCCGTACATATAGCTTCCACTGGGATAGATGGCAACAACCCCAGTGTGTGTCGCCATAGTTTACCCTCCATTATACTTAACCATTTCATCTCCCTGTCCACCAGTATCTCTAGACCATATAAGAAACTCAGGACAATGTTTCCTCTATATATTTTAAGCAGCCCACTTCAAGTAACCAAGTCACCATGTCCCTGCAGATCCAGAGCATTGGGCTTTTGCTTCATGCCTAACTAGGATGGAGTAGAATGCGCAAACATGGCAGTATATATTCCTTTGGATCAGTTGTTTGTAGCATGACAGGGATCAACAACAATTGCAGTGGTGGCTGGTGCGTTTGAAAGCTGGTGGGGCGTAAATTTCCCAGGGCGAATCTAGTAGCGAGCGCGCGCAGCACGCAAGCCCACCCCCCAAGGGATGGCCTACAAAATGTGCAATTTACTGTCCAAAAAACCCACCGAAATATGAAAAAAACATTCGGTTTTACACATTAATGGTGGTACACTATTCTTACGTGTGCAAGTGTGATGGTGTATTTTACAGAAGCTTGTATTGAGATTAGCTGGTACTATGGTGTATGCATAAAGAAATTCATTATATAGTCAGTAATAATGGAAACATATGTTTGTCATGCAGCCGTTACTGGTTGCCCCTGCTGTTTCGGTTGCGACTCGCGCGAGTCATGGGTTTCTGAGGCTCGGAGCATTGGAAAGCAATTTGTCCAATCTTTCAAGTGTTAAGCTGTTTTTGGCTTGATCCTCTAGGCTGAAGAGCATCCTCAGGCTTCTATGCACTTGCGTATAGGCGCGTTACAAATGCCATATCATATCATATAATTTGCAGCAGCTGCCCTCAGCCGAGGTCTAGTCCAAGGAAAATAATGCAAACACTGCCCCTGCTGCTGGTTGGCAAGCTGATGACAAAGCCAGGGGCACAAGGGGCCGAATCAGTGCAATGCAATCAATTATTACACAGATATCCGTAGGAATGATTAAAATGGCGATAGTTGGATGGCAAACGAAATGAACCCTCAATAATACCCCGGCGACAGCTCTCACATCTCCAGGCAGCACAAAATGCTGCAATTACTTATTTTTCATCTTCTAAATTCAGCCTTGATCTCCCTGCTGTGGAAATCATTGCATTGCCTGCCCATCATGCAAAGAATCGAATGTATGGCTAATGGCTATTTGTGGGAGTGGGACCTCCATTCTGCTCACTAATATATATTGGCTGGGCCAACATCACGTTTTTGTGCGCCGAGGAGACAGGAATCTTTCAGTCTTGGCCCCTGGGCCCCATCAGTCTGCGTTGCCTTGATACATTTCTACAATTTAGTTTCTTAATACCACCATGCATATTTTAATAAAGCTTTAATGCAATCCACGTAAAACCTGCGGCCAGATGCAGTTTGTTCTGCCCGGTCTATGGGCATTACAAATAAATAAATACAATGTCAAACACTGGCACACGGCTGCGAAATAAGGTACAGTAAAGTGTACAAAGAGGGCAGCGTGTCCCTCCCGTTCCTTTGAGAAGTCTCTCGACCACGGATTTAACAATGGGAATAATTCATTTTCACGTAAATGGTAAACTGTGGGGGCAAAGTAAGGTGGCCTTGTCCCAGCCGCGGCCTGCGACCCCTCCGAGTCCCGCATCATGCAGTGCTAGGCCTGGCCACTCCCTCCTCTGATGCCCCTCTCCCCTGCTCGTGCGCTCTATCTCCTCTGCCCCTCTCTCCTCTGCTACCACTCTCCCCTGCTCGCGCTCCATCTCCTCTGCTCACCCTTTCCCCTGCTCGCACTCCATCTCCTCTGCTGCCCCTCTCCCCTGCTTGCGCTCTCTCTCATCTGCCCCTCTCTCCTGCTCGCACTCTCACTCCTCTGCTCTACCCTTTCGCTTCTCTATATTGACTGGTGCTCCTCTGCTCTGAAGATATCCTCCTTGTGTTCTCTCTTTCTCTATCTCTCTGCTACCTCTCTCGCTCTCCCTTCCCCACTCGCCCCGCTCCCGCTCTCACACTTGTTGCTCCCTTGCTCCCTTCACCCTGCGGGCTGCTCGCTTTTTTTGTTGACCCGTACTCACGTGTCATCCATTATAAACTATGTCTCTCTTACCACTGTAAGCCATATCCGTATCTTCTTCCCTCTGTATCTCCCCCCCACCCCTTACCCACTTCCCCTCGTTATTCTTACCCACTCATTAGACCCCTCTCAATGGTTTTGTATTGCTCTCTGTGCATGATATATTACTCCCCAATCCCCTGTGACTGCCGAACTCCCTTGCTCAGATTTGGCCCCGGGGACCGCGTATCTCTCGACTCACCTCTCACATTTTCTATCTCACGTTTCTACGCTGTCCCTTCTCTCTTCATTGCATTCCCTCTTCTTCTTCTCCTGTGTAACTCTCTATTTCTAATGCCCCCCCCCCCCTCTGCTACTCTTAGTCCCAGTACTTCTAGTCAATTCGTTCCAGCCCTCGGCTGTATTGTGTATTTTTACTTGTGTCTCCTCTCCCACCGCCTACCTTTCTGGCTCCCTTTTCTTTAGACACCTCCTGTTTACACTATCTCTCTCTTTCTGGTCCTCGCTTTTTCCACTTCCCCTTTGGTCTTCTCCTCTATCTCTCCTGTGCACCCTTTCCCTTCTCCCTTGTTCCTTACTTGCCACCCCCTCTCTACGTCTGCATCCTGTCTCTCCTTTTTTTGTCTCCTTCTGTCAACGCACTCTCCCCTCTACTTTTCCAATCCCCTTTTTCTCTTTTCTTTTGTTCTCCCTCCTTCCTTTTCTCTGCCTGTTCCTTTCTCACTCCCCCATTTTATCAAGAACTCCCTTTCCCTCCCGCGCCTTCCCCTATCTCACCTTACTTCTCTCTTCTCGCTCGTTTTTCTTCGCCTCGCTCTCCCTCTCTCCATTCTGCCGCTCCTTTCCTTCCTTTCCTGCTTTCCCTTTCCTCCCTTCTCTCTCTCCTGCCCAGGTTTTTTGATGGAAAAGGCCGTCTCCTGCGGAGGGCTGCGACCCCCTTTCTCTCTTCCCGCCCGCCCGCGCTAGGGTGGAGGGAGGGTCAGCCTTACTGCTCCCACCCTCGCTGCGCTCCCCGGTGCTGGCAGCCCTGTGGCAGTGCCAGGCTGCGAGAGAGAATCCCGCTCAAATGAGAGTGCATTCAAATCCCTTAAAAGCTCCCCTTGCTAATGCACGCGGATCTGGAGGAGACATGGGCTTAGCAGCAAAAAGGCTGTCTTTTCCGATATTATCCACCTGGGCGACCCCTGGCAGCGTCTGCTGAGTCCTTCTGTTACAGGAACCCGGGGATGGGGGGAAGGGGAGGCCAGAGGGAGAGAGAAAAGGCAGGGGTAATGGAGACAGGAGGACGATGAATGCAGAGACATCATGGGGCGAAAGGGAGGTGGAGGAAAGAGGGGGGTAAAAGAGAGACGAGAGGGCCAAATGAACAGGGGAAGTGGCCGTAAAGAGCGAGTTGGCGAATAGGGGATTTGTCTGAAAGTGGCACCCCTCTCCAACCCAATGAGTAGGCCTTGCCGGACATCAATTCCTTTTTATTTTTTCAATTTCCCAAAGAAACTCCACTGCTTAAAAAGTGAATGAGTCTGAGAGCCATTAATCTGTTCACATCAACCCCCACCCTCATCTGCCAAGTGAACATCTGCACCGCTACCACCCCCGCTTCCAAGAGTATAATTGAACATCTGTGCTAGGCCTGGCCACCAGGCACCGCACCAGCCGTGGTGCTGGTGCCACTGTGCCAGGCGGCCAGGCCTCTCCCTCACGCTGCCAGGGCTCTCCCTGGCGACTTACTTGTGCCGTTTTATATTTTGGGCATTTTTTATCGAAAAATGGAGAAAATATAAAACGGCACATTTTGGATGGAGTCGAGATTCTACGCGGCAGCGGTCCGCACTGGGCAGCAGCACGCCTGCCTGGGCCTTGCTGTCCGCGTGGGCCAAGGCGCTTGGGCCTTGGCCCACGGACGGACCGGGGGTAAAGGTCCAGGCCAGGTGGCCGCGGGCCCGCTAACACCAAGGCCCGCGGGAGACTCACTCGAGTGAGACACAAGGCCCCATGCCCCAATGAGTTGACGGCAGTCAGCAACACTGAAAGACGTAGGCCCTGGCCTACACGTCTTTCAGCGTTGCTGACTGGGCCGGCTGTGGACCATGTCCCCGGGCCCTGGGAAACACAAACAACATGCTGGGACCTACTACTTACCCGCCGGCAACTCGTGTCGTGGAGCAGGGTCCAGGCCGTCTCTGCTGGGCTGGTGGCGGTCTTCAGGGCTGGGAAGCTGAGCTTGCGTCGACTCGTGACTCCTGCCGTCATACAAATGCATAGATACAGTATGTCATTGGCTGTTTGCCAGCCAATGCAAGGGTTGTCATTGGCTGGCAAACACCCAATGACATTACTGTGTCCATGCAGGGGAGAGGAGGGAATTTCATTGATGACCGGGACCCTAGTGCGCTGTTTACGCACATTTTAGACTGGCGGGGCCACCCCTGAAGCGCCCCGCCAGCCTTCTAATTAAAAGGGCTTACGTAGAGTGCGTGGAGCTACGAGCTCCACGCACTCTACTATTGAAAGAGGAAGACGTAAAATGGGACGCGCCCCGCTATGAAAGCAGCCGGGCCGGCCCTTTGTTATTGTTGCCTTGCCACAGCGCCCCCGCGCTGTTGGCAAAGGAAATGCAAGCTAAAAGAGATTCAATCAGAGAAATTCTCAGATTGAATCTCTTTTAGCTTCCTTTCTTTTCTCCTTCTTTTCTGGGGGCGGCGCCCGGCCGCCCTATGATAGCAGCCGCCACTGAACAATTGCAAATATATCTATAAGCTTCAATGGTACTGGCCACTGAACCAATATTAACAGCACAGTGTCTAGAACCAGTTTTGCCTTAACAAAGACCTAGTGACGGGTCGAAACACGTGTTGACCAGCGCAAGTGAATGTCGAGTTCATAGCCCCTTCTTAATTCTATATTTTAATCAGTCCGTCCATTGAGTAGCCTCCACTATTAGATATAAATGATCTTATGGCATTGAATTTCCTTCTCAACTTCGTCTTAATATCATTGGCTAAAAGTTTAGAGTCAAGGAATTATATATAGGGATTTCCAGGTACATATAACATTTAACAATTCCAATTGTCGTACCATCAAGTTTACATTTTTAGTTCTTATAGTTATTCTTTCTACCATTAATTACCATTATCTTAGTTTTTTACAGATTCAGTATTAGTTCATTTCTTCTGGAAAATTCATGTAGTGCAGTCAAGCTATGCTGTAACCCGATGGGAGTGCAGTAAAAAATCACTGTGTCATCAGCGTAGGAAAGCCATCCAATCGCCTGATGACTAACCTTGGGTTGATTATTCTTGCATCTACACAGAACTTCACCTAGATCTCCTATATATATATATATGTTAAAAAGAACAGGGACCAATGTGCACCCCTGTTTCAAACCATGATTGGTATGAATCGACTCACTCCACTGTCCATTCATATTACTTCTAATTTGACATGATGTATCTGTGTATAAGGCAATTACAAAGTGTAAAGTCGTTAAACATAGACCACAATATTGTAATTTCTTCCATAATCTTTGCCTATTCAACGGTATCAAAGGCTTTGGTGTAGTCCACATATGATATATATAAAGCTTAATTCTTATAATTATAGGCAGACCGGAAAAAATAGCTCAGTCCGTGTATTATCACCTTTACGGAAACCGGTTTGTTGTTTTTTCAATATTTTGTCAGTTTGTACCCAATTATTAATTCTTCTCAATAAAATGTGTCACAATGTTTTGGCAAAGGAATCGATCATGGCAAGTATCTGATAATCTTTGGGTAATTCTCGTGGGCCCTTTTATTTTATGGCCGGATCCCGCTCCACCCCTGTGCAGGGAGAATGTGTGGGGTTGGTCAAATTTCACAGTCGCCTGTACACCCCAGACTTGTATGCTGACATTGTGTTCTAACTTCCTATTTTTGGAAAAGTCGCAAAATTGGTAATCTCCCAAAATCACCTATACTGATGGCACAGGACCAGACCCTGGCTGCCCTATGCAGGGTGATTTGGTTGGTCAGATTTCACCATCGCCAGTACACCCCAAATTGGTATGCTGATCTCGGGGCAGAATTTCAACCCACAACTGTTGTGGGGCTGGCCCAAAACCCGAAAATACAAGCACACTTTCACAAATATATATATAAATTGGGTATATGTAAGGCGCCTATACAACAAATGGTGAACCTCCTCCAATTTGGCATATCATTTGTGAAAGTATTGTTATAGACATGTTTTCACCTCTATGGCTGTGAAACCCTGACTGACCAGGATATTAGTCCAGGTCAAAACTGTTGTGACCACATAGTCTTTAACACTATTTGTCTCCATTATGGAGATACATTGCTTACACAGTCTATTATTGAGATTCCCCGGGTTTTCAATTTGATTTGTTCAGCAAACACAATAAATATTGACAGTGTCTGCAACAGCTTGGCTCTCCTCATTGCCGTCCATGTAATCAGGTAGAGGTTTTAGCCAAAAATAGAAATGCATGGTTTTAACTATGAGCTGTCATGATGTGTGATTTGACCCTCCTTCTGTATTCTGCAAATGTTGAGGGGGTCAGGGTCATTCTCCCCCACCTCAACTCCATCATTTTGCATAATCATGGACTTGTAAACATTGTCTTCAGGCTCCATTTCACCATGTTGCATATCTAAACATAGATAGTACAGGCTCTTCCCTTATGAACTGCTTGAGAACCACAGCATCAGCATTGTTAGCCATTTGCAAATTAGCCTTATCTTCAGCTGCCCTTGCCTGAGCGTTTTGACATCTCCCACAGACCGCCGAATTGGCAGTAGCGATGAGATGCAGCTGACTGCCAAACACAAAGTGTAGACATGCTCTCACTTAGTACCCGACCTTCAGTGTCCACCAACAATGTCTGTGAGTCTTCCATTGCATCAAGCCTGTTGCATCTTCTCTGAAGACAATAAGGTGAATAACTATCATCAGGATCACTGGGACTTGCAGGGGCTGGTTTCTCTTTGCCGTAACTGTAGCTGTTCATAATTACAGTTGACACCACGCTTAATAGCCCTAAGAGGTCTGAAAAGTGCATGCGTTTTGAGGCCTCCAATAAGAGCTATATATCTGTATTGTGAGATCCCACCCCTAATAGAATCATAGCCTTAGAAGGCCCTGTAGACATATGCCTATTTACCACACACCAATTCAAACTGTAGGGGTGCTATCAAAGTTGTATTTTTATATCAAGCCCATTGGTGCTCTTATCAAATTTATATAACATTTTTTGAAGGAGTCATCAAACACAGGGGTTCATTTAAATGTATAGGGGTTTGGGTAAAGCTTATCACATTTATATAAAATTAATATAAAATGTATATAATTGTTGTGGGTGGTCACCACATTTATTGGGGTTCAATTAAACTATAGGGTTTCGAATACATATCTATCAGAAGTTATATACACTACAGCAGGGTTCTTATTGTGTTTATATAAAATGTATATAACATTTTTTGGGAGGTCATTACATTTGTAGGGGTTCAATCAAATTTATAGCGGTTCAGGGACCTGTTAATAGGGCAGGGCCACCTGTCACTTGAAACACTTGATGAAAGGTGTCCCACTCGACTGCTGATTTATATTGCCTAGGATTAGTGTCCTCTTGGCTAAATTAAATGTAGTGGATAGTAAAATGGTACACCCTTGGTGGAGGTTTGGGTTTTGTCCCAGTATTCTATATGTAAGGACACTTGTCGAGGATGCTGTGTCCTCAATGATACAGTTATAAACTAAGGCTCCAATGGTCGGTCTTTGCATGGAATTGATCATGGTAATGTGTACTTGTCTGACTAAGCCAGCGCCATTTCATCTCCTGTCTTGTTGGTCCTGTTACTAGTGATTATTTTGTAAATGGTGGAAGGATGATGCAAGGTAAGTGGGGAGGTTATCAGAAAACCAGGTTTCCAAAGTGCCCAGCAGATTGATGTGAAATATCCCTAGCATATTGTGGATGGCAGGGGTATTCTTGGTTGTGAGCCTTGGATTGAGGGTGTCAAAGATGATGCAATTGGCATATCTTAGGTCATTAGCTTTTTCAACATTTTTCTTTCACCCATTTTGACCATTATTGTTTTTAAGTGTGCTTTGTCATTGTTTGGACCACTGTGTGAGTCTCGTGCCTCACTAGGCAGAGTCAGAGGAGCTTTGGTGTTCACATTTGTTCTGATTGTTAGGAGCTTATGGTGAGATCGGTTTTTAGGGGCAGATTTGTTGTCTGCCAGCTGCTTGGTCTTTTCCTTGGGTTCTCCCCTTGGACTCGAGAATCCCAAGCCTTACTGTTTAATACCCTTTCTCTTAGGTATGTAGGGTCTGCTAAGGTGATGTTGAATGCTATTGACTTAAGGTTGTATTGGATATAAGGAAGGGCCAAAAGGCTAGCATATTTGCCTTGGAACATGACCGTATCGTTGTCACATATTCTAATAGTGAGTTGTCTTAATTTATTGCTCGGTAGTCTTATGTTTCAACACTTGACGCCATGCATGGGATCTTGTCAGTTCGTAGTAAAGTGTGAATTGAGGGTTAACTTCCACTTGGTAGGGTCAGGGGAGAAAAGAAAAGGAGGTTGTCAATAACACATCTTTTAAGCTAGTGGTAACCCAGTAGATGTCAATATAAGGGCTGTCAGGATGTTCCCTCACAGTGTATCTTTCTATATCCTGTTCAGCATTATTAAAGTGCAATCAGGTTTGTCTGCTTTGATTAATACAGCCTTTGCCGACACGTGTTTTGACCACTTTTGGTCCTTTTCAAGGCAAAACTTGTTCCAACACTCTCTGAGTTGAAGTTTTGATTGGTTAGAATACAAATAAATGGATTGGACCTGCAATTGGGTCTACTCCTTTAAAGTCATAGCAGTGGTTGCATATGTCGCCCAGGCGTTCGTATGTCTCCTTTTGTAAATGGTTTGAAATGCATACCACAAAGAATAACTCTTGTATTCAAAGGCACCTTATAGATGCTTTGGTTCCGCATGCAACCGCGCTGCCTTCTGCTTCCACAATATATAGCATTATTTAAGGTGATTGCCTGAGTGATGTTATTAATAAAGTAATGGTCTGATATCCAAAGCCATGATTGTTAAGAGATAAGACAGTTCCTTGTTGGTAAAACCTGTTTCAAGCAGCGGTTAAGTGGACAGGGCTGCGGGGGGGGGGGCATTGTTATAATGTGCTGATTTCAGAAATGTAGTCCCAGCCCTAACTGGGAGAAGGAAAATTGCAAAATTCCCACAGCCGAGATCAAGACCTAAAAGGGCCTATGCAATTATTTAAGGGTGCAACTCCAGAATAAAGGTGAGTAGATGGATACAGACTTGTACATGTACAGAAGGAAAATAAAATGCCTTAATGGCGAGATGTAAGTTTGAAACAGATAAACACAGTAAATCAAGGTCTTGGTGGCAGGATGCAACGTGTCCATGCACAGCTAAATAAATTGCAAGTAGCAGTACATTTTATAGAATATCAATACTGGATTGCACAATTATAGTTTTTGATTTTAGAAGTACTTCAAACTCCTTAGAGACAGAGATATGCAGACAACGTTATACTAATGAGAAAACATTTGGATTGATAAACTGGCACCACTCAAACCGAAGAGGATGAATTTAGATTTTGATTTTGGCCGTTTCATTTAAGTATTTACTGTATTTTTGGTTACTGTCTCATAAATGGTCTCATAAATGAACTTCAACTGGGCTGAGAGCAGCACAGAGATCAGCACAACACCACAGAGGCACTCATTTAAGCTTCCTGGGGCTGCCTGCAGAGCATAGGGGACTTACAAGAAACACATAGGGTTGATCTACCAACTAGTCCCATGACTTCTGACAAGCTTTATTGAGAAACTCATTTAGGGGCATCCTGCCCAGAGGCGTTCCGTTAAGGGACAGGGTTAGGCAACCCTTCCTGCCCCCCTAGGGTTGCCATTTTGCAGCCTTAAGCTCCCCTACAGTCCTCCATCCTGCTTCTTACCAGCATCCTGTGATCCTGCAGGTGGTGCTTTCACTGTCAAAAGAAGATTTGCTTCCTGTTTCCTATTTATATCTGTCTCCTGCTGAAGCACTTTCATGTTACTTTGGGAATTTAAGAACTTTCCTTCATGCATTCACTCAGAGTCCAAAGCAAAGGGCAGATGGAGCAAAGGGTTTCTACAATTATCTTCCTGTTTCATTTCTTACCCCCTGTTACCCTGTTTTCCACTGGTTGCCACCAACATGACACAAACAAAGCTCACAAACAACATTCAAAGCAAACTCCAATGAATAAACTAATTGCATAAACCTGCATTCTGATTAACTGACACTCTGTACCTGCTTGCATACATTAAATCAATGAATTCATCAGCACACACTCCACAGACGTACTCTTCCTTACAGAAACATGGCTCAATCCCCACCCTAAACCCATTCTCTCTGACATGCTTCCACCACGAGACTGCTCACACAAACAAGGTGGTGGCATTGCCATCATGCATAAAGATTCATTCACACTTAAGAATCCCAAACACCAACATACACATCCTTTGAAACACTCTAAATTTCTCCCTCTACCACAACCACACCCCAACGTTCATCTACCTCATTTACCTCCCCAACATGCACTACCAACTTCCCCAATGACTAGACTGACTTCACAACTAACAACCCCAGCTCCAAATGCACCAATATCTATCTTGGTGATTCAATCTTGTCAAGATTCCTGCCCCTCATGTCCCCAGCCCTCCAAGATGTCAGGCTGGAGCCAGGCAACGATCACCTATATGGCCCTCAAGGGCCTCTCCATCCCTCGAAAGACCCACTTGGAGTCAGACTTGGCGCTTGTGGCACCAGACTCACTCACTCCCATAGGATAACATTGGGGATTGGACTTGTAGTGCATTGATGGGGACAAGATGGATGCCCCCACATATTTTGGTTCCCAGAACTGCATGTGCAGTCTAGTCCTTTGGATGTGGTTCAGCCCAGAGACACCTGGGATACCCAGAGACTATTTAAGCCATGCCCAGGCTGAGAAAAATGCTTTGTGTTTTCTGCACCTGCAGCATGACACTCACCGTGTTCGGATCGGTCTCCAGTAGGCCTGCATCTTTCTTCTGTGCTCAGCTCCTGCAAGAACAACGTTAGGAACAGCCTTACCTTGCGGCGCTTCTGCCCATCATTCATCGCTCCTTCTGTTCTGCGGGCATTTTCGGCGGTGTCATTCCCATCCCGGCACGCCGCTTCCTAAGGAAAAGGGAAAAGAACAGAAAAAAGGCATTAGTAAGCATTCAGCAAATCTTTGCTTATTTTTAAAGACTGTACGAGCTTCAAAGGCTTACCTGAATCCCAGCCGCTCTGGGGGAACTCTGTCTCCGGAACTTCTCATCCATCTGCAAGAGGGAAAAGACACTCGAGTTAGCGAGGAAACATCTAGAGGCGCCGCATACCGCGCTTACTCACCAAATTTCTTCTTCATAACCGGCATCCATGCTGAAAACGTCGCAGCACCTAAAAGACACAGAAAAATAACTCAGTTCAATACAAATACGAAAAGGTCGCATCGCGCTCTCACTCACCTTCAGCGCTACTCATCTCAGCAGCACGTCGCCATCCCCGGATGCCGGCCTTCATCTAAGGAAGGAAAGGAACGAAGTTAGAGAACTGTTCAAAAGGCTCATTATACTTACCTGTCGGACTCTTGCCAGTGAAGTAACTAGGCAGCAACGAGCCCCCATCAATCAACGCGCCCCTGTGCTGAAAGCAGGATGGAGAGCACACTTTCCAAGAAAACAAGGTGAGCTGTAGATCAAAGGGACGGGTTGGACCCCGGGGAAGAAGGGGTTCAAGCACACAGAGACAATAGGGAGTTAAACTCTACCAATCCTGTGTTTCAGGCCCAGTCTCCAGTCCAGTAGACTCCAGGGAAGGGTTTGAGGTCGTAAGAGGTCAGAACAGGCTGAGTGACGTCCCCGTGGATACCAGGTGAGCGTTACAATCATGGGCGTTCCCATTCAGAGAGCAACCCCACTAAAGAGTAGCCAGACTCCACTCACCCCCTATGACCTCACCTGACTCATCACCTACCCCACAAATGCATCTGGTAACACTCTGGACCTTTTGACTTCAAGCATAAATCATGTCTACAATGAAAATTGAATCTGTGTGTCATGGTCAGACAACTTTTCAATCCCCTTCACACTCACTCTACCACACAGGACTGCCCCACCTGCCACACATCCTCCTCACCCCTATCCAGACAAATCAAACAAATTACAGACACAAATTTAGTACCATGCATACCACCTCTGACTCCCCAAACAAAAGTCCCTCATTCTCCTCAAGAACTATGACTCCATCACCACACAAGCACTCAACAAAATGTCCCAGCTCAAGAGAGAAAAACTACCAGCCTCCACCATCAACCAGTGTTAAATAGTTTTTTCCTCTCTACCCGGCTTGCCAAAGGAGTCCATGTCCCACCACCAGAACACCACACAAAGACTGCCACAGTAAATAGAAAATAGCCAGACACAAGACCAAAGCCACCAATGACTTCCAAGAACTCCAATCGTACATTGAAACTATGTAACATTGTCAAATCCCCTCCAAATCACCATCCACACCAAAATCCACCGCAGTATACAATGCTCATGTACTACTTCAACTCCAAAATACACATCATCAGGCAAGCACTCCCCTCTGATCTACCACCTCCCACTCCCAAACATACCAACACATGGGACTCCTTCCACCCCATTGATACAGAAGCCCTCATCACCCTTACTGCCAAAACAAAGCCTGCACACTTCATAAATGATGCTTGCCCACCTCAAGCCCCATCCAATTACATGACCACCCTTGCTCCCTGCTGTCTCAACATCCGGTCTGTCAAATTACATTATTTCCTCTACACTCAAAACTGGACAAATTTCCCCCCTTGTCAAAAAACTATCTCTCAACCCCAAACTTGCAGAAAATGACTGCCCCATCACTATCCTACAATACCTTGCAGAATTATGGAATGCTTTGTCACTACCCAACTGCATCAACCCATTACCACAACTCACCTACTAAACCCTTTCCAATCTAGTTTTTGACCTGGACACAGCACCAAGACTGCTACACTTCACATCCTCAATGATCTCCAGAACATCACTGACAAAGGACACACAGCACTACTTGTACTCCTCGACCTCTCTGCAGTCTTTGACACCATTAACCGCACTATTCAATTCATCATCTTAGCCCATGGGAAAAAACTCTCAGGCACCATCCTCGACTGGTTCACCTCCTTCCTTACTGGCTGGACACACTTTGTCTTCATTCCCCCATTTCGGTTCGGTCCCACCCCAGTCAAGAATGAGATTCTGCAAGACTCCTCCCGATCTCTGCTGCTCTTCAACCTATATGTCGAATCCCTTGGACAGACCCTCAAGAAACACAAAGTTCATTTCCACCAATACATAGAAAAAATGCAAATAAACTTCCAAATCGTATCCTTCCCACAACTCCACACCATCAAAGGCTGCCTCTTCACCATCACCACCTGGTTGGCCACCCACTTTCTCAAGCTCAACCCTTCCAAAACAGAATACTTTCTCGTCTACCCCATAGACACAAACCTGAACTCACCCCCTGAATCAACGAACTTTCAACATACAGCCCACACATATCCCTCTCCACACTTGTCAAATCAATTACCTTCACCATCGACTTGCAGTATCCTTCACACACCACATGGCTGTTGTCACCAAAACATGCAGTTTACAATTACACCTCCTACCAAAGATCAGACACATCCTTCCTTCTGATGACTTACACACTGCAGTCTAAGCATTGCTTTTTTCCTAGCAATGCTCTGCTCCCTGGACTCTGCAACAGCACCCTTGTCCCGCTGCAAGCCACACAACACACAGGAGCCAGACTCATCCTCCACCTACCCAAGCATTCACACATCATCCCAGCTCTCGCCCAGCTCCACTTGCTACCCGTACCCTATAAAGTTACCTTTAAAGGACTCAGCATTATTTTCATTGCCATCCATCAGAAAACCCCATCTTACCTTCATCACAAACCCACACAAACACCAGAGGAGCAAGCCAGCATCTCCCACACATTATACTTTGCAAACTAACATGCAAACAAAAACAAGCAATTACCCAGCGGGCAGCCAAAGACAGAAACACCCTACTTTTTCACATCTTCACTGCACCCTCCATCGCTACTTTCAGAAAGAGACTCAAAACATACCTGTTACCCCAAACATAACCCTGCCTCTCCACCTCTCAATCCTACTCTGGATATCCTATCCTAAAAATGTTTTATAACTTTAGTTTCACTTCCCACCTTTTCAACCTTTGAACATTGTAAGGTGCTCTGAGTTCCTCTAGATCGGGCCAGCGTGGAAAAAACATGTCCAATAAATAAATAAATAAAAACAGAAAACCAAAATTATAGAAACATTGCATAACATATGCTGCGGAAGCCAAAAATGTAACATGTAAGGAAAAATTCACACGGGTTTCCTTATAAATCACCAGCATGAAATACAGCACATTTTGAGAGAACATGTTGTTCAATGTGAACCTATTATTAATTACCATCATATACTTATTGTCAATGTTATGCTATTACACTATATGGGAAATATGTATTATCATTCTGCAATAACGTTATTAGTGTCTAATATTAAAATATCATAACATATTCTATATTGATATATGAATTATATGCCTCTTTGAAAATTGCTATACATTTATTGTATCCATATTGTGCAGATAGTTAAACTGTAAACTGGTTATTGAGAAGAACACAAATATGGAACAAACCTTTATGGCTACACCTTTATATCGACAATTGTACTTTTAGAATATACATATTCTATTCATTGCAGGTGTGATTATTATGTTTGAAAGTAATTATATGTCAAACCCTAAATATCAGCCACCTACAGATACCGCTATATGAGTAACTCATATGACCATCCTGAAATGTTGGTTATAATAATTGTGTATGATTTGCAATCTAAAAATGCAGTAGTACAATTTTTATATTCGCCAATATGCAAATGGTTTGTTGATTTATGCATTAAGTAATTCATCTTTTATAGCCCTCTTAATACCAGAGAGCAGTCTCTAAGAGTGGTACCAGAGATTTTAACCTGTGCTGCTCTTCATTGTCTTGCTTCCAAGACAAATGCATTGCCCCTGAGCTATTCTTCCTGAACTACTACTCACAAGTACATATTCAGGAAATTGAGCAGTATAATAGTCGGAGGCCATTTCAAAATGGCGCACGTGTATACATATTTTCAGCCACATGACCTCAAACAATTTATTTACTTTCTTCTTCTTCTTATTTTATTATTATTTTCTAAATAGACTCATTGTAGAATTCTTCATATATAGTGAATGTAGAAAACACGCAGACGCATTCACGACTTTCTGAATAAGTGATAGATATTATGACCATCAATATTCCAAGGAAGGCAAATGCAAACCAGTCTTTGGTTTAGCTGAGCAATGTGAGGCCTGTCTAAGGACATTGTACAGGTTTCCTTGAGGAATGTGCATTATTCGAAGATACACATTAAGTTACACTAAGTCTGGCTACATTATAATATAGTTTTGAAAGTTTTATTCCTCTAAGTTTCTGATAAGGGGGCCTCTACCTTCCGGATACAGGTTTTCTAAAATGTATTTTACCTATGGAATTCATTTGGATTTGACCAATAACCAAATAGTCTAATTGAAACAACCTTCGTACCAATCAGCAGTTAATGTAGGTTATTAATTTTAAAGATAGATGAATCGAGGCCCTATGGGGTTATAATTGGTTTACACCCCAAACTACAGGTGTATCTACATAAGTGACGTGTGTGATGTTCTGAGTATTTCCCCCGTGGTGTAGCATTGAGCCAGCTACCCGCTCGGCAGGCCGGCCGCTGGCCACACCATCTCCATCGTATTCAAATTCCTGGATGAAGCAACGACAAAGTCGTATGCAAAGTTTGACTTCTCTACTGATGTCTGCTGTGGGCAAGAGTGGCCTTTCTACCATCCTGCAGAGATTGTTTAGCCTCCCATGGACTTCTGGTGACTTTACAAATCAATATTTGACCACCTGGCTGACATCTTTCAGAGACTGCAGTGGTTCCCATTCCATCTTGTGGCTCTTTGCCTTCCACACACTTAGCTTTGGACTCCCATCTTATGTACACTGCCAGCCAATCATACTCGGGTCTTGAGCTTGTAAGTGCACATCCTGGAGTTCTTCTTTGTACTTGGACTACCAGCAATTTCTTTTATTTTTCCTTGTGATTTCCAATACATTGTTCATCTTGTTAGACAACCCATTCCATGCGTTCCTGCATATTGCCAATATGTCTTGCCCTCTTACTTCCTTTTGCTCTGCTCCTGCAATTTCCATTGCTCTATGGAATTGGAATGTACACTGGCTCTGTAACAAAGCTCACTTCATACATGATCTTTTTCTTTATTCTAACCTGCATTTTCCCTGTAATACAGAGACATGGATTCCTCTCTAAATAGGTCTACCACAGCCACTCGCTCTTCCACTACCACTAACTTTATCGACACACATTTCTATTCTGGCGAAGAAGGTGGCACTAGTATCATTCTCAATTATTCTTGCTCTATTCTTCTACTTCTGCTCTTCCTTCTCACCTGTCCTTTGAGTTTCACATTTCTATGTTTTCTAATCCATGCCTCTTTTTTCTACTATTTATCTATTGTCCTCCAGGTCCCCTTTCCTCATTTTTGAGCACCTAGATACCCCCCCTCCTTTCGTCTTCCATTAGAGTCCCCTATCTTGCTCCTTGCAGACTTCAATCCCCATCTTTATATATCACGTCTTTACTCTATGTTGTTTTCTATACTGGATTCTTATCAATTTCATCAATTTGTTACTCCTCCCTCTCACAATTCTGGCTCTTCCGTAGGACTTATTTTCTACAACTCATTTTCTATGTTTTCAGTCTCTATTCTTCCTATACATTCTTTGTATCATATTCTACTTTCATGTTGTTTCTTTCGTCTATCTTTGCCTTATGTTTCTTTCTGGCCTTCTTCTTTCAATGATGAGATTTGTGATTTTTGACACTTGTTTCCCCTCCTTGCTGCCCCTCTTCCTTCACTTAATGACTTTGCTTTTCTATCTGGTGACTTGGCCACTGCTATTGTTGCTTCCAGTCTAAACTCTACTATCAGTATTCTTCATCCAGCTAATTATTTAATTACTTCATGTACACATTCTCAACCTTGGCTTACTTCTGTGGTTTATGCTTCTCCAGATCACCTTCGTTGAATGGAATGTTATTTGGAGAAGACTAGACATCTACTTCATATTCATCTACTATGTTCTCTGTATACGTCCTGTACTCAGTTCTTGGTTAAGAAAATGTATGATACTCAACTATTTATTACTCTTTTCCTCCATCCATAATGACTATTTCAATTGCTTAATCAAATGATATCTCCTCCTTCTCCTGGCCGTGCTATCTCTTCGTCTCTTCGTCTACTGATATTGATACATTTCTACCACCATGGTGTCTCTTCTTCATTCTGTAAATACATATATTAAACCTCCCTCTTTGGTTCCTCCTGTTACTGCACCCCTGTCTTCTTTCTATTCTTTGTATGACTTGGTCCTAGTGCTCCTCCCTCTTATACTGTGCCCACTTCTCAAATCCCTAAGGTCTATAAATCACGATTTTCTTATCTGACACTCCTTTGCAATATTTCTTGATTTGCAGAAACTTTTCCTTCTTACTTCAAGCCTGTGGTTATTATTCCTCTCTCATTTTCATTTTATTGACCTTCTGCCTTTTCTTTCAAAAACTCTTAAATGTGTAGTCTGTGCTCATGTTTCTACTTACCTTGATCGCCACTTCCTTTTATATCATCACCAATCTGTTTTTTGCCCCTGTCATTCCACCGAAATTGCTTTATGTTGCTAACGTTTTACTATTTTCGACGGCACTGTAAACAATTTTTGATTCTTGAACTTCTTGATCTTTCGATAGTGGTGACAATACTATTCTTTGTTCTCTCTGTTAGTTTCTTCTGGCTCTATTCGTGAATGGTTTAGTTCTGGGTGCAGTTACTGTGTTTCCTGGCCTGGACAACTTTTATCTTCTTTCCCTGAACAGTATGGGGTTCCCCAAGACTCTGTCCTTGGTACCCAACTTTTCTTTGTTCATATTTTCCAGTTTCTTTTATTATCTCGTTGTCTACTTTGTCCTTCCACTTGTATACAGATGATTCACAAATCTTTAAATGTTCTTCCTTTTCTGATTCACTTACATTTTTCGGCTTGCCTTCTTGTCTAACAGTCCTGAATGGCGGGTCATTCACTTCATTTTAGCTACTCTATGACCAAGGTTCTATATCTGTTTCTACTAAAACCCAAGCTCATCCATGATTTATTTTATTCCCCCCAGCTCAATTTCCTCTGTCTGCCTCTGCTTGAAATCTTGGTATTATCTTCGACTCTTTCCCTGTTTTCACATCTAATATTTCTAATATCACTAGACTGTGTTTTTTGCATCTGCATGATATTTGCATGCCTTTTCTATTACTGTCATTTCATGCTACTAAGCTTTGTGTTCTTATTGATTTTCTGTCTTCTTGATTACTTTTCTTCCCATCTAATTGGTCTACCTGCTTACCATTTAACTCTATTTATATTTCCACTAGTTGTCTACTTTTCACCATTCTCCCAGGGGTTCTGTTACTGTCTCTACCTGCTGTTTGACTTTTTCTGAATTGTTGTTTTTTGGTTTTGGCGCATCTGGTGGAAATGCTCAGGCATGAATTTGCAGCATCAAGAAATGTTATTTTTTGTGTCCATGGGCTATTTAAACCAATGTTTGGATGTTTTGCAATAATGCTTCCAATCATGAGTCTCATTGGGAAACACAGGCTTCCATCCTCTACTGGCGTAGTGATACTTGCTTTGCCTGATCCCCCCAACCCCCGTCTGTCGGTGTGTCAACTCCCTCCCATCAGTGTTGCCAGATTATTATCATTATTATTATTATTGTATTTATTGAGCGTGGACCTAGCTTCGAGAAGCAACAGAGCGCTTTACAGAGGTATAGAACAATTCAGATACATAAAGGACCGCTTTACTGGGGTATGCAACAGTACAGATGCATAACGGGGCACTTTTCGGAGGTAACAACAGAACAGATATAGGATACAGAGGGGCACAGAGGAGGGTTACAGCTGTACCGGGTGTAGGAGAGGAGATGGGCGGTTGGCGTCTAGCGAGTTAGGTAGCGCGAGGGGTGAAGTGATGGCCTAGGTGTTGAGGAGGAGAGACTCCTTGAAGAGGTGGGTCTTGAGTTATTTTCTGAATTGTAGGAGTGTGGGGGCGAGTCTGATGCTGATGGATAGGAGGTTCCATAATCTTAGGGCGTAGAATGAGAAGCCTTGTTTTCTGGTGCTTTTTGCAGCGGCAGATTTCAAGTCTGCTCGTGTCCAGGCTTTTGATGGTGTGCTGTCCACCGGAGATGCAGAGTTTCTCCGCAAGGTAGCTGGGTGACTTGAGGGGGACTTCCTTATAGATGATGCAGCAAGACTTGAATGCGAGTCATGCATGCAGTGGGAGCCACTGAAGGTTGAGGAGGGCCATGGTGATGTGGTCGTATAAGCGTAGAGCTAGGCGAGGCATGCAGCCGCGTGTAGGACACTTCTGAAGGGCACAAGGGAGGACAGCGGGAGACCTTCAAGGAGTGCATTGCCCTCATCCAGGTGGGATAGGACCAGTGTTTGAATGGTGGATCTAAAGCTGTCCCGAGGGAGGAAGGGCTTGACTTTCCACAGAAGGGGGAGCTGATACCAAGCTGTCCGAGTTTTCTTAGCTATGTGTTTCTTGAAGGAGAGATGTTTGTTGATGTGGAACCTGCAGGACTTGGCACAGGAGGTGAGGTCGGTGTGAAGCCCTCAGAGATCAAGTTTAATAGCTAGGTCTGTATGTCTGGGTGTTCTGTGCCGTTAGTTAGGAGTAGGAATTTGGTCTTGTAGGGGTTGAGCTTCAAGTATGCATTGGACACCCAAGACTGGATCAGCAAGAGGCAGGTTTTGAGCCTATGGCTGCTCTGGATGGAGTCGATCTTGAGGTATAGCTGTATGCCATTGTCATCTTGGTGGATGTAGATGTGGTGTGTGGCTGGGAGGGCTCCCAGCAGCTCCATGTATAGATTGAAGATCACTAGGTAGAGTATGTAACCCTGCAGCACAATACAGGTGATGGTTAGCATTGGTGATCTAGAGAAGTCCATCTGAACAAACTGCTGGTGGCTGACGAGGCAGGACTTGCACCAGCGTAGGACAAGGTTGCTGGTCCCCATGAACCGATCTAGGGTGTCTGTAAGTGCCTGATGGTCTACTGTGGCTAAACCGGCAGGGAGGTTGAGTAGAACCAGGAGGCACGGGTGGCCATCATCAAGGATGTTGAGGGCGTGGTCGGCCATCTGTATGGTTGCTTTCTCTATGCTGCATTTGGGTCTGAGCCTGGATTGGTACGTTTGGAGGAGATTGTTGGTGTCGTTGTGTTGCGCAGTTGTATGGCTACCACTTTGTCAATGATCTAATCTAGGAAGGGACGATGGGTGATGTGGCTACAGTTACCTATGTTTTCGCGATCCATAGTGGGTTTGGCTATTTGTCACACAATTGGGCTTCTGAAAATGTCTGTGCATGTGTGGTTTGGCTATTTGTGGGCTATTTTGGGCTGCTCAGCCGGGAAGCGCATTTGAAAATATATTGTTTGTGCATAAGTATCCAGGGCTGGAAGTGTAAAACAATTACGCCGTTTAAAGTGTGCATCTTTACTTCAAAGGCTCATGAAACGAATGCTGGGTGCATTTTCTTTTAAATTTAGAATCAGTTTAGTTGCTCAGACGTGCAAGCACTGCCCATTTCCAAATTTATAGGCTGGGCGAGACACACTGAAAGTGTTCTTGATCTGCAGCCAGCTCCTTATGACCTCGCAAACACATTTCTTTTGTTATCAGCAGCAGATCCTTTCGTATGCGTGATAGGAAATTTCCAACTGAGAGGCCAGGAAACTGCAGCATTTATTTTGAAACTCTATGCCCACTTCCAAATCAGTTAAAGTGGATAACGGAATAAAGCCCCCCTTTAAAGACTTGTTTCTACCAATCATGTCTTCTAGCTTTGCATGCAAAAAATAATGGTTGGCTGTATGTCCATGGTCAAATATTCTTAACATCATACATAACATGAGCTGGAGGTTTGTGACAAAGAATCTCCATAACTAACTCAGGTTATTACACTACTTCTTTCAGTGTCTGTCTGAAAGTGGTCAAAGTGCAGTGGCATTAAATAGACAATGGGCCTCATTACACAGAAGGCAGTAAACCATGGTGCTATTAGCACCATGGTTGCCGCCAGTACCATACCGGTACCACCATGGAGAAAAGTGGAATTACCACCCCATTCCAAGGTTGGCGGGGCAGTAATTCCCCCTTTCTCCATGGCCCTTCCCCATTCCCATTTTTGGCCCATAGGGCATAATGGGAATGGGGAAGGTGGTAATTACGGTACCGCAAATTGCGGTACCGTAATTAGCACCAAGGTCCCTCTGCGGGTCCCAAATTTAACGGCTGGTTTACACCAGCCGTTAAGGTTGGGAACTGCAAAGGGACCTCGTAGGAAGGCGGTAAGGGTTAACGGTCACCAGTACCCTTACCGGTGACCGTTAACCCTTACCGCCTTCCGTGTAATGAGGCCCAATGTTTCATGCGTTCAATAGTTTTCCTTTCAAGAGGTGAAAAATATAGATACAGTGATATTCATTTAGCTTTTAATGTTTCATCAAAGATTTTCATGTTGTCAGGATGCTGGAATTAGTGTATTTTGCAAGTAAACTCTTATCATAGAGGCCTTGAATTCCAAAACTTCAATATTTGTACCAAGTAAAGAATGGACGGTATGTGGCCAAGTTCTTAAATTGCAGAGTGGGTTAAAACCGCTGCATCACTGTTTAGCCAATGTGTGTGATCCTCAGCAAACTATTTAATCTCACTCTGAAATAACTATATATATATATATAGATATATGCTTATATTGCGCCACAGCCCGTAGGCATCAGCGCGCAGAAAGAAAGTGGCTTAAGGAACCAGGATGGTGGTGGTCTAACCACCTTATTCAAACAGGGCGGTTTTCAGTTGCTTTCTGAACCATAATAGGTAACTAATTATGCGTAGGGTACTAGAGAACTTGTTCCTTTCATGTGCCGCCTGCATCGGAAAGGAGCGCCCTCCTCCTCTTACTCACTTACTCCTTGGACAAATCAGCGGCATGGTGTTCGCTGACCGTGTAACTGTGTGCAACTTTTGAACATTGATACATTCCTGATTATATGGTGGTGTTTGTCCATTAAGAAATGTATGGACTATGGTGAGAGTTTTAAAGCAGATTCTAGCTTTTACTGGCAACCAATGTAACTCTCTTCGGTGAATTGAGATGGGTTCATATCTGGGCATGTTTCTTATAATTCTTACTGGATCATTTTGTAAGATTTACAACTTTTCCACACATCCCTTATTTTCACCAACACAAAGAGCACTGCAATAGTCAATCCTTGGCATTATGATGGCACAAACTAAGGTGGTTCAGTTTATTTCCGAGACATAAGCTTTGACCAATCTCAGCAGACGCAGATGTTATTGGGTTTTGTTCACCACACTGTTCACACGTGCGCTCATGTACATAGAGGACTCTAAGGTTACCTCAAGGGATTTAACCTTGGCCGCTGTTTTGAAAAAGTGATTTTCGATATTAAAATCTGTGTATTGCATGGTAAGCTTAGTATGAGCTTGGGAGGATCCAAAGATCAAAAACTCTGTTTTATTTCTGTTAAGGCACATACCATTGGATTTGATTCAGCATTGTATTGCGCCATATATAAGGGAGATTCTTTCTGCATCTTTGTCGTAATCTCCACTCAATGCTATGATAAGCTGTGCATCATCAGCGTAATTACTGAATTGAACTCCCAATTTATCTAGAAGGTCACATAAAGGCCTACCGAAAAGGTTAAATAAAGTTGGGGAGAAGCACGCGCATTGGGGGACCCCACACTCTAATGATTCCAATCCAGAATAAGCATTTCCCCAGGCAATTCTTGACTGCTTTTCACTCAGAAATGAGGTGATCCAACACACATCTTCAGAGCAGTTACCTAGGTTTTTTAACCTTTGGAGTAGCTTGCCATGATCCACAAGATCAAAGGCTGCTGATAGAACTAACAACATCAGCAGCCCCAATTGACCTACATCCATGATTTTAAGCATTTCAGTCTGTATGTAGGTATGTGTCTGTTTCTATAGCGCCGACAGCCCGAGGGCATCAGGGCACTTTACACAGAACGAAAACTAACAGACAGATATATGAGGATCCTATGCTGCTAAGTATCTCCCGATCGAAAGTCCGATCAGGGATACATTTCAAGTGAACGAGTTCACTTGAAAAGGAGGGTTTTCAATCTCTTCCTGAAGGTTTGGTGGCTTTCTTCCAGTCTTAGGGCTTGTGGTAGACTATTCCACAGCTGTGGTGCAAGCACCAAAAATGACCTGCCCAGCCCTCGTTTCAACCTATGCTTGGGTACCACTAGCAGTCCTTTGCCCTCTGATCTTAATCTTCTCTGTGGGGCATACGGCACCAATCGATTTTTGAGGTAGATGGGTGCTTTGCCAAAGAGACACTTGTGCACAAGTGTCAAGGTCTTGAACTTGATGCACTCCTCTACTCTAAGCCAATGTAGGGATTGTCTTGCTAAGGTGATATGATCGTGTCTTTTTAGTTTTTTTACAATCCTTACTGTGTTGTTTTCTATGACTTGACATCTCCCTAAATCTTTTGCTGTTATGCCCACCAGGAGAGCGTTACCCTAATCCAATCTGGATAATACTATTGCCCTTCCTATTGTTTCTATGTTACTTTCCTCCAGATGAAGGCTAATAGCCTTCATTAAGCGTAAGTAGTAGGCTGAATTCTTTAGCAGGTAATTTACCTGAGCCTCTGAATTAAGTGTGGAATTGACCATCATTCCTAGTGTTTTTACCTGGTCTGATACCATGATTGTGGCTTTATTAATCCTGAAACTCCCGTATTCCTTACCCAATTTATCAAGAGCACTACTATGTCCAAATAACATGAGTTCCGTTTTTGTGTCGTTAAGGCACATCCAATTCTTCTGCATCCACTCGTTTATTATGCTATAAACGAGTGCTATTCTCTCACTGTCCTCCTTGTATGATCCTTTTATTTCGATGACCAACTTCGTGTCATCCGCATAATTTGTGAAAAACACGCCTGCCTTCATTAAGATGTCACATAAACTGCGCATGTAAATGTTGAACAGCATTGGTGATAAACTTGCACCTTGTGGTACACCGAATATTATGGCCAAAGGGTCCGAAAAGTTGTGCCCCCAATGTACTTTTGCTTGACGGTCCGTAAGAAAGGATACTAACCACCTTAGTGTCGCTTTAGAGCAGCCCACTTTATCCCTCAGGGCTTTAGCTAGGATATCGTGATCAACCAAGTCAAAGGCTGCACTCAGATCCAATAAAATCAAGATCCCTTTCTTTCCTCTTTCCATTAGCCCCAACATGTTGTTTTGTAGGTCCAACATTGCAGTCTCAGTGCTTTGAGATGCCCTGAATCCTGATTGTTGTGAGTGAAGCATCTCCTGTTGCTCTACGTGATCTTGTAGCTGGAGGGTGGCAATTCTGTCCATCATTTTGAGCAAGAAATTAGCATTCGTAATGGGTCAGAGATTGGCTGGATCCTTGGGGTCAAGACCTGCTTTCTTTACCAGAGGGGTAATAGTGACCTTTTTTTTAGCTCTTTGGGTATTATGCCCTCCTTGAAGGAAGCGTTTATAATTCTCACTAAGACATGTGCAAACTGTACCTTGTGTTCCAGTACAATATGCGCAGGGAGAACATTCTCAGCACATGATGTGGGTTTCATGTTTCCCATAATTTCTATTAGCCCTCCTACAGTGATCGGGGAGAAGTTAAAGGCCTCCGATCCTTCCTCAGTCATGTTATCTTCTGACTGGAGTTCCTGTTTAAAACCTTTCCTTGCTTTAATGAGATTTTGTGGTGCCTTTTCAATTTTTGCTGCAAATGCGTCTTGTACCACATCACAGTCTTCCTTCGATGGAAGTAAAGGGGGGGTAAGCGTCTTGGGTTTTTCGATGCTTTTCATTATTTCAAATAGTTTGCTCGAAGAGTTGGCTGCGGCTCCTATTTCTCGGTTGAAATAGTTGGCTTTTGCTAATCTTACTTTATCTCTATATTTTTTATTAGCTTGCCTCCACTTATCTTTGCTTTCCTCAGTTTTATCATTTAGCCGCTTCCTTTCTAATGCTCTTTTTTCTTTTTTTAGAATATCTAGCTCTGGCATAAACCATTTCTGGTTATTGCTGATCTTGCGAGTTGTCTTAGTTTTAAGTGGTGCTTATTGTTCCACCAGCTCTTGTATTTGTATTAGATATTCATCCAGTAAGATCTCACAGCTGTCTTGAGGCTGATAAGATTGCGTAACTTTATCTAGGTAAGGCTGAATTTATTCTCTCTTAAGGTTTTTAAAGTTCCTACTGGTAACTTTTATGTGGGGGTTCTGTGCTTTAGTCGCAGCTTGTAAGATGATCTCAGCAGTAACCAAGTGATGATCACTCCATATGCAGGGTTCTGTCAGCATCATTTGTGTCTGCAAATTGTGAGATAGAAGCCAGTCTAATTGATTGCCTTGAGGTGTCGTGGGTTCCTTATTCACAACCTCAAAATCTAAGTGTTTTAGTATTTTTTCCAGTGCGATCGCATCTCCACCCTTCTTATTCCCTCTCCAATAGTTAAAGTCTCCAGCAACCAGAGTGGAGGCATTACTGGATCTAAGTGTTATTAACTGGGAGCTCAGCTCATTCGCGAACTCGGATATGAGAGAGGGAGGCCTATATAGTAGTATAATATTTAGGCTATTGTTTGGAGTGAAAATTAACTTCAGCTGAATTGATTCACAGCCACTACATCTAAATCTGGCATTGTACAACTTCAGTTCTTCTCGAGCGATAATTGCCACTCCCCCCCCTTGACCTACTTCTCTGTTCACATTATAGATTGTGTATCCCTCAGGCACCGCAATCATGCAGGTGGGTCCTATGGGATCTTTCAACCATGTTCCAGTGATACAGAGAATGTCAAGATCTTTCTCTAAGTCATGTAGATTCAGCAAAGCACTCTCTGTAACATGGAATGCTCTGAAACCTAATTGTTTTGGATGTAGTACATCGTCATGTTCCAAATGCTGCTGTAATTGCATAGTGGCCACTTTATCAATAGTTTTCAACAGAAAAGGCACATTCGTTATATGTCTATAGTTAGTATACTATTTGTGATCCAATACTGTTTTTTTAATCAATGGAGTGACCGTCACTTTTTTTTAAGTATAGCGGGTACTTTCATTACTAAGGAATGTGGCATTAACAAAAGGAACCAAGAATGGAATAAAGAGCTCTCTATTTTCCAGTATGATAGGTAGGTCTCTTTTTTTCAAAATATTTTCCATAATTTCATTGAAAACTGGTTTAAATGAAAAAGCCCCATTGGCCTGCTGCACCATTTCCTCCCTCAGTTGAGCACCACCACTATAGTGGGTGTTTTCCATATTCTTCGTAATGTTATCATGCACTGTTTTGATCTTCTCCCTAAGGGCCTTCTGAACGGCTTCACAGTCTGTTGTTCAGCGAATAAACTGATCTAATTGGGGCCTGGGT